>NC_086450.1:308009906-308628656 GCF_028390025.1 Pseudophryne corroboree
ACCTATACCTGTGTGTATGTATGTATATATATAATATATATATATATCCAAACAAATAGAAACGGGGGCGCTCAGGTATCACAGTGTACTACCAGTAGTAAATACGAAGTCGAGTGCATACAGTAAGTGACACTTCCTCTAGAGTGAGAGTGGCTGCAACCTTAAGCAATAGATATGTGCTTGGAAAACACATAAAGAGAAATTTTTTAGGAAGTGGAGAAAAGGGCGCCTACTAGTGTCTAATAAGATTATATAAAGTATAAAGTATAAAACTGGTGTGAATGAGAACAGGACGCTACTTATCTGGCATATAAAAGACTTTTCCTTCAGTCATAGGACCAATATAGGTACATGAAAAAAGAAAGAACAAAATAACATAGCGCGTACTGTTTTCACGCAATTTTCAATCCACAAATCAAATGAACCAATTGTGTATAAAAAACTTTCTGGGTAAAAGCAAATCCCACAATTTAAAATCCACAGCCAGGGATCTTTTTAAAAGTTTTTCACAATATTTAATACAACACATAGAACATAAAAAATGAAAGTAATGCAAGCGTACAGGATAGAATGTATGACAAGCTTATCTGTCCATATCAGGAATAGAATACATCTGATTTTCCATAAACATCCAAATAAATGGTCAAAATTCAAACGTACAAAAAATAAATATTAAAATAGCTTATCTGCCCATAAGGGAAGTTCAGGTGCATCAGTCCCAACGCGTTTCGTCAATAATTAGACTTCATCATGGGTATATATATATATATATATATGTATATGTATGTATATGTATGGTACAGTTCCATGTGCCTGTAGCTCGAGCACAGACGTGGTTGTATTTGTGGGGTCGCAAGAATGTTATTTTGCCTGGTTACTACTCCCTGTTGTCGACAAATACTATGTTTTATGTCGACCATAAGGTTTCCTGGTTAGATCCACAACTTGGGCATTCTGTACATGGTCATACATTAATGTCGCTAGGGACCCTGCGGTTCCAGACAAAATACTTATACAGTATGTATGAGATAGATATATATATATAGGATATGTGTGTATATGTGTATTAAAATATGTATATGCATATTACAATTTCTAATGAATGCTGAAGTAAAATGATTCCTTCTCATGTGCTGGTGGCTCTGTTGATGAAGCTCTAGGTCAGCCGTGACAAGATGGTCTCAAATCCTCACGAGGAGTCCGAGTGTTTATTCTTTTCCCGCCGCGGATAGAATAAAGTGAATGTCAACCCCTGATCTGCACGGGGCCCTGTCACAAAGGATCGTATACAGGAAGCTAAGTGATATTTTAATTATATGCTTTGATGATATTTGCATTACATACGCATGGGGGAGTGCTTGTATTCAGAAATGGTCGGTTGCCTTGGCATCCGATAGAATTATCCTAGAGAGAGAGGGGATATTTCTTAAGTTGGGTCTTCTCTAGAACATTGCAGCAGGCTGCCGTGCGACTACAAGAGGTATGGGACTCTTGGGTGTGCGGGCCATTTCCATGGCCCTCTCGACTGGGAGGGCATTGTGGATTCACCAAGGGAATGCTGAGGCTGACTCCGAGAGATACTGGAGTCTCTTCCCTATGAAAGTGTAACCGGTGTTTGGGGATGCCTTGGTTAAGTTAATCTTGAGATAGGTTCCCTCACAACAGTTGATGACGCATTCTTTTGTGGGATGCAGTCATTTTAACCGGTTGGATACCGTTCTTTTTTCCCTTTCTTTGCAGATAGTGGAAGGTGGAAAGGTAAGAGGTCTGCGGCCTTTACAGGTTCGCAGAAGCAGATATCGTCTTCTGTTTCTACCACATCCACCGCATGTCGCTGGATCTATCTTTCTGGAGCCCACACCGGTGGGAGCTCGTCTAATACTCTTCAGTCAGTCCTGGAATGGACTTGGACCAGTGAGTTAAAAATAGAATCCAAAGGGGGACATACTAGAGTTTCCAGATGATTCCCCTCACTGATTTTTCAAATAGATCTTACCGATTCTCCTCTGGAAGGGGAGGTAGTATGCAACGCCATACAAGAGTGTGGTCAGGATCAGGACATTGTCCTGCTGTCCCTGTCATATATATATATTAAAAAAAAAGATTTCTACTTAAGAAGTTGAACTACAGGATGGAATCTCTCCGGCAGGGATCTCCAACACGTAAAAGAAGAAAGTGGGTTTAAATGCGGTTCATCCGCATTAAGCTTACCTGGGTTTGCTATCCAGGATTGTCATTGCCATTTCACCGGAGTGATGGCAGTTTGATGGTTTTCCTTCAATAGAAAGAGCCATTATTATTCTGTACTGGGTCGCTCTCCTGACTACGGCGAGGTCAAGAAACAAGTGGTACAAATCGTTGTTCTCTCTGACAGTTCTTCAACAGAGAATCGCTGTTGATCCCAACGACGCAGATGTCGGAGGTGGGAATAAGATTAGATATTGAACTGTTGAGAGTTTGTTTTTCCTGTGGAAAGAGATCTGAGGATCCAGAGTCGGATCAGATTTGCAGTGACAACCCATCAAGATGTTCCATTGATGAAGAAGATGGTTGCGGCCTAAGAGGCCTTTTCGGTTAGCAGGTCAAATGCCAGAGTGGATTTCACGGGACCAGTTGGACATGTGGTCCGGGTCTCACCTACATATGCACCGGAAAATAATCCTAAGGACCAGGATATCGCTCCTGTGGTGTCTGCACAGTTCTCACCTCCTAGAGGGACGAAGGTTCGGGATCCAGGATTAGATCCTGGTGTCCATGCATGCAGGTCTCCGAGGCTGGGGACCAGTCTTTCCAGGGGGAGAATTTCTAGGGGAAAAGGTCAAGCTAGGAAGCTTGTCTGCAATAAGTATTCTTGAATTAAGAGCTATTTTCAACGAACATCTTCTTCGTGATCTGCCCGTCTTAATTCTGTCGGACGACTTAACAGCAGTGGCGTAAGTAACCGCTAGGGCGGAACAAGGAGCAAAGCAGCAATGGCAGAAGCCACAAAAGTTTTCTGCTGGGCGGAAAGCCAGGTAAACGCTAGATTAGCAGTCTTCGTTCCGGATGTAGATGACGGAGAAATAGATTTCCTCTGCAGACGCGATCTCCATCTGGGAGAAATACAGTTGTCATCGAGAAGTTTTCACAGAAGTGACAAGTCTTTGAGGAGTGCCTCAATTGGACATGATGGCGTCTCGCCTCAACGAGAGACCTCAGGGATATTGTTCCAGGTCAAGGGACACTCAAGCTATAGCAGTGGACGCCCTCGTGACACCTTGGGTGTTTTCAGTCGGTCTATGTGTCCCCTCCACTTTCACTCTTTCCAAGGGTGATAAAAGTAAGAAGAACAAAGGTTCAGGCGATCCTCATTGTTCCGGTCTAGTCAAGGAGGGCTTGGTATACAGATCTTCAAGACTTACTCATAGAAGATCCATAGCCTTTTCTTCTACGAGAGGACCTGTTGCAGCAGGGACCGGGCGTGTATCAAGACCTACCGCGGCTGCGTTTGATGGCATGGCGTTTGTACGCCAAATCCTAGCCCGAAAGGGTATTTCCGGTGAAGTAATTCCCAATTTGCTTCAAGCTAGGAAAGGATTAATGGTGAAGCTTTACCTCCATATTTGGAGGAAGTATGTGTCTTGGTGTGAATCCAAGAAGGCTCCTACGGAAGAATTTCAGCTGGGTCGTTTTCTCCATTCTTTGCAAGCAGGTGTGGATGCAGGCCTAAAGTTAGGCTCCATTTCAGTGCAGTTTTCGGCCTTATAAATTTTCTTTCAAAAAGAATTTGCCACCTCTCCGGAAGTTCAGACTTTTCTGAAAGGAGTGCTGCACATCCAACCTCCATTTGTGTCCCCACTGGCACCGTGGGACCTTAACGTGGTGTTGCAGTTTCTTATGTCACACTGGTTGAATCCTTTATGAAAGGTTGTGTTAAAATTTCTCTCTTGGAAAGTGGTCATGCTATTGGCCTTGGTGTCCGCAAGGCGGGTGTCGGAAGTAGCGACTTTGTCTCACAAGAGCCCCTATTTGATCTTCCATGTGGATAAAGCGGGATTGAGAACTCAGAAAATGGTTCTGCCAAAAGTGCTTTCTGTGTGTCGCAGAAACCAGCCTATTTGATGCCTGTGGTTACTTAAGCATTGGCTGATTCAAAGTCTCTCGATGTAGTCAGGGTCTTTAATATTTATGATGCCGGTTCGGCTCAGATTGGGGAAACAGAGGCTC
This sequence comes from Pseudophryne corroboree, assembly GCF_028390025.1. NCBI lineage: Eukaryota > Metazoa > Chordata > Amphibia > Anura > Myobatrachidae > Pseudophryne > Pseudophryne corroboree. The sequence goes on from NC_086450.1 coordinate 308,014,113, forward strand.
TGTTTGTCCTGTATGCTCCCAGCATAATTGGGGCACCTGCTTCTATGCAGTTTGTTACACGCTGGATCTGTGATACGATTCGGCATGCTCGTTCTACAGCTGGATTGCCGTTACCGAAGTCAGTAAAGGCCCATTCTACCAGGAAAATGGGCTCATCTTGGGCGGCTGCCCGAGGGGTCTCGGCACTTCAGCTTTGCCGAGCAGCTACTTGGTCGGGTTCAAACACCTTTGCTAAGTTTCTCTAACGTCCTAGTGGATGCTGGGGACTCCGAAAGGACCATGGGGAATAGCGGCTCCGCAGGAGACTGGGCACAAAAGTAAAAGCTTTAGGACTACCTGGTGTGCACTGGCTCCTCCCCCTATGACCCTCCTCCAAGCCTCAGTTAGATTTTTGTGCCCAAACGAGAAGGGTGCAGTCTAGGTAGCTCTCCTGAGCTGCTTAGGAAAAAGTTTAGTTTTAGGTTTTTTATTTTCAGTGAGACCTGCTGGCAACAGGCTCACTGCATCGAGGGACTAAGGGGAGAAGAAGCGAACTCACCTGCGTGCAGAGTGGATTGGGCTTCTTAGGCTACTGGACATTAGCTCCAGAGGGACGATCACAGGCCCAGCCATGGATGGGTCCCAGAGCCGCGCCGCCGGCCCCCTTACAGAGCCAGAAGACTGAAGAGGTCCGGAAAATCAGCGGCAGAAGACGTCCTGTCTTCAATAAGGTAGCGCACAGCACCGCAGCTGTGCGCCATTGCTCTCAGCATACTTCACACTCCGGTCACTGAGGGTGCAGGGCGCTGGGGGGGGCGCCCTGAGACGCAATAAAAACACCTTTTTGGCAAAAAATACATCACATATAGCTCCTGGGCTATATGGATGCATTTAACCCCTGCCAATTTTTCCATAAAAAAGCGGGAGAAAGGCCGCCGTGAAGGGGCGCCATTTTTTCCTCACAGCTCTGTTGGGGGAAGGCTCCCTGACTCTCCCCTGCAGTCCTGAACTACAGAAACAGGGTAAAACAAGAGAGGGGGGGCACTAAATTGGCAGATAAATATACAGCAGCTATATCAGGGAAAAACACTTATATAAGGTTATCCCTATATATATATATATATATATATATATATATATATATATATAGCGCTCTGGTGTGTGCTGGCAAACTCTCCTTCTGTCTCCCCAAAGGGCTAGTGGGGTCCTGTCCTCTGTCAGAGCATTCCCTGTGTGTGTGCTGTGTGTCGGTACGTTGTGTCGACATGTATGAGGAGGAAAATGGTTTGGAGGCGGAGCAATTGCCTGTGTTAGTGATGTCACTCCCTAGGGAGTCGACACCTGACTGGATGGTCTTATGGAAAGAATTACGTGATAGTGTCAGCACTTTACAAAAGACTGTTGACGACATGAGACAGCCGGCAAATCAGTTAATACCTGTACAGGCGTCTCAAACACCGTCAGGGGCTCTAAAACGCCCGTTACCTCAGGTCGATACAGACACTGACACTGACTCCAGTGTCGACGGTGAGGAAACAAGCGTATTTTCCAATAGGGCCACACGTTACATGATCACGGCAATGAAGGAGGTTTTGAACATTTCTGATACTACAAGTACCACAAAAAAGGGTATTATGTGGGGTGTGAAAAAACTACCCGTAGTTTTTCCTGAATCAGATGAATTAAATGAGGTGTGTGATGAAGCGTGGGTTTCCCCCGATAAAAAACTGCTAATTCCTAAAAAATTATTGGCATTATACCCTTTCCCGCCAGAGGTTAGGGCACGTTGGGAAACACCCCCTAGGGTAGATAAGGCGCTCACACGCTTATCAAAACAAGTGGCGTTACCGTCTCCTGATACGGCCGCCCTTAAGGAACCAGCTGATAGAAAGCTGGAAAATATCCTAAAAAGTATATACACACATACTGGTATTATACTGCGACCAGCAATCGCCTCAGCCTGGATGTGCAGTGCTGGGGTGGCTTGGTCAGATTCCCTGACTGAAAATATTGATACCCTGGACAGGGACAATATATTATTGACTATAGAGCATTTAAAGGATGCATTTCTATATATTCGAGATGCACAGAGGGATATTTGCACTCTGGCATCAAGAGTAAGTGCGATGTCCATTTCTGCCAGAAGAGGGTTATGGACGCGACAGTGGTCAGGTGATGCGGATTCCAAACGGCATATGGAAGTATTGCCGTATAAAGGGGAGGAGTTATTTGGGGTCGGTCTATCGGACCTGGTGGCCACGGCAACGGCTGGGAAATCCACCTTTTTACCCCAGGTCACCTCTCAGCAGAAAAAGATACAGTCTTTTCAGGCTCAGTCCTTTCGTCCCCATAAGGGCAAGCGGGCAAAAGGCCACTCATATCTGCCCCGGGGCAGAGGAAGGGGAAAAAGACTGCAGCAGACAGCCTCTTCCCACGAACAGAAGCCCTCCCCCGCTTCTGCCAAGTCCTCAGCATGACGCTGGGGCCTTACAAGCGGACTCAGGCACGGTGGGGGCCCGTCTCAGGAATTTCAGCGCGCAGTGGGCTCACTCGCAAGTGGACCCCTGGATCCTGCAGGTAGTATCTCAGGGGTACAAATTGGAATTCGAGACGTCTCCCCCTCGCCGGTTCCTGAAGTCTGCTTTACCAACGTCTCCCCCCGACAGGGAGGCGGTATTGGAAGCCATTCACAAGCTGTATTCCCAGCAGGTGATAATCAAGGTACCCCTCCTACAACAGGGAAAGGGGTATTATTCCACGCTGTTTGTGGTACCGAAGCCGGACGGCTCGGTGAGACCCATTTTAAATCTGAAATCCTTGAACACTTACATAAAAAGGTTCAAGTTCAAGATGGAGTCACTCAGAGCAGTGATAGCGAACCTGGAAGAAGGGGACTATATGGTGTCTCTGGACATCAAGGATGCTTACCTCCATGTCCCAATTTGCCCTTCTCACCAAGGGTACCTAAGGTTTGTGGTACAGAACTGTCACTATCAGTTTCAGACGCTGCCGTTTGGATTGTCCACGGCACCCCGGGTCTTTACCAAGGTAATGGCCGAAATGATGATTCTTCTTCGAAGAAAAGGCGTCTTAATTATCCCTTACTTAGACGATCTCCTGATAAGGGCAAGGTCCAGAGAACAGTTAGAGGTCGGAGTAGCACTATCTCAAGTAGTACTACGACAGCACGGATGGATTCTAAATATTCCAAAATCGCAGCTGATTCCGACGACACGTCTGCTGTTCCTAGGGATGATTCTGGACACAGTACAGAAAAAGGTGTTTCTCCCGGAGGAGAAAGCCAGGGAGTTATCCGACCTAGTCAGGAACCTCCTAAGACCAGGCCAAGTGTCAGTGCATCAATGCACAAGGGTCCTGGGAAAGATGGTGGCTTCTTACGAAGCGATTCCATTTGGCAGATTCCACGCAAGAACTTTTCAGTGGGATCTGCTGGACAAATGGTCCGGATCGCATCTTCAAATGCATCAGCGGATAACCCTGTCTCCAAGGACAAGGGTGTCTCTCCTGTGGTGGTTACAGAGTGCTCATCTCCTAGAGGGCCGCAGATTCGGCATTCAGGATTGGGTCCTGGTGACCACGGATGCCAGCCTGAGAGGCTGGGGAGCAGTCACACAGGGAAAAAATTTCCAGGGCTTGTGGTCAAGCATGGAAACGTCACTTCACATAAATATACTGGAACTAAGGGCCATTTACAATGCCCTAAGTCAGGCAAGGCCTCTGCTTCAGGGTCAGCCGGTGTTGATCCAGTCGGACAACATCACGGCAGTCGCCCACGTAAACAGACAGGGCGGCACAAGAAGCAGGAGGGCAATGACGGAAGTTGCAAGGATTCTTCGCTGGGCGGAAAATCATGTGATAGCACTGTCAGCAGTGTTCATTCCGGGAGTGGACAACTGGGAAGCAGACTTCCTCAGCAGACACGATCTTCACCCGGGGGAGTGGGGACTTCACCCAGAAGTCTTCCACATGATTGTGAACCGTTGGGAAAAACCAAAGGTGGACATGATGGCGTCCCGCCTCAACAAAAAACTGGACAGATAATGCGCCAGGTCAAGGGACCCTCAGGCAATAGCTGTGGACGCTCTGGTAACACCGTGGGTGTACCAGTCAGTATATGTGTTCCCTCCTCTGCCTCTCATACCCAAGGTACTGAGAATCATAAGAAGGAGAGGTGTAAAGACTATACTCGTGGCTCCGGATTGGCCAAGAAGGACTTGGTACCCGGAAATTCAAGAGATGCTCACGGAAGACCCGTGGCCTCTACCTCTAAGAAAGGACCTGCTCCAGCAGGGACCATGTCTGTTCCAAGACTTACCGCGGCTGCGTTTGACGGCATGGCGGTTGAACGCCGGATCCTGAAGGAAAAAGGCATTCCGGATGAAGTTATCCCTACCCTGATCAAAGCCAGGAAGGATGTAACTGTGCAACATTATCACCGTATTTGGCGTAAATATGTTGCGTGGTGTGAGGCCAGGAAGGCCCCTACAGAGGAATTTCAACTGGGTCGATTCCTGCATTTCCTGCAAACAGGACTGTCTATGGGCCTCAAATTAGGGTCCATTAAGGTTCAAATTTCGGCCCTGTCAATATTCTTCCAAAAAGAACTAGCTTCAGTTCCTGAAGTTCAGACGTTTGTCAAGGGGGTACTGCATATACAGCCTCCTTTTGTGCCTCCAGTGGCACCTTGGGATCTCAATGTAGTTTTAGGATTCCTAAAATCACATTGGTTTGAACCACTCACCACTGTGGACTTAAAATATCTCACATGGAAAGTGGTAATGCTGTTAGCCCTGGCTTCAGCCAGGCGTGTATCAGAATTGGCGGCTTTATCCTATAAAAGCCCTTACCTAATTTTTCATACGGACAGGGCAGAATTGAGGACTCGTCCTCAATTTCTCCCTAAGGTGGTTTCGGCATTTCACTTGAACCAGCCTATTGTGGTGCCTACGGCTACTAGGGACTTGGAGGATTCCAAGTTGCTGGACGTAGTCAGGGCCCTGAAAATATGTTTCCAGGATGGCTGGAGTCAGAAAATCTGACTCGCTGTTTATCCTGTATGCACCCAACAAGCTGGGTGCCCCTGCTTCTAAGCAGACGATTGCTCGTTGGATTTGTAGTACAATTCAGCTTGCACATTCTGTGGCAGGCCTGCCACAGCCTAAATCTGTAAAAGCCCATTCCACACGGAAAGTGGGCTCATCTTGGGCGGCTGCCCGAGGGGTCTCTGCTTTACAACTTTGCCGAGCAGCTACTTGGTCAGGGGCAAATACGTTTGCAAAATTCTACAAATTTGATACCCTGGCTGAGGAGGACCTGGAGTTCTCTCATTCGGTGCTGCAGAGTCATCCGCACTCTCCCACCCGTTTGGGAGCTTTGGTATAATCCCCATGGTCCTTTCGGAGTCCCCAGCATCCACTAGGACGTTAGAGAAAATAAGAATTTACTTACCGATAATTCTATTTCTCATAGTCCGTAGTGGATGCTGGGCGCCCATCCCAAGTGCGGATTGTCTGCAATACTTGTACATAGTTATTGTTACAAAAATCGGGTTATTATTGTTGTGAGCCATCTTTCAGAGGCTCCTCTGTTATCATGCTGTTAACTGGGTTCAGATCACAAGTTGTACGGTGTGATTGGTGTGGCTGGTATGAGTCTTACCCGGGATTCAAAATCCTTCCTTATTGTGTACGCTCGTCCGGGCACAGTATCCTGAGGCTTGGAGGAGGGTCATAGGGGGAGGAGCCAGTGCACACCAGGTAGTCCTAAAGCTTTTACTTTTGTGCCCAGTCTCCTGCGGAGCCGCTATTCCCCATGGTCCTTTCGGAGTCCCCAGCATCCACTACGGACTATGAGAAATAGAATTATCGGTAAGTAAATTCTTATTTTTACAAGTTTGATACCCTGGCTGATGAGGACCTCATGTTTGCTCAATCGGTGCTGCAGAGTCGTCTGCACTCTCCCGCCCATTCTGGAGCTTTGGTATAGACCCCATGGTCCTTTTGGAGTCCCCAGCATCCTCTAGGACGTAAGAGAAAATAGGATTTTAGTACCTAGCGGTAAATCCTTTTCTCCTAGTCCGTAGAAAATGCTGGGCGCCCATCCCAGTGCGGACTGTTACTTGCAGTGTATTATTGCTGGTTAAATTCGTTTACATGAGGGTTGTGTATTTGTTGTATTCAGCTTGTTGCTGTTGTTAATTCATACTGTTATCTGGTTTCCTGTTACTCCGGTTGTACAGTATGTTTGTGGTGTGGGCTGGTAGGTTTTCTTGCCCATAGTTTAACAAAAATCCTTTCCTCGAAATGTCCGTCTCTCCTGGGCACAGTTCCTATAACTGAGGTCTGGAGGAGGGGCATAGAGGGAGGAGCCAGTTCACACCCAGTCAAAGTCTTTTCAGTGTGCCCAAGCTCCTGCGGATCCCGTCTATACCCCATGGTCCTTTTGGAGTCCCCAGCATCCTCTACGGACTAGGAGAAAAGGATTTACCGGTAGGTACTAAAATCCTATTTTTTCTATTTTTGAAATACTTTATTTTTATAATACTAACTTGCAGTTCCTCATTTTACATAATTACTTTGTCACAATGCCGACAATCTGCATGGGCTGGAAGCGGAGGGTTAAGATTTAGGTTGCAGGAGGGGAGGTCAAGATTAGGCATTAGGGTCAGGGTTAGGGTTACGCTACGGGAGGGGAGATTAGAGTTAGGCATTAGGAGAATGGTTAGGGTTATGCTACAGGAGAGGAGATTAGGGTTAGGCACTAGGGGCAGGGTTATGGTTCAACCTCAGGAGGGGAGATTATGGTTAGGTACTAGGAAGACATTAGGGTTACACTACCTAAGGTGAGCTTAGGGTAAGGCACTATGGGAAGGGGTAATGCTACTGGAGGGGAGATTAGGGTTAAGCACTAAGTGGAGAGTTAGAGTTACACTACTGGAGGGAGATTAAGGACAGGCACTAGGGGCAGGGCTGGGGTTATGCTATGATAGAGGAGATTGGGGTTAGGCACTAGGAGGATGGTTAGGGTTACGCTACCTAAGGGGAGTTTTGGTTAAGGCACTAGGGGAAGGGGTTATGCTATCGAAGAAGAGATTAGGGTTAAGCACTAAGTGGAGGGTTGGGGTAATGCTAGTTGAGGGAGATTAAGGTTAGGCACTAGGGGCAGGGCTAGGGTTATGCTATGGGAGAGGATATTAGGGTTAGGCACTAGGGGAAGGGTTAGGGCTATGCTAAAGGAGGGAAGATTAGGGTTAGGCACTAGGAGGAGGGTTAGGGTTACGCTACCTAAGGGGAACTTAGGGTAAGGCACTAGGGGAAGGTGTAATGCTACCAGAGGGGAAATTAGGGTTAGGGACTAGGGGCATGGCTAGGGTTATGCTACGGGATAGGAGACTAGGGCTAGGCACTAGGAGCAGGGTTAGGGTTACACTATGGGAGGGGAAATTAGAGTTAGGCACTAGGGGATGGGTTAGGGTTATGATATGGGAGGTTATGCACTAGGGGCAGAGTTATGGTTAGGGTTACACTGCAGGAGGGGAGATTAGGGTTAGGTACTGGGGGGAGGGTTAGGGTACACTACAGGAGATTAGGGTTAGGCACTTGGGAAGGGTTAGCAATACTCACCACCTAAAGCATTGCTGGATGATCCTGGGGGTGGCTTCCAGGTAAGTTAGCTCTCTGTCTGAATGTGTTTTAGTAATAGCCTTTATCATGAGGCCTACTGTGACAAATTACATGGCACTATGTGGGCACTGCTATTATGTAGTGTTAGGACTGCTGATATCGGAGAGCGGCTCAGCAGCTAACCATGGCCCTCATTCCGAGTTGTTCGCTCGCTAGCTGCTTTTAATAGCATTGCACACGCTAGGCCGCCGCCCTCTGGGAGTGCATCTTAGCTTAGCAGAATTGTGAACGAAAGATTAGCAGATTTGCGAATAGAAATTTTTTTGCAGTTTCTGAGTAGCTCCAGGCTTACTCAGCCATTGCGATCAGTTCAGTCAGTTTCGTTCCTGGTTTGACATCACAAACACACCCAGCGTTCGCCCAGACACCCCCCGTTTCTTCAGACACTCCCGTGTTTTTCCCAGAAACGCCAGCGTTTTTTCGCACACTCCCATAAAACGGCCAGTTTCCGCCCAGAAACACCCACTTCCTGTCAACCACACTCCGATCACCAGAACGATGAAAAATCCTCGTTATGCCGTGAGTAAAATACCTAACTTTTGAGTAAAATAACTGAGCGCATGCGCTCTGCGAACCTTGCGCATGCGCAGTAAGCAACTAATCGCAATATAGAGAAAATCGGCAACGAGCGAACAACTCGGAATGACCACCCATGTGTTTGCAAACATGTGTGACTAATTCTCTGAATTTCTATTACCAGATAGGTTCAGGTATGGTTACAGGTAATTTTTAGTATGCTGGGGGGAAATTTAGGGGTGGAGAATTGCACTCCCCCCCCCCCCCCCCCTCCTCTGTCTGTACATTGCTGGATGGTACCAGAAGTTCTTCAGATGACTGTAGGATCCAGAAGACATGCTACATGTCAACATTACGACCATGTTGGCATTCTCATGTCTACATTATCAATGATGACAAAGTATACCACACACTTTCTCTGATGATTTGCAATCTTTACTATATGTCCTCAAATAAGACACATATATTGTAAGTATATAAGAGGTACATTAGATACTGTCTATTAACACAAAGTGGACACAACTGAGTTCAATAAAAGGTTTGTTTTTTAAATACATAAATAATAAAATGTAAAGGTCTTAACAAATATCATTCTGACTTGAGTTCCCAACACTGAAAATAACTCATTGCTTGTTCTTTACAAGTTTGCTTAGTATACTTGGAGCAAAGTTCAATTCTCCCCAGCCCCCCATTGTGCCCGCTGGCAGCTATTCAGTTGTTTGCTGATGGACGCAATATCATCATTTCAGCTCGCTACCCCCGGGGGTGGTGATACGAAATGCACGAAAAGTGACCTGTTTGGGTCCCGAAATGGGACTTTTCACGCTGCGCCCATTAGTTTAGGTGGGTTTATGCGGCTAAAACCAACTGATATGGGCGCAATAGGGGCAATAACCAGGAACAATTGAATATCGCCTTACGATCTCCTACCACTTTAGACAGGAGATCGGGTGTGAGAAAACAATTGAGTTATACCCTTGGAATTGCATTGGTAGCACCCTTAAGATCTGGTACACATCTGCTGCCTAATGACTTAAGGGTAGGTAAAGGAATGTGTCACAAGTGAATACAAACCTGAAATGTCTCTGATGCAGGAATCCCTCCATAATGTCATAGAAAATATCACTGTTGACTTGATAGGCAGGACAGCTATTTACTTTCTACTGACAGTCAGTGCCTGATTCGGAGGTGGATGTTGCTGCATCCACACTAGCGCTCAGTGCTGTATTCACTAGTGTGATAATATGCAAATGCTAGTGTCAGCCATCCCCATGTGCACTAGTGTGATAATATGCAAATGCTAGTGTCAGCCATCCCCATGTGCACTAGTGTGATAATATGCAAATGCTAGTGTCAGCCATCCCCATGTGCACTAGTGTGATAATATGCAAATGCTAGTGTCAGCCATCCCCATGTGCACTAGTGTGATAATATGCAAATGCTAGTGTCAGCCATCCCCATGTGCACTAGTGTGATAATATGCAAATGCTAGTGTCAGCCATCCCCATGTGCACTAGTGTGCGCTGGAATATTGAAGCACTGAGATGCCCATTTTCTGCACCCATGGATGCAGTAACACCACTGGTAGTTACAAACAGTGCACTATTTGTGCACCATTGTGTTCACTATCAACACCTGCGCCAGCCCTACGGCAAGCGCAGTGTCTTCTTATGAATATGGACTCTGTGGAAGCAGCTATGCATCTGAGAACACAGGCCGCTAGCAGTGACATGCCCAGGCCACTCACATAACATGCCCAGGCAACGGATCTATGTGCGCTTCCTTCGGGCCACCTCCCACAAATGCCTGAAGCATTGCCTCTCTGGTTCTGATACCAGTTCTCCCACATGGGATAGCATTTTTGTGAGTACACTCATGCGCCCTATGGGTTTCCAAAATAGTTAAGCATATGCAGCAGCAAATAATCGCTCAACTGCACAAACATAGGCATCGACCCGAATCATTGCTCACTTGCATAAATAAACAATGCGTCTATATATATATATATATATATATATATATATATATATATATAGTAATGGGGTTGCAGCAATGAGGACTCATGACTAGCAAGTTCACTGTGAAGCAGTGTCTTTAATGGCAGCAGACACTGCACTTTAACATGTATAGACATAATGTCCCAGCACTAAAGTGCTTGATGGTCAGTCTGCTGCAATGGGATGCAGCCCCAATACGCTGTGCTCCTCTTGCACAGCTAATAACATTAGAACATCAGTCCCTGACACTAAAGAAACTGCAGCCTACTAACTGGTCACTATTTGGCATCATATGTGTGTGTGTATGTGTGTATATATATATATATATATATATATATATATATACACACACACACACACACGCGTGTGTTTCCTTGATGAAGTCTGCGTGCACGAAACGCATTGGTCATTCCCTATTGACCTCCTGCATTACAGATAAGCAACCTCTAGATTTCTTTATGTGTTGTTCCTATTTTTTTTTATAACTTTCTATAATTTTTGCATTGTACATATTTATATACATATTTATATATCTTTTTAAATATCTCCATGTAAAATCTTTGTCTTCCCATTTTTATATATCCTGCTTTTGTAAAAATAAAACATAATTTACAGTACATGGTTATTTTACATTGTACATTATTTGTTTTGTTCAATGGAATTTAAATCCACCATATTTCATACCCCCCCAAAAAACGTGTCAGCGATTGTAAAATGTGTTTAAAAGTAAGAAGGTGCATGAAAAACATAATGATAGACAACTATATCAAGTGCGTTACATGATCATCTATATATAGAATTGCAAAAGCCCTCTCTTACTTCCCGATATGTTAGGAAGCGGAAATTAACACAGGTATTCTTCATGAGGGAAATAAAAAAAACTATGGAATTAGAATTTTAATAAACCTACCCCAATGGGATGAACAGGGGGTTAACATAATGACGTCATTACCGATGCGTGGCTTGTGTTGCGTGAATGATGATGCCCAAACGGACAATCAGATCAAAATTTGGATTGCACCTCCAGTGTGTAGAATTTCATTAACTACAAAAATGGTCCTGTCACTTTTTACCATATCTCTCACTCACTCACTCACTCACTCACTCACTCATCACTAATTCTCTTACTTCCCGATATGTTAGGAAGATGAAATTTAACATAGGTATTCTTCAGGTGGGAAATATGAAAACTAAGTAATTCAAATTTTTATAAACTTTCCCTAAGGGGATGAAAAGGGAGTTGAAATAATGACGTTATTACCAATGCGTGGCTTGCGCTGCGTGAACAATAATGCCAAAATGGACATTCGGATCAAAATTTGGATTGCACCTCCATTGTGTAGAATTTAATAAACTACAAAAATGGTCCTGTCACTTTTTACCGTATCTGCTACGGGTGCTCCTCTGGTAATGCCAAGAACCATGGATTAATATTTACTTACATTAAGACTTCTCAAATTCACATCTCTATAGATTTACCACATTTTTTACACTAATTTATATTTGCAACCATGAAAATCAGAAACTCATGCGAAGAACGGGTAGAACAGCAGGAGCCCTCACTCACTCACTCACTCACTCACTCACTCAGTCACTCACTCACTCACTCACTCACTCACTCCTAATTCTCTAACTTCCTGATATGTTAGGAAGATGACATTTAACATAAGTATTCTTCAGGTGGGAAATAGGAAAACTACATATTTAGAATTTTAATAAACCTCCCCTAAGGGGGTGAAAAGGGTGTTGAAATAATGATGTCATCACCGATGCATGGCTTGCGTTGTGTGAACGATAATGCCCAAACGGACAATCAGATCAAAATTTGGATTGCACCTCCATAGTGTAGAATTTAATAGACTACATAAATGTTCTGTCACTATTTCCCGTATTGCTATGGGTGTTCCTCGGGTAACGCCAAGAACCATGGATAAATATTTACTTACATTAAGACGTCTCAAATTTACATCTCTATAGATTTACCAAATTTATTGCACTAATTTATATTTACAACCATAAAAACCAGAAACTCTCATGTGAAGAACGGGTAGAACAGCTAGTTTGTACATAAAGGAAGCTAACTGAAAATATGCATTATTAAGAGTTTATGATGTCTTGTGTACGGCAGGCAATTCTAGTGAAAGGTTTTTTGTTTTCTATCTTTGTTAGAAGTTAATGAATTTACTAATTCTTAATAAATTACTTCTTTTCAGTTGACCCTGTCTCTTTCAAGGTATGTCTACAGAAGGACAGCAAGTCACAACCGCAATAGAAATGTCCTTTCCAGCTCCATCATACAGTGTCAATATGGATCCACAATTCCAGTTTCAAGGAACAGGTAGTTAAGTAAATCACATTAGAATAGTAATAATAATAATAATAATAATAATAATACTACATTTAAAAAATGCACATAATAGAAATTTGACCCTTTGTCATGGGTATCTGTCTCTTCATGTCTTTCGTACTCCCTACTGCCTGGATCTTTCCCAAATGTAGCCAGTACCACATGTACATTCTCACATGTACCCAGTCACTCTCTGGCTCGTCACATACTCAATGCTGGTAATTGCTTGATAGCAGTAAACTGCTCCCTCCACTTAGATAACTTAGAACTAGAGATGAGCGGGTTTGGTTCTCAGAGAACCGAACCCCCCTGAACATCCCATTCCGAGCCTGCATCCGAGTCTGGCTCGGGACTTCCCGCCAGACTCGGAAACCAGAACGAGGCAAAACATCATCATCCCGCAGTCAGATTCTTGCAGGTTTTGGATTCCATATAAACAGTCGCATCGTCGCCGCCATTTTCACTCCGGACTTGGAGAGTCACTGTGTTGTACCTGTGCTGTTAGGGGTGCTGTCCTGGCTTTACTGGTGTTCAACTTTCATGTGCTTTTAGGGGTGCTGCAGCTGTACATGGGTGTTGCTGTCCTGGCTGTCACTGTGTTGTACAGGGGCAGGGGCACTGTCCTCCTCTATGCTGTAGAAATATAGAGGTGCTGCTGTTAAAATAATATTACTCTGGCCCTGTATGCTGTAAAAATTCAGGGGTGCAGTTGTTAAAATAAAAGCACACTAGTCCTGTATGCTGTAAAAATATAGGGGTGCTGTTGTTAAAATAATATTACACTGGCCCTGTATGCTGTAAAAAAAATTAGGATGCAGTAAAATAAATGTATACTGGCCCTGTCTTGTATGCTGTAATAATTCTAGGGCCCAGTGAAAATCAATGTACACTGGCCCTGTCTTGTATACTGTAAAAATTCAGGGGTGCAGTTGTTAAAATAAAAGCACACTGGCCCTGTATGCTGTAAAAATACAGGGGTGCAGTGAAAATAAATGTACACTGGCCTTGTCTTGTGTGCTGTAAAATTACAGGGGTGTTGTGAAAAATAGAATTTTAATTACCTACCTGTAAATCCTTTTCTCGTAGTCTGTAGAGGATGCTGGGGTCCACATTAGTACCATGGGGTATAGCCGGGTCCACCAGGAGCCATTGGCACTTTAAGAGTTTGAGAGTGTGGGCTGGCTCCTCCCTCTATGCCCCTCCTACCAGACTCAGTCTACAAACTGTGCCCGAGGAGACGGACATCTTCGAGAGAAGGATTATACATAGATAGTGGCGAGATTCATACCAACTCACACTGATAAAGCTAATTATTTATCTTCTAACATTCACTATATATTGGTGAGAGACTCAGTACGCAATGGGCGTACGGGGTACCGTAATGGTACGCACTTAGCGTAGCAGATGCTAGGCCGTGGTCGAGATGCACGAGCGGCACGTTCGCTCACGGCTTACGCTGGGTATCGAGCACGCTATAGGCGGCCCGAGCACCGTAATGCTACGCTACTAGCGTAGCGGACGCTGTGTCCACGAGAGGAACACGAGCGGCGCAGACGCTCACAGGATGACACACAGTAAACCTTGTATGCAACACAATGAAAGGCTAAGCCTATACTGTAAACCTTGGTCTTGTAATGTTAACACAATGTAACGCTGATTAACCTCTATTATATAAAAGCTGCTTGAGCGATTGAGACGCTCAGAAACCCTCTATACTAGCTAGTGAAACACAGACACCTTGCTGAGGTTCCAACACCTTTACTAACGAGATTTAGCTATGTAAAAAGGGGAAAACAGTTAACAGCTTATACACTACAGCACTAACATAAAACACCTAAACAGAATAACTGGACATATATATACAATAGCGTCTTAATCCTAAACAATAACAGTGAGAGAGAGAGAGAGTATGGCAAATACAGACAGAAAATAAGTTGGTTACAGAGAACTTACACACGTGGGGAATGATCGCTAGCGCAGTCCTGGAACCAGCTCTCTAGTTAGTCAATGATGAAAACTTTTGTGGAGAGAAGACTGAGCTGGCCCAGGCTGGCTGTTCTTATATACACTACATACAGTACACTACAAAGGGCCCTACAATCTCATTGTTCATTGGACACAGGAATCTGTCTTCACATTATAACAAAAGGTCATAGGTTGATTCAAACAGGTGGGCTGTGACTATTTCAAACTGCTCAGGTGGGAGGGAATCTCAGGTTTCCCGCCGCATGGATAATGAACTGCAAATACAGTAAATGTCCATAAACTTCTTATAAACATAACTATACGCAGGAGCGATTAATCTCTTTCAAACCAACACCGGAATGTTACTAATAATATACTCTTCCGTTGCATACTAAACACCACTGCTCAAAACCTGTCTGACCCTTCGTATCATGTAAAGAGGGATCTCTCTGTCCATGAACCAGTTACACTAAACAAACTTACTGATATTATTAAGGGGACCATAACCTATAAAATACACTATTTAGATTAACTATGTAACGATCGAGTCGCCCGCCAGACGCACACAAACTCTACCGTAAATGCGCATACCACGCACCCGAGCGCACGACCGTGGGGGCGCCGTCACGCAACTGCGAATATGCGCACGCACGGGAGAGAATGTGCACGTGCAGCGGGCAAGCGCATGGGGTTAGTACAAGGCATCATAGATCGCTATATTTTTCGACTTTGACAGTCCACCCTTTGGCAGTCACCAATAACTGCCACTTCCTAAACAGTTCAAACAGAAAAATATATGTCATCATGTAAATACCTTTTTATGATTGGGTAAAGGGAGGAGAGGAGAAGTTGGGAAAAGTATGACCTAGTGAGACAGTAAAAGCATGTGTGTATGAGATCCATGTTTGAGGGGTCATGTATCATCGTGCCGTACGTGTTCTAAATCAAGCTTCGAGGTATTGCGAAGTATACATTTGAATCCTTCTTATCCCGTATTAAGGGTCTGTGGATGGGCTGTCAAACTCTACCGAGCTCTATTCGGCTTTTGGTTGCAACAAATGGGGGAGCACATTTAGTTGATGATACATGAAGGGGGAGAATATGTGGATGCTAATATGTGAGGATCACCTGTCGACTATGTGAGATACTACCTGGAGGTTGTAGAGGTGAAGATAAGAAACAATCGTTATAAATGCAGTCGTAAACTATGTGAGTTTAAATAAACAGTCGCCGATTGAGGTCTTGTCTGATGTCTTGTCTGATGTACATGTTGTCTGATGTCTCTCTGTGCTTTTGTTGTAAATGGCGAGCAAAAGCTGTTCCAGTGTCCATAAAAGTACAGTCTCTAAAGTTTTGGGTTTTCCGTAGATAGTTAAAGTCACTAGGGATATTGGGGGTCTGTGACATAGTTCATCAATGGTCTGTATAAAAGAGGTTGTCAAATTCTTCTTCCAAGCGGATGTCTTTGTACCTTGGAGGAAAACAAAGGAGAAACGGGTGAAAGAAACGGACCGTGGAATCACATTTTCATCACAACATTGTCTCTATCGTTGGGTCATAAATCAAATTAGTTGTTGTTATTACAGTGTCCTCGCTCCTCAGACTCATCACTCTGGTACTACCTTTACACTTCGTTAAAGTCCGAACGCATCTAAATATCAGACCAACCAATATGACGACTCCCAGAATACACAAGAGAAATTTCCCTACATCCATTATAATACCTTGGGCCCATTCTCCTAAACCAGAGAACCAATTTTGTGGGTTCAACCATGACACCCAACTGATCAGCTCATTACCCACAGCAGCAAGTGTGAGATTGTGTTTCCTTCGAAACTCCCACTTCAATTGCAAAATGTCATCCATCTTTTGGTCTATGACCTCGGCCGGGTCCTCAGTGCTGTTTGTAATATACGTGCAGCACTTTACTCCATATTGAGTTGCTAGGGTAACACAATACCCGCCTGTCACTGCTGTGAGATAATTGAGAATCATCCTATGCTGAACCAGCTCTGTTTTGTAGGCTTGTAACTCTCTCCCAGTGTACCTGAACGTGTCGTCATACATTTCGGTGATATTGTCTAACAAGTTTGCTAGCGCAGATATATATCTATAATTTAACACTCCTCTGGCGGTACGAGTGATATCTAACGCGAGTAGGAATTGAATCCCGGTGGATTCATGGATCAGATCAGAGGCCGGATGCTCTGTCCTCTCTATCAGGTGCCGTTTAACGACGTGCTCGTAATGAGTGTGAGTATAAGGAGCTTGGGCACCGCGGTGAATGTCTTTCATTTTGATATGGGATACAGTCATTACTTCAGGCAGTACTTTTCCAATGTAACACAATCCCTCTGAGTTTGGGGCAAGCCACTTATATGCCTTTCTCCCGCATATGAAATATGCATCATCGGGGAGAACATATGGGACGGAGTATGACATAACCATGTTACAAACTTTCCATGTGAAATCTCCTAACCCTAACTCTCCCATCTGTCTAGTACACGTATCCAGTTGTACGATATGTGCACAGTATCCTGGTGATACTTCTCCAACTCGCATGGTCCTACTTCCTAGAGTGTACCTATACCGGAAATATTTTCCACTGTCGGCTATCTGGCGTATAAGCTCTGTGTCTATGGGCATTCTATCGGCTCTATATAAAAATGTCATGGTTTGATTACTCCATGACACTTCCCAATTTCCCGGCTTTCGGGGATTGGAAATGTTAAAGCATACTAAGGACTTATCCACATGATACTGGTGGAGCTTCAAACTAGGAGGACTAGAGATATTAAACCTCTTGTCCACCGGCCTCCCACCACTTAACTCAAGTACCTCTCCTACAGTTAATGGGAATGGTACTAGTCCTGATTTGCTATGACCTTGAACTACTTGAGAGCATACCCAACAGTCTGTCTGGTTTAACACTTACCCACTAAGGAGTGATAGTCACTCAATGGATGCCGGTCCATGTGGACATTAAAACTGGACTGACATTTCTTGATGCACCCATCCTCAACTATATTGTCACAATGCCTACAGATGCAGTTCTCTTCAGCTAACAATCCTTCACAATTCCTTCTATTGTCAATGCTACCAGATCGTTTTCTGATACTCGCCTTTACTCGGTGATTATGTTGCTTTTGGAAAACTACGCCTCCATCCTGGTCATCAGAACCCATTCCAGATCCTTTCTCGACCTCCATGGTACTCTCACCGAAACAGACTGCTCTGGTCAACATCATGGTCAACAGGAAAATCCGGATCACAGTCTCTTGGGACAAGTCCATTTTATAGGAGGAAAAGGAGAAAAATAAGAAGGGGGGAGGAG
Source organism: Pseudophryne corroboree (assembly GCF_028390025.1). Lineage (NCBI taxonomy): Eukaryota > Metazoa > Chordata > Amphibia > Anura > Myobatrachidae > Pseudophryne > Pseudophryne corroboree. Next base: position 308,031,954 of record NC_086450.1, read on the forward strand.
AATAGGAGGGAGATGGGAACTGGAGAAAATAACAAAAGGGAAAAAGAAATCTGGCTCGACAAACGCCTCCGGTCTTATTATTCTCAGTGCTCAGGTGTCGTCTCAACCTTCCCGAAACAGACACTCTAGTGATACAACCTCTACCGTCTGTTCTTTATCACGGGACCTCTCTGGGTTAGCAACCTTTTTACAATGAGACGAATGGACCCAAGTCTCTCTCTCGGCAACCTTCAATGCTGTCGTGCTGGTCAATAAGACTTGATATGGTCCTTCCCATCTGTCAATAAGGCAACCTGAGCGTAGAAAATTCCGTATCATTACATAATCCCCAGGTTCAATGTCATGACAATTACTGTCTGGCAAATCAGGAATCACCAACTTTAGATTATCATTCTGATTCCTCAATTGCTTACTCATCTTAACCAAATACTTTACAGTTACTTCATTGTTACATTTCAAATCATCCTGGGGGTTAATCATAACATGGGGTTGTCGACCAAACAGAATTTCAAACGGAGACAGATTAAGAGGGGACCTGGGAGTGGTTCTGATGCTGTATAATACGATTGGCAAAGCTTCGGGCCACAACAATCCTGTTTCAGCCATTACCTTGCTTAATTTGTTTTTAATAGTGCTGTTTACTCTTTCCACTTTCGCACTCGCCTGGGGGCGGTACGGAGTGTGCAGCTTACTATTAATTCCCATCAACTTACACATTACTTGAAAAACTTCACCTGTAAAATGGGTACCCCTATCACTCTCAATGATTCTAGGGATACCGTACCTACACACAAATTCCTGCACAATTTTCTTTGCAGTAAACACAGCTGTATTTGTGGCCGCGGGAAATGCTTCAACCCAATTTGAGAACACGTCAATACAAACCAATACATACTAAAATTTCTACAAGGTGGCAATTGTATGAAATCAATTTGTATTACCTGGAAAGGGCCATCTGTAGGAGGGATATGGGATGGCTCTGTTGGTATTGCCTTTCCGATATTCTTCCTCAAGCAGGTGAGATATGTCATCGCTCTTTTACCCGCATGAGAAGAAAATCCTGGGGCGCACCAATAAGCTCTTACCAACTTACACATTCCTTCTTTGCCTAGATGAGTCAGCCCATGTGCCGCTTCCGCTAGACTTGGAAGGTATGCTCTGGGTGCCACTGGCTTACCCTGTCCATCTGTCCAGAGTCCTGAGGACTCCTGGCCATACCCTTTTTAACTCCAAACTGCCTTTTCTTGTGGTGAACACAAATTTTGCATTTCATATAATTTCTGTGTGTTTACAGTATTAAATACCATCAGTTGTGTGCTGTCTGTCTGTATGGGGGTACTGGCTGCTGATTTAGCAGCTTCGTCTGCTCGGCTGTTACCAAGTGATATCGGGTCTTGGCTATACGTGTGAGCTTTACACTTGATAACAGCCACTCTGTCGGGTTCCTGTATCGCTGTTAGAAGTCTTTTGATGTGGGCTGCATGCGCTACGGGTGTGCCAGCTGCCGTCATGAAATTTCTGAGGCGCCATAGGGCCCCGAAATCATGGACTACTCCGAAGGCGTACCTAGAATCTGTGTAGATATTGGCTGACTTGCCTTTAGCCAATTCGCATGCTCTGGTTAGGGCAACCAGTTCAGCAACTTGTGCTGAGTGTGGTGGGCCTAGGGGTTCCGCTTCTATGGTACCTTGGTCATCTACGACTGCGTATCCAGTACACAAGTCTCCCGAGTCCGTCTGTCTGTGACAACTGCCGTCAGTGTAGAAAGTAAAATCTACATCTTCCAGTGGGTTGTCACTGATGTCAGGCCTTGCCGTGAAATTTTGGGTCAAATATTCCATACAATCATGTGTGTCATTTTCCTTACTAAATCCTCCTTCACCATCACTCTCATCCTCCACCCTTTGTGCCTGTCCAGGCACACCTGGGAGATATGTTGCAGGATTTAATGCGCTGCATCTCCTTATGGTGATATTTACGGGGACCATCAACGCCAATTCCCATCTTGTAAACCGCGCTGATGAGACATGTCTGGTTTGGGCAGAATTCAGTAAAGCTGACACTGCATGTGGTGTATGAATTGTGAGGTTGTGTCCTAGCACTACATCTTCGCTTTTACTTACTAGCAATGCTATCGCTGCAACACTTCGCAAGCATGTGGGGAGGGATCGCGCTACCGTGTCTAGCTGAGCGCTATAGTAGGCTACCGGCCTGCTGGCATCACCATGCTTCTGGGTTAAGACACCTGCAGCGCACCCAGCACTCTCTGTTCCGTACAGCTCAAAGGGTTTTCCATAATCTGGCATACCTAATGCTGGTGCCTGCGTTAGGCACTGTTTAAGTCTCTCAAATGCCATCTCAGACTCGTCTGTGTGCGAAATCCGATCAGGTTTGTTTGATGAGACCATGTCCTGCAAAGGCAGGGCCAGTATAGAAAACCCTGGGATCCATTTACGGCAATACCCACACATTCCTAAAAACGTTCTAATCTGTTGCTGGGTTTGTGGCAGGGTCATGTCACGAATTGCTTGAATTCTATCAGCGGTAAGGTGTCTCAGTCCTTGTGTCAGACAGTGTCCCAAATACTTCACCCTGGTCTGGCATAATTGTAACTTATCTTTGGAAACCTTGTGTCCAGTGTCTGAAAGATGAAACAGGAGTTGTTTCGTATCTCTCAGGGACGATTCAAGTGAATCTGAACACAGCAGTAGGTCATCCACGTACTGTATTAATATTGATCCACTCTCAGGTTGAAAAGACTGTAAACAATCATGCAAGGCCTGCGAGAAAATACTTGGACTGTCAATGAAACCTTGTGGTAAGCGAGTCCAGGTGTACTGAACTCCTCTGTATGTAAATGCAAATAAGTATTGGCTGTCAGGGTGCAGAGGTACCGAGAAGAAGGCGGAGCAGAGGTCAATCACAGTGAAAAATTTGGCAGTGGGAGGGATTTGCATAAGGATGACAGCTGGATTTGGCACTACGGGGAATTGACTCTCAACTATTTTGTTGATCCCTCTTAGATCCTGCACTAATCTGTAACCCCTCCCCCCACTCTTTTTAACAGGGAAGATGGGACTATTGGCAGTGCTGGACGTCCTTACCAGAATGCCCTGTTGTAGCAAGCGCTCTATTACAGGGTAAACTCCTAACTCCACCTCTGGCTTCAGAGGGTATTGTGGGATTTTTGGAGCTATCCTACCATCTTTTACTTGTACAACTACTGGGGCTACGTTTGCCATTAATCCAGTGTCTTGTCCATCCTTGGTCCAAAGTGATTCCGGTATCTGGGAAATCATTTCCTCTACCTTGGACGGACACCTATTTACAATAACAGTGTGTGACATTAATCTTGTTGGGGAGTCTAGCATATCCTGCACTTCCTGAGCGTGGTTTTCGGGTATGTCCAAGAACACACCTTCAGGAGTACAATATATGACACATCCCATTTTGCACAGTAAATCTCTCCCTAGGAGATTAGTCGGAGCCGATGCAGCCAGCAGAAAAGAATGCTTGGTAAGCAAAGGCCCTATCGTAATCTCTGCAGGTTTGCTTAAAGGATAGTGCTGTACTACTCCTGTTACTCCCATGGCTGGAATTGTTTTACCAGTGGTTCTCATGCCCACGGTCGAATTTATCACTGACTTGGCCGCCCCCGTATCTACAAGGAAATTTAGAGATTTACCAGCTACATCAATTGTGACCTCGGGTTCACTTCCAAGGCTCGCAATTAATTTCACTGGCTGCAGACTACAGGTGTGGCCCCACCCCTATTGTATGTGGTGACCTCCCTGCATTGCGCTGGCAGCTATTACCTGTGAAGGGGGTAAATGGGAACTATCAGAGACTTGCCAGTCTCTTCTTGGGGGATACCTTTTTGTTTCCCCTGTGTGTGGCTCATAACTCCGTCTCTGCGGTCCTTGATCCCAATTTCGTGTGTCATGTCGTTGTCTAGGGGTTTGGTATGATTTTTGTATATTTTTCACTCTACAGTCTCGTGCAAAATGTCCCTCTTTGTGACAATTATAACAAACTACCACATTTGACTTACCCACAGGGGTCTGAGACTTATGCTGAGTTGGCCTTGTGGTAAGGGCCTGTATACTTACGGCCATCAGCTTATCACTCTGCGACTCCCTGTGTCTGGTGATGTTCCGATCATCATCAATAGCGGCCTCTCTCAAAGTAGCCACCGACAAACCTCGCCAACATGGTTGGGTGGTCTGTACCCTCGTCCTCAATACTTCCTTTAAACCATCCATTAACACAGATACTGCTACTTCTCTATGATTCACATTTGTCTTAATGTCTTCTATCCCTGTATACTTAGCCATTTCCTGAAGTGCCCGATGAAAATAATCAGCAGCTATTTCTCCCTCTTTTTGCTTGATGGAAAAAATTTTGTTCCATTTAGCAACAGCTGGGAAATATACTCCTAGCTGCAAATTAATTCTTTTCACATTATCTTGATTGTATTCCTCAGTAAGGGGTACCTCTTCATCTAGTCTACAGTCAGCTATAAATTTCGCTGAGTCGACATTGGAGGGTAAACATGCCCTCAGCAATGTCCGCCAATCTTTGTTATTGGGCTCCACAGTATTTCCTAGCTCTCTAATGTACTTCTGGCTTGCAACTAGATCTTTCCTAGAATCAGGGAATTCAGACACCATTGATCTTAATTCCGTTCGGGAAAAGGGGCAGTGCATGGCGATGTTTCTGACAGGAGTGACTCCTGAAGTGTCAGTTTTCCCATTTGGGACTGCAATTACCCTAACGGGATTAAGTTCAATAACATCATTCTGAGTAGATTCTACAACATGTGGTGTAATGGTTTCTGCATAGTGTACAGTGCCGTACTTACCAGTTGATACGACCTCACCTGTCCCTCCACTAGGGGCCTTTGATACTACTCTTACGGGTTGGGCCGTGCCCACTGTTGTTTCTGCTATGGTGGCTGCTAGAGAGAGTGCCGATATTGTTGTGGGCTCATCCTCTTGGTCACAATCCTGGGGAAAGTTTAAAACATGGTACAGCTTGCACGGGTTAGTATTAGCATCAACAATCTTAGTTACATTATTCTTAACATCTATACAGTAACTAAGTGCATGTTTATCATACACCAGTGTGCCATTCTCTGTAACCACTTTCTCCCCTGTTATGTATGGTGGTGGTGGTGCGGTGGCTATCAGTTTCCTGATAGGGTTAGATCCAGCCGCTTGAGCCAATCCTCTTTGTATTTCACCTACCTGTTGCCATAATTGTAAATAATCATAATGTTTGATCCGTCTCTTTGCAGATTTAATGAGACATATCCTTCTCCTTAGATTTTGTAACACCTCGGGGCTAAAACTGCCTACCCGTGGGAACTTTTCGCCGTCATGCACAGTCATTCTTTCCCATTCATCGCACAAAACCTCTGTGTGTGAACCGTATTTCTCACACATGATATACCTTGCCGACCCTATTGGCCGGCTTACTAAATCAACCTGAACCAAGGTTGATCGCCCCCTACCTGAACAACTGGCCCCCATCTTTGCAGGTGTTGCTTTCACTACCTCTGACCTTCAAATCAGGGTCTTCAGCGAACCCTTACAAAAACCAAGATGTCCGGGGTAGGCCGACGGTGAAAGTTTACCGAGTACCTTCACACACTCGCCCACGTCGACCAATACGCCCACACACTGCCTTAGCGCTGGCGTACTCAACCTAGGGCCCCTGCAACCTGAACCTCTATTTACTGGAACGTGTGGGTGTGATCCGAAGAGCACTTACCCTTCCCAGTAAATATCAGTTGCTGGAGAGTTCCTGAGTGACCAGCAAACCTCCCTTAAAATGAAAAAATTACACAAATCACGTTAGAATGTACATATAGCGTTTATGACCCCTCTAGCGTACGCAAATGGTACTGGGTCAAGTTACAAACTAATGCACACAATTACATGCGGTACAATCGTACTGCACATAAGCAACTAATCTTATGTGCGGAACGACCAACGGAATCGAAAATTACGGCTGCGAATTCCTTCAGCCAGAGCTTGATGGCCTATATGGGTATTGCACCAACCCTCCTGGGGTTGTGCTTCTTGACTCAATCTATAGCGGACTTCCTAGTCCGCTGTACCTAGACCTCCTGGTCTGTCTCTGGACCTCCTGGTCCGTGACCTCCTGGTCTGCTATACTCTAATGCTCTTATTTCAATATTTAACAAGGGATGCCTCCCAAGCCACCGCGCTGTCACTTTCACGGAAGTACCTCTACGAGAACTCGATTTCTAGGTTCCAACCAAAATGAGAAACTTATATATATATGCACACACTCTTTCACCTCATATACTCTTTACTTTCGTTTCTGTACAGAAATCCCTTTCATTCAGTATCGCAGTCTAGTCCCAAAGGAGTTACAACTAGAGAAGGATTTATTACGCTAAAATTTAGGACACTGAGATTGACTTGCGCTATTATCGCGTTGCTTCCGTATCGCCTACTAAAACAATACTATCGTGTGATTTGTATCATGTGGGCGTACCCATACGCTCCGTTGCGTAATATACGCTACGTGTGTAAGCCCTTGCGTCGCGTACGCTTGTCCCGCCCTTTGTTAGGGACACGTGTATACAGGCCAGACACGTCCACAGTAACACAAGTAACACGTTTCTATCAATGCAAATTATATTTAACTGTAATCATTTACCGAGCACCACACAGAACTTCCTTGTATCTTAGGCAAAGCCGTGTGCGTGTTTTACAAATTACTTCCTTACGTATTAATTTTACTTTTAACTATCAATAGCAACAAATCTTTCTCAGCACGTTATCAATGATAAATGGCAAACAGGAAGGCGAGATGTGAAATTGCACAAATGAAAAATGCAGGTGTGTGCGTGTGTTGCGTACGCAATGTGTATCAAACAGAAATAAAACAGTTTTAAAAGACAATAGCGTACTGTTCTTACCTTCCGGTTCCGGATTCCACCAGCACTCCTACAGCGTAGCGATGCAGACGCTTATCTAGTCAGCACTACCGTATCCCTCACCACCAACACTGATACGAAGGGATACTACCTTCCCGCCCTTTGCTAACAAATAAAGTCTGCTTGTGTTCGCTAGAGCGGATATGTGGAGGACGGACGAGCCGCCAATTGATAAAGCTAATTATTTATCTTATAACATTCGCTATATATTGGTAAGAGACTCAGTACGCAATGGGCGTACGGGGTACCGTAATGGTACGCACTTAGCGTAGCAGACGCTAGGCCGTGGTCGAGACGCATGAGCGGCACGTTCGCTCACGGCTTACGCTGGGTATCGAGCACGCTATAGGCGGCCCGAGCACCGTAATGCTACGCTACTAGCGTAGCGGACGCTGTGTCCACGAGAGGAACACGAGCGGCGCAGACGCTCACAGGATGACACACAGTAAACCTTGTATGCAACACAATGAAAGGCTAAGCCTATACTGTAAACCTTGGTCTTGTAATGTTAACACAATGTAACGCTGATTAACCTCTATTATATAAAAGCTGCTTGAGCGATTGAGACGCTCAGAAACCCTCTATACTAGCTAGTGAAACACAGACACCTTGCTGAGGTTCCAACACCTTTACTAACGAGATTTAGCTATGTAAAAAGGGGAAAACAGTTAACAGCTTATACACTACAGCACTAACATAAAACACCTAAACAGAATAACTGGACATATATATACAATAGCGTCTTAATCCTAAACAATAACAGTGAGAGAGAGAGAGAGAGAGTATGGCAAATACAGACAGAGAATAAGTTGGTTACAGAGAACTTACACACGTGGGGAATGATCGCTAGCGCAGTCCTGGAACCAGCTCTCTAGTTAGTCAATGATGAAAACTTTTGTGGAGAGAAGACTGAGCTGGCCCAGGCTGGCTGTTCTTATATACACTACATACAGTACACTACAAAGGGCCCTACAATCTCATTGTTCATTGGACACAGGAATCTGTCTTCACATTATAACAAAAGGTCATAGGTTGATTCAAACAGGTGGGCTGTGACTATTTCAAACTGCTCAGGTGGGAGGGAATCTCAGGTTTCCCGCCGCATGGATAATGAACTGCAAATACAGTAAATGTCCATAAACTTCTTATAAACATAACTATACGCAGGAGCGATTAATCTCTTTCAAACCAACACCGGAATGTTACTAATAATATACTCTTCCGTTGCATACTAAACACCACTGCTCAAAACCTGTCTGACCCTTCGTATCATGTAAAGAGGGATCTCTCTGTCCATGAACCAGTTACACTAAACAAACTTACTGATATTATTAAGGGGACCATAACCTATAAAATACACTATTTAGATTAACTATGTAACGATCGAGTCGCCCGCCAGACGCACACAAACTCTACCGTAAATGCGCATACCACGCGCCCGAGCGCACGACCGTGGGGGCGCCGTCACGCAACTGCGAATATGCGCACGCACGGGAGAGAATGTGCACGTGCAGCGGGCAAGCGCATGGGGTTAGTACAAGGCATCATAGATCGCTATATTTTTCGACTTTGACAACACATACCAGGCAAACCAAGCTAACGAGCTTGAAACTCAGCAAAAGCTGAAATATTACTTAACCAAGTGACAAAGGCAGTACTTAACCAAGAACAAAGTTAAACTGAACCAGATAACCACTGCAGGATCACGAAGTGCTGGGCGGGCGCCCAGCATCCTCTACAGACTACGAGAAAAGGATTTACCGGTAGGTAATTAAAATCCTATTTTCTCTTACGTCCTAGAGGATGCTGGGGTCCACATTAGTACCATGGGGATGTACCAAAGCTCCCAGAACAGGAGGGAGAGCGTAGAGGCTCCTGCAGAACTGACTGACCGAACTTTAGGTCCTCAGAGGCCAAAGTATCGAACTTGTTGAACTTAGCAAACGTGTTCGACCCTGACAAAGTAGCCACTTGGCATAGTTGTAAAGCAGAAACACCCCGGGCAGCTGCCCAGGAAGAACCCACCTTACGAGTAGAGTGGGCCTTAACAGATTTTGGACACAGCAATCCTGCCGTAGAATATGCATGCTGGATAGTGAACCTAATCCAGCGAGAAATTGGCTGCTTAGAAGCAGGACATTTTCTTGGGATCATACAGGACAAACAAAGAGTCCGATTTTCTGTGACGAGCAGTCCTCTTCACATAGATCTTCAAAGCCCTCACCACGTCCAAGGACTTTGATGTAATTGAGGAGTCAGTAGCCACTGGCACCACAATAGGTGGGTTGATATGAAAAGCCGACACAACCTTTGGAAGAAACTGCTGACGCGTCCTGAGCTCAGCTCTATCTTCATGGAAGATGAAATAGAGGCTTTTACAGGATAAAGCTCCCAACTCCGACACACGTCAAGCAGAAGCTAAGGCCAACAAAGTGACAGCCTTTCACGTGAGAAACTTGACCTCAACCTCCTGTAGAGGCTCAAACCAATTCGATTGCAGGAACTGCAACACCACGTTAAGATCCCAGGGTGCCGTCAGGGCCACAAAGGGAGGCTGGATGTGCAGAACCCCTTTCAAAAAGGTCTGAACCTCAAGGAGGGCAGCCAATTGTTTCTGGAAAAAGAAATCTGGACCTTTATGGATCCCAAACGCAGACCCATATCCACACCTGCTTGCAGGAAGAGTAGAAACCGTCCAAGTTGAAACTCCACCGTAGGAAACTTCTTGGATTCACACCAAGACACATATTTTTTCCAAATGCGATGGTAATGTTAAGAAGTTACCCCTTTCCTAGCCTGTATCAGGGTAGGAATAACCTTGCTCGGAATACCCTTATGGGCTAAGATCTGGCGTTCAACCACCATGCCGTCAAACATAGCCGCGGTAAGTCCTGATAAGCGAACGGCCCCTGTTGCAGATGGTCCTCGCGAAGAGGAAGAGGCCACGGTTCTTCCAGCAGTAGATCCAGAAGATCCGCATACCAAGCTCGTCTTGGCCAGACGGAGCAATGAGGATTGCCGAACCCTTGTTCTCTTTATGAGCTTTAGGATTCTTGGAATGAGTGGAAGTGGAGGGAACACATACACTGACTGGAACACCCACGAAGTCACCAAGGCATCCATCGCCACTGCTTTTGGGTCTCTGGACCTGAAACAGTTTCTCCGAAGTTTCTTGTTGAGACGTGAGGCCATCATGTCTATTTGAGGCATGTCCCAATGACAGGTCACGTCTGTGAACACCTCCAGATGGAGTCCCCATTCCCCTGGATGGAGATCGTGTCTGCTGAGGAAGTCTGCTTCTCAGTTGTCCATGCCCGGAAGGAAGATAACTGACAGCGCCAGCGCGTGACTTTCTGCCCAGAGTAGGATTCTTGTCATCTCTGACATTGCAGCTCTGCTCTTTGTTCCTCCCTGTCGGTTTATGTAGGCCACCGCCGTTACATTGTCCGACTGTACTTGAATGGCTCGATCCTGTTGAAGATGAGCTGCTTGGAGAAGACCGTTGTACACGGCTCTTAATGCCAGAATATTTATTGGAAGAATGGCTTCCTGATTTGACCATCTGCCTTGGAAGGTTTCCCCCTGGGTGACCGCTCCCCAACCTCTGAGACTTGCATCCGTGGTCAGAAGGATCCAGTTCTGAATTCCGAACCTGCGGCCCTCCAGAAGGGGAGGTATTTGCAGCCACCAGAGGAGCGAAATCCTTGCCTTCGGCGACAGACGTATCCTCTGGTGCATGGGCAGATGAGACCCCGACCATTTGTCCAGGAGATCCAGTTGGAAGGGTCGAGCATGGAATCTTCCGTACTGTAGAGCCTCGTATGAGGCCACCATCTTCCCCAGAAGGCGAATGCACTGATGAACCAACACCCGGGCAGGCTTCAAGACATCCCGGACCATAGACTGTATCACCAATGCTTTCTCCTTGGAAGAAACACCCTTTGCACTTCCGTGTCGAGGACCAGCCCCAGGAAAGACAATCTCCTTGTTGGCTCCAAATGTGATTTCGGAAGGTTCAGGATCCAACCATGATTCCTGAGCAGTTGAGTCGTAATATTAATCGACTGTAACAACCTCTCCCTGGATACTGCCTTTATCAGCAGAGCATCCAGGTATGGAATTAGGTTTACTCCCTGCCTGCGGAGAAGAACCATCATCTCTGCCATCACCTTGGTGAACACCCTCGGTGCTGAGGAGAGGCCGAATGGCAGAACCTGAAACTGATAGTGACTGTCTAACAGTGCAAATCTGAGATAAGCCTGGTGTGGTGGACAAATTGGAATGTGGAGGTGCGCATCCTTGATATCCAGGGATACCAGAAACTCCCCCTCCTCCAGACCTGCGATCACTGCTCTCAGAGGTTCCTTTTTGAATTTGAACTCTCTAAGATAGTGGTTTAACAATTTTAAATTCAAAATTGGTCTGACCGAACCATCTGGTTTCGGTACCATGAAAAGGTTAGAAAAGTAACCCTTGTTGTGCATATGAGGTGGAACTGGGACAAAGACCTGTGACCCTGCTAATTTTTGGATGGCTTCCTGTAGGATAGTCCTGTCTGTCAGCAAAGCTGGCAAACCTGATTTGAAGAATCGGTGAGGCGGGAGCTCCTGAAATTCCAGCCTGTACCCCTGGGACACAATATCTAGCACCCAGGGGTCCAGGCCCGACATCACCCAAACGTGACTGAACCATCTGAGCCTCTCCCCCATCGGTCCTTCCTCCAGGCCGTGTGGTCTACCGTCATGCTGAGGATTTTGATGCACCAGAAGCAGGCTTCTGGTCCTGGGAGCCTGCAGCAGCAGGTTTTTTTTATTTTGCCCGCCCTCCTCTAAAGAAGGTGTTATGCGGCTTTTTTGTTCTCGATTTAGGAGTCTAAAGGACTGTGACGTAGCTGAAGAAAAGGGTTTCTTTGTGGCAGGCGCAGCTGAAGGAAGAAAAGGTAACTTACCCGCCGTTGCTGTGGAGATCCACGCATCTAGCGCTTCCCCAAATAGGGCTTGACCTGCGTAGGGCTGGTTCTCCACGCCTTTCCTGGATTCTGTGTCAGCAGACCATTGGCGCAGCCAGAGTCATCTATGAGCTGAGACAGACATGGAAGATATCCCAGCAGCCATCGAACCCAGGTTCTTCATGGATTCCACCGTAAATCCCGCAGAATCCTGTATGTTACGTAAGAACAATTCAACGTCACATTTATCCATTGTATCCAATTCTTCAAGTAACGTGCCAGACCACTTTACTATAGCTTTAGAAATCCATGCACAGGCAATAGTAGGCCGTTATGTCGTCCCTGAAGCCGTGTATATGGATTTGAGCATATTGTCAATTTTGTGATCAGACGGTTCTTTCAACATAGCAAATCCTGGGACAGGTAAAACTACTTTTTTTTGACAGTCTGGATACCGATGCGTCAACTATGGGTGGGGTTTCCCATTTCTTTCTATCCTCCTCAGGGAAGGGAAATGCAACCAGAACCTTTTTTGGGATCTGGATTTTTTTCTCTGGGTTTTCCCAGGATTTTTCAAATATAGCATTTAATTCTTTAGACGCAGGAAAGGTTAGCGAGGCTTTCTTAGTATCGGTGAAGTAAGCCTCCTCAACCTGCTCAGGTATTGTGTCAACAATATTCAACACATCTCTAATGGCTTCAATCATTAACTGCACCCCTTTTGCAAGAGATGACACCCCCCCTCAGAACTTCCCCTTCACCGTCTACCGTGTCAGAGTTGGTGTCTGTGTCGCCTTGCATAATCTGGGCAAGAGCACGTTTTTGAGAGTGAGTGCGAGGGGGCCCTGAAGGTGCCAACCCGGACCAAACAGCCATAGAGGTCTGTAAAACCTGAGTTGCATTTTCATTTTGTGCTACTCTAGCAGAAATCTGAGAAATCATACTCTTGATAGAGGTTAACCACTCCGGTTCACTTAATGGAATCTGTGCTAAACCAGAGCAATCCTGATTACATGGAATGGGATCATCCTGAGATGACATATCTTCCGCAGCATATGACACAGAATCCCTAGACATGGCTTATGTGAGACAGCAAGCACCCCCCCACACACAGGGAAATGGCAGACAGAGTTTCCCCACTAAGAGTGCCAAGAGAGACACAGAGTTTGGAGCCAACCCACACACACAGCACCTTGGGAGATAAGGACACCCCTTACCAGTGCTAACTGTGTACCTTAATAGGTTACACAGTCTAAATCACAGCCTCCCCCCCCCCTTCTACAACCTCCTGGTACCGTTACAAGACAGCTGGTGTCGATGTGGAGGGACAGCTCTCCCCTGTCAGTGTCTGCATGCAGGAAAGATGGCGCTGAACACTGCTGGGTCCACTCTGAGGAGAAGCTCCGCCCCCTTACATACTGGCCTGAGGTGAATTGCTGGCGGTGATCCGGGATCCCCAACAGGCTGTGTGACCAGTTTAGGGTGTAGGCGCTGGCTCAGGGCACCCCTCACAGCGCCGCACCATGTACCACCGAGCCCCGGAACGCAGTTAGTACTGCGCTCCCTATCCTGTTGCCACCATCTTCACACTGGCTCCCCGCTTGTCAGGGGGCTGGTGACTAACTCACCACCGACGTCTTCTGGCTCTGTAAGGGGGTTGGCGGCATGCTGCTGGGGTGAGCGATCCCCTGTGGCGGCGATCGATCTTTCCCCTCAGGAGCTCAGTGTACTGTCAGCGGAGATAGTGGCTCGCACCCCTCAGGGCGGACACTACTCCCCCCTTAGCCCCACGAAGTGGGAGGCTGTTGCCAGCAGCCTCCCTGTACCTAAACTCTATTAAAAAAAATAAGATTTTAAACCTACCGGTAAATCTTTTTCTCCTAGTCCGTAGAGGATGCTGGGGACTCCGTAAGGACCATAGGGTATAGACGGGCTCTGCAGGAGACATGGGCACTATAAAGAACTTTAGAATGGGTGTGCACTGGCTCCTCCCTCTATGCCCCTCCTCCAGACCTCAGTTAGAGAAACTGTGCCCAGAGGAGACGGACAGTACGAGGAAAGGATTTTGTTAATCCAAGAGCAAGATTCATACCAGCCCACATCATCCACACCGTATAACCGGGAATATACGAACCAGTCAACAGTATGAAATAAACAGCATCAGTCAGAGACTGATCAAAACTGTAACATAACCCTTATGTAAGCAATAACTATATACAAGTCTTGCAGAATTTTGTCCGCACTGAGACGGGTGCCCAGCATCCTCTACGGACTAGGAGAAAAAGATTTACCGGTAGGTTTAAAATCTTATTTTCTTACGTCCTAGAGGATGCTGGGGACTCCATAAGGACCATGGGGATTATACCAAAGCTCCAGACCGGGCGGGAGATTGCGGATGACTCTGCAGCACCAATTGAGCAAACAGTAGGTCCTCATCAGCCAGGGTATCAAACTTGTAGAATTTCACAAAAGTGTTTGAACCCGACCAAGACGCCGCTCGGCAAAGCTGTAATGCTGAGACGCCTCGGGCAGCCGCCCAAGAAGAGCCCACCTTCCTAGTGGAATGGGCCTTTACCGAATTTGGTAACGGCAATCCAGCCGTAGAATGAGCCTGCTGAATCGTGTTACAGATCCAGCGAGCAATAGTCTGCTTAGAAGCAGGAGCGACAACCTTGTTGGCAGCATACAGGACAAACAGAGCCTCTGTTTTTCTAACCCGAGCCCTCCTGGCTACATAAATTTTCAGGGCCCTGACTACATCAAGGGACTTGGAATCCTCCAAGTCCCCCGTAGCCACAGGCACCACAATAGGTTGGTTCATATGAAACGATGAGACCACCTTAGGCAAAAATTGAGGATGAGTCCGCAATTCTGCTCTATCCACATGAAAAATCAGATAGGGGCTTTTGTGAGACAAAGCCGCCAACTCAGACACCCGCCTTGCAGATGCCAAGGCCAACAACATGACCACCTTCCAAGTGAGAAATTTTAATTCCACCGTTTGTGGCTCAAACCAGTGAGATTTCAGGAACTGTAACACCACGTTAAGTTCCCATGGTGCCACTGGAGGCACAAAAGGAGGGTGTATGTGCAGCACTCCCTTTACAAAAGTCTGGACTTCTGGGAGAGAAGCTAATTCCTTCTGAAAGAAAATTGATAAGGCCGAAATCTGTACCTTAATGGAGCCTAATTTTAGGCCCATATCCACTCCTGTCTGCAGAAAGTGGAGAAAACGGCCCAGATGGAAAACTTCCGCAGGAGCATTCTTGGTTTCACACCAAGATAGGTACTTCCTCCAGATACAGTGATAATGCTTCGCCGTCACCTCCTTCCTAGCCCTTATCAGAGTAGGGATGACTTCTACCGGAATGCCCTTCACAGCTAGGATTCGGCGTTCAACCGCCATGCCGTCAAACGCAGCCGCGGTAAGTCTTGGAACAGGCAGGGCCCCTGTTGCAACAGGTCCTCTCTGAGAGGAAGAGGCCACGGATCTTCTGTGAGCATTTCCTGAAGATCCGAATACCAGGCCCTTCGAGGCCAATCTGGAAAAATTAGTATTGTCTGCACTCTTTTTCTTCTTATGATTCTCAATATCTTTGAAATGAGCGGAAGAGGGGGGGAACACATAGACCGACTGAAACACCCACGGTGTCAACAGGGCGTCCACTGCAACTGCCTGAGAGTCCCTTGACCTGGCACAATAACTCCGCAGCTTCTTGTTGAGCCGTGACGCCATCATGTCTATTTGAGGAAGCCCCCACAGACTTGTTATCTCTGCAAAGACTTCTTGATGAAGTCCCCACTCCCCTGGATGGAGATCGTGTCTGCTGAGGAAATCTGCTTCCCAGTTGTCCACTCCCGGAATGAAGACTGCTGTCAAAGCGCTTACATGATTTTCGGCCCAGCGAAGAATCCTGGTGGCTTCCGCCATTGCCACTCTGCTTCTTGTCCCACCTTGGCGGTTTGCATGAGCCACGGCTGTGACGTTGTCTGACTGAATCAGAACCGGTAGGTCGTGAAGAAGACTCTCCGCCTGACGCAGGCCGTTGTATATGGCCCTCAAATCCAGTACGTTGATGTGTAGACAAGCCTCCTGGCTTGACCATAGTCCCTGGAAGTTTCTTCCTTATGTGACTGCTCCCCATCCTCGGAGGCTCGCGTCCGTGGTCACCAGAACCCAGTCCTGAATGTCGAACCTGCGACCCTCTAGAAGGTG
The DNA here is from genome assembly GCF_028390025.1 of Pseudophryne corroboree. Lineage (NCBI taxonomy): Eukaryota > Metazoa > Chordata > Amphibia > Anura > Myobatrachidae > Pseudophryne > Pseudophryne corroboree. The sequence goes on from NC_086450.1 coordinate 308,048,088, forward strand.
AGCACTCTGCAGCCACCACAAGAGAGACACCCTGGCCCTGGGGGACAGGCTGATCTTTTGATGAATGTGTAGATGGGACCCGGACCACTTGTCCAGAAGGTCCCACTGAAAAATTCTCGCATGGAACCTGCCGAAGGGAATGGCCTCGTAAGATGCCACCATTTTCCCCAGAACTCGCGTGCAGTGATGGACCGACACACTTTTCGGTTTCAACAGGTCCCTGACCAAGTTCTGGAGTTCCTGGGCTTTTTCCACTGGGAGAAAAACCCTCTTTTGTTCCGTGTCTAGAATCATGCCCAAGAAAGTCAACCAGGTCGTTGGAACCAACTGTGACTTTGGTAGATTGAGAATCCAGCCGTGTTGCTGCAGCACGCTTAGGGAGAGCGACACGCTTTTCAGCAATTGTTCTCTCGATCTCGCTTTTATCAGGAGATCGTCCAAGTACGGGATAATTGTGACTCCCTGCTTGCGCAGGAGCACCATCATTTCCGCCATTACCTTGGTGAAAATCCTCGGGGCCGTGGAAAGCCCAAACAGCAACGTCTGAAACTGGTAATGACAGTCCTGTACAGCGAATCTCAGGTACACCTGATGAGGCGGATATATGGGGACATGAAGGTATGCATCCTTAATGTCTAGTGATACCATAAAATCCCCCCCATCCAGGCTGGCGATAACCGCCCTGAGCGATTCCATCTTGAATTTGAACCTTTTCAAGTACAGGTTTAGGGATTTTAAATTCAGAATGGGTCTGACCGAGCCATCCGGTTTCGGGACCACAAACAGGGTTGAATAGTACCCCTTCCCCTGTTGAAGCAGGGGAACCTTGACCACCACTTGTTGATGACACAGTTTTTGAATTGCAGCTAAAACTACCTCCCTTTCAGGGGAAGAAGCTGGTAAGGCCGATTTAAAAAACCGGCGAGGAGGCACGCCTTCGAATTCCAGCTTGTAACCCTGGGATGCAATTTCCATTGCCCAGGGATCCACCTCTGATTGAACCCGGACGTGGCTGAAGAGTCGAAGACGTGCCCCCACTGGGGCGGACTCCCTCAATGGAGCCCCAGCGTCATGCGGTGGATTTAGTAGAAGCCGGGGAGGACTTCTGCTTCTGGGAACTAGCCGTAGCCGGCAGTTTTTTCCCTCTACCCTTACCTCTGGCGAGAAAGGAAGATCCCCGACCTCTTCTGGACTTATGCGACCGAAAGGACTGCATCTGATATTGTGGCGTTTTCTTTTGCTGTGAGGAAACATAAGGTAAAAAAGTAGATTTACCTGCAGTAGCCATGGAAACCAGGTCCGTGAGACCTTCCCCAAACAAGTCCTCACCCTTGTAAGGCAAAACCTCCATATTCCTCTTTGAGTCTTCATCACCCGTCCATTGGCGGGTCCACAGGGCTCGCCTGGCAGAGATCGCCATGGCGTTGGTTTTCGAACCCAGCAGGCCAACGTCTCTCTGTTATGCACACCAGTGCCAGCAGGAATGTACTGGTGTCTGAACGGAGAGGGATGCAAAACAAATGAACTCACAGACAGACTGAGGAATATGACATTACATACACAGAAGGTGATAGGGTAACAAAATAAACACAAAGTGAACAGAGAAGCCCAAAGGCTAAGAAACTGGGTGTCTCCCTAGTATTAGGAATGCTCAGATGGAAAGAAGCGAGATGTTGTGATTTAATACGTAGAGAACCCGAAATGCTGTTGCTAAGGGCAACAGCAAAACCCTAAAGGGTTACCAACGGGTGTGGCAGTAAACTCCTTGGTCAGAGATGGAATAATAGACACAAGGCGAGTCTCCACAATCCTAGTCCTCACTTGCAGTGCACTGGTTCAGTTTACTGCCACTAAACTGACACCTGAACACCTTGCACAGTGAGAAAGGATTTTGGCAGGCAAGTCTGAGAATACAGCCGCAAACTTGCTAGGTTCACAGAGTAGCAAAAGAACCCCAGCAGGTTAAACGACTGACTCCAGTCTTACTGCTAGGTCTGGATTGGCAGAGTGTAATACCAAATCCCAAGGCCTATTTGCAGTAAGCAACAAACAAATACAAAGTTTACACAGTACTAGCTAGCTTTCAGGAACTGACTAACCAACAAAGATTCAACAGCATCTGCCTAACCTGAGAAGAGGGTTTATATAGCAGGTGCTGTCCACGCCCCACTCAGACCTCACAGACTGTGAGCACAAGAACCAGCACCGGATCCCCTGCCGTGCACAGAGCCTGTAACCACTGCACAGCAAAATACCCGAACCGGAGTATCAGCTACGCTCAGGTTACTCCGCTAGCACTTGTCTCCCGGTTGCCATGACGACGTGGCAGCACAGAGCAGGAGACCCTAACAGTACCCCCCCTCTGACGAGGGGTCAAAGAACCCCTACCACCGGGTTTATCGGGGAACTGCGAGAAGAAAGAGCGTAACAGTCTGGGGGCATGAAGATCACAACTGCGCACCCACGACCGCTCCTCCGGGCCATACCCCTTCCAGTGCACCAAAAATGACAGCCGACCCCGAACCATCTTGGAGTCAAGAATCCTTTCAACAACAAACTCCCTCTGGCCACGTATCAGAAGAGGGGAAGGTCTTCCACTGGAAGAAGGATTACTAATCGCCCGTTTTAAAAGGGAACAATGAAATGTTTTATTGATACCCAAAGAACGGGGTAGATCTAACTGAAATGCCACCGGATTGATAACCCTAGTGATCTTATAAGGACCGATGAACCGGGGGGCCTAACTTATGAGATGGCTGTCTCAACTTCAAATTCTTGGTAGACAACCAGACGAAGTCTCCTAATTTGAAGCTGCAGGGTCTTTTCCGCTTATCAAAAACCCTTTTGGTCACTAATGACACAGACACAAGGGCTTTCTTCACTTTCCTCCAAATACCTCTAAGGACCGAAACCACAGAGGAACCACCAGGCGTGGAGTCCAGGGGGTCAAAAGAATTGGCCTTTGGATGATGCCCATACACACAAAGGAAGGGAGAGATCCCTGTAGCAGAGTGAGCCGCGTTGTTATAGGCAAACTCCGCCATGGACAGATGAGCAACCCAGTCAGTCTGACACTTGGAGACATAACACCTGAGGAACTGCTCCAAGGACTGGTTCACCCTTTCAGTCTGCCCATTAGACTGCGGATGGTAGCCTGACGACAAGCTGACAGAAATCTGGAGATCGGAACAAAATGCCCTCCAGAATTTGGCCACAAACTGGGATCCGCGGTCAGAGACCACATCAAGTGGCAACCCGTGGAGGCGCACAACATGCAGCATAAATAATTCAGACAGGCGTCTGGCCGATGGCAGCCCAACCAATGGAACGAAGTAAGCCATCTTCGAAAACCTGTCAACGACAACCCAGATGGCTGTCATCCCCGAGGATTTGGGCAAGTCCACCACAAAATCCATTGAAATGTGGGTCCATGGCTTAGATGGAATAGAGAGTGGATGTAATGGGCCAACAGGAACCCCTCTAGGAGTCTTATTTCGGGCACAGATGTCACATGCCCGAACCCACTGATCCACATCCCTAGCCACCGAGGGCCACCACACCACCCTAGATAGCAACTCCCGAGTTCTGGCAATACCCGGGTGACCTGCCGACTTCTTGGCATGGAATTCCAGGAACACTCGCTGTCTTAACCTAGGAGGCACAAACAAAAGACCTACCGGAAGGTCTGGAGGAGCATGCTCCTGTGCTCTAAGGACTAATGACAAGAGGTCCTGGGTAATGCCCACTTTAATACATGATGGGGACACAATGGGCAATGGCTCCTCGGTGGTCTCCTGGATTGGAGCAAAACTCCGCGAGAGCGCATTAGCCTTGATGTTTTTTGACCCGGGGCGATATGTTATCAAAAAATTAAAGCGAGCAAAAAACAAAGCCCATCGTGCCTGCCTGGCATTGAGGCGCTTCGCTGACTCTAAATATGCCAAATTCTTATGGTCGGTGAGAATTGAGACCACAAACTTAGCCCCCTCAAGCCAGTGTCTCCACTCCTCGAGTGCATCCTTAATAGCCAACAATTCCCGGTTACCCACGTCATAATTCATCTCGGCAGGTGAAAATTTATGGGAAAAGTAAGCACAGGGATGAAGGCGATTATCAGACACCCCCATCTGAGAGAGCACTGCCCCAATACCCATCTCAGAGGTATCCACCTCCACCACAAAAGGACGCTCTGGATCTGGTTGTCGCAGCACCTTGGCCGAGACAAATGCCCTTTTGAGACGGGCAAAAGCCGCTTTGGCCTCACAAGACCAGTGAGCAACATCCGCCCCTTTCTTAGTGAGTGCCACCAAGGGCGCCACTATAGACGAAAATCCAGCGATAAATCGTCTATAAAAATTTGCAAAGCCCAGAAAACGCTGAAGCGCCTTCAAACTAGTGGGCTGCACCCAATCCAGGACTGCCTGTACCTTGGAACCCTTTATTTGGAAACCTTCTGGGGAGATAATATATCCTAGAAATGCGATTTGCTGAACTTCAAATTCGCACTTCTCCAGCTTCGCCCCAAGCCGGTGGTCTCTGAGTTTCTGGAGGACTAAGCGTACATGCTTCCGATGTTCCTCCAGGGAATGGGAGAAGATTAGGATGTCATCTAAGTATACAACTAAGAATCTATCCAAATATTCCCTGAGCACATCGTTCATGAAGTCCTGGAAGACTGCCGGGGCATTACAGAGCCCAAAAGGCATCACCAAATATTCATAATGCCCTGAGTGGGTATTAAAGGCAGTCTTCCATTCATCCCCCTCTCTTATTCGGATTAGATTGTACGCACCGTGTAGGTCAATCTTAGAAAAAATGGTGGCAGTACGAAGCTGGTCAAACAAGACCGAAATGAGAGGCAGTGGGTATGAGTTTTTAATCGTGATACGGTTCAATTCCCTGAAGTCGATGCAGGGTCGCAACGAACCGTCCTTTTTACCCACGAAGAAGAACCCCGACCCAACTGGAGACTGTGAAGGTCTGATAAATCCCTTAGCCAAGTTCTCCTGAATGTACTCTGCCATAGCCTGAGTCTCAGGACGCGACAGGGAGTACAACCTGCTCTTGGGAAGCTTAGCATTCGGCAACAAATTAATGGCACAGTCATAGGGGCGATGGGGAGGTAGTACCTCTGCAACTCTTTTGGAGAACACGTCCGCAAAATCTGCATAACATCCTGGCAATCTTGGCAAACTTAGCTGCGAAAGCCTGACTGGAAGGCTCAAGCAACTCCTGAAACAATCAGTACCCCAACTAAGAATCTCCCCAGAGACCCAGTCAAATTGAGGATTGTGGGCCCTTAACCAGGGTAACCCCAACACCAATGGGGCAAAAGTACAGACAGTCACATAAAAGGACAATTTTTCAGAGTGTGTGGCTCCAATAAACAAAGAAATCTGGCTAGTGCAAGAGGTAATTTTACCCTGGGATAATGGTTCCCCGTTTAACCACAAATCTCAATTTCCGATGCCAAGGGTACTAAGGGAACAGAGTGTTTCAGGGCGAATTGGCGGTCCATAAAAACCCCGTCGGCCCCACTGTCCACAAAGGCCTCAGTCTTGACAGTTTGACCGAGGATCTTCAAGGTCACCGGAATGATAAAAGTCTTCTTGGGAAATTCTGACTTCTGGCCTGACAGGATATTTCCCATCACCCTCAGGCCCTGAAGTTTTCCGGCTTTTCTGGGCATGATACTACCACATGACCTTTATTACCACAGTACAAACATAACCTCTGCTGTCTCCTCCGCGTCTTCTCACGCGAGGAGAGGCGGGTAGCCCCAATCTGCATAGGCTCCTCGGAAAATTCCTCAGAGTCTGAGGTTCCCTTGGGAAAGAAGGAAACCTCGGTCTCCCTTTTAAGCCTGCACTCTCTCAGCCGTCTATCCACCCGAATGGAAAACTGCATGAGCTGATCCAAGCTATCAGGCAAGGGATAATGTACCAGTTGGTCTTTTAACTGGTTAGAAAGACCTCTATGGTACTGGTGTCTCAGGGCTGGGTCATTCCACTGGGTATCATGGGCCAACCTCCGAAACTCCGTACAATAAACCTCAACTGGCCTTCGCCCTTGCTTAAGGATCGAAATCTGAGCCTCGGCTGAGGCCGTCTTGTCAGGGTCATCATACAACATGCCCAGTGCCGTAAAAAAAACATCAACACTTTTAAGCGACGGACAGTCAGGCTGCAACCCATATACCCAGACCTGTGGGTCTCCTTGTAGCAAGGAAATCACTATGCCCACCCGCTGAATCTCCGACCCAAAAGACTGAGGCCTAAGTTGGAAATATAGCTTGCAGCTCTCCTTGAAACAAAAGAACTGCGAGCGATCTCCAGAAAAACGATCCGGGAGATTTACTTTCGGCTCCTTAACCTCTGAAGGTACTGCTGCTGCGGGAGCTCCGCCAGCGGCCTGCGAGGTGTGCATTTTAATGAACAAATCATTAAATTGTCGAGTCAGGACCTGCACCTGATCGACCACCTGTTGCAAAGTATTTTGAGGGGTATGCTCCATATTCCCACAAAATTATATGACATTATATACACAGAAGGTGATAGGGTAACAAAATAAACACAAAGTGAACAGAGAAGCCCAAAGGCTAAGAAACTGGGTGTCTCCCTAGTATTAGGAATTCTCAGATGGAAAGAAGCGAGATGTTGTGATTTAATACGTAGAGAACCCGAAATGCTGTTGCTAAGGGCAACAGCAAAACCCTAAAGGGTTACCAACGGGTGTGGCAGTAAACTCCTTGGTCAGAGATGGAATAATAGACACAAGGAGAGTCTCCACAATCCTAGTCCTCACTTGCAGTGCACTGGTTCAGTTTACTGCCACTAAACTGACACCTGAACACCTTGCACAGTGAGAAAGGATTTTGTCAGGCAAGTCTGAGAATACAGCCGCAAACTTGCTAGGTTCACAGAGTAGCAAAAGAACCCCAGCAGGTTAAACGACTGACTCCAGTGTTACTGCTAGGTCTGGATTGGCAGAGTGTAATACCAAATCCCAAGGCCTATTTGCAGTAAGCAACAAACAAATACAAAGTTTACACAGTACTAGCTAGCTTTCAGGAACTGACTAACCAACAAAGATTCAGCAGCATCTGCCTAACCTGAGAAGAGGGTTTATATAGCAGGTGCTGTCCACGCCCCACTCAGACCTCACAGACTGTGAGCACAAGAACCAGCACCGGATCCCCTGCCGTGCACAGAGCCTGTAACCACTGCACAGCAAAAGACCCGAACCGGAGTATCAGCTACGCTCAGGTTACTCCGCTAGCACTTGTCTCCCGGTTGCCATGACGACGTGGCAGCACAGAGCAGGAGACCCTAACACTCTCTGAGCATCTCTCATATATAGGACTGGTATCCCTATCCAGGGTATCAATGTCAGCTGACAAGGTATCTGTCCAGGCTGCTACAGCGCTACAAACCCAAGCCGACGCTATTGCCGGTCTGAGCAAGGCACCCGTATGTGTATAAATTGACTTCAAGGTAGTTTCCTGCCTGCGATCAGCAGGATCCCTGAGGGCTGCTGTATCTGGAGACGGCAGCGCCACCTTTTTGGACAAGCGCGTTAACGCCTTGTCTACTCTGGGCGATGATTCCCACCGTACCCTGTCCTTAGCCGGGAAAGGATACGCCATAAGAATTCTCTTGGGAATCTGCAGTTTCTTTTCTGGAGTTTCCCAAGCTTTTTCAAATAACTCAGCTCATGAGATGGGGGGAAAGTTACTTCAGGTTTCTTTTCTTTATACATGTGTACCCTTGTGTCAGGGACAGAGGGGTCATCTGTGATATGCAAAATATCTTTAATTGCAATAATCATATAATGAATACTTTTGGCCACCCTTGGGTGTAACCTCGCATCTTCGTAGTTGACACTGGAGTCAGACTCCGTGTCGGTATCAGTGTCTGCTACTTGGGACAGTGGGCGTTTCTGAGACCCAGAAGGGCCCTATGACACAGTTAAAGCCATGGATTGACTCCCTGCTTTATCTCTGGACTCTGCTTTGTCCAACCTCTTATGTAATAAAGCCACATTTGCATTTAAAACATTCCACATATCCAACCAGTCAGGTGTCGGCGTTGCCGATGGAGACACCACAATCATCTGCTCCACCTCCTCCCTAGAAGAGCCTTCCGCTTCAGACATGCCGACACACATGTACCGACACCCCCACACACTCAGGGAAATTTCTATCTGGAGACAGTTCCCCAATAAGGCCCCTTGGAGAGACAGAGAGAGAGAGTATGCCAGCACACACCCAGCGCCAACTGACACTGGAAACAATTCCCAGATAAACAGCGCTTTTATATATATATATATATATATATATATATATGACAATATACACTCACTGCGCCAATTATAAGAGCCCCCCCCTCTTTTTGCCCTCTGTCACTGTGTTCAGCAGGGGAGAGTCCGGGGAGCCAGCGTCTCTGCAGCGTACTGTGGAGAAAATGGCGCTGGAAAGTGCTGTGGTACCAAGCTCCGCCCCCTCAGCGGCGGGCTTCGGTCCCGCTCATATTTACAAACACTGGCGGGGGATTGTATATCTACTGCCTCCGCAGCCTATATAATATATTAACCAGTCCTAGAGGTTTATTATTGCTGCCCAGGGCGCCCCCCCTGCGCCCTGCACCCATCCGTGCCTGCAGTGTGTGTTGTGTGTGGGAGCAATGGCGCGCAGCATTACCGCTGCGCGTTACCTCAGAGAAGAACTGAAGTCTTCTGCCGCCTTTGAAGTCTTCTTTCTTCTAATACTCACCCGGCTTCTATCTTCCGGCTCTGCGAGGAGGACGGCGGCGCGGCTCCGGGACGAACGGCTAGGGTGAGACCTGTGTTCCGACCCTCTGAAGCTAATGGTGTCCAGTAGCCTAAGAAGCAGAGCCTATCACTTAAGTAGGTCTGCTTCTCTCTCCTCAGTCCCACGATGCAGGGAGCCTGTTGCCAGCAGTGTTCCCTGAAAATAAAAACCCTAACAAAATTCTTTTTTCAGAGAAACTCAGGAGAGCTCCCCTGTAATGCACCCCAGTCTAGAGGGAGGAGCCAGTGCACACCCATTCTAAAGTTCTTTATAGTGCCCATGTCTCCTGCGGAGCCCGTCTATACCTCATGGTCCTTACGGAGTCCCCAGCATCCTCTAGGACGTAAGAGAAAAATAAAAATAAAGAAACTCCTATGGAGCTCCCCTAGCTGTGACAGGCTCCTCCGGGCACATTTTCTAAACTGAGTCTGGCAGGAGGGGCATAGAGGGAGGAGCCAGCCCACACTCTCAAACTCTTAAAGTGCCAATGGCTCCTGGTGGACCCGTCTATACCCCATGGTACTAATGTGGACCCCAGTATCCTCTAGGATGTAAGAGAAATACAGGGGTGCTGGCACTATCAGCAGTTGCTAAATCTAGGCCTGACCTTCACAACACTGTATGGGAAGAGGAGGCTTCTACCACCATTTGCATGCCCTCTGCAAGTGCTGATAGGAGCACCACCAGTCCAGTTGCTGATATTGAAATTGAGGATGTCACTGTAGAAGTACACCAGGAGGAGGAGGATATGGGTGTACCTGGCGCTGCGGAGGAAGTTGACGATGAGGATTCTGGTGGTGATTGGTTTGTTTGAATAAGGCACCAGTGGAGACAGTTGTTGGCCATGGGATGAAAAAGCCCATTGTCATGCCTGGGCAAAATACCAAAAAAGCCACCTCTTCGGTGTGGAATTATTTCTCTACAAATCAGGACAACAGGTGTCAAGCCATCTGTTGCCTTTGTCAATCCATAATAGTAGGGGTAAGGACGTTAACCACCTAAAAACACCCTCCCTTATACGTCACCTGCAGCACATTCATCATAAGTCATTGTCAAGTTCAGAAACATTGGGTAATAGAGTAAGCAGTCCACTGACACCTAAATGATGTGGTTTTGTTTGAATATTATTTCTCTGTGAGGATGAGGATGAAAACACTGAAGGGGGGAATCTGAGGATGACATCTTGCCACTTTAGAGTCAGTTTGTGCAAGGAGAGATTAATTGCTTCTTTTTTGGTGGGGGCCCATACAAACCAATCATTTCAGCCACAATCGTGTGTGTGGAAGACCCTGTCTCTGAAATGATTGGTTTGTTAAAGTGTGCATGTCCTGTTTATACAACATAAGGGTGGGTGGGAGGGCCCAAGGACAATTCCATCTTGCACATATTTTCTTTGCCACATCACTCCAGGGGTGTTGCCCTATATGGGGTGCTGCCCCTCTGCCCTATCAGTCCAGGGGTGCCGTCCCACTGCCGTTTAAGTCCAGAGGTGCTGTTGTCTGTCTTATGTGCTGTGTAATTCTCCAGGGGTGCTGCCTATGCTGTATAAGTCCAGGGGTGCTGCCGTATAATTCCATGGGTGCTGCTGTACTTGATCCTAGGTTTAAATGAAAGCCTAGAGCACATATGAAACAAGTTTCATCATCACAAACAGATTTGTGAAAACATAGCCGCAAAGGTGGAAATGGAAATTGCCAAAGTGTTTTTAAATAAAGTGGGTAGAGACCACATTTGTGGCCAAAGTCAGTGTGACTCAGAAGATATGGAATCATAATCCGGCACAACTGCCGGAGAGGTAAAAGTTATATTTTTGCTGGGGCATTAGAGAGAAGTTCTTCTCAATTATTTCGTGTTAGATGTTTGATGTTCCACATTTTGGGATTATTTATTTAGAAGATGCACATTTGTTGTACAGGGATCTTCTTTTCCTAAGGACTGCATAGGGTTATCGCAAGACCTCGTGGTGTTAGAAGAACAGAGCTTCAGTGATCTTGCATTGCATCAGCTTTCCATTGTACTGCAGCACTAGATGGGCCAGGAGCTCCCGTGAGGCACAAACAGTTACTGAATAAGGCCCAGTATGGAGTCTCATGGTCAGAGGCGTAACTAGGGTTTTTGGAGCCCAGGGCAAGATTAGAAATGGTGCTCCCCCCTCTACAAAAAGGCGGGGGGGGAGACATAAAGAAATTGTGTGCCAAACTCTGTGTCTCTGTGTGTGTCCCATGCACTGGGAGCCCATGCTGCTGCTGTCAGGTACACTGCACCGCACCTGAGCGCCCTGTGCTGGCATTCTGACAGAGAGGGCGGGATGTATTAAAATACATTTCCACCCCTCGCCGCCTACTGCAGCGATATCGGATATGTACTAACATATGCAATTAACATCGCAATGCGGTAGGTGAGCCCCCCTGTGATGTTGAATGGAGATACTCACACTGGTGGGGGGGGGGGGATGTGGGGCATAGAGACACACACTGGAGGGGGGAATGGATTTGCACACTGATGGTGGGGGCATGGATTTACACAGGTGGAGGGAGGGGAAGATGGAGACACACACACACTGCTGATGGGGGGTAGGGGGGCATGGAGACACACACTGGTGGGGGGAGAGGGACATGGAGACACACATACTGCTGATGGGGGGTAGGGGGCCATGGAGACACACTGGTGTGGGGACGACAACATGAAGACACACACTGCTGATGGGGGGAGGGGGACATGGAGACACACACTGGTGGGGGGAGAGGGACATGGAGACACACACACACACTGCTGATGGGGGGTAGGGGGGCATAGACACACACACTGGTGGGGGAAGAGGGACATGGAGACACACATACTGCTGATGGGGTAGGGTGGCATGGAGACACACTGGTGTGGAGAGGGGGACATGAAGACACACACTGCTGATGGGGGGAGGGGGACATGGAGACACACACTGGTGGGGGGAGAGGGACATGGAGACACACACACACTGCTGATGGGAGGCATGGAGACACACTGGTGTGGGGAGGTCGACATGAAGACACACACTGCTGATGGGGGGAGGGGAACATGAAGACGCAAACTGGTGGGGGGAGAGGGACATAGAGACACATGCAGTCAGGGTCACACACAAACAGACGTGCCCTCACCTTGATGATTTTTAGCCTCCAGCAGCTGCTCCCTCCTCTTCCACGCTGCCTGCCAGGGCCCAGGAGAAGAGCTGTAGAAGATGCCGCTGTAGCCCCGCCCCCTACTCGGGTCAGATAAGCATGTGCTGGGCTCCACCAATCTGGGCTCTGCACATGCTCCTCTGACCCCCACTGTCAGCATGTTACTCTCTGCTGCTGCTGCTGCTCATTATCACAAAGCAGGCACCCGACATCAGCAGCACATTGACGGAGGCGGGCGGACGAGCAGGTACGATGCCCTGGCCGGCGGCGCCTCTTTCTGCTGGGCCTGCCACGAAGCCCAGAGTACGTGCCATGCTCGACCCCCTTAGTTATGCTTCTGCTCATAGTGGCTTACGGCCAGGAAGATGTCTGGCTTGCCAGGCTAAGGCATGCTGTGGGCACAGAGGTTAGCATTGCTTCCTCCCACAGTCCAACTTATAGTATGAAATTAGTTTTGACTGTAGAGTGGTAAGCTCCACAGGGCAGGGGCTCAATAACAAAAACATTCACTGCACAGTCGTGCTTAGTACTTTACCGAACCCACCCAATCTCAATTTGCCCCATGCAGGGCTGCTGTGGGGGATAAGGAGGGGCTGCTAAAACATCTAAGGGGCTGCTTTCTTTAAAAAATAAAATAATAATAAAATAAACAAGACACACAGATATGCTTACATGCGTGTAACTGGGACACACAGGTATGGTCACATGTGTATAACTGAGAGCTGTGAAAAACAAAAATAAGGCATCTGCTACAAAATATGTAAGTAAAAATGCAATAAAAAAATGGAAAAAAAAGAAACCCACAAGATTTTCACAAAATAAGTCTCCAGATTCCATGGAGGGGAAAATATCCAATCTTGATCCTGTGGTATACACCAGTTTATTTGCATCCCAGCATTAAATCTGAGATTATCTTAATCCCTGAACATGGAGAAGGGGGTACAAATTTGGAGGCTTTGACCCCTAGTTTTTCAGTTTGTCCAGTAATGTGGTAATAATTAATAATTATATATTTGCTTTGTTGAAGTCCTTTCTGTTCCACACCAGTATAGGAGTGGAGGTGAAAGTCTGTGTGTTGTTCCGATTGCGTGTGCCTCTCTAATTTTTAATCACCTTCTTGACACTGTCCTGTTCCTCTTCTCATAAAGTGAAAAGTCACCAAATATGTAGGTGGTATGTTTGTAGCTAGCTATGATTCGGAGAACTTGGCGAGCTTTTTCCAAGGAGACCACATGTCGCTGAAATGATGGGTTTATTAAACTGTGCATGTCCTGTTTAAACAACATATCAGTGGGTAGGAGGGCCGGGGTGGCTGGGAGGGCCCAAGGCAATTGCACCTCTTTTTTTTCTTTGCATTACGTGCTCTTTGGGGCTTAGGGGGTCATTCCTAGTTGATCGCTCGCTAGCAGTTTCTAGCAGCCGTGCAAACGCTATGCCGCCGCCTACTGGGAGTGTATTTTAGCTTAGCAGAAATGCGAACGGTTGTATCGCAGTGCGCCTGCAAACATTTTTTGTGTAGTTTCAGAGTAGCTCAAAATTTACTCAGCACTTGCGATCACTTTATACTATTCAGTTCCGGATTTGACGTCACACACCCGCCCAGCGTTCGCCCAGCCACGCCTGCGTTTTCCCTGGCATGCCTGCGTTTTTCTGAACACTCCCTGAAAACAGTCAGTTGCCACCCAGAAATGCCCACTTCATGTAAATCACTCTGCGGCAACCAGTGCGACTGAAATGCATCGCTAGACCCTGTGCAAAACTGCATCGTTCGTTGTGCCCGTAGGTTGCGCTTGTGCATTGCGCCGCATGCGCAGAACTGACATTATTTAGCCTGATCGCTGCACTACGAACAAATGCAGCTAGGGATCAACCCGGAGTGACCCACTTCGTTTTTAAAACTGCATTCCTGTCTGCCACTACAGTGCCACTCCTAGATGGGCCAGGTGTTTGTGCCGCCCACTTGTGTCGCTAAGCTTAGTCATCCAGCGACCTCTGTGCAACCTTTTGGCCTAAAAACAATATTGTGAGGTGTAAGGTGTTCAGAATAGACTGGAAATGAGTGGAAATGAATGTTATTGAGGTTAATAGTACCATAGGATCAAAATTACCCCCCAAATTGTGTGATTTTAGCTGTTTTTATGTGGGGGGGTTTCCAAAAATCATCCAGATCCAAAACCAAACCCGAAAGGGTGGTTTTGGCAAAACCAATCCAGTTCCAAAACATGAGCGGGGATCCAGATCCAAAACCAAAACACGAAAAGTGTCTGACGCACATCTCTACTTAGAGCACATCACGAGCATGCTACACTAATGCACCCATAAATTCCACAATATTTGTTCCCCCTGGGTTTCATTCCATAAGACCCCAACTAATAGCTACAGAAATTAGTCCTCAATTTAACTCCCAGCTTTCCTTCTTCTGGCATCCCTTTCTTCCCATCGCCTTTACTAACATCCCCCATGTTCCTTCCTCTCCTCCCATCTCTAGTCCTAATCTCTCCATATTATTTTGGGGTACAGAAATATATCTGTAATGTGATTTAATTATTTTTAAGCAAGTTTCAAAATCATTGGGGACAAAACACTTTTACTCCCATCTGCAAGTTAGAAAACTGATCTCCCATTATCTATATAATATTCCAAATATGTGTCTCATAGTTCAATATTTTTTTCAGTAAATCACCTGAAAAAGATAAATGACCATGTTAGGCTATTTTAAGGGGCCTCCAATTACATGATTGTTCATTGGGGAGGGGGGAGTCTGAATATTCACGCACAAGACAGCATTTCTGATAAGAGCTGTCCTTTGCGTTGTGAGGACTTCCGGGTTCATGACCCAGGTGTCCTACTGTACATGTTTGGATATTGGCCACTCTGTATTTTTACCTCAGATAAAGATTTCCCTCTACTTTTCTCCTATTCATCAGAGGCTGCAACCTAAAAGCTGTGCTATCTCCCATTGGGACCACATTTATTTAACCTGGATTTTCTAATTGAATAGCAAAGCAAAAGGTCACAGCTGCAGCTAATGGAACTCGTGGCCAATTGAATAGGTTCCTATAATTTTAATACATGACAATTGTCTTAGGGAAACCTAAAAATCTGTCCATGGTTCACCCAGCAATTAGTCAGTACAATAAGTATTAGCATTATGAGCGCAATTTTTAGGAGCGATATTGCTACATTCACAGGGAGGTAAAGGATATCTCTAGACCCAATCAGTATGCAAACTGTAGTACCGGCTGCATCCTTGCTCATTCCACTGGATGCTTGAGTGTTCCAGTCTGCATAGGGTTCAATGAGCATTTTATAAAGTGTAAAATCCCTAATTGTGCATATGTTCTAAATGTCTAATGTATCACAATAGAGGAGGCTTTAAAGATCGGTCATAAATGTGGAAAAGATGCTGTGTATATAGTTAATGCATTTACCTTAGGATCGGGTGGTCTTCTGGTTGCCGAATGTCGGGATCCCGGCGCCGCAATCCCGACACATATTCTCCCTCGTGGGGGTCCACGACCCCCCTGGAGGGAGAATAATAGCGTGCCCGCAGCGTGGCGAGCGCAGCGAGCCCGCAAGGGGCTCATTTGCGCTTGCCACGCTCTTGGTATGCTGGCGGTCGGGCTCCCGGCGCCGGTATGCTGGTTGCCGGGAGCCCGGCCGCCAGCATACCATACTACACCTTTAGGATCTTATGGTCAGTATTTGTATACATATCAAGAGGTAATTGTAGCTGAGACTGGTCCATGTGTCTAACTCTATACAGTACCAGTGCAGGTCCATACAAGACTGATGGTAGAAACATTCTAGACTGTAAAGCATCACCATTGATTAGCATTCTTTGCTAATTAACAATTGTTTATGATCACTTAAAGGAGATCAAGTCACTGCCCCTGGATATCCTACATCAGCCCTGGGTATGCCCGCCATAGCACCACCATATACAGAAAATACAGAAGGCCAATTCCAGTACCAGCAAGCAGGTATGATGCATCAGGTACCACTTATAATATTATCTGTTTCTTGACTTTGCTTTCTTTAAAATTGCATTTATTTCTAGAACAGTATAGAAAATATTCCACATCCATATTTCAATCTTACAAGATACTTTCATATTGGATGTTGGTCATATTGGATGTTGGCCAGGTTGGATTTTTACGAAAATATTTGTGATTGCAAAAAAATGTGGTATATTATCTTTTTCAGTGATGTTTGTCATTTTTCTTTATATTTTTATAATAATTAATTGAAATATATAATAAATAAACTACAATAGCATATTACGATAAAAAAAAACAATAATATACACCCAATTGTGGAGAAGTCCTACTTGTCCAGAAGAGCCAGAAAGAACCACACACTACAGTCTTTTGTAATTGAATACCATTATTTTCAGACATGAAGATGAAAGCCTTTCATTTATAGCCTTTACTGTTATCTCTCAGATGACTCCTTAGTATATCTCTGACATCATGCATTCCATCACTGCATATGTAAAAGAAGCAGAAAATAAATATTTGCAGCACCCTATATTATAGCACAGTGGAAAGCTCGGTACTGGATTGTGAATCTAATGTAATGTATCACCTTCTACACAACATTCTAAATCTGTGCAGGCTTTAGTGATGGACTCCCTAGTGCACTTCATATGGTCAATTGAAAACACACTTACAATAGAACCCCCTTGGTTCTTGCATGTAAAGATATCTTTCTTGCCGGCGGGATCTCTCTTCTATCTACCACTTGATCCTTTTGACCACAACGCTGGTAGTCCAACACCCTCCGTGTCTCGTGGATATCCTCCCTTAATCAGTATTTCCTTACGTGTCAACCCCACTGGTTCTTATCCATGATATGGCACATGCAAAGTTGAAAACAGAGGTTGTATTTAAAACAAGTAATTTATTTTAAAACATAACAATACTCAATATGGGTTATTCCTAAGGGTAAGGGTCGTTGGGTCGACCCAACTTAGGTCGACAGTCATTAGGTCGACCACTGAAGGTCGACATGGGCCTTAGGTCGACATGGAAATTAGGTCAACATGTACTAGGTCGACAGGTGAAAAGTTCTACATGAGGTTTTGGGCTGTTTTTGGTGTCGTTTTCTTCATAAAGTGACGGGGAACCCCAATTAGTGCACCGTGTCCACTCGCATGGCTCACTTTGCTCGCCTACTTCGGGCAAGGTGCCTCGCTATGCTATCGCTTCGCTCGGCTCAGGTTACCGTTCCAATTGTAGTCCACGTGGATCGTCAAGTTTGGAAAAAATAAAAAATGAAAAAAATGTGAAAAACTCATGTCAACCTTTTGACCTGTCGACCTATTAACCATGCCGACCTAATGCATGTCTACCTTCAGTGGTCAACCTAAAGGCTGTCAACTTAAGCTGTGTCGACCTAATGACCGTATCATAAATAAAAAGTAGCAGTATGTCTGCGGCGATGCGCACGAACCCTTACCTGGAGGAGGCTGCGCTCACGGACTCAGGACTTCCCGGGTGTCCTGGATGAGATGGATCGGCAGCAGCCTCAAGCAAGGGGTGAGAGGTCAGCGTGGTGTTAACTCGTTCGGCTCCATCCAGCACACCAACGCATTTCAGAGTCACCTCCTTCGTCAGGATGTGCTGTCTGTCTTCCGGTTCATGCTTATATTCAGTTTTTAAACTAATTGCTCGCTGTTAGGAGTTGGTGCCCCACCTCTCCAGACATACTGACCTGCCAGGGCACCAATCCCTAACAGCGATCTGCCATCCTGTGTGTAACTGCAGTGCCAGTCCTAGATGGGCCAGGTGTTTGTGCCGCACACTAGTGTCGCTTAGCTTGGCCATCCAGCTACCTAATTGCACCTCTTTTTCTTCTTTGCATGGTGTGCTGTTTGGGGACTAGTTTTTGAATAGTACCATCTTGTCTGCAACTGCAGTGCCACTCCTAGATGGGCCAGGTGTTTGTGCTGCACACTTGTGTCGCTTAGCTTAGTCATACAGCCACCTCGGTGCAACTTTTAGGCCTAAAAACAATATTGTGAGGTGTGAGGTGTTCAGAATAAACTGGAAATGAGTGGAAATGATTGTTATGGAGGTTAATAATACTGTAGGATCAAAATTACCCCCAAATTCTGTGATTTTAGCTGTTTTTATGGGGGGGGGAGTGTTCAAAAATCATCCAGATCCAAAACCAACACACGAAAGGGTGGTTTTGGCAAAGATATATATATATTTTGATTGTGCGCATACATACACAGCGGGGTGTATTGTTAATCCACCGGACTATGGGGGTCATTCCGAGTTGTTCGCTCGCAAGCTGCTTTTAGCAGCTTTGCACACGCTAAGCCGCCGCCTACTGGGAGTGAATCTTAGCTTCTCAAAATTGCGAACGAAAGATTAGCAGAATTACGAATAGACACTTCTTAGCAGTTTCTGAGTAGCTCCAGACTTACTCGGCATCTGCGATCAGTTCAGTCAGTGTCGTTCCTGGTTTGACGTCACGAACACACCCAGCGTTCGCCCAGACACTCCTCCATTTCTCCAGCCACTCCCGCGTTTTTCCCAGAAACGGTAGCGTTTTTTCACACACACCCATAAAACGGGCAGTTTCCGCCCAGAAACACCCACTTCCTGTCAATCACACTACGATCACCAGAACGAAGAAAAAACCTTGTAATGCCGTGAGTAAAATACCTAACTGCATAGCAAATTTACTTGGCGCAGTCGCACTGCGGACATTGTGCATGCGCATTAGCGACTAATCGCTCCGTTGCGAGAAAAAAATAACGAGCGAACAACTCGGAATGACCCCCTATGTACGCACAGAATCAATTTCGGGCGCAAGATAATTTTCCACAGAGCTGTATTAGAATATTATTATCATTACACACAATTAAAAACTATGCAGCTCCCACAATGTAGTCTGAAATGTCCTACTATAGGCAAATATACAATAATTTAAATAATAATTTAAACCAAGGGAGCACAAAAATATTTCATATTTATTGTAAAACAGTGAATAAAACAATTACAAGTTAAAAAGCTAAAGATTGCACTACCGGATTAGAACTCTCCAACCATATATCTTATGGGATCCCTAATGTTGTGATCACACCATATATCTGTAATAATCCCTTTTTCACTTTTCTATATTAACTGTGAATAGGAATATCAACAAGTAAAGAATGTCATTTGTATCCAATTATTCCATGCGCATTTTAAACATCGTTGGATAATTACAGTCTGATTAGATGTTGAGTAGTGTACGTCACACAGTCCCAGATAGTATTTAGGTTCTCACCCTTTTCAGTGTGCGGTATTGCGCTATGCTCTACCTCCGTTAACCTCAGTGTCTGAGTGTAAGTCCATATACCGGTGTTTCTATTGCCGTGTTGAGAGCAATCAGCTCCGGCCAATGCAGGCTTTGACGGACCCACCAGGCGGGTATTAACAGCGTGTTTCCCCGTTACCTCTTGGTCACTAGATGGTATTACGGCTCCGGTACCTATTGCAGATATGGAACAGCAAGGAGGGAGGGCGCTTCCACCGCAACAGTTAAATGGAGTTTTTTTGAATGGATGGCAGTCTGTCTCCGATATTAAATTGTCCCTTAACGCGTTTCTCCGTTCTCAAGTAATAACGGTTTCATCAGAAGGAAACCAAGTCAAAGCCAAAACACGAAAATGGGATTAGAACCAAAACACAAAACACGAAAAGTGCCCGCCGTACATCTCTAGAGCTTACCACTGTGCTATAATATATGTGATCTTGTTTGGTGTGGTGTACACCTGTGAATAAGCACGGCTGCAGGATTTAAAGAAGCGCTAGTTTGAGAAGTAATTTTGTTCCCATAGTTCTGCCATTTGCAGCACCCTCTTTATACTATATAAAAGGTTTTTTTAATACATTGCACTTATGTTTTAATATTGTTTTTACTTTGTATCACAATATTCGCTGCCGTGATGCCGCTGTCGGTATACCGACAGTCGCCATCCCGTCTACCGGGGTTTCATATGTATTCCGACAGTTGTTGTCAGCGTCCGGGGTCTTACCGGTACGCTGGGGCCGCAGGGCTGCCTTCACAGGCGGCTTGTGAACAGCGGCGGAGGAGGGCTGCCGCACCGGGTCCGTGGGCAGCTGTAGCGGTGGTAAGGGGGTTCGCTCGTGGCGGCGAGACGCAGCTGCAGCGGGTCTCTCTTGCCGGGATGGTTGCTAGAAGACAAGGGGCAGTGAGCTGTGTGGCTATGCAGAGAGGTCTGCATTGCTGGGCGCCGCCATGTTGGAGACCAAGTTTGAGGCATAGTTTTGGCTTCCTGTTTCTTCCAGCCAATCCAGTGAGAGGTCTCCTTATAAAAGGGGGCTGGTTTATGATAGGGAGGCCAGTGCTGCAAGTTACAACCCTGTTGCAGGTGCTTTAGCCCTGTGCTCCCAGGATTCTTGCCGTATTCTGGTTATTCCTAACCCTGCTTAGCCGGTTCTCAGTTGCTGCTGTAGCCGTGCCGTTCCTAACCTACTGCTGCCTGTGGAAGCGGTCCTGGAAACCCCAGTCCAGTAAGACCCTTTGGGCACGGACGGCCCCGGGCTTTCTGCCTCGTCTTTCAAGCCACAGTCCACAGTTCGTTGTCTCCAGCCACGTCTTTGAACCACGGTCCACAGTCAGTTCATTATCTACAGCCTCGTCTTTCAAGTCACAGTCCACAGTTCTTTGTATCCAGCCACGTCTTTTGTACCACCGTCCACAGTCTGCAGTTCATTATCTACAGCCTCATCTTTCAAGTCATAGTCCACAGTTCTTTGTCTCCAGCCACGTTGAGACCGGACGGTCCCGTTCCCAGTACACAGAATGGATGCATAGGTCACACGGGACCTGACCACATAGGGGATTCCCGCTTACCATCAGTAACTGCCTGTTACTGACTCCACCTACTGCACAGTGGGCGGGTTTATGTTGCCACCACCAAACTCCTAACCTGCCGTGGCGTTTGGAACCACGGTTCTGCTCTGTATGTGCCGACACGCTGCCTTACCACACTTGTGTGGTGTTGACGAATCCCCACTAGTAACAGACTAGACCTCTACCAGTAGCTGGCAGAAGGCGGAACTTGGAGACGCTGGTTTACCCCAGACAGCCGGTGAACGGGGCTAGGTTTCACATAGCCCTGTAGGTCACAAGATGACGCAATCTTCTTGAGGCAGATGATGTTTTAATGCCAACAAATAGTTCTGAAAAGAACTCAGCAGTACAGCAAGATGTTACAGCAGAATGAAACTGGTATAATACCCTTTTCATGGGGCAACTGCCTTCCTTTTATCCTACTCCAATACACACTACCACATGGGGTATGTCCGCCCTGTGGTTTACAACCAATCAATGTTTACCCATGGGATGTGCATGCCTTGGTCACATGCACAGCTAATATTGTCCTCTATGGACAGTGGGGAGTGGTCACTCTTCTTTGACTGTCCCATCCTGGAGGATCAGGGTACGCCCCGGTGCCGTTCAGTCTAGGCTGGGCGAAGTTTTCCCGCCTAAACTTACTTCCAGAAACCTGCCCGGGACTGTCTGCAGCCTGGATTCGGGCTCCAGAGCTGGGCAGCCTAGATCTGCCTAGGGTTTCCTGGCCACTACGAGTGATCTCCATGGAGCTCCAGAAAACCACACAGCTTGTTTCAAAGCTGAGCTTCTCCTCTCTCTTACAATGCCACTTTCAAGTCCGAGGCTGGAAGGGAAAGTATTCAGTTTTTGGGGAAAAGGTCTGGGAGAATCCATCAGTCTGCACAGCCATGGATTCCCCCCTCCTGGGACACACAACCAAGTAAGTGAATTTTACCTTTAAATACATTACATTTAAACACATGTGTTTCCCTTTAAATATACACTGAGCATGTGCCCTGCACAGGCTCCAAATACCTAGGCCCTGCAGTGCCTCACATCACAATATATTTTTTATTACATTTTTAGCACAGGCAGCTACAGAGCGCGCTGCATCTGGAGCTGTGCTCCCAGCGGCAGCGACTCACCCTTCTCCCCCCGATGTGCACACACAGCTAGTGTGGCCGGGGCTGTGCTCACTGCCGCGGTCGCCGGGAGCAGAGCTCCTGGACTCTGGCGGCGCACACCTGATCGCTGCAGCGGGAGCTGATCTCCCGACTGCAGCGGCTCCCCTCTCCCCCGGCGCGCACACACAGCACAGCGCGCCGGGGGGGGGGCTCCCTCACTGCCGCAGTCGCCGGAGAGGTCAGGGACTGCGGCCCACAAGTAAATATACTTTTAAAAACATTTTAACCACACGGCGCCTAGCGCCCATAACATTTTAAAATTGGCGCCAAGCGCCCAGTGTCCCTAAATATGGCGCCGGTCACTGAGGGTCAACCCCTTCAGTGTCGCGGCCGCCATTGTCCACGTGGGCTGGGGGTCTCTCCGGCCACACTCCTCCCCCCCATTCAAGCGGGTCAACTAGGGACCCATGTCCCAACGATTTGGTCCCTGGTCCCGCAGTCCTTAATGGGGTTACCGGGAGTCCTTTGGGGTTCAGGCTCTGGCCTAGACAGTTCATCCATAGTGCAGTGGGCCTCTCTTCGTGTGGGCACAATGTTCAAATAGTCCATCTGAAGCCCGAGTTCAAGGCTCCACCACAAAAGTCTGTTCGATTTCCCAAGGTAGGTTGCAGCCACCTAACAGGTGGGTGGTAAGTCACCACTGTGGGGGGGCAGTTACACACAAGTGCCACCCAATTGTGGCATACCCCACCTCCCACAATAGCCGTATTCTGCTCAAACAGGCCACAGGGTGCTCCTGCCCATATGGCTTCTCCTGGCTCAGTACTGCTCCCAGTCCGTGCAGTGGCTCAGTAGTTTGTAAAACACATTCCTGGTCAAGAATGTGCGCCATCAGCACTGGAGCGGGTACCAGAGCCTCCTTCAATGACTGGAATGCCAACTCGCAAGTGGGTGCAAAGTCCACTGACTTGGGAATGCCCTTCCTAGCCATCTCTGTAAAGGAGTTCACTACAGGACTAAAGTCAATGACAACGTGTCCGTAGGGCCTTACAGGTTCTAAAGTCAGTACCAGTCTGGGTGATGTGGGCCGAGGACAGCCTCTGGTTGTCTCGGCTTTGGGCCTACCCCTGTCTCCTCCCACACGGTGCCCCAGGCATTGCACCTCTGTTATTCCTATCTGGCAACTGTCTGCCCTAACTGTCAGACCTGCCTTCCAATTCTCCTCTGTCGACCTATGACTCGGGAAACCTACCCTGTCACCTAGGCCTACTCTTTCCTCCTCGTCTGCTACCTGTGCCACAGTGATGGCGGCCAGACCACCAGCCTCTGGATCCTGTGTGGCATCCACTACAGGGAGGCTGCGTGTCTTCCCCGATCTACTGCGCACAGGCAGGGGACCTGCTATGTCCACAGCAACTTGCTGTAAAGGTTCTCCTATGGGCAGAGGCCCAGAGACAACACAACCGCTGGAGTGCCCCTTACAGTTGGTCTGGGCGTCATCCGACATTCCAGACCAGGGTAAGCTCTGTGTCATGCACTTTAGGGTACGGTCTATCTCTGAGTGGCTGTCCAAAGGGATTTCACTGGCAACCGACACCGGATGCGCAGGAAAGTTCCCTGGGGGAGACCAGTTGGACACATTCCCTATCTGGTCTATCCCCTCCCACTTTCCTGGCTAGCCTGTACCTTAACCCTCCCCGCCCCAACCCTGTCAAGGCCGCTGCCAGAGTGGCACCTCATGCCTTTCAGGGATGGGTCAGAGAGTTGAGCCTCCCTAAACTCCTGCCTGCAGCCTTCAATCTCTCCTAAATTGGGACACTCTACAGGGGGATCTAGGTGGGGACTACTGGGGTCAATCTGGTAGGGGTCAGTCACGGAAAAGTCAGTGTGGTTTCTCATACTCACCGCCGGAGTTGGCAAACCACTTGGGTCAGGAGCATCATTGGGCACCCCCACAGGATCAAACGAGGTGGAACCAACATCCTCTGCGTTGCTAGGGGACGTAGGCATACCAGAGGCAAAAGGCATGTGGGGTCGATGTCCTGATTTAGCCACTGTAATCTTTTCCTCTGGGCTGGTTGATGCTGTGGTTGGCTGTGCTGGCAGTTGTCTAGCAGCTGTAGTCTTTTCCTCTGGGCTGGGCTGTGCTGGAGTAGCTGATGTCAACTGTGGTTGTGGAACTTGACTCCGGGAAATGGCGCCAGCAAACGTGGTGATGATCCCACCACCCAGGTCATTTCCTAGGACCACATCAGTTGGGAGACCATCCATGATGGCAACTTCTCGCAACTCTGGTCCAGCTCCCCAGTCCAGGTAGACTCTTGCCATGGGAACCGCTTTCTCCGTTCCATCTGCCAGGGTGACCTTGGCAGTGTGACCCTGCAATACTGCAGCAGGATCTATAAGGTGGGTGCTCACCACAGTGATTGAGGCCCCAGAGTCTCTTAGGCCTTCCCCCTGCAGGGGTCCCACGTGGACCGGATGCAGGTGCTTCCACATATTGTGTAGGGGCTGTTTGGCCATGCAGGTGACTCTCTTTGCAGAGTGCACCTGTCTCTTGCCACACTCCATCGGACTGACTGGAGGGGGAACAGTCTCTGTAGGCTCATCTCCACTCGTCAAACAAGCGAGCCGGGCTCCAGCACTCGGAGTTGGGGCACGAGTCTGGGATGCAGGACAGTTCATCCTCAGATGTCCGATTTTCCCAAAGACGTAGCACTTCTTATCCAGTCGTGGCACCGATGATCTCTGATCACTTGCAGGGACACTGCAGTCCGGTTGCTGGCTAAGAGCACCCGGGTTGGAAGATGCTTGCTTTGGGGGGCGATGAGCTGTAGAGGGGTGTCCCCCTGGTGGTACAGTCTTTTGGAGCTGGCTGCTGGCTGGGCACTTCTGCCCCTGTGGGCGAATTGCCACATACTTGTCGGCTAACTGGGCAGTCATCTTTAAGCTGGGTGGCTCCCGGTCTAGCACCCACTCCTTCACTTCTGGGGCGCACCTGCGGTAGAACTGCTCCCTGCAGATCAGGTCGATCAGTGCGTCCCATGTAGTGGCTTCAGAATCCTTCACCCACTTCACCACGTACTGCCGCAGCTGGGTGGTGAACTGCTCATGGGTGCTGCTAGGATTCTTGGGCAAGTCTCTGAACTTCTTCATGTAGGACTCTGGAGTGATGAAGAATCGCTGGAGGAGGGCCTTTGCGACTTCGTCGTAATCCCCACAGTCCTCCGTGGCCACTCCTCGATAGGCCTCCAATGTCTCTCCATGCAGAGTGGGCACACCCCCCCTGGGACGTTGGGATCCTGGCCCTGCTAGGGATTGCTGGGAAACATGGCTGCTGCAAGAGGGGGCGGGGCTTGTGGGTCTCACCGGTTCCATACGAAGGTCCACTGGTGGGCTGTCCTCTCCGATGCTGATGCCCTCAGCGCTCTCTACCTCCGTCCGGCGGGACTCCTCCAAGCTCATGAGCGCTGCCCTCATGACGCTCTTGGACGCGTTGGAAGGGATCTCTACACCCTTCTGCCGACACACGATCTCCAAATTATCCTTGGACATTCCGCTGAAGTCCGCCATCTTGTGAGTTCTCCTGCACTGCAGTTACTCCTCTCCTGAGTAACTCGGCTTCTCCAATCGGGTGACCGAAAAGATGCCTGGGATTATCCCACCGCTATGCCACCAATTTCTTTGACCGGACGGTCCCGTCCCCAATACACAGAATGGATGCTTAGGTCACACGGGACCTGACCACATAGGGGATTCCCGCTTACCATCAGTAACTGCCTGTTACTGACTCCACCCACTGCGCAGTGGGCGGGTTTATGCTGCCACCACCAAACTCCTAACCTGCCGTGGGGTTTGGAACCACGGTGCTTCTCTGTATGTGCCAACATGCTGCCTTACCACACTTGTGTGGTGTTGACGAATCCCCAGTAGTCACTGACTAGGCCTCTACCGGTAGCTGGCGGAAGGCGGAACTTGGAGACGCTGGTTCACCCTAGACAGCCGGTGAACGGGGCTAGGTTTCGCATAGCCCTGTAGGTCAAAAGATGACGCAATCTTCTTGAGGCAGATGATGTTTTAATGCCAACAAATAGTTCTGAAAAGAACTCAGCAGTACAGCAAGATGTTACAGCAGAATGAAACTGGTATAATACCCTTTTCATGGGGCAACTGCCCTCCTTTTATCCTACTCCAACACACACTACCACAGGGGGTAAGTCCGCCCTGTGGTTTACAACCAATCAATGTTTACCCATGGGCTGTGCATGCCTTGGTCACATGCACAGCTAACATTGTCCTCTATGGACAGTGGGGAATGGTCACTCTTCTTTGACTGCCCCATCCTGGAGGATCAGGATATGCTCCGGTGCCATTCAGTCTAGGCTGGGGGATGTTTACCCACATAAAACTTACTTCCAGAAATCTGGCCGGGACCTAGCCCACTGTCTGCAGCCTGGATTCGGGCTCCAGAGCTGGGCAACCTAGATCCCCGGTCAGGGTTTCCTGGCCACTACGGGTGATCTCCATGGAGCTCCAGAAAATCACACAGCTTGTTTCAAAGCTGAGCTTCTCCTCTCTCTTACAATGCCACTTTCAAGTCTGAGGCTGGAAGGGAAAGTATTCCGTTTTTTGGGGAAAAGGTCTGGGAGAATCCATCATCCTGCACAGCCATGGATTCCCCCCTCCTGGGACACACAACCAAGTAAGTGCATTTTACCTTTAAATACATTACATTTAAACACATTTGTGTCCCTTTAAATATACACTGAGCCTGTGCCCTGCACAGGCTCCAAATACCTAGGCACTGCAGTGCCTCACATCACAATATATTTTTTATTACATTTAAAACAATGTTTTTTTGTTTTAAATACTGTGCCCAGCGCTCAGCGCTGGGCTATCCTAGCCCTGCAGTTTGGCTGCTAGGGCTCTCTCAGTGCTGGAGGTATGGGTCTGGCTTCCCCCATCCTCCAGCCTGCCTGCCTGTAATGCCTGCCACTGGGGTCCAGGGAGCTGGCGCTCCCTGTCCCCCCAGTGCAGCACTCACTTCGTGGCCTCGCCGCATGGTGCAGCGCACCCCCCTGATCTGAAGCCCGGCGGCTCAGGACGCTTGTCCCAGCCGCCATGGCTCTGTGCCCTTTGCAGCGCTGAGGTGCCGAGAGTATAGCTTCCGGACCCCAGCATTCACCAGCCTAATCATCCCCCGCTAGCTCGGTCCCCCATGAGCGGCGCACTCTGGTGGCCTCGCCACGCAGGGAGCCGGCTAGCCCGGTCCCCTGTGTGCGGCACTGAATCCTGTGCCCTCGCCGCAGCATCCGGCGGGGAGCCGGGCTGCGGTGCACCCCTGCCGCCTAGCAGCCCGGGACATTCATTCCCGGCTGCCGCGGGTGGCCGCCTCCCAGTCACAGCGGCTCACCCTTCTCCCCCCGGCGCGCACGCACAGCTAGTGCGGCCAGGGCTGTGCTCACTGCCGCGGTCGCCGGGAGCAGAGTTCCTGGACTCCAGCGGCGCACACCTGATCGCTGCAGCGGGAGCTGATCTCCCGACTGCAGCGGCTCCCCCTCTCCCCCAGCACGCACACACAGTACAGCGCGCCGGGGGGGGGGCTCCCTCACTGCCGCAGTCGCCTGAGAGGTCCGGGACCGCGGCACACAAATATACTTTTTAAAACATTTTAACCACACGGCGCCTAGCGCCCATAACATTTTAAAATTGGCGCCAAGCGCCCAGTGTCCCTAAATATGGCGCTGGTCACTGAGGGTTAATCCCTTCAGTGCCGCGGCCGCCATTGTCCATGTGGGCTGGGGGTCTCTCCGGCCACACACGTCTTTAACCACCATTCACAGTTCCGCAGTTCATTATCTACAGCTTTGTCTTTCAAGCCGCAACCCACAGTTCTTTGTCTACAACTACGTCTTTAAGTCATTGTTCACAAGCCACAGTTCTCTACCTCAGCCTCATTCTCAAGGACTACAACTCACTGACTCTTAGCGCCACCTACGTTCTTCATTGCCCCTTGTCCCATGAGAAGGAACTATATCCAACCCCCTCGTCTTATTCATCCGCAGACAACTTCTTCCTTGGGCAAGTCTCAGCTGCCGGGTCCTCAAACCTTGCTAGGCGTGACAGTTGTAGCATGTGAAAACCAACACTAGGGAGGATGTTTAACAAAGCTTGGAGAGATAATGTAGCAACCAATTAGCTCCTAAGTGACATTTTTCAAATAGCCTGTAAGATAATAGAAACTGATTGGTTGGGACTTTATCTTTGGCCAAGCTTTGTAAATATTCTCCTAATATTGGTCTCAGGCTTCTCCATGTGAGGTATAATCCGTCATCTTTGGTAATTAATCCCTGCATGTCTCCCTCTGCATCTAGTATCAGTGTCAAAAAGCACAATGCAGGGGAAGGAAGAAATGCTCTGTATAAAGTGGGGGGCTCCCATTGGTTAATCCACTGGACAGAGCATATAAAACCTCTATATGGGACTAGATAAGTCATACCACTTGCAACTCTTCATCCAATCATTTACCCACTGATGATGGTGCAGGTGCAGTGCAATCAGGGTATTCTGTGCTATAGTAGTCCTGACTATTCAAGCAGGTTCAGTCCCTAATATGCAGCCCTGAGAAGCAGTCTAAGTGGGTTCTTTACTGAGCATCAGGTTCTAAAACTCAGCACTTCAAATCGTATTTGTCCCCAAAACTTAAACCAGCAATGATTGTACTAGTAAAACATGTTTAGTAAAGGCATTGCCTTTTTACATTTCTGGCATAAACACGATCAGAAGTCACACTTAGTAAATAAACCCCCCAAGAATCCATTCTGCAGACTAAACCAGTAAATCATCAGCCCACCATTAGATTGCTCTTTTACCTAGGTGCAGAGATTCACAGGTCGCAGTCATCTACTCAATCAGAGGCCTATGTGTTAAGAATTGAGGCTGAAGATTCTCCTTGATACATTTAACAATATGACCATTAGGAGCCTTTATCAAGACCAGCACATGTTCCTAAAATAAAGATCATGTTCTACATTTCAAGAACTATTGCCTACTAGATATATTCTGTAAAAGAAAATTGTCATATAGGGTATGGGGAGTAGATAAAGAGGACAAATGTTTAAAAGACTCTGCACCTGCTTTAACGTGGAGCTGTCAAACCCACATAAGTAGTAAAAGGATTTCTGTGCATGATTGGGATTGTACACCTAAAAGGATATGTGATCTTTCTACAAATCTCCCTCTTCTTATCATTTAATATTGATTTAGTAGATTACATTTACTGTGCCATCTATGAACCACTGTCAGAACCTATGTCGGTATCCCCAGCATCTCCGCTGGGACACTCTCACATGTCCTCCAAGTACATAGAGGATTGGAGTGCCTTATAGAATGTCAACAGGTGTAAAAAGACGTGTGTAAACAATGAGGACATCTGATTGGATAATTTCAGCACCTCTCCTTCAATTTTTTTATTTTCTCTATGAACCTTTAACCTTACATTGCCCTTTACCTCCTCCCGAAAGGTAGTTTTGCAATTACCCTTTACAATTTGAAAAGTGTTGTACAAGCTTAATCCTTGTGATTTGCTTTTTATCTTTATGCAAGGCTGGAATCAAGCAGTCCTTCCACCACCTCCACCATATAGCACAGCAGGGCACCAACCACACCTAGGTAGGTGCATACAATGAAAACCTTATCTTTAATACTGAAAAATGTGATGTTGAATAATCATTCTAATAAGCTCTCTTGTTTACCCTTATGGTATGAATAGTTTATCTGCCTGAGGCCTTTTTGAAGACTGATCTGAGAGATATTCCAGGACAGACTGTTTGCCCTTCTTGCAACCTGCCATGTATGACGCAAATTGAGCACATATCAGGGTGCTTAACAACCCTTTTATGTTGCCTATTATTTTTCTTTGGGTGAGTTGTACAGTTGATTTCCAAGCTTGAATTTAATGCATTTAATGTAATGTAATGCAATGTAGATATATTATAATGATGTAAAAAGTGTAATTCCCTTTGGTTCGACATGCTTATTAAAATGCAAATTGGTTTCACTCGAGCAAATATACCAGAGAGGCTGCAAAACTCCAAAAGTATTATCAAGCCTTATAAATAAATCATAAAACAAGCAAATTCTGTGTTTCTGTGTCAGGATATTTCTATTACTAAATTGTTGAATTTCCCAGGGAAAGTTCTTATACTTTGTTTTAGTTATGTGTAGTCATTAGCACTGGTTCAGTCAATATTCACTCCTCTCCACCAATAAAGACCAGGGGTAATCCTGTGGTCACCGATCCTAGACAAATTGGAGATATCCAGTCCGTACAGTAAATCACAAGATCTAGAAATATAGGTTTGATTTTGGAAGCCAGTTAGCTATTTGATGCTGGGCTTCTGATGTCCATCACTAACACTATCTGCCCAATGCGTAAAAAGTGCTAGGTGTGCCTCCATTAGGATATGGCACCCTCCCCCCCACCCCACCCCCAATGGAATGCTGTCATGCCCTCTTCTTTGGAGGGGATGTGGCAGTGTCACAATTGAAAAAAAAATGGAACATTTTGGAGGTATAATATTACTGTGCATATTTAGAATGATTATCCTCAAGAGAAGGCAGCATGGGACCTCAATTTAACAGTGGTAATGGCATTTATCATATGATCATCTAATACACGATTAGTATAATTTCTATGTTTCAAAGCTTCAAAAAGTTGCACTAGCACTAAGATGCTCTTCCTCCCTATCCAAAATCCCAGCCACTACTCCATGAAAGATTTTTTTCCCCTGGGATGTGCCAGTTTAATAATGCAAATCAATGCTATTTTCTACTTTAAAATGTCAAATCACAGAGTAATTTGAGCAATAAGGCCAATCACAAATAGAATTTCATAGCTGCAGCTTGTGATTGGTTATCCAGTTTACACACCCATTCTCCTGTTTTTGGCTGTATTTGTAAGAGCTATGAAAGCACAGAAAATAGCTGCATGTGTTGAGATGTTGGCTAGAAGGAGGAAGCACAGTAATATTTTTTTCCCAGCATGTTGTAGTGTAACTTTCCAGTTGATCCGTAACAATAATGTAGCATGCATCAAAAAGTACAGTAAACATCTGTTTTAGAAATTCTTAGTGCTTTGGGTTTTGTACCTTTTTTCATTTAGAATAGTTGATCAGGATGCAGATTACAATCTTTTATTTTTATTTTTATTTTTTTACTACAACTAGAATTGAGTTTTATGTCACTTCTGTAAAAACATCAAGACCATTACTGAAGTGACGACTCCAAGCAGCAAAGTGACCATATTGTTTTACTTTATTTGCAAAGAAACTGCACACGTTTGGTTGGGTATTTTGTTTTCCTTATATGCCACAACCACTAAAAAGCTTCCTTTATAAAACGTCTAAAAGCTATCCAATAAAACAATATAATCTATTTTATGACAATTTTGTCATATGATTCTTTAATTGTCGATTGTCCTTTATATGTTAAATTTGATTAAACAGCTGAACTTAGATGTAAAAGTTAGATTTTTCCTTCAGACCCTGAGGCCGATTTGGAACCAGTGTTTATTTCTCAGTCTCTAATTATCTTTCTTGATAAACAGATTTAGGGTATTATCCTATTATATGCAGTGATTTACCACATGGTAATAACTGGCTTTTTATACCATTACAGCGATAGGGTTAACCAATTACTGCCCATTTTTATCGTGTGGTAACTCACCCGTTATGAGCCGATAACACATGGGATCCGTGATAAGATTGTGGACCTATGTGTTACTGTCAGAAAACAGGTGTCCTGGGGCTGGTTATCTCTGATTCTGCTTAGCGTGCCTGAAGTATAAGCCCCAATAAGCGCTTGTTTATAGTGCTAATTGGATAGCCTCGGTGGACTCCTTTAGCTGTGGTAACTCACCACAATAGGATACCGCCCTTAGAATGATCGTAGTATTCAATTTACAGTTGGGATATATGGGGGATATTAAATTAGTACCCCACGGTTAAATCTCTCACCTGATCCAATTAGTGGGAATTCATCCACGAGTGAATCCCTGAGGGTGTATCCCTGCAAGAAAATGGCATAATCAGGGATTTACGTGCAAGGAAAACCAATTTATTTTGCAGGTTACGTAGATTCAGTGAGTTTCTGCACGGTAATCTACCATTTTTAGCACGGGAAAAGGTGATTTAATTGAATAGCCTATCCCCATGCTTTGTGGTGTTTACACTACAAATAGCTGTGGGGTAAAGCCCACGGCTAATTGAATATGCTCCTAAATACATATAATCTCAATTCAAAATTACTTTTAATTTGTTCTATTATATCAGATTTTTACTTTTTAGGGAGATTTTTGATAACTATTTTTCTGATTCTTTTTTTCTTATGCCTATTCTTATTCCACTTTCTGGTCTTTAAAATGAAAAAAGAAATATAAGGTTTAAGGTAATTTAGATTTGTGTCCGTGGACTCGAGTTTGGTGACTTATTATGTCTCTTTGGTGACTCATTATGAAATCCCCTAATGCAAGGTGGAAATAAAATTCACAACAAAGAGTTTCTTTATCTTGAAACGCAAAATGTTTTATTTGTAATCACATCTGCTATACTCATGAGTTCTCTCTGGATTAGTTATTGGTTGTTTGGTCCAAGTGGTCTCACTTTCTAAATTCTTTATTATTATTTTTTTTCTTCTTCTTAATTTCTCATTCTTCATAAGAACATTCATCTATAATCCTGGCTCATTGTTTCTGAAATGTTTTCTATAGTTCCATGAATGATTATCTCTAGTGGATAAACGTTATGTCTCACCAGAATTGAATATTATTAGAAGTCCAGGAAGATCGCTCTCTATCCTTTACAGTTTTACAGAATTGTCTATTCTGTATGTCACTGGATAAATTGTCAGAAGACTTCTTTCAGAGTTGTACTAAATGCAGTTTGCATTGTCCTTTTATTATGCAGTCACGTCTCTTTCGCAATGTGCATCCTTTACCTGAGTGACTTGACTGCATTTTAAACTGACTGCTCCAGGTACCATGGGGGCTAGAATTTGGGTTTGGAGGGGTTGTTCAGTTGCAGCTGAAGTAGAGGGGTTCACTACGATATGCCGGTGGTCGGGCTCCCGGTGACCAGCATACCGGCGCCAGGAGCCCGACCGCCGGCTTACCGACAGTGTGGCGAGCGCAAATGAGCCCCTTGCGGGCTCGCTGCGCTCGCCATGCTACGCTACGCGCGCCACACTATTTTATTCTCCCTCCAGGGGGGTCGTGGACCCCCACAAGGGAGAATAAGTGTCGGTATGCCGGCTGTCGGGATCCCGGCGCCGGTATACTGTGCGCCGGGATCCCGTCAGTGGCCATACAGAAGACCACCCGAAGTGGAGAATGGCCACCTAAAAGACCTAAAAGTCACCAAAGCTTCTGTTTGGAGAGTAATGACTTCTGGTACTCAAACCCTGGTGCAAGTTGATCATGCAAATATAGCAAAAATGCTGTTGCTATGATCTAATAACAGGATTTCAGTGCACTTATAAAAAAGCTAGTTTCCTAAATTCTCTGAGAATGGGAACACTCACTCACATACTGTACATTTGCATCTATTTGGCTCAAATTAACTTGGGTACTTATCTACACTTGCCTGGTAATTATTGTGTGTATGGATTGTGTAGTTTCTGATCATCCTCTGCACTCATAGTTAAGCCATAGCCCCTGTCACTTTTTTCTGCTGCTTTTGCATGGCAAGGGATGCTTATTTAGTACCAATGCAGATTCGGTTGTATTTTGCATTTGTTACATAACTCTGCATATGCAGCAAAATAAAGTCCTGAAACAGCATCTAGCTCTTAAGTCTAGTGCTCAAAAGACATGGCCAAAATGGCAGAACAGTATTCTCAAATCTAATTACAAATAAGAATAGAAGAAAATGTTGCTGTATTGGTCTTCAAGGAAAGCAAACGTGCGCTAGAACTTAAAGGTGGGGCCAGGTAGACTCTATTGTATAACTGTCATTATACAGGGCTGACAAATATGTGGGTATTAGGTTTTACTACCAAAATCATGAAGGATGCTCCCAAAAAGCACAAAATGTGCACAGTATGTAAATATTTATTGATTTACCAGTCAGATTGAATGTGAGTATTTTGTATCACCTGCATTAAACTATTTCTTTTCTTTTTTTAGATGTTTGCTAGGTTGCTGCTTAATACCATTGTGTGTCAACAGTTGCAAAGATGTGAACCACTACTGTCCCTACTGCAAACACCTCATCCACAAATACAAACGTCTTTAGTAATTACTGTGGAATTATATGTATATAGAAAAAATTTACTAAATCTATATTAGGTTGGATTAAATCATGCAACACACACATAAATGATGAAATTATAACAACAAAAAATGCATCTAAACTAAAACTTGATAATTCTTTTGGGGTTTTATACAAAGTTGCCATTTGTGAGCACAAGTGGGAGTGGTATGTTGACAGTTGTCATTTTGACACACGTAAGGTCGACATGCAACAGTGATCATGTCTACAAGGATGACATGTCAACATGACAGAGCGGCAACCATATGTCCTTAGTGCTCCCAGCTGTCACTTACCTGTCTGTGCAGCTTGGCTTACGGGTCCTGGTGGTAAGAGGTGCAGCAGTTCAGGCACAGACTACCTAACCCCCCCCCCCCCTCCCCCCTGCCCACCGCAGCCTAACCTTAACCGTTGCCATTCTGCGATTGCTGACTTCTCAGACGTCAGCATTCTACTGTCACATAGTCTCTGTCAACCATGTGGCCAGATCCCCTTTGGTAATGGACACACATATGGCATCACATTCATTTCAATTACATTTCAAGCAAACAGGCTTGAGATCCAAAATTGAAAAGGAGGTAGAATATTTTGTAGCCAATTTTCTCTAAAATGTCTCTGTGTGATTGAAATTGGCCTTTATCATTAATGTTTTTCCAAAGCTACAATTTACATTTTAATTTGTATAAATATTAATATCACAATAAATATTTTACATGAATTTGTATCACTCAACTGAGTTGTGTATTATTGATAAATCACATTAGACATTTTTAAGATAAATGTTTTCGGAGGCCTATCTTTCCACAGGCCTGTTGCCACTTTGAAAAACAGGGACCCATTTTTTGCTCGAGACACCTATATTTGCCGCAGAAGCATACATGTATGAAAGTATTTTTGCATTATTCAAGAATGACTGAAGGTACTGGGGAGAAGGAAGTCAGAGTAGAGAGTAGAGAGATGTAGGCTGGGAAAGAAGAGTATGTGAGGAATTATTTTAATGCTGGTATATAGTACCTTCAAATATACTACTAGAGCTACATAATACTAACAATATTATTGATTCCATATGTATACCACATCATTTTTTTTTTAAATAGTATCTGTGAAGATCCACAGAGCATGCCTAACATTAGGACAGGCCTGGCCAACCTGTGGCTCTCCAGCTGTTGTGAAATTCCCAGCATGCCCTGCCATAGGTTTGGATGCTAAAACTCTGGCAGGCTGGCAGGCCTACATTAGGATATGCCAGTCTAACTAGGAGCAATCCTCTTCCCCCATTAAATCTCATCATCGCTATTAAACAATGAAATCTGCCACCAAGATGAGTTAGCTCTATAACAAACAGCCTTAAGCTGGCTACACACTAGACAATATGCTCCATGAGCGATATAGTCAGTGTTTGCAATTGTACTCCCGGGCAAACGACCTAGTGCACACACACTGAACGATATCATTCAGTGACGTCATCCTGCACAAACCCCAAACATGCAGTTTCAGACAACATTGTCAGATTGACCTGCATGTATGGCCAATATATACATTATGGTAAGAAATTACCATTGATAATGGTATTTCTCCTAAGTCCACAGGTTCCACAGGAAAATGTTGGGATTTGATGAAGCGACAGCGGATTTGCACCAATCGGTCAAAGCTTTTTGGCCTCCCAGCATGCAACAAGCCCATCCATATATCCCCGCCTCCTGGGTCAGGCAAATCAGTTGTATTCCCAAAGCTCAAGGCAGGAGCATCATAGATAGCCCTACTCAGGTGAGAAGAACACACATAAACACCATTCCGTACAAGAAGGAAGAGGTTAGTGAGTAAAAGGATCCTCAAATCAGGTGCGTCAGGATGGACTTAGCAGAAATACCATTATCAACGGTAAGTTCTTACCATAACGTATATTTCTCCAGCAGGGTCCACAGGTTATCCACAGGAAAACACTGGGATTTCCCAAAGCAATTTAGTGGTGGGGACACTCCTGATTGGACAGGAGAATCCTTCGCCCGAATTCAGCGTAGCTAGAGGCAAAGGTATCCATGGCATAATTGTTAATGGAAGACCATGTGGCTGCCTTACATAACTGTTCTGCTGAAGCACAATGTTGTGCTGCCCATGATGGACCTACCTTACGAGTAGAGTGAGCAGGGACATTAGCCGGAACAGGGAGATCAGCTTGAGAATATGCTTCTCAGCAGGCCCTCCTCTCTTGTGAAATCCATAGAGAATAAAGAGAGAATCTGTCTTTCTGATGGCACTGGTATGATCCACGTAGATCCTTAAGGCACGGACCCGTCCACTGATGCATCTCCTGCAGAAAGGCCTGGTACCTGGAAAGCCGGGACTACAATTTCTTCGTTAAGGTGGAATTTAGACACCACCTTAGGAAGATACCCAGATCTAGTTCTGAGAACTGCTTTATCTGGATAGAAAAATAAGATTTTACTTACCGGTAAATCTATTTCTCGTAGTCCGTAGAGGATGCTGGGGACTTCGTAAGGACCATGGGGAGAGACAGGCTCCGCAGGAGACATGGGCACTTTAAGAAATAATTTAGTTCCTGGTGTGCACTGGCTCCTCCCTCTCTGCCCCTCCTCCAGACCTCAGTTATAGAACTGTGCCCAGAGGAGATGGACAGTACGAGGAAAAGATTTTTGTTAATCCAAGGGCAAGATTCATACCAGCCACACCAATCACACCGTATAACTTGTGATAACAATCCAGTAAACAGTATGACAATAACATAGCATCAGTTCACGCCCGATGCAACAATAACGTAACCCTTATTGAAGCAATAACTATATACAAGTATTGCAGAAGAAGTCCGCACTTGGGACGGGCGCCCAGCATCCTCTACAGACTACGAGAAATAGATTTACCGGTAAGTAAAATCTTATTTTCTCTAACGTCCTAGAGGATGCTGGGGACTCCGTAAGGACCATGGGGATTATACCAAAGCTCCCAAACGGGTGGGAGAGTGCGGATGACTCTGCAGCACCGATTGAGCAAACATGAGGTCCTCCTCAGCCAAGGTATCAAATTTATAGAATTTTGCAAAGGTGTTTGTACCCGACCAAGTAGCAGCTCGACACAGCTGTAGTGCCGAGACCCCTCGGGCAGCCGCCCAAGAAGAGCCCACTTTCCTAGTGGAATGGGCCTAGACCGATTTTGGTAACGGCAAACCAGCCGTAGAATGCGCTTGCTGAATCGTGTTACAGATCCAGCGAGCCAGAGTCTGCTTTGAAGCAGGGCCGCCAAGCTTGTTGGCTGCATACAGAACAAACAGTGCTTCTGTTTTTCGTACTCTAGCCGTCCTGGCTACATAAATCTTCAAAGCCCTGACCACATCAAGGGACTCGGAATCCTCTAAGTCCCGTGTAGCCACAGGCACCACAATAGGTTGGTTCATATGAAAGGATGAAACCACTTTTGGCAGGAATTGAGGACGTGTCCGCAATTCCGCTCTATCCATATGGAAAACCAGATAGGGGCTTTTATGTGATAAAGCCGCTAATTCCGACACTCGCCTAGCCGAAGCTAGGGCTAATAACATGACAACCTTCCAAGTGAGATATATCAACTCCACCGTTTTCAGTGGTTCAAACCAGTGTGACTTTAGGAAGTCCAAGACCACATTATGGTCCCAAGGCGCCACCGGAGGCACAAACGGAGGCTGAATATGCAGTACTCCCTTAACAAAAGTCTGAACTTCTGGGAGAGAAGCCAATTCTTTTTGAAAGAAAATGGATAGGGCCGAAATCTGTACCTTAATGGAGCCTAATTTAAGGCCCAAATCCACTCCAGTTTGTAGGAAGTGAAGGAAACAGCCCAGATGGAATTCTTCCGTAGGAGCATCCCTGGCCTCACACCAAGAAACATATCTTCTCCATATACGGTGATAATGTTTTGCTGTAACTTCCTTCCTAGCCTTTATCAGCGTAGGGATAACCTCAACCGGAATACCTTTTTCCGCTAGGATCCGGCGTTCAACCGCCATGCCGTCAAACGCAGCCGCGGTAAGTCTTGGAACAGACAGGGCCCCTGTTGCAACAGGTCCTGCCTTAGAGGAAGAGGCCACGGATCTTCCGTGAGCATTTCCTGCAGATCTGGATACCAGGTCCGTCGTGGCCAATCTGGAACAACGAGGATTGTTCTCACTCCTTTTTTTCTTACTATTCTCAACACCTTGGGTATGAGAGGAAGAGGAGGAAATACATAGACGGACACGGTATCACGAGGGCGTCTACCGCTAC
The DNA here is from genome assembly GCF_028390025.1 of Pseudophryne corroboree. Taxonomy (NCBI): domain Eukaryota; kingdom Metazoa; phylum Chordata; class Amphibia; order Anura; family Myobatrachidae; genus Pseudophryne; species Pseudophryne corroboree. Next base: position 308,086,593 of record NC_086450.1, read on the forward strand.
TGCCTGAGGGTCTCTGGACCTGGCGCAATACCTCTGTAGCTTTTTGTTGAGGTGGGACGCCATCATGTCTATCTGTGGCAGTTCCCACCGACTCACAATCTGTGCGAAGACTTCTAGATGAAGTCCCCACTCTCCCGGGTGTAGATAGTGTCTGCTGAGGAAGTCTGCTTCCCAGTTGTCCACTCCCGGAATGAACACTGCTGACAGTGCGCTTACATGATTCTCCGCCCAGCGAAGAATCCTGGTAGCTTCCGCCATTGCCGCTCTGCTCCTTGTGCTGCCTTGGCGGTTTACATGAGCCACTGCGGTGATGTTGTCTGACTGGATCAGAACTGGTTGGTCGCAAAGTAAGGCCTCCGCTTGACGTAGGGCGTTGTATATGGCCCTTAGTTCCAGGATGTTGATGTGCAGACAAGTCTCTTGACTTGACCAAAGACCCTGGAAATTTCTTCCCTGTGTGACTGCTCCCCAACCTTGGAGGCTTGCGTCTGTGGTCACCAGGTTCCAATCCTGAATGCCGAATCTGCGGCCCTCGAAAAGGTGAGCACTCTGCAGCCACCACAGGAGCGACACCCTGGCCCTGGGGGACAGGGTGATCAACCGATGCATCTGTAGATGTGATCCGGACCACTTGTCCAACAGATCCCATTGGAAAGTCCTTGCATGGAACCTGCCAAAGGGAATGGCCTCGTATGAGGCCACCATCTTTCCCAGGACTCGAGTGCAATGATGCACGGACACCTGTCCTGACCAGAGTCATAAGTTCCTGGGCTTTTTCTATCGGAAGATAAACCCTTTTCTGGGTCGTGTCCAGAATCATGCCCAAGAAAGGCAGACGAGTTGTAGGAACCAACTGCGACTTTGGGATATTGAGAATCCAGCCGCGTTGTTGTAACACTTTCAGTGAAAGAGATACGCTGTTCAGCAACTGCTCTCTTGATCTCGCTTTTATGAGGAGATCGTCCAAGTACGGGATAATTGTGACACCCTGCTTGCGCAGGAGCACCGCCATTACCTTGGTGAAAATCCTCGGAGCCGTTGAGAGACCAAACGGCAACGTCTGAAATTGGTAATGACAGTCCTGTACCGCAAATCTTAGGTACGCCTGATGAGGTGGATAAATGGGGACATGAAGGTACGCATCCTTTTTGTCCAGTGACACCATAAAATCCCCCCATTCCAGGCTGGCGATGACCGCTCTTAGCGATTCCATCTTGAACTTGAACCTCTTCAAGTATAGGTTCAGAGATTTTAAATTCAATATGGGTCTGACCGAACCGTCCGGTTTCGGAACCACAAACATGGTCGAATAATAACCCCTTCCCTGTTGAAGGAGGGGAACCTCGGCCACCACCTGCTGAAGATACAATTTTTGTACTGCATTTAACACTATCTCCCTCTCTAGGGGGAAGACGGTAGGGCCGATTTGAAAAACCGGCGAGGAGGCACCTTTTCGAATTCCAGCTTGTAACCCTGAGACACAGTTTCTATTGCCCAGGGATCCACCTGGGAGTAAACACACATGTGGCTGAAATTCTGAAGACGCGCCCCCACTGGCCCCGACTCCGCCAGTGGAGCCCCAGCGTCATGCGGTGGATTTTGCAGAGGCCGGGGAGGACTTCTGTTCCTGGGAACTAGCTGTATTGTGTAGCTTCTTTCCTCTGCCCCTCCCTCTGGCAAGAAAGGACGCACCTCGGACTTTCTTGTTTCTTTGTGAACGAAAGGACTGCATTTGATAATGCGGTGCTCTCTTAGGCTGTGTGGGAACATAAGGCAAAAAATTTGACTTTCCTGCCGCAGCTGTGGAGACCAGGTCCGAGAGACCTTCACCGAACAATCCCTCACCCCTGTAAGGTAAAACCTCCATATGTCGTTTAGAGTCAGCAACACCTGTCCATTGTCGAGTCCACAGGACCCTTCTGGCAGAAATCGACATAGCGTTTATTCTAGAACCCAGCAGACTAATGTCTCTTTGAGCATCTCTCATATAAAGGGCAGTGTCTTTAATATGCCCCAGGGTCAATAAAACAGTATCCCTATCTAGGGTATCAAACTCCTCTGATAAGGTATCAGTCCATGCAGGGCCGGCTCTAGGCATGTTCGAATAGAGCGGCCGCGCAGGGCTCCACCCTTAATGGGCGCCACGCGCTGGCGCCGCCGTATTCGAGGCTGGAGCCGGCGCTGTGCATTGTTGGCCCGGCCTCCGTGACCTCTTGTGTGCGCTATGCGCGCTGCGCGGTGCCGGTGTCTAACATCAGACGCCGGTGCCGCACAGCGCGCATAGCGCACACAAGCGCCTTGGAGGCCGCCCGCCCGTCCGCCCTCACCTAGACCCGGACCCGCACTCGCAGGCCACCCGCCCGGCCGCCCGCCATCGGACAGCAGTACTCCTCCCTCTCTCAGCGCCGCAGGTATTTGGGGGGGAGGGGGGAGGCACATTTATGGATGGGTGGCACTGTGGGGGCATTTATCTGGCACTGTGGGGGTATTTATTTGGCACTGTGGGGGCATATCTGCACTGTGGGGGCATTTATCTGGCACTGTGGGGGCATATTTGCACTGTGGGGGCATATCTGGCACTGTGGGGGCATTGATGTATCTGGCACTGTGGGGGCATTTATGTATCTGGCACTGTGGGGGCATTTCTGGCACTGTAGGGGCATATCTGGCACTGTGGGGGCATTTATGTATTTGGCACTGTGGGGGGCATATTTGGCTCTGTGGGGGCATATCTGGCACTGTGGGGGCATATCTGGCACTAGGCGTCTGTGGCTAGGCAATGAGTCTCAGTGCTCTTCCTGGCGCAAAGTGTCTAACGTGCTCTGCCTGGCGCAAAGTGTCTAACGTGCTCTGCCTGGCGCAAAGTGTCTAACGTGCTCTGCCTGGCGCAAAGTGTCTAGGAGGTTCTACCTGGTGCAGTGTGTATTAACTGCACTACTGTGTGGTGTAATGCGAATTGCCACTATTATGTGGCCACGCACCTTTCCCACGAAGCAACGCCCCTAAATTTTAGCTGCGCGCCTTCGGTGCGCACTGTCCATGCTTTACCATGTAGGTAGATGAGCACCAAGCATTACAGTATGTACATCATTTTGCCCTCCTAACTTAAAAATGTGGCCTCCCTGTGATCAGCACCCTGCCCTAAAAAGTGAACACTATCATGTGTAGCTGGCACTGCTGGGGGGTATATTGTGTGTAGCTGGCACTGCTGGGGGGCATGTCATGTCTATCTAGCACTGCTGGGGGGTATATTGTGTGTAGCTGGCACTGCTGGGGGGCATGTCATGTCTATCTGGCACTGCTGCTGGGCATGTCATGTGTAGCTGGCACTGCTGGGGGTATATTATGTCTATCTGGCACTGCACATTATGTGTATCTGGCACTACACTGGAGACGTGTGTAAGGAACACTACTGTGGCTGAAATGTGTAAGGCTGCTAATTGTGTGCGTAGAGGGGGTGTGAAAATATATTTATTTATAGTCTAATAATATAAAGTTATGAGGCCACGCCCACTTTTCCAGAGGCCACACCCACTTTTACTGGAGCGCGGGGGGGGGGGGGGCGCTTTTACATGTTTTCGCTCAGGGTACTAGTAGGCCTGGAGCCGGCCCTGAGTCCATGCCGCTACTGCACTACACACCCAGGCCGACGCGATTGCCGGTCTGAGCAAGGTACCTGAATGTGTATAAGTGGACTTCAGGGTACCCTCCTGTTTGCGATCAGCAGCATCCTTGAGGGTAGCCGTATCCTGGGACCGCAGGGCTACCTTTTTGGATAAGCGTGTTAAAGCTTTGTCCACCCTAGGGGAGGATTCCCATCGTAACCTGTCCGTTGGCGGGAAAGGATACGCCATAAGAATCCATTTGGAAATCTGCAGTTTTTTTATCTGGTGATTCCCAAGCTTTTTCACATAACTCATTCAGTTCGTGTGATGGGGGAAAGTTACCTCAGGTTTCTTTCCCTTATACATATAAACCCTTGTGTCAGGGACAGGGGTTTCCTCTGTGATGTGCAAAACTTCCTTAATTGCTATAATCATATATCGGAGTGATTTAGCCAACTTTGGCTGTAACTTTGCATCATCGTAATCGACACTGGAGTCAGAATCCATGTCGGTATCTGTGTCAACAATTTGGGATAGTGGGCGCTTATGAGACCCCGACGGTCCCTGCGACATAGGATCAGGCAAGGGTTGAGACCCTGCCTGTCCCAATGCATCAGCCTTGTCTAATCTTTTATGCAAGGAATTTACATTATCATTTAAAACCTTCCACATATCCATCCAATCAGGTGTCGGCGCCGTCGGCGGAGACACCACATTCATTTGCTCCCGCTCCTCTCCCACATAGCCTTCCACATCAGACATGTCGACACAAGCGTACCGACACACCCCACACACAGGGAATGTCCTTTCTGAAGACAGTTCCCCCACGAGGCCCTTTGGAGAGACAGAGAGAGAGAGTATGCCAGCACACACCCCAGCGCTATATAACCCAGGAATAACACAGTAACTTAATGTTAACCCAGTAGCTGCTGTTTATATACTTTTTTGCGCCTAATTATTTGCCCCCCCTCTCTTTTCAACCCTCTTCTACCGTGTATCAGCAGGGGAGAGCCTGGGGAGCTTCCTCTCAGCGTGCTGTGGAGAAAAAATGGCGCTGGTGAGTGCTGAGGAAGAAGTCCCGCCTCCTCGGCGGCTGGCTTCTGTCCCGCTTAAATTTTATTTCTTTGGTAGGGGCTCCTACATATATACAGTGCCCAGCTGTATATATGTGTTAATTTGCCAGAATGAGGTCCCAAATGCTGCCCAGGGCGCCCCCCCCCCTGCGCCCTGCACCCTAACAGTGACCGGAGTATGTGTAGGTGTGCAGAGCAATGGCGCTCAGCTGCAGTGCTGTGCATTACCTCCAGTGAAGATCACGAAGTCTTCTGCCGCCTGTGAAGTCTTCTTGCTTCTCATACTCACCCGGCTTCAGTCTTCCGGCTCTGCGAGGGGGACGGCGGCGCGGCTCTGGGACGGACGGCGAGGGTGAGATCCTGCGTACCGATCCCTCTGGAGCTATTGGTGTCCAGTAGCCTAAGAAGCAGGACCTAGCTTCAGAGAGTAGGGCTGCTTCTCTCCCCTCAGTCCCACGATGCAGGGAGTCTGTTGCCAGCAGAGCTCCCTGAAAATAAAAAACCTAACAAAAAAACTTTCTATCAGCAAACTCAGGAGAGCTCACTAAAAAGCACCCAGCTCCTCTGGGCACAGAATCAAACTGAGGTCTGGAGGAGGGGCAGAGAGGGAGGAGCCAGTGCACACCAGGAACTAAATTCTTTCTTAAAGTGCCCATGTCTCCTGCGGAGCCCGTCTCTCCCCATGGTCCTTACGGAGTCCCCAGCATCCTCTAGGACGTTAGAGAAATAAAAAATGGGGAATGACATGACAATGCCCCTAAATCTGACATTCTTCTAGCTGACGCCATGGCCAGTAGAAAGAGAACTTTAGCTGTCAACCATTTAAGATCCACTTTATTAAGTGGTTCAAATGAGGCAACTTGAAGGGCCTTTAGGACTATATTTAAGTCCCAAGGCACTGTAGGAGGAACTGTAGGAGGAACTAAAGGATGTTGAATGTGCAGCATTCCCTGGAAAAAAGTACGCACATGTAGCCCCTATCATATTATGAAATGGAGAAACAAGGGGGGATAGTTCAAATGTACACCTGTGTATACTGAAATACTGTGGACAAGTGTAAATAAATGAAATATACTGTATATATATAACTTTAGATGTTTAATTATAATAAGGATTAAAGCCCGGTCTAGGTAATAATACTGTGCAACCCGGGACCACAGGAGTTGGAATAATACCCAGGCACGAGGGGCTGGAGGGAGACTTCCAGAAGCCCCTCGCGCAAAGGAGGAGAGATCGCGTGTGGGGAGGAAGGAGAGGACGGTTGGTGGCGCAGAGGAGAAGCGGAGGAGCAACGGTGACGGAGGAACGGGTGAGCGGCGAGGACCGGGAGGAGAGGTGTATAATCAGACGGAGTAAGAGGGAAGGTTCCTTCTAGCCGCGGGACCGGAATACCGATCCATGGGAGGAGTAGTGAGAGAGAGCTGGGCACACTCGTGAACAGTGGTGCCGGAGGATCGCCAGCGAGAGAAGTCCTGGAGAGTCCAGCCACCTGAAAGTCAGCGCCGGCTATCGCAGGCAGAGGTACGCAGCCTAGCGGGGGATTGCTGCTGTTCCCTCAGTGAAGTGTGAAAGTGCAGGATAGGAGATAAGAGTGAGTGCCTCCGGCAGACTTAGTGGATATAGTTGCGGTATTGGCAAGTTGGGGGAGGAGTCCAGTGGCAGAAGTGTCACAGCAGAAAGAAGGACTCTGTCAATTAACAAAGATAGGAGAGAAACCAGTGAGTGGGAGAGTCTATCGAGGTAATACACCCCAGAGGGCTGTAATTAGCTTAAACTCCACCCGTTATATTGGAGACAAGGAGGGGGTGAACTTCCATTTCAACTTCCATTTGGCTGCCCTGGGAGGATGATGCGGATAGGACTGTGAGTAACTGGCAACAGCCGATCATCTTCAGCCTAGGGAGTAGAGACAGCACTGCCTAGGAGTATACACCCAGGGCATCCTTTAGAGTTATAGACTTATGCTGATGAACCCGACCACACTTAACAAGAGAAGTATAAGTGCCGTATAATCATAACATTATTACAGTTAGACTTCTATATTATCACACACTGTGCCCCATCAGATTCGAGGAAGGAACAGTTATCAGAACTGATACGGAAAGGTGGCTTGGTCAACCTAATGCTGAATGGAATGACATTATAATTCAGGTGCTAAACCGTCACGGTAGCCTAGTGCCAGGCCCATACCTCACCTCACCGATAAGGGACACCCGTCATAGGAGCACTGAGGAGCCCCGATTATCCCCTCCACCTGTGTCTCTCTGATTGGCTGCTGCACAGCGGTGAAGTAGGAGCCGCTTTCCGCCTGATTAAAATACCGAATACTAGATCGGGCAGTAACACCATCATCAGGAACTGTGAATAGGGAAGGACAGTTCGCAAGCCGCAAGGGAGTACCAGTTCCCTTCAGTAGGATAAATGTTAGTGTATTAGCACCGAGAAGTACATAAAATTGACTGCCTTAGTATAATTACCCCAAATGAACCTGAACTTATCTAATTATCCTGGGCCCCAACATGTGCACCAACGGTATACTTGAATAAACTATTCTGCTAAACTATTAACTGTATGCGCAGCGACTAACACGGTACCTTTCCTTTATAGAGTCGTTTTTGATTCGGGGTTTTTTTTGTGATGCATGCAATTTGATTGTGTAGAGGGGGAGGGCATAGATTAACCTACTATTTACCATTACTTATATAAAATATACTAAAAGTTCAATACTGTGGCAGATTTATTCCCTAGTAAGGGGTATTGTATTATTGATCTTTTAACACTTACCTGTACCTGGTGATTCCGGTGGAAGGTTGTTTCCGAAGAGGAGCTGGAAAACGAAAAATACAGACATTAAACACTCCTTGGTAGGTGTATACATTACAATAACATCACTAGGTTAACTGGAAACATTAACAAAGGGCTTTCCCAAGCTAGCCCAACTATACCAAAAGTATATCAACAGCTTGGGTGGAGGCACGGCTGGTATCTAATATTTCATAACTCTAGTGTCTCAGGTGGTAACGATTGGGAGAGGGTTACATCTGGAGGCACTGCTGAGATACTTAGACCTAGGTCTCCTGTTGCGCAATAAGTAGGATGGAAGGGGTAGGAAAGGAAGATATCTTCCGTTGGTGTAGGGAAAAGGAGATAAATGTCGAAAGCAGTTTTGGGTTAACTGGAAATTTGACGAGTGCTAGCGATGAGAGCATCATTAATTCAGTCAAGTTTTTGTATGGAGTAAGTGAGACGTGTATTGTGGATAAATGGAAAGGGTTAAATGGTAATATTACAGCAGTATTAATCAACAATAAGAACTTGCTAGACCCAGTGTTGCTGCCCAGTATGGTGGTGGTGGATGGAGTCCCAGGTTGGAAAGTACATTTGGTATGGCCTGAGTGGAAAATCAGCGGGACAGGAACAGCTACCCCGGGTGAAGAGCAGGGGACAGGGGAGCCAAATATCCAATCTACTGGGGACACTGTTCCACCACCCATTGCAGACACAGAAGTATCCACTCAACATGATGACGTAATTGAGAGTCAAGTGGATACAGTAGTGGGCAGAATGGTTAGTCATTTGGAGAGATGGCACTTTGAAGGGGGATATCGACGCCTTAGGATATTTTCGTGAATCACCCCGATTCCAGCTGGAGAGGAAACATATGAATTGTGGAGAGAGACGGCCACCCAACATTCGGAGGAATGGCAATGCCCTGACCATGTAAAACGACAGAGGGTGGTGGAAAGCCTGAGGGGGCCAGCCATGGGGGTAATTCAAGCTACACGACGAAGCAACCCAAAAGCCACCCTGAAAGACTATCTGGAGGCCTTGGACTTCTCTTTTGGTACAATGGAAGATGTCGGAGATCTTTTAGCTCGACTGAACCATACCTATCAAGAACTTGGGGTAACCTTGACTTATTATGTGTACCGGGTAGATAGACTCATTTATAAAATAGTGGACAAAGGGGGCATCGATAAAGATACAGTTGATAGCCGTAGACTGACGCAAGTACTAAAAGGAGCGTTAACCAACAATCCTGTAGCACAACGATTGAGATGCACCATGGCTGCGGCCCGGTCCCCTACTTTGAATGAACTAGTTAAAGAAGTGAAGTTAGAGGAGGTGCAAATTGAGAATAGGGAGAAAACCATCAAGAAGGTAAAAGTAGTGATACCGGCGAATGAACCACCATCCATTGATGAACGGTTATTGAAGCTCATTGAAGAGCAAAATAAGAAACTTGAACAGTTAATAGCACTCCAGACGGTTAATCCCTACAATCAGGTTTTGATTCCTGGATGTGATCGGGGAATGAGGTCAGGACGAGAGAACCGACCTCCAATAATTTGTTATAGCTGTGGGCAAGCGGGTCATCGGTCATTCGAATGCCCTATGAACGGAAACAGTAACTGGAGGAATGGAAGTAGCAGTAATTATCAGAGGAGAAACTTACCTTTGGAAAACTCCAACAGGAGTGCTGTGAACCCCTCACAGGCTCCCCAATAATTACCGTTCATGCCATGGGGAGTGCTCAGTGGTCCCCGGGGATTCCCGAGACTCTGATGGGCAATGCACCTAGAACCAAGGCTATGATTAATGGACATGCCTGTAATGTTCTGTTAGACAGTGGCTCCCAAATTTCCATAGTATTCGAATCCTGGTACCAGACTTACCTGACAGATGTACCCATTAACCCACTGAGTGGGCTCACCATCTGGGGGTTGAGCGAGCAAAAGTACCCTTATTTGGGGTATATCATTACACAAATCACATTTGAGCCTGGGCTGATATCCCCCAATGAGACGGTCCCATTTGTAGCCTTGGTTTGTCCACACTCCCCTGGAGACAACGGGGAGTTACCAGTTATTGTAGGGACTAATACCAACATGTTTAAAAGCCTAATTAAATGGTGCGATAGGCAGAATATAAAAAGTGTGATAGTCGAGAAGAGCCGATCGGAAGAACCTCTGATCCCATGCAAACGGGTGGATGCTAACCTTTCAGACTCGTGGGTGAGAAAATTGGAGTCCTGTTTCCAAGGGAGTGACATAGACCCCACAACAAAGGGCTACTGTTGGAACAATTACAGCGGAGAGAGGCAGTATTCTCACAAAGTGAGTGGGATCTAGGGACCACCAAGGATGTAGAACATCGGATTAAATTGTCTGACGAGACCCCATTCAGGGAGCGATCTCGTCGATTGGCCCCCACTGATTTCGAAGTCGTTAGGACCCATTTGCGTAACCTCTTAGAGAATCAGGTCATTGCCGATTCGGAAAGCCAATATGCCTCCCCCATCGTGGTGGCCCGAAAGAAGAGTGGTGAGATCCGGCTGTGCATTGATTATCGGACGTTAAATCAACGTACGGTACCGGACCAATATACTGTCCCCAAAATTGAAGAAGCTCTCGACTGTTTACAAGGAAGTCAATGGTTTTCCGTACTAGATTTACGATGCGGGTATTATCAAATCCCAATGAGCGCCAATGATAGAGCAAAGACGGCGTTCATCTGTCCCATCGGATTTTTCGAATTCCTAAAAATGCCCCAGGGTATAACCGGAGCGCCTGCCACCTATCAGCGGACCATGGAAAAGACGGTGGGCGACATGTGCTACCGCGAGGTCCTAGTTTATTTGGACGACATCATAGTCTTCGGTAAAACCCTGGAAGAACACAACGAACGGCTCTTGAAAGTATTGGACCGACTTCAACGGCGAGGGTTGAAACTCTCCATTGAGAAATGCCAGCTATGCCGGTCCAAGGTGAAGTACCTGGGACATATTGTCAGCAGGCAGGGGATAGCCACGGATCCTGAGAAGGTAGCTACCGTTAGGAATTGGCCACGACCAAACACCCTTAAAGAACTGCGATCCTTTTTAGGGTTTTGTGGCTATTATAGAAAATTTGTCCCTAAATACTCTAAGCTAGCCAGACCATTGACGAATCTGACCAAAGGATATCCCCTGATTACTACCAAAGGAAGGCTTACTTCACAAAAGAGAACGGAGTACCTTTGTCCCAGGGAACCCTTTGGAAATAGGTGGAATGAGGAATGTGAAGAAACCTTTACCAATCTAAAGGAACAACTGTCACAGTCGCCAGTGCTAGCTTATGCTGACCCGGAGCTTCCCTATGAGGTGCATATTGACGCCTCCCTGGACGGTATTGGGGGAGTACTGTACCAATGGAGGAAAGATCAACTAAGACCAATTGCGTACGTAAGCCGGGGTTTATCTGGGAGTGAACGGAATTACCCAGCCCACAAATTAGAATTTTTGGCGCTGAAATGGGCCATTAGTGAAAAATTCCACGATTATCTATACGGAGCCTCTTTTACCGTATGTACTGATAATAATCCGTTAACATACATTCAGTCGACTGCCAAGCTGGATGCTACTGGTCACCGATGGCTGGCGGCTCTGTCTAACTACAACTTTACCATCAAATATAGGCCTGGTGTCAACAATCAGGACGCGGAGGCATTGTCTAGAAGGGCTCACAATGAAGTGTCTTCACCCCTGGAGAATGGATCGAGGTCGCGGCGGCGGCAGTAAAAGGCATATGTGAATGGGTTAAAATAAACCCAAGTGCTTCTTTAGCAGGGATAGTTCATACGGGAGCCTCCGCACAGGCTATACCCCCTCCCTATCGATGGTTGAGCCCATCGGCGATGGAAGGCTTGGAAATGGTGAAGCTGGATCAATTATCACAAGAGCAACGAGATGATACCCATATTAGTCCTATATATCAGTATTTGGAAAACTCAGGGCCCCTGATCTCCTGTTCTGGCCTATCTCGGGAAACCAGAGTGTTGTGGCGACAGGTCAAGCGACTAAAGATAAGGAAGGGAGTGCTGTATAGAACGACCAAAAAGGTAGACGGTATTAATAGACTACAGATAGTATTACCCTCCAAATATAAATCAATGGTATTGGATGAGTTACATAATCATCATGGTCATGTGGGGCAAGAAAAGACCCTGGGATTAATAGCTGAGAGATTCTTCTGGCCCTTCATGAAGAGAGATGTAGAACAGTTCTGCAAATTGTGTGGAAACTGTGTACTGAGGAAAACGCTACCCTGCAATGTGGCCCCTCTTATCAATTTAAAGAGCTCAGGACCCTTTGATTTAGTGTGTATTGATTTCTTATCCTTAGAAGGACCAGATAGACGTGAAAGTAATGTATTAGTAGTCACCGATCACTTTACCAAGTATGCGCAAGCATATGTGACGGTAAATCAAAGGGCAGTGACGGTGGCTCGTACTCTGTGGGAGAAATTTTTCGTCCACTATGGGATGCCTGCACTAATTCATTCCGACCAGGGACGGGAGTTTGAAAGTAACCTAATTAAAGAATTGTGCTACTGTTGCGGCATAAAAAAATCTAGAACTACACCGTACCATCCGCAAGGGGATCCACAACCCGAAAGATTCAACCGGACTTTATTAAATATGCTAGGAACGTTGAATGAAAAACAAAAGCGGTTATGGAAACAACATATCACGTCTCTAGTTCATGCCTATAACTGTACCAGGAATGAGGCAACGGGGTATAGTCCATATCTACTTCTGTTCGGTCGGGAGGCACGGCTACCCATAGATGTGTGCTTACCTACACAAATTAACCCTCCTTCCTGGGGTTCTCATTCCCATTACTTGAGACAGTTACAGCAACAATTGCAAGAAGCCTATACCCTGGCTCGAAATACTGCTGAGAAAATGGGGGAGAAAAATAGGATACATCACAATCGAAAAGTGATAGAGCATTGTTTACAACCCCGGGACAGGGTATTGATCAAACTGCTAGGAGTGCCCAGACAGCAGAAGCTCAAGAATAGATGGAAAACCGACCCCTATATAGTAGTGAAGCAACTACCTAATATTCCAGTATATCAGCTCATTCCGGAGAAGGGAGAAGGAGCTGTAGTGACTTATCATCGGCAACATATATTACCTATTGCACAAAACATTAGATGGGATGAGTCAGAGACTGGACCTCCCAAGGCGCACTCCAAACCAGCACCTGCATCATCAACCCTGTTGACACACTACCCAGAGGAGGGGGATAGTGATCCGGAAGAGGAACCATTTGGAAATGGGGTATATTATAAAGACAAGGGGTGTATGGACTCTGGTAGTACAATGTCATCAACATGGGAACAGCCTGCCTTACAATCAACCGCTCCAGAGGGGGAAGTAACCGATACAGGTGGGAAGCAGGAAGGGGAATTGGAGGAAAGTCCTTGGTCCGAAGAGGATAATAATAGTCCTATTAGAGGATTTATTAATGATGAGGACGATGCGAGTAGTGACTTAAATCTTAGTCCCTGGGCCAGCTCACCCAGGCCCCACAGAATAAGAAGACCACCCCAAATACTTACCTATGAACGCTTGGGTATGCCCACCGAGGTACCTTTGACTATTCATCCCAGTGTGGTAATGTCATGGTCTTATTTCGGATATGGAGTTGATAGGGGGTAAAACGATGTGGGATAGGATACCTCGTGTCCAATATAAGTAAAGGATGGGGATACCAATTCCACTTGAGAGGGGTAAGTTGGAATCCCCAGGGGGAGAGTGTAGCCCCTATCATATTATGAAATGGATAAACAAGGGGGGATAGTTCAAATGTACACCTGTGTAAACTGAAATACTGTGGACAAGTGTAAATAAATGAAATATACTGTATATATATAACTTTAGATGTCTCTCCCCATGGTCCTTACGGAGTCCCCAGCATCCTCTAGGACGTTAGAGAAATAAAAAATGGGGAATGACATGACAATGCCCCTAAATCTGACATTCTTCTAGCTGACGCCATGGCCAGTAGAAAGAGAACTTTAGCTGTCAACCATTTAAGATCCACTTTATTAAGTGGTTCAAATGAGGCAACTTGAAGGGCCTTTAGGACTATATTTAAGTCCCAAGGCACTGTAGGAGGAACTAAAGGATGTTGAATGTGCAGCATTCCCTGGAAAAAAGTACGCACATGTAGCCCCTATCATATTATGAAATGGAGAAACAAGGGGGGATAGTTCAAATGTACACCTGTGTATACTGAAATACTGTGGACAAGTGTAAATAAATTAAATATACTGTATATATATAACTTTAGATGTTTAATTATAATAAGGATTAAAGCCCGGTCTAGGTAATAATAGTGTGCAACCCGGGACCACAGGAGTTGGAATAATACCCAGGCACGAGGGGCTGGAGGGAGACTTCCAGAAGCCCCTCGCGCAAAGGAGGAGAGATCGCGTGTGGGGAGGAAGGAGAGGACGGTTGGTGGCGCAGAGGAGAAGCGGAGGAGCAACGGTGACGGAGGAACGGGTGAGCGGCGAGGACCGGGAGGAGAGGTGTATAATCAGACGGAGTAAGAGGGAACGTTCCTTCTAGCCGCGGGACCGCAATACCGATCCATGGGAGGAGTAGTGAGAGAGAGCTGGGCGCACTCGTGAACAGTGGTGCCGGAGGATCGCCAGCGAGAGAAGTCCTGGAGAGTCCAGCCGCCCGAAAGTCAGCGCCGGCTATCGCGGGCAGAGGTACGCAGCCTAGCGGGGGATTGCTGCTGTTCCCTCAGTGAAGAGTGAAAGTGCAGGATAGGAGATAAGAGTGAGTGGCTCCGGTAGACAGAGGGGACACGTACCTGCAGACTTAGTGGATATAGTTGCGGTATTGGCAAGTCGGGGGAGGAGTCCAGTGGCAGAAGTGTCACAGCAGAAAGGAGGACTCTGTCAATTAACAAAGATAGGAGAGAAACCAGTGAGTGGGAGAGTCTATCGAGGTAATACACCCCAGAGGGCTGTAATTAGCCTAAACTCCACCCGTTATATTGGAGACAAGGAGGGGGTGAACTCCCATTTCAACTTCCATTTGGCTGCCCTGGGAGGATGATGCGGATAGGACTGTGAGTAACTGGCAACAGCCCCTCATCTTCAGCCTAGGGAGTAGAGACAGCACTGCCTAGGAGTATACACCCAGGGCATCCTTTAGAGTTATAGACTTATGCTGATGAACCTGACCACACTTAACAAGAGAAGTATAAGTGCCGTATAATCATAACATTATTACAGTTAGACTTCTATATTATCACACACTGTGCCACATCAGATTCGAGGAAGGAACAGTTATCAGAACTGATACGGAAAGGTGGCTTGGTCAACCTAATGCTGAATGGAAAGACATTATAATTCAGGTGCTAAACCGTCACGGTAGCCTAGTGCCAGGCCCATACCTCACCTCACCGATAAGAGAGACCCGTCATAGGAGCACTGAGGAGCCCCGATTATCCCCTCCACCTAGGTCTCCCTGATTGGCTGCTGCACAGCGGTAAAGTAGGAGCCGCTTTCCGCCTGATTAAAATACCGAATACTAGATCGGGCAGTAACACCATCATCAGGAACTGTGAATAGGGAAGGACAGTTCGCAAGCCGCAAGGAAGTACCAGTTCCCTTCAGTAGGATAAATGTTAGTGTATTAGCACCGAGAAGTACATAAAATTGACTGCCTTAGTATAATTACCCCAAATGAACCTGAACTTATCTAATTATCCTGGGCCCCAACATGTGCACCAACGGTATACTTGAATAAACTATTCTGCTAAACTATTAACTGTATGCGCAGCGACTAACACGGTACCTTTCCTTTATAGAGTCGTTTTTGATTCGGGGTTTTTTTTGTGATGCATGCAATTTGATTGTGTAGAGGGGGGGGGCATAGATTAACCTACTATTTACCATTACTTATATAAAATATACTAAAAGTTCAATACTGCGGCAGATTTATTCCCTAGTAAGGGGTATTGTATTATTGATCTTTTAACACTTACCTGTACCTGGTGATTCCGGTGGAAGGTTGTTTCCGAAGAGGAGCTGGAAAATGCAGAACACTGACATTAGACAACCCCTTGGTAGGTGTATACATTACAATAACATCACTAGGTTAACTGGAAACATTAACAAAGGGCTTTCCCAAGCTAGCCCCAACTATACCAAAAGTATATCAACAGCTTCGGTGGAGGCACGGCTGGTATCTAATATTTCGTAACTGGAGTGTCTCAGGTAGTAACGATTGGGAGAGGGTTACACACATCCTGGTAGTTGGCATGACACTTGCACTCTCAAGGAAGCTACCTTCAAACCTTTATCCATTCCTGCCTGAAGGAATGCTAAGACCCTGGAAACTCTGAAAGACCTAGGTTCCATTTTCCGTTCACTGAACCAATGAATATAGGTTTGCCATATTTGTTGATAAATGTGAGCTGAGGAAGGTTTCCTTGCTCTGAGCATTGTTTGAATTATCTGTTGTGAGAATCCTCTTAGCTTCAGGATAGAGGTTTCAAGAGCCACGCCGTTAAAGACAGTTGATCCAGATGTCTGTAATAGCAAGGTCCTTGAGTCAGTAGATCTGGACGCTGAGGGAGTAGGAATGGAGCATCCATCGACATTCTCTGCAGATCTGTGTACCAATGCCTTCTGGGCCAAGCCGGAGATGTTAGTATTATGGCACTCTTTCATTGCTTTATCTTTCTCACCACCCTGGGTAATAGGGTGACTGGGAGAAACACATAAACCAGATGAAAATCCCACCTCACCGACAGGGCATCCACAAAGATCGCTCTTCGATCCTTTGTTCTTGACCCGTATGTGAGAACTTTGTTGTTCTGATGGGACACCATGAGATCTATCTCTGGCAACTCCCACTTGTCGACTAGAGTTTGGAAGACCTGCAGGTGAAGAGCCCATTCGCTTGCCTGAATGGTGTGTCGACTGAGAAAATCCGCTTCCCAGTTTAGGACTCCCAGAACAAACACTGTGGACAAAGCTGGATGATAAAGTTCTGCCCACTTTAGTATGTGACTTACCTCCTTCATCGCTTTTCGGCTGCAAGTTCCTCACTGATGGTTGAGGTACGCTACTGCTGTTGCATTGTTCGAGCGGATTTGAACTGGTTTTCCCCGAAGAATGTTCTTTGCCTGAATCAGTGCCATGTATATGGCCCGAATTCCAATATATTTATTGGCAGGCAACCTTCTTCCTGGGTCCATAGACCCTGAAAACACAACCTTCCTGACACTGCTTCCCAGCCCTGGAGACTTGCATCTGTTGTCAGAATTTCCCAATCTGATATCCAAAATGGCCCCTGCTTGTCCAGATATATCTCTGGCAACCACCACTTGTCGACTAGAGTTTGGAAGACCTCCGGGTGTAGAGCCCATTCGCTTGCCTGAATAGCGTGTCGACTGAGAAAATCTGCTTCCCAGTTTAGGACTCCCAGAACAAACACTGCGGACAAGGCTGGATGATAAAGTTCTGCCCACTTTAGTATGTGACCTCCTTCATCGCTTTTCGGCTGCGAGTTCCTCACTCATGGTTGAGGTACGCTGCTGCTGTTGCATTGTTCGAGCGGATCTGAACTGGTGTAACCTGAAGAATGTCCTTTGCCTGAATCAGTGCCATGTATATGGCCTGAAGTTCCAATATATTTATTGGCATGCAACCTTCTTCCTGGGTCCATTGCCCCTGAAAACACAACCTTCCTGACACTGCTTCCCAGCCCTGGAGATTTGCATCTGTTGTCAGAATTTCCCAATCTGTTATCCAAAAGGATCCCCCCTTGTCCAGATGGGATGTCTGTAGCCACCAGGCTAATGACCTTCTTACTTCTATCATAAGAACCATAGTCTGCATTTTTATCGTCTGATGCAACCCATTCCATTTGGCAAGAATCACATGCTGCAGAGGCCTGGAGTGGAACTGTGCATACTCCACCATGTCGAATGTTGACACCATCAATCCCATCACACGCATTGCTGCGTGAATGGATACCTATTGACTGTGCAGCCAGTCCTGAATCCTTGACTGAACCTTGGATATCTTGTTCAGAGGTAAAATTACTCTCTGAAGACTTGAATCCAGTACAGCCCCCAAGTGAGTAATCCGCTGTGACGGAACCAGAGATGATTTTGCCCAATTTATGAGCCACCCATGCCTTTGCAGACACGTTATTGTCTGTTGCAGATGACATAGGAGCAATTCCTGCAACTGTGCCAGGATTAAAAGATCATTGAGGTATGGAAAAATTCTTATTCCCTGCTGGCGGAGATAAGCTAGCAATTACAACTATAATGTTGGTAAATACTCTGGGGGCTGTGGCTAACCCAAAAGGTAGGGCCTGGAACTGAAAATGCTGTTGGAGGATAGCAAAGCTGAGATAACACTGATGGGACAGTGCTATAGGAACATGTAGGTAAGCATCCTGTATATCCAGGGATACCATATAATCCCCTGGCTCCATGGCCAAAATGATGGAACGTAAAGTCTCCATATGAAACCGAGGTACCCAAATGTATTTGTTCAGCACTTTAAGATTGAGAATGGGCCGGAATGATCCATTTGGTTTCTGTACTAGAAACAGGTTGGAGTAAAAACCCTGTCCTCGTTGTGCAGGAGGAACTGGAATAACTACTCCTGACTGAAGCAATTTCTGAACTGCCTCTTACAAAGCCCTGGCCTTCGTCTTTACTCGAGATGGGCTGGTACAAAAAAAACCTTCGAAGAGGGTGCTTCTTGAAGGCAAAAACATAAATTAGAGATACCGCTTTCTGCACCCAGGCATCTGTTGTAGACTGCTGCCAGATCTGTGCAAACTGAAGAAGTCATCCCCCCACTCTGGGATCCCCCAGGTGGAGGCCCGCACCATCAGGCTGATAGCTTATTATCTGTTTTATCAACCGGTCGTAGCCCAATGCTTTTTATTCTTACCAGACTTGTTGTATTAGGACTGCTTGCCACTCATTTTTTCCTTTAGCTTTTCCTTGAGACCGAAAGGGCCGAAAAGCTGGAATTCTAGGTTTTAATTTGTGTGTGGAAGGAAACTTTACCTTCTTGGAGTCTGCTTCTGGCTCCAAAATATCTGTCAATTCTTTGCAAAAAGAATATCTCCAGAAAAAGGCAAAGATTTCAAAACCTTCTTAGATTCTGAATCAGCTTTCCAAGTACGTAGCCAAACTGCTCTGCGAGCAGCTATTGTTGAAGCTGATACCCTGGAGGCAATAGTACCCATATCCAATGCTGCTTCATCCAAGAACCTTGCAGCCTGTTTTATATGTGCTATATGGGATTTTTGCTCTCTAGATGCTATTGAAAAATCCCCCTCCAATGCATCATCCCAGGCAACCACTACCTTTGCCATCCAACCTGAAGCCATGGCTGGCCTTATGACTGCCCCAGACAGGGAAAAAAAATTTTTTTAAAAACTATCCACTCTCCTAACTGTGATATCATGTTATGATGTTGAAGGCAAAGGTAATGTAGATTTTCGCACTAATCGAATCACATGCGTATCTACTTTAGGAGCCACCTCCCATTTTAAACGATCACCAGCTGGAAAAGGATAATTGGAATACCATTTCTTAGGAATTCTAAACTTCTTATTGGGCGTAGCCCAAGCCTCTTCCATGATTTCCGTCAGCTGATCTGACCCAGGAAATTCAGTCTTAACTATTTTGGGACGTTTAAACACTGGTGCATTGGTTTTTAACACTGGCTCTGCTGAATCCTCTAAGGATAGAATGGCTTTCATTGCTTTAATTAACTCTGCTATATCCACTGAGCTGAGACCTTTCTCCTCCTCTTCGTATGCTGAAGTATAATTTATTGAGCTTTCATCCTCCGATGAATCCTCATCTGAAACATGTGTAGCCTGTGAGAATGAAGATTTACTTATCACTGGCTTATCAGCCTGTTTCTTTTGAGAGAGGAGTTGGAGGAATTATCCATTCAGCTATACTAGATAGTGCCTGTGCAAACATAGCCCAAGGTGGATCAACCTGCACCTTAACCTGCCTTGCATTTTTCAAGAGTCCCTGGTGAAAGCTAAAACAATTTTCACACAAACCACCCTGAACCAGATCCTGAGAGGTTAACACAGCTTTGCAAGACAAACATGACATGAGTGTTTGTGTTGCTGTGAGTGTATCTTTCTCACCTTTTCTACTCTTAGACATGATAAATAATCAACACTACCACAGTGTACTACACAATTTGTGACTGTAATCACTTTAAGCTTTTTAAAGTGACATACAATCCAACCCTACCCATGTACCAGCATTGAGTATCGGAAATAGAAAAAACCTGACAGAATTATAATAAAGTCAGCAATCAAATTAGCAGCTAGTCACATGTTATACATTAGTATAATAAGCAATATGAGCACATCATCAACTACAACTACATTTCAAGTATGTAGGAGAACATATTACTGAATCATGTTTAAACAGATTTACCGTATTCAGATGCACAGCAAAAGAAACAACAGTAATAGTATACAGACTCATATGCAATTATTATTATTATTATTATTATTATTATTATCCATAGGCACTTATCTAACTATTTTTACTCAAAAGGTAGATAGAGACTTAGTGCTGTATTACCCGTACTCAGTGGGATACAGGGAGACTCACCCCACTTCCAGGACTGATCAATACATTTGCGAGCGCTGAGTGGATCCAGGCGCTACTAGTGTACACTGCCGCTCCATGAACCTATAGTGAACACAGATGCTCAGTGAACACAGATGCACCAGTCTCACAGCCATCTATGCTGCGACTGAGTACACTTCGTGTACAGTGTCTGAGACTGAAGCGGGAAAACAGTTCATGGAGGGAGACTCGGAGGAAATTGGTCATGAACCGGGGGGAGGGGCGACCAGGAGAGCATCTGACTCCCCACTGCGGACATCAACCCTAGGGATCGCGGCCTCATACTATTCCTGGAGCTTCTGATCTCTAAGGCATAGCACTGGGGCACCCGAGATGGCAGCCACATCAGCGACTGTTTGGTAGTCTCTTCCCAAAACAGTGCAGCTGTGTCCATATTCCCCTTCTAAGTGAAACAGATGCCTTACCGTCTCCCAGTGCTCCAGCCACAGCCTGGTACCGTCTGCTGGACCTGCTAGTATATCCAACACAAACACCCGCCGAAACAGCACTGTACTAGTGGGTAAGCGTTGTCGTGACCCGGCGGAGAGTTGTTGGAGTGACTCTTTCTAAGGTACGTATAAGACACTTTTTAGAAAGATCACTCAAGAAAAAATAGTAAGACTATAAAAATAAAATAGGAAAGCTTAGGGCTGCTAAAAAATCAGCAGCCCTCTGACCATGGTCTGGCTCCTTCCACACCAAACAAAAAATTGATTTGCCTGAGCCAGGAGGTGGGGATATATGGACGGGCCCGTTGCATGCTGGGAGGCCGAAAAGCTTTGACCGATTGGTGCAAATCTGCTGTCTCTTCATCATATCCCAATGTTTTCCTGTGGATAACCTGTGGACCCTGCCGGAGAAAGAACACCTTGTTTTATTACAAACAATAGCACTCAGAAGGGTCAAAGTGAGCAATAGCGCTTACAATACCATCTAGTATTTATAGGGCTTTAAGAAGTCTTCAGAAACTGTTGCGAGTTGCTTGTTACATTCACATCAGATTTATAACATTTTAGGACTTGGCAAGGACATGATTATTACACATTATTTCACGGCAAATATAAATGCATATGGAAAAGAAAGCATACTTTAAGTTGCGCCTGATTCTAGATCATACATAGGACACATTCCCAGGGTATGTTTTGGTGATGTCACCTAGATGAACATAATCAAAGCTAATCCACGAGTCCTGTATGGTAATAGTAGACAAGAGAGTAAGGATCTTCATAGGAACTTGCATCTAAAAGTAATTGATAGACTAGAGGCTTCTAAGCCAGTTGAAGATGATATCAAGGGGTATATGTATATGTAATAGCCTGCACAATGCATGCATGGGTGAGAGTAAAGGAGCAATCATTTAAATGATTTCCCCGTTAAAACATCTGGAAGATCCCCATAATCTCACCGAAGCCTGTATTGAACAGGCTTTTGCATTTACCCCCAAAGTTTTTGATAATTTTTCTGTGTTAAACTGGGTACACATTGATGATGCTAATGAAGCGATGTTAATGAAGGACAAACTGATAATCATTAGCATACATGGGCTCGCTAGTTATATAGTCAGGTTTGATGAGCAGCACATCAAACCTGACGTCATTAGCGACCACCCATACACCAGGCATAAACACTGCCCAGTATGCGCCGAATTGAGTGATATGTCGTTCCAATCTGTTGTATCAGACAACATATTGCTAAATGTGTATACCCATCTTAAGGGGAAACTACTTGTGTGAAGCCTTAAGAATTCATCACACCAGGAAGATCTAGACTATAATGTATGAATTTACAATCAACTCAGGCACTTAAAAACGCTAAAATAAGTTATCTTTGGTGTTCCAGGACTAGATCACAGAAATAACCATCCATCTCTAAGCTGAACAGATAGATGTAAAAAAAACTTTTAACTCCAAACCTATGGGACCTCTTGAAGCAACCCATTTAAATATTTTTACCTATAAAACATTTTCTACCCTGCTAGTCCTTACATTGGTTGCATTTTTTTAATGCAATCCAAAATAAAATACATCTACAGGTTGAGTCTCCCATATCAAAAAATCCGATATCCAGAACTTTTGGAGAGCAACTGTGATAGTGACACCTTTGCTTTCTGATGGTTCAATGTACACTTTGTTTCATGCACAAAATTATTAATTATTTTTTATAAACTTACCTTTAGGTTATGTGCATAAGGTACATATGAAACATAAATATGTATCATGTTTAGACTTTGGTCCCAGCCCCAAGATACCTCATTATGGTATGCAAATATTCCAAAATATGGAAAAATCACAAATACTTCTGGCTCCAAGCATTTCGTAAAAGAGTACTCAACCTGTACTAACATATAAAGTCATTGACAAAAGTGCACCAACATACAGCTCTTCACTTATCTCAAAAGAGCCTCAAATCCCAGTTACTGGACGTTCCTTGGGCTACATCAGCACAGGGAATTCCCATCCTTTATACAACATTCCACTAACATGCAAGCCGTCAAGTGGCCACTGAAATTCTCTCTTTAGGCAAGCTTATCATATCCTAACACCATTTTCTTAACCTACCTAGACTATTATACTACCACACCTCTACAGTTTACCCACAACCAACATTTTTCCCCTTTCTATAAACAAACATTTCCCTGACCAAGTTTGATATTAAACTGGATTATACAGCCTGATTGAGCAATTTTAAAGAGTGATATGTTGGTCATGTCAACTTGTCTTCATTGCCCAGCAGTGACTTATCTGCTCCAGACAGCAGCATCTTCTGGTTCCTGGTGGTCATGTGACTCCGTTCTAGTGAGTACACTGACCCTTACCCCCCACATAGCCTAACCTTCCTTCAGGCTAACTCTATTGTCGACAATTTAACACGACCTAATGACTGCATCCTCTAATAACTAATATGTGGCTCTTAATCTTGTGCATTAAAAGCCTACCTTCTGATACCTTGTACACTTACAAGCATGGCTTTCTTCCATCTTTGTCTACTAATATGCAGTGTTTTGTTTTTTTTTGTTCACAATTGTAAAGTACTAACAGAACAGTCTGACCCTGTACAATTGTTAATTACATAAAACAATAGAAGTCAGTAGTTGTGTTGTCATGGTGATCCCTGAGATTATGCATTTCTAACCACAAACTCATGGCTTACAAATTAAGCAATACAATTGTTCTCTAAAGGTACAGTAACAGTATCTCTCCCCTGACTTCAGTCATGTTTCATTGACCAAGGTCCATATACTGTACATCTGACCGCCCTCATCTGAGGGGATCAAAGGGAATCACTGAACTAGAGTTCTTATCTATTAGACAAAAGGAAAGTTAGTAGTCACTATGCTAGCAATGCCGGGAGAGGGGGGGGGGGGCAGATGGGGGAAAGGGTGGGTGGGTGGAGGGAATAATTACAGTATTTCCTAAGGAGAATCTAGATGGTGTTCTCATGATAACTTTAAAAGCAAAGAGTATTCTGGAATATTTAGCCATTGTGATAGCATTCATGCACAGAACTTACATGTCCGTTACCCAGTTTTCCAGGTTGCTTTGTCTAAACCTACTGTATTGTCTAAATTGCACATTTTCCAATCTAGGTCAACAGATGTAGTTAAATTTGATGAAGCCAAGCACAATCTTAGAAAAAATATTTTAAGAAAAAGAGAATCAATAAAAAATGACTTAAAAAAATAATGGCATGAATCAAAGAATGATCATTGTAGCATTGACCTGCTCTAAAAAAATCTGAACAGTGTTGAACAAGAGTTTTGGGAGTTTATGTTATCACTGGGTGGTTTCAATGTGGGACTTCATTCCTATGCAAAACAGACTATTAATAAATAAAATCCTTGGTAAATGCAAATGGTCTCTATATTAGGTGGGTACCCCAGCAGCAACTTTAGTTTTCTTCCACAGACAGACTCCCAGGGGTCAATTTGCTAAACTGCGGGTTTATAGAAGTGGTGATGTTGTCCATAGCAACCAACCATATTCTACTTATTTTTCTAGTACTTTCTAGAAGATATTAGCTAGACTCTGATTGGGCATTAACCCTACAATATAACAACAAATATGAAACCACAGCACTCACCACCCCAGAAGCGGGGTGCAGTGTCTGCACTCACCACTCATAGGGTGGGGGCATGTATATTGTAGGGTTAATCTTTGGTTAACTCATATTAACTGTGGCCACAAGCTTTGTTCATTCACCCCTATGCAAGCCCAATTATCTTAAACCTGGGTCAGCTGTTCTTTAGTAATTTATCAGCCAGTGTCAGGTGACTAGTGTACCTTTAAAAGCCATGGAGTATTGGCCGATACACATTAAACCAAGTAGACATTTTTGCAGTTATATTATGTGTGATACAGTTGCTAGGTTTTAATTTTTGAGACTCTGTGATAGTGTAGGACCTGCATGAAGATGGGGTACCTTGGCGAGCGGTTTGCAGGCTTCTGTGCATTGGCCAATTCACTAACTAAACCCCCATCATTTATTGATGTTGTGAAAATAAGTGAGCTTGCTTTGGTGAGTGCTGAACTTTCTGTTTGTATATTTTTAAGTAGGTGGCCATGGGCTACATGCACCCCACCCTATGAGTGGTGAGTGCAGACACTGCACCCTGCTTCTGGGGTGGTGAGTGCTGTGGTTTCATATTTGTTGGTATATTGTACGGTTAATCTTTGGTTAACTCATATTAACTGTGGCCACAAGCTTTGTTCATGCACCCCTATGCAAGCCCAATTATCTTAAACCTGGGTCAGCTGTTCTTTAGTAATTTATCAGCCAGTGTCAGGTGACTACTGTACCTTTAAAAGCCATGGAGTATTGGCCGATACACAATTAACCAAGTAGACATTTTTGCAGTTATATTATGTGTGATACAGTTGCTAGGTTTTAATTTTTGAGATTCTGTGATAGTGTAGGACCTGCATGAAGATGGGGTACCTTGGCGAACAGTTTGCAGGCTTCTGTGCATTGGCCAATTCACTAACTAAACCCCCATCATTTATTGATGTTGTGAAAATAAGTGAGCTTGCTTTGGTGAGTGCTGAACTTTCTGTTTATATATATATATATATATGCTAAGATATGGCAAAAAATGACAAGCTGGGCAGCATTATGTTACTCTCTCTCTCTCTCTCTCTCTCTCTCTCTATATATATATATATATATTAGTGCTGGGCAACGATTAAAATTTTTAATCGCAATTAATCGCAGGATTTCATGCGATTAATAGCGATTAATCGTATTGTTAGCCGACTAAAGACAATAATGAATTCAAAAGTAGTGTATTGCGCACTTTTAGTACTTCTATATGAACTACACAGCAAAAACATTTGGTTTGCAGTTTTCCCTTAACACAGTAGCATTTAAAAAACTTTAAAAATTAAAATTAAAAAATAAAATATGTTTTCTGAGAATCTAAATCTGTTTTCTTACCCAGATTTTTCTTCCCACTAGATTGGACAGATATATTTTAGGTGTGTAACCTATTTACTGCTCTGCACCAAGCCAGTTGCTAAGACACACAAGGTTATTTACATTTTCAGATGATAAAGAAACTCTCTTCTTCTGTACAATATGACCAGCAAGAGAAAACAACCTTTCACAGGGTACTGATGTTGCAGGTGTGGCCAAGTACTTCTGTGCAATGGAGGCCAGCCTGCTGTGTGAGCCTGCATGTTTGGACCACCACTCTAATGGACAGGACTCTGTACTGATGGTGGGCTCCGCTCTGAATCGACGCACACTGTTCTCAACTGAATCTTCCTCCTGTTCAGAATCAGACTCTGATGAAGCAGCCAATAGGGCTAACTTTTTATTTGGTGGCTCTGATGTTGTTGCTTCCACAGGTTTCTCTGCAACAAACCTCTGTTCCTTTAGTAAGTTGGTGACTAAGGCCCACACCTCACCCCTCTCAGCTCTGGGTATACGCTTGAGGTCCTTGAATCTAGGGTCCAATGCGGTAGCAATCTTCAGATATGCAATGTTGGCATTTTCTTTGCGTGTCTCCAGGTCTGTTCTGAATGTAGACTTAAATTTGACCACGTAGGCTGGGTCATCATCTGAACTCTCCATGACCCGAGAGAGATGGCAAAAAGCAGACAGAACCACAGAGCATGAAACATACTTTTCTCCTCCCAGAAGTTCAGTCACATACCTGCAACAGTAAAAAAAAAATCAAACCCATTTCTTTGGGTACGGGAGAATGCTGGTGGTCAGAAGACCGACAGCGGCATCCTGGAATCCAGATACCCAAAAGTCCCCGGTAAGTATACTAACCCTCCCTTCCCTTAACCCTCCCTGCTCCCTACTAACCCTAACCCTCCCTGCTCCCTACTAACCCTAACCATCCCTGCTCCCTACTAACCCTAACCCTCCCTGCTTCCTACCCACCACCAGTAAGTGCCTAAACCTACCTAACTACATCCCATTCATGCTATATTTTTTACAGACAGGACAGTGGAAAAATTAAATATATGAAGTATGTAAAATATACCTGCAGGGCTCCAGTAGCGTTTCCAACCTCTGCAGTTTGTCCATTTCAGCTGTAGTTGGCATGGCAATCTTGGTGTTGTGTGTGGTGAGGACATCCCTCAGTGCCTGTTCATTTCTACAGACACTTTTTATCATGTCCAGAGTCGAATTCCATCTGGTTGGAATATCTTGTATAAGCGACTCCTTATTTTGTCTATGTTGAAATTGTTGTTTTTGTAATTCTGCAGCACTTGCTGGACTGTGTTTAAAGTGGCCTACAACTTTTCTGCATTTGGCCAGGACATTGTCAAACGCACTGTTCTGCAGAGATACTGTGACAGAATGCTGGAGACTGTGCGCAGTGCAGGGGACATGTTCAAAAGGCAGGTGTCTTGCAGCAGCAATCATATTTCTTGCACTATCTGTGCTAAGTGTGCCGACTTTATCTGAAATGTTCCACTCCTGTGCAACATGAATAAAATGTTCAGCGCACGTTTCAGCAAAATGTCTCTCTTCTGTTTTCATTACAGTCAGAGCATGTGAATGTAGCTCCCAGTGTTCATCAATATAATGCACTGTAACTCCGAGGTAATTATGGTTACCCAGCGATGTACAGTAATCTCCAGTGAGAGCAACATGTGGTACACATTGTAACGCCATCGCTTTTGTAGTACTCTCCTTTTCATACAAGTCATGTATTCTTCTTGTGATGGTGCGTCTTGAGGGAGGCTCATACGTGCTGTCATTCGTTGCGATCCTAAGAACATTCCTCAGACCGACATCTTCGACAATACTAATTGGCCTGCAGTTTGTAGCTATCCACTTCGCTATGTTATTTGTTAGCTTTTCTTGCTTTTGTTTATCTATACTTCTCCCATACGCTGTATCCAATGTAGTCTGCCAAAGCTTGCCTCCACTGTTTGTTTGAGTGGGTGAGTTGCTGGCATCAACGGTGTGTATTGCATTTAAGTGATACTTCAGACTCGAAGTACTCCGGTGATAAGAAAATTCAGCTTTGCAGTGTTTACAAATAACTTTGGTTTTATCAACTGTGCCATCTGGTAGAGATTTAAAATGAAAATGTCCATGTAAGATTTTGGTTCCTTTCTCCATTTTCTGTGAAAACATTTTTAAATAAATAAAATAAAATTTATTAAAAAAAAGTAAAACAAACTGTATTTTTTGTTTATAGCAGATTAGGCACCCCAGCAATAAAAGGGAGTATAATAGCTCAGCAGGGAGACCTTAATGAACGAAGGAGGCCCAAACTTCCACTAACTCTCCTGTTAATATAAGCAATATCAGCCCCAATGTACATAAACCCGTCACATCCAGTCCCACAGCGGCGTTGATAGATCTTGCGCGCACGCTGCGGAACCATTCTCATCCAGTCCCACAGCGGCACCCACCAGAGAAGAGAAGGGCTGCCCTGCTCGCTGCAACCCACGCGACTGAGGTTTCTCCTCAGCCGCGTAACTAAGTTACCCAGTTCCGGCCAGCGCGCGCTACGGGATCCCACTCACCCAGTCCCACTGCTTGTGTTCTAGCTTAGAACTCTTAGAGCTTAGGCTCTGTATAAAAACCAGTACTCACAGAGATATTGTGAAGATGTCTCTGTCTCAAGAGGTTATGGCGGCTGGCGGCTTCCTCCTCTCCGGCGGCATCCGGTGGCTTCCTTTTCTCCGGCGGCATCCAGCGGCTTCTCCATCAAGGGGGTCAGATGAATAACTGCTTCCGGCGGCTTCTTCCGGCGCAGCAGCATTAACGGCGTTAACAATATTATCGCCGTTATTGCCTTATGGCGTTAACACGTTAATAACGCGTTATCTTGCCGCAGCAGTACATACCTTTCACGGAAGCACTACTGGACGCTGATACCCCTTGACAGCTGCAGCCTGGGTAGCTCGGTCACAGTAATCAAGACCTCCTTCACGGAGCTGAGGCTGAGATGGCTGCTGCAGTTGGAGTACATGTGGTGGGGCGGCACTTGGTTTCGTGTCACATGTCGGGGTTTGATGTGACATCACGGCGCTGCCCCGCTGGATAGAGAGGTACTGTGCGGCACAGGGAGGGCTGTGAAACCTTCCGCTTCGCCTCTATTACCAAAATGCTCATGTCCGATTTTTCAACCTCGGGAAAGTAGGTAAGGGGGGTTTGCGACTCCAGTGGGCGGGGCCTTAGGCAGCCGCTGTAACAGGAAACAAAAATATTCCTGTGTACAGCAGCGCAGCAGATCTTGTGGGCCTATGCATGTGGGGTGAGATCGCGGGAGTCTGTGGTGCGGTGCGGCAATATGTGTATTGTTTCTGTGGAGAGGAGCTAGAAGCACTGTAACAATAGGCGGCAGTGCGCTGCTTATTCTATGTGGATAGAGTAATTGAGCCGCTGGCGATGGGTTATATTCACACTGACAGCGCTGCACGGATACCGCGGCCGCCCATCTGTTATCAGCCGCCAGCGCTGTCAGTGTGACTATAACCCATCGGCAGCGGCTCCATTACTCAATGCACATAGAATAAGCAGCGCACTGCCGGCTATTGTTACAATGCTTCTACCAACTATCTTCTCCTCCGCTCCGCGGTAACGCTCCACATATTGCAAGGGACAAGAATGGAAGCATTAATCGGCAGCGTGAACACCCTCTAGTGGCCGCCGCCCATAGGCAGCTGCCTAAAGCTGCCTAGTGGTGGCGACAGCCCTGGGTACTACCGTATATGTCCAGCCCAATCGCAGGGTAGGGAGGGAGCGGGCAACATGATGTGGGAGCCCAATCATGGGGATGGGAGTGGGTAACATGCAGGAGCCCAATCGTGGGGTGTAGGGGGAGCAGGTAACATCATGCGAAAGCCCAATCCCGTCGGGGAGATCAGGTAACATGCAGGAGCTTAATTGTGGGTGGGAAAGAGTGCGTAACATGGTGCTGAAGCCCAATCACGGGAAACAAGCGGGAGCCCAATCGTGGGGGTAGGGGGGGAATCAGGTAACAATATGCGGGGGCAGTGGGTAACACGTTGGAGACTAAATGCACCAGGGGGACGAGGGAAAAATGATGCAGGGGGGGAGGGAGCGGGTAACATCACGCAGGAGCCAAATCTGTGTGTGTGTGGGGGGGGGGGTCACATAAGGATTGCAGGGAGAAGTAACGCCCTCCTGGTACTCTCCTGACCCTGGCCCCTGGGGGCTCCTGATCAAGGGGGGGGGGGGAGCTGGTAACAAGGTGAAGGAAATGGGGGGCGGCAAAATGTGGGAGCCCAATTGCGGGGGTGGGGGAGAGAAGAGATGAACCTAGGAGCTGGTAATAATATGCAGCGGGGGGGGACTCAGGGAGACAGCAGCAGGTTGCGTTTGGTGAGTGCCAGTGGTTTTCAGATGCAGGCGGGAGCCAGTCGCGGGACTGCATAGAGCCGAGGGTGAGCGCGGATGAGATGACATGCAGACGCAGTTGATCATAGGGGGGAGGCGGCGCCGTAGCGGTAACACGACGGGCAGCAGAGCGGACCAGGCCAGCGGCAGCGGGTGACTGCTTCATCATGTGCCCACACAGCCCACTGCACAAATGCAGGGGGGGATTGGGGGGGGGGGGATGCCGGAGACCATCGCAGGCAGCAGTGATAACATAGTGCACTGCGGTGACTCCGTGACTGCACACATAATGATAATCTGGGTCTCAGGAGCACATGCGGCAGGCGGCAGCAGCCTGAACATAACATGATTCAACTATGCGGGCTATCGCAGAGGTGGGGGGGCCGTGCCGCCCCCCTCACCTCTGCGATAGCCCACATTACAGTGGAATGTTATGTTCAGGCTGCTGCCGCCTGCCGCATGTACTCCTGTAGGGTTGCAGAATGAATCAGGCCAGGACTCACACAGACAGTCAGCTCACTCGTTGATGAAATGCAGTACAGACGCCCACGAGCTGCTCCTCTGTCTCTCTTAAAGAAAAGGAGGAGTTTGGCTGGGCTGAGGCGAGGGCGAGGCAGCTGATAAAGAAAGTGTTCCCTTTAATTCACTGTGCGGTGCCGCCCTCTAGTGGTCGCCGCCCATAGGCAGCTGCCTAAAGCTGCCTAGTGAGTAGATAAAGACAACCTTTCTGTCAAACTTGACAGATGGTAACACCCCTTTCTCCTAGGCTCCACCCCCTTTAATATTAAATGATAGTGTTTTATATCGCTTTAATATAAAATTTTATATTAAATTTTATATAAATTTATAGTGTTCGATATTAAACCGTATTAAAAATTGTCACGTAACACCAGTCACAGAGTGTCACGCAACACCAGTCGCAGAATGTCACGCAACGCAGCGCGTCAAATCAGGCGGATGAAAGATGCATATTACACAGTGTTAAAACCAGGTAGTTTTAGCGGCATTGATAAATATTATGGGGCGGTTAAAAATAAATTTAAAAGATCCGACGTAAGAAAGTGGTTACAAGAACAAGACGCATACACGCTGCACAAGCCAGCAAGAAAAAACTATAAAAGGAACATGATTTGTGTATCGGGTATAAATCAACAGTGGCAATGCGATTTGGTCTCGCTGATAGATTTGTCAAAATACAATGATGGCGTTAAATACATATTAACAATCATCGATATATTCAGTAAGAGGGTGTGGGGTGAAAGTCTGACCGCTAAGAATGCAGCAACGGTCGCTAATGCTTTTGAAAAAATATTCCAGCGCGGTGATGTGCCGATGAAGCTACAAACCGATAATGGTAAAGAGTTTCTAAACAGAAACCTAAAAAAGGTGTTAGAAAAATACGGTATAAATCATTTCACGACCAATAACGATGTGAAAGCGGCTGTTATAGAGCGCTTCAATAGGACTTTAAAAACACGCATGTGGCGCTATTTCACGGCAAAGAATACCTACAGATATATAGACGTTTTACAAGACTTCATACGCAGCTATAATAACACATACCATAGAACGATTAAGTGCGCTCCAAACGATGTGAATTACTCTAACGCATTGAGTGTCTTCAAAACGACCTACGGTGATTACTTTAGAAGTAAGAAAGCCCCAGTTTGTTTAGGAATCGGTGACCACGTCCGTATTTCTAAATATAAGGACATATTTCAGAAAGGTTACGAACAGAGCTTTTCTGAGGAGATTTTTGTTGTACATAGTGTGAACACTAAAGGGATTAAACCGCTTTATAAGTTGGCAGATCTGTATGGTGAAGTTATAACAGGTAGTTTTTACCCCGAAGAGCTTCAAAGCATACCAAAAAACTATAACAGAGTTTACAAAGTGGAAAAGATTTTAAAAAATAAGACGGTCAGAGGCCGTAAATACGCGTTAGTCAAGTGGCGTGGGTACCCCGCAAAATTTAACAGTTGGGTCGCAGCATCGGTGATAAAAGACATATAAAGATCATCAGTATCTAAACAAGACGTGCGATGGATGACAAGTCGTTCTACATAACCTTACCCAGCAACGCATCGGCTGTTACCTTCCCGCAAAATAAGATTTCTAACTATACGACAAAGTTGGCTAAACCGATAGACTTAAATGGTGAATGGGAAGTGGCACTTACTGAGATACAATACCCGCATACGTGGAATACATTGGATTTAGAAGATTGTAGACTGCAATTATCATGGGATGGAACGGCGGAACAGCCGGTGACGAGAGTCGCGAGTTTGTGCATTAAACACGGTTTTTATGAAACAATCGAGGCGTTACTGAACGTAATCAACGCTGAAATTGTACATCTGAAACTGGACGTTGGATTAAGACTAACGTATGATCCATTTGCACGCGTTGTAACATGTGACAGTAAACTGTTGTATCAAATCCACGCCGGTTCTAAGCTGACATGGATACTGGGTTTACAGCCTAAAACTAATATTTCTAAACCATGCGCCGACATCAAAGGCGGCCAATATACGATGTACGTGTACACAGACATTATCGAACACCAACGGGTCGGGGATAGTTATGTACCGCTACTTCGCACTGTTGAAATGAAGGGTTATAACAATGAGGTTGTCACAATACGATACGAGAAACCCGATTACGTACCATTGTGCAAAACACATTTTGACACGATAGCCATAGAGATAAAGAACGACCAAAACGAGAACATGGCATTTAAGTTTGGGAAAGCGATCGTGAAGCTACACTTCAGACGCCGCAAAACTGAATTTTATTAACTAAGCAGAATGGTCGCTGTTAAAAATTATGGCGACCCGGGCCTCTATGCGCAATATTATAAATCTCAAGCCGGTAATGGATTACCAGGTTTTCACGGCAGCGCATACATGTACGGCTGCGGTTTAGGCGGTATTTTTCGAAGTCTTTTCAGAAAAGCTGTTCCTCTTTTCCGGAGAGGTTTAGAGTTAGCTAAACCGCATATGAAGACAGCGGTTCGTAATATAGCGAAAGATGTTATCGGGCAAGCCACAACGGCCGTTGTGAATAAGATACACGAGGCGAACCAAGCAAAGCAAGACGGTTCAGGACTAATATATACAAGAAAAGGCGTGTCTAAAAGAAAACGGAAGCGTATGATAACGCTTCCGCCTTGGGACATACCCTTTTTAAATAAAAAACAGAGACGACGCAACTCAAAGAAGAAGAGAAAGCCGAAGAGTGCCGTTGGTGATATTTTTTAAACATGTCTTTCATACACCACGAATCCGTTGAATGTGCAAAAACAGAGCTGGATCTTTTTGACGTGCCCCCGACACAAACTAGCATAGAGAA
The DNA here is from genome assembly GCF_028390025.1 of Pseudophryne corroboree. Taxonomy (NCBI): domain Eukaryota; kingdom Metazoa; phylum Chordata; class Amphibia; order Anura; family Myobatrachidae; genus Pseudophryne; species Pseudophryne corroboree. The sequence goes on from NC_086450.1 coordinate 308,119,943, forward strand.
AAGTCTATACGTCGAAGTTCAACCTTTAGCGGCGTTATCCGACACAGCTCCGCTTGAATTTTATATAGCAGCCAGCGGTGAACACTACTACGATCTGAACAACACGCTGTTGTACGTGACATGCAAGATCGTACGAACCGATAACACGCCGATACCGCAAGGTGCGCGGGTCGCACTTATTAATTACCCAATAGCGACTTTATTCAACCAAGTGGATGTAACTTTGGGCGACAGGCTCATATCACAATCCAACAATCTTTACGCATACCGCGCGTACATTGAGACTATATTGAATTACAGCTCGGATGCATTGTCAACAAAACACACAACAGGATTATTTTACAAAGATGCGGATGGTGAATTTAACAACACGGCGCTGGACGGGCCGAATACGGGTTTCAAAAAACGAGCAGGCGCAACAGCGCAGAGTCGCACTGTTGAACTGCTAGGCCCGCTTCACTGCGACCTTTTCCATCAACATAAACTAATTTTAAACGCCGTTGATCTGAAGATTAAACTAACCAGAAACAAAGACGCATTCTGCTTAATGTCGTCTGAGGCGGATGCCTTTAAAATACAGATCACAGCTGCATCCCTGTTCGTGAAAAGAGTTCAGGTCTCACCGGCCGTGCGGATTGGGCACGCGCAGGCTCTGTTAAACGGTAACGCGAAATACGCGATTGACCGCGTTGGGATGAAAATCTACAGCGTACCAACAGGCAGTAGAGTATTTAATCTAGAAAATTTATTTTTAGGACAAGTGCCGAAAACAGTTATAGCCGGTTTTGTGGATAACGAATCATTTTCAGGAATCCATAACCGGAACCCCCTTTGCTTTGAACATAAAAATGTAAGTTTTGCGTCCCTTTATCTGGATGGAACGCCGCACCCCGCCAAGCCATTTCAACCCGACTTTGAAAGCGGTAATGCTGTAAGAGAGTATATGTCACTCATACAGATCACAAATAAGCAGAAATCTGACAATGGTATACTGATTGACCGCGAAGAGTACCTCAGGGGCTACACGCTATTTGCTTTTGACCTTTCACCAGAACAGGAGTGTGGAGAACACCTTTCCCTGATAAGAACAGGCAATCTACGTGCAGAATTCCGCTTTGCAGAAGCGTTGGACCGGACAGTCAATGTGATAATATACGCTCTATTTGATAACATCATCGAGATTAATCAAAGGCGCGATGTGCTGTACGATTATCTATAAATGAAATAAACTAACACTACGCGGCTGAAAAAATGAACACATTACAGATAAACTGTATTCTGTACGCCGTGCAAAGCACAAGGCATATTTTTAAAGGAACGTATCCGTGCGATATGTTACCGGTCAGTAAACTGTCGCAATATCCCTGCGCGTTTGTAATCAATACGCATAGCAGCGGGCAGCCGGGTGAGCACTGGTTGGCCGCTTATTTTAACGAACAGCGTGAATGTTACTTTTTTGATTCTTACGGGTTAGCCCCTGACAGCCCCCTATTCCCAAAAGCAATAATAAATTTTTTAAACTTGAATTCAAAAAGTGTTTATCACCAAAATAAGCAGTTGCAAAATTTTAACAGTACCGTTTGCGGTCCATATTGCATATACTTTATATTTTACATGTGTAAAAAATACAAATATGTGGATGTACTGGACCGTTTTAGTGATGACACAAAACGTAATGATTGTTTTGTTTCAAATTTTGTAAGACGACTCCCAAGAAGCCATTGTCTGAGTCATTATGCATATAGATATATACAGAATTGTGTAACTTGTAACCAACGCTGTGCGTGAAGCGTTTTATGTACAACGTGTCATAACTATGGCACGTTGTACATAAAACGTTTCACGCACAACGCTGTGTGTGAAGCGCGTTACGCACAACGTTGTATTGTTTGTGTAACTTGTAATCAACATTCTGTTTGATACGTTTTATGTACAACGCATCATATCTATGATGTTTTTCTAATAAACAACGTTGTTTATTAAACTTTATATCGCGTGCTTGAAATTTCTTCCGTTTACAGCAATAGAAACAAAGAACAAAACGTTGTTTTATAAAGCATAAGCATATTTTATTGATATATATATATATATATATATATATATATATATATATATATAACACGGTAAAGAAGCATTTAAAACATTACATAAAATATTATTGACATAAGTTAAACATTGTGGTGCAAAATAACAACACAAAATACAGTGTATAAAAATATTATAAATTAGTTATATGTTATAGTTTCAGCCACTGTGAATCCTGAAATAGATTTACGGATCTTTTCCTAGGCAGTAAGTAACCGTGCGGCGTTGTTAAACCTGGGGGACTTAAAACATTTATTCGACCTTTGTTAAGGGTTTGTAACGACATGGGCGATGTCACAGCGCCATCAGAGTCATCCTGCTTCTCAGCTTTTAATCATTCTAAACACATTCTTTTTGCCGCATTGGCTATGACGGTTGAGGGAATATTCAATTCAGACATTGCCCGCATAAATTCAGGCCACCAATTCGGTATATTACGGATCGACACACCGTTACTTTGCGTGATGCTTCTTATTAAATCTAACATGTTGGAACCAGGCACAGTGACGCCTTTGTACAGAAACTCCCCTTTACTGTTCCAGTCTGTGATGTGTTTAGAGCGTGTCATTTTACTCAATAGTATTTCACAGTTTTTCTTATACCGGTCATTAACACCGCCCAAAAGCTCATGATAAACAGCATCGGGTGCAATAGGCTGTGTCGTATTATTTGATTCATCGACAGATTTTGCAACGGGTGATAAAAGAGCTAAAGTTGACATTTCACTATCAGCCTGTTTACTCAACACCAGGTATCTCTGCAACAACATTGTATATCGCTTTGCTTTTTCATATTCTGATAAATCATTATTCTGTAGTATTTTCACGATCTCTACATCTAGACCATGCGCTGCTGTTTTACGTATGTCGTCGCTGTTCGGTTTATTATGTAAACGGTCTATCTGATTCTGAGGTACCAGATACATTTTCTCAGCGTACTCCATCAGCGATTAGACAATAGTCCTGTAATTAGTGGTATAGCAAAACCAAGCAGCGAACCGATAAAACCACCCGACTGTTTAACCAGCCTCTTCTTTTTTCCAATGGCACATTTCTTATTACAAAGTGATTTTATAAGCGCTCGCTTCTTTTTAAGGTAGTTCAACTGTCGTTGAGACAGCGGTATTTTACCTTTAAGCGTGTTGAGTGCTATCTCACAAATAGCCGTGACTAAATCGTTTGAAGCGTTGGATAAAATAGCATTTCTTTGGATTGGTGTTGCTTTAATTAACGTTTTTAAAAGCACCCAATTACGTCTTATCCGCCCCGACATGTTCACCGTTGTTAGAATGACAACAAATGACTAAAGGTTGTACGGTTATAGCTTTATAGAACCACGTTTCTTAATGACAAAAGTGACAGGCGTGTCTGGTGGGAATAAGCCGCTTCGTAAACGATAATCGTCAAGAGCGTTGTTTCTTAAATCAACCAGTAAATAACCATAAGGGGCAGCCGTCGCGGATTCATAGGCTTCGAGAAAAAAACGATGTTTCGATGGGTACATTTGTCTAGCCAGAATGCCCACCTGCATTTTATCCCTGGGGTTTTTGAACAGGACCATATATTTTGTGTTTAAATGTATAGTTCTGCTCTTTTTACCTTGACAAAATATGTTTTGGACAAGGTACAGGATACTGAGATTACGATGGTGTACATACTTTGTGAAAGCTTTCTCAACCTCAGAATTATTACTTGCCGCGTCCATCAAATCATCAATCACTGTTAAATTAATCTTATCAGGGGGAAAAAGTTGATCATCGCTAAAAGACTCTGGTAATCCCTCTATAAAACGCGTACCGGGGTAATCACACAGAAGTTGGTCGTATATAGGCTGCCAACAGGTGTAAAACCAAACAACATTATCAGGTACATGAGTCATATGTGTTGCAGCGTGTTGCAACAGCGTTTTCACAAAATAACTTTTACCCGAATTGGACGGACCCGCTAAAATACATGAGAAAGGGTGCTGAAATCTGGTGTCCATCTTAATAGCCGAACGGCAGTGTTGTGAAGTTGTTCGTAAGAGACCGTTTAGTATAAACACACCTTTGCGTCTTCTGCAAAGTACGCGTCTCTATCTGCCAGCACTTTTTCACACGTACTATACCGGGTTGACGGATCACAACCTTTTTCTGGTCATCGCCTTCGGGATTTAAAGGATAATCTAAGACCAGTTCTTTCAGGCTGTCAAAGTTAACGTGCTGCGCATTATCAACATTGAGCGTTATACCTTTAACTTTTAAACAGGTCTTTCCGTTGTTTAGTCGATAGCCGTATGACTTGGGACCGGCTAAGACAAATTCTGTTATATGGGTGCCTGTGGGTAGTTCGCTGGTCAACTCGCCTAAATAATCACCCAATGGCGGGCACCAGTCACCGGTTCTACTGACAAAAATTACAGAATCTGTGTCGTGATAAAGACATCTATCTTGTAATCTATACAGTAGTTTGTACAGTTCAACACGTGCATAAGCCGTTGTAAAGATGGCTATAGTTACATTTGAAATTGCGCCCCTGGTGTAATGATCTTTGGCATACTTCCAATTTACCATAACTGTATCATCGTCAACAAAGTCCAAAGCGGACACGTCATAGTACGGTAAGAACGCGTATTCAAAAAGTTTGTCGGGATCGGTCACTAGACACGTATTGGGCATGTTGCTACGTTGACCAAATTTACCCCATAAGGAATTTAAAAACAATTTTGAAATTTGTCTTTTAGCGGGATTGATTTCTATGTGATCGGGTCGTAAAGACATGCCTTCATTTTTTTGATAGGCGTCTATATACTCTTGGCGTTTCTCGGCGTCTGTACACCATTCGGGATAACCAGAGGCCTCTTGTTTATCCCTGAGGTGCGTTTTAATGTAGCCTGAAAACAATTTGTCAGAGCTCTCATCAAAATGCCACACCTCATAGATTTTACACACCATGTACCCCATTTCTACAGCCAAGTTTAGTTCCACGGTACACCATGTACCGATGAGTGCACGTTTTTCTGAATCATGAACGCACGGCTCAGTCTGTCCAGACTCAGCGCATGTGCGACATAATGGAAACATTAACTTGCCACCCATTTTAACCGGCAGAACCGGAAAAAATAGGCCACGAGGCGGGTAAACTTTAACCCTGGCAAAACCAAAATACTTTGTGACATCACCAAAGTCCTTATAAATAATGCGTGGGTGCTGTATAGGATACGTTTTGGTTTTGTTAACATATGGGTACAAGCTGGTGAAATCAAAATAGTGAATTTTTTCATCACAGCCTGTTTTGTGATACAGCTTTATGGCGTTTGTGCGCCCGCCATAAAGAGCATCACGCGGCTCCAAGGGTTCGGGTAATTCTTTGCCCTTCAGAAAAGCCTGTAGATCCGCATCAGAATCTAGCATAGACTTCCATTCACAACCCCAGATTTCACGTATCTGAAATCCACAACGTTTAAGGTAGTGCAACTTTACCTGCGTCTTGTGGTGTAATTGACCGTAGGTCGTTTTAGTCAGTTTGTTTTTATCATCGGCGTTGTAACAAGCACCACAGCCGTGATAAAAACAACCTTGGAATTCAAATGCAGTGGGTGTTCCGTTAATCACGGCGTAACCATCCAGGCTGTATTTACCAACTTTCTTCACGCCCCCTTGTAAAGCGTGTCTTATACTCACACCTTCTTTGTGTTCTATGTACATTAACCACTGTATGGCTGGCGTTGAGTAACGCTTCTGAGTCTTGTGATAGTTATCACCCGGTACAAGGGCCAGTGTCTTTTCCTGTAAAAATTTACAACGGTACATGGCCATGCATACGGAAGCCAACGTGACTAATTGAAAAGCTTTGATGTGACGTTTAACCACAACCTTTTTTTTTTTTTCTTTGTTATTAGAAATTCCTGTTCTGTCATGGCTATAACAGCCGATCTGAAAGCATCACAAGCTTTTTGTAATATTTTCACATCTTCTTTACAATATCGTACGAGCTCTTTTTGAAAGTTAAACGGTTTGTGTACATGCTGTTTATACCAGGCTGTAAACTCAGATAATTCATCAGGCATCATGTATTGTGGACCAAAATACTCTATTGATGGCATAGCGCCTATGTAATTTTGGTTATCAGCTGTGTTAAAAAATGTGGGAAATAACCTTTGGTACCGTCAAACCCCATCGCCATTGGTAACTTGCTAAGCCGCATGGGTAAAAAATTTAAAGAGTCGATAAATCTTATCTTCAAATCTTTTACCGTGATGCACATTATGTTGCCGCCTCTAGATAATAATTCCATCTTTAATTTCTCCTTAATCAGCTGGCGCAGCACAAAATACGCATCATAGCGACCTGCATTATGGGCTATGAATGTGTAATGCTCAAATTTTGGTTTCATGAACGTCTTTACAAAGTCTTCGATACACGCAACACCCTTAAACTCCCAGTCTTTCTCCCCCGTTAATGTTAAAGCGTAACAGTAGTTTGGTATTTGCACAGCTGTCTCCTGTATACACTCAAAATCATAAAAGATGTATTTCTTTGTGGGCTCTTCCAGCTTGATGGTTTGTATATAGCACAAATGGTTCGAAAACCCATCAACGAACACCTTACAAATGGGGCACTTTAGGCCTCGGCAGTTATGATCTGTTCGCCTGTAGAGACAACACTTGTCACAATATACATGTTCAAGACAGGATATTTTGTGATCAAGAGCTAAAGCTTTGTGTAGCTCTAAACACTCGTTTGTTCGACAAAATACCCTACACACTGAACACCTTAAAGCCGTCACACCATCGTCAATACAATCCGGCCTGTGACAAGCCTTACAAAAGAAAAGACAATCGTGATTATTTCTATGATGGTAAGCGCTGTGACAACGGATGCAATAATATCGGGCTCCAAGAAACGCTTTGATATCGAGTATCCCATAAAAGTGACAATCGTGATATAGCACAAACAGCGTGTCTTTGTAACGGCTGTCCGTACAGTAGTATTTCCAAGCCCCTTGACTGTAATAGAGGAGATTGATCGAAACATTCAAATAATTTTCAAAAATTGCAACATCGCTAAAGCTGACCGCTTTATCAAGCGGCAGATTCAAAGCTTTATGTAGTTGGATCGCTCTCTCCTGTATTACATGATCATTGGCATTGTTACCTTTATCCAGAAGTTTACAGACGCTAGCGGCCAAACACAGGTTATTACCTATGTGTCTGAAGTCATAGAGATATCTCTTTCTTTTATTTATTATTAAACTTTGGGGCAGGCGTTGTAAACTCCTACCAGTCAAACCACTTCCGGCACTGTTTCTAAAAATACTGATCACAAATCTTAAGTCTGTGGATAATAAGAATTCAGCGTTACTTTGAAGCGTGTTTGTAATCTGATTCAAAAAACTGGCAGCGTCTAATGTTTCTTGCGGCTTACGATGCGAATAGATGGCGTTGTGTAACCCACCCCCCTCCAATCTAAGCTGAACGCGGTCGGCAGGATCCACGCCCGCAAGGACACCATCGAGCATGGCCTGTATAGCCGTATGAATGGCTCGAACCCCCTCTACAAATGATGTAACCCTGTCCAAATTAACAAACCGATAGTGATTGTGGTACTCAACGGCTCTGAAATACGGTCGTTGTCGTTCATAATAGTTAATCGCCTCCAAGTATACATGTTGCCGACCTTCGTCATTACCGGGTGACTCAACACTGCCTGCATCATCATATATGGGGCTTGCAATGCGCTCAATATTGTCAGTCTGTGATTCGTCATTCGGTAATGCTTGGGGTGGCGATTGATCTAAATCTACATACATCACACTCTGCTTCCCGCCTACCACATGTTCCCTGTGCCGCTTGCGCTTTCTCAATCTGGTTAATGTTGTTACAGCCTGTTTCACCTTTGCACGTCGGAATAACTGTGAGATCTTGTATGTTAAACAAGGTTTAATTCGTGGGTTTTTTTTACAGGCATTTAAATTTAAAACACGTTTCAAACCATTGCCTAGCATGCCTAGTCACGGCTCAGTTTCATTTATTTCTGCAAAATGATGTATGTTTGCTTTAATAAATTCAGTTGTCTTAACCGACCGATCTATGTATTTTGACATGACATTCATATACGTCTCAACAACTTCTTTAACAATGTCTTGTTTACATTTACTACCGTGGCTCACACCTTTAATGTGTTTTAACAAATATCCGGCTTTTACGCCCATGTTCTCAACATCTTCCCGTATCTTACCCAACAACGCGTAAAATTGTATTTCAGCGTCTTGGCCTAATTGTTCTGAATTTTTACATTCATCAACTATGTCGGGCTCTATCCCTCGCGCCGATGCACAAGCATCAGCCGATGCGTGTACCATGGCTGTCGTTGTAAAAATATTGGGCATTGATGTTACACAATCAACCGTTGTAGTATTAAAAGGTATTCCTGCAACGGCTGATAATACTTCATCAGAACTATTCTGCGGTTCTTGTGTCGTTGACTCTACACAGTTTGTAATAAGCTCTTGCCCATTTATGTCATCAATATCTGATATCACAGGATTACCAGCTATGTGTCTTGTTTCAGAGCAATCCTGTGTATCGGGAATAGTGATGACATCGGATTGTGACAACTGCTTAACATTACTTCTTGAGTTAATATTTGATAACAAACCAATGCCTGCTATGTGCCTTGTTTCTGTTTCAGAACAAACCTGTGTATCTGGAATTGTGATTACCGCTGATTGCTGCAATTGCTTAACATTACTTCTTGAGAGATGCGATGCCCTCTTAACCTTTACAGTCTTTGTATTACCAGCGACATCCCGGTCTGCAGTGTTAAACGCTGTGTGTTTTGATGTTACAGCAACATCATTACTTACGCATGATACAGTTTGTAACGCGATCCTTCTCCGTTGCGGCTTATCATTTTCGGAATATGACAATTTTCTTTTCAGATCTGTAAATGCTGAATTATGACTTCTCTCATTCGTTCTTGGTCGAGCAGACCTTCGTTTGTTCGGGTTGATACAACCGTTATGCTCCACCATAACCGATGACCTCGCAACGTCCTTTAGGCTGTTATGTACAATTGACGGCGTTACGAATTGATGGTTCTCCGTTTCAGCGGCGGCTGTGCGTTTTGATGTTTTCCCGCTTGTACTAGGCCTGTGTATTTGCGCGCCGCTATCACGGCCTGTTGGTATCGTAGGATCATAGCGCCTTGCTACAGCATCATCTGTAATACATATATTATAAAATAAATATAAGCGCCGATGCACGTAAATCAGCATTTAAATCACAGCATAACAATATACCATATAACAGTGTTTGATTACACACCTGCTGTTGCGAAATTATGGTTCCCCGTTTCAGCGGCGGTTGTGCGTTTTGATGTTTTCCCGCTTGTACTGGGCCTGTGTATTTGCGCGACGGTATCACGGCCTGCTGGTATCGTAGGATCATATCGCCTTGCTACAGCATCATCTGTAATACATATATTATAAAATAAATATAAGCGCCGATGCACGTAAATCAGCATTTAAATCACAGCATAACAATATACCATATAACAGTGTTTGATTACACACCTGCTTTATATTAATGTTTTAGCCCGACCCCCTGTCGCGTGGGGGGAAAACGGTCGCTCATCAACAACATTGCTGGTCTGTATAGCGGCGTTGTGACAATATTCAGGTTTGTTCAATATGTCCCGTAGAATACCGTCAGCCGTCGCATCATCCATTTTTGTGGAATCTTTAGCCGGTGAAAAATGAATAAATAAATATTACATACGGTATAAAATTAGAATAACATGAAAAAGAGATGCATTATTGAGAATATAAAGTGTGTACAGTTGACAACAAATCAGCACAACTGTACAATGTTTATTTTTAATTCTTTAGCCGTGGAAAAATAAATAAATAAATAAAACTAATAATAAAAAATAAATAAATAAAAAATAAATAAAAATATCATGTTACTCACAGGCTGGAGCCAATTCCAAAATATTAGTAAAATCGTGTATAATGCTGAAATCTAAACCAAATGGGCTATCTTCAACCGAATCGAAATTCTCTATATTTGTGATTACTGTCAAATCGGGGGAAATAAAAATGAGAAAATAATAATTATTTAATAATTACTATTTAATAATTACTTATCAATGTATCCAGACTGTTGTACGTTCATACTATTTAAACTTTTAAAAATAAGTAAAAATGAACAAATTGTAGCCCTTGACTATAATTTCATACTATTTAAACTTTAAATATAAATAAAAACGTGTCAATGGCATTTATAGACATAGCTTACCATGGGGCGTTTGATAACTTGGCAAATCATCATCATCAGAACCGGATCTACACATGAAAGCATCTTTGCTGTTGATGTTCTGCATTGTCTGTCTCTGAACCAATAATGAAAATGAGATACGATTAATATCTGTCAAACGATTTAGATGAAATACTGTGTCGGTGCATTCCCAAAATTAACCACTAGATGGTGCTATTACCACATATTTAAATAACCTTCAGGCAGTCACATTAATTAAAAACCAAAAGAAATGCCTGGTGCTCGACACATATTTAAACAACATTCAGGCAATCATATTAATTAAAAACCAAAATAAATGACTGTTGTTCGTGTGATCAACTAGCCTGCGCGTTTTATCATACACAATATTAATTAATTTAATCAATACTAAACGGCTCCCAATGGTACTTACTAACAATACTAAGCGGCTCCCAATGGTACTTACTAAATACCAATTGTAGATTAAAGTGCAGAAATGATATATGAAATGTTAGGAAGCGCTTCCTAACATTTCATATATAATTTCTGCACTTTACACACATTGATTCACAGCTATATTTGTAAAATAAAAAAAATAAAAAAAAATGTCGGTGCATTCCTAAAATGAACCACTAGATGTCGCTATTACCACATATTTAAACAACCTTCAGTGGGTGACAATTATACTTATTTCACAGCCATATTTGTAAAATAAAAAATAAAAAATATAACATGCTAGATCCATAATGATAATAATAATAATAATAATAATAAATAATAATAATAATAATAACACTTACCATAATGTCTTCACGTGTGTATAGCGATGCAAGTTCGTTTGAAATTTCTTCTCAGTGCTCTGTCCCAATTCAGTGCTGTGCCCTATTCTTATAGCCATGGCTGTGAGCCATATGGCCCCCACCAACCTGTGGTATGCCGTCCCACATTTCCAAGATGCTGGGGCGGGGTTTTTAAACATATAATCTTTGGTTTATACATTAGTAAATGTAATCATGCTTTTCAGTTACAATAAAGATATAATCTGTTAGCGGTACCTTACATGCCATACTCAGCACTTCAAGCACATACCAAATACTTATATATGCATATATATAAGTATTTGGTATGTGTTTGAAGGGCTTGTATAGATTGAATGGCTGTCCTCCCAATTAAGAATAAAATTATTTAATAACAAAAATAATTCATAAAAAGCATTATACAGAAGTACTTATGAACTAATGTACATGAATACAAATTATTTTATGATTCCATAAATATCCATGTGTGTATAATGTGTACATGTAACATAAATGCATTCTGTGCTTAGATTTAGGTCTCATCACCATGATATCTCATTATGATATCTAATTAATCCAAAATACGGAAAATGGGTTTTTAAACATATAATCTTTGGTTTATACATTAGTAAATGTAATCATGCTTTTCAGTTACAATAAAGATATAATCTGTTAGCGGTACCGTACATGCCATACTCAGCTCTTCAAGCACATACCAAATACTTATATATGCATATATATAAGTATTTGGAATGTGTTTGAAGTGCTTGTATAGATTGAATGGCTGTCCTCCCAATTTAGAATAAAATTATTTAATAACAAAAATAATTCATAAAAAGCATTATACAGAAGTACTTATGAACTAATGTACATGAATACAAATTATTTTATGATTCCATAAATATCCATGTGTGTATAATGTGTACATGTAACATAAATGCATTCTGTGCTTAGATTTAGGTCTCATCACCATGATATCTCATTATGATATCTAATTAATCCAAAATACGGAAAATCCGATTTGAGTCAACACATAAACCTGTAGGCGGCGCTAATGTTCTTCTACAGAGATAACAAACTGCTTTTTTTTTTTTAAATGTGCTGTCATCATTTATCACTCACGGCCATTAAAAGCAATATGTTTTTAAATTAGTGCCATGTGTGATGCTTCCGTACATCTAAGAAAATGGACATGGTCATTAGTCATTATGACTTTTAAAACTGCGCCATGTGTACCAAGCGTGATGTTTAAATTGTTGGAATGTGTGAACTATAACAAAGTGTACAGACTAGTCAAAATAGTGAATTTTTTCATCACAAACTGGCTTGTGATCTTTATTGCGCATTCTGCGCCTGGTGTTGCATGACACTCTGCGACTGGTGTTGCGTGACACTCTGTGACTGGTGTTACGTGACAATTTTTAATACGGTTTAATATCGAACACTATAAATTTATATAAAATTTTATATAAACTTTTATATTAAAGCGATATAAAACACTATCATTTAATATTAAAGGGGGTGGAGCCTAGGAGAAAGGGGTGTTACCACCTGTCAAGTTTGACAGAAAGGTTGTCTTTATCTACTCTAGTGGTAGCGCCGGCCCTGCCTTGAGGATGTCCCAAAGCAGTTGAACTAGGGAGGGGATGCTTCTAAGCTGAGAGGAGAACGTTCTGTCCAACGTTTGAGGTCAAAAGTCCAGTGGTTCAAACAGCGATGTCTGTAATGAACCAGAGACATGTCCCACGGAGCCATCCGAGGGACAAAGGGAGGTTGAATCTGCAGTACCCCCAGAAGGAAGGTACGCACACACGGTAATAGAGCAATCCGTTTCTGGAACCAGACTGACAGAGTGGAGACCTGCACTTTAAGAGAAGCTAGGCAGAGTCCAGGATCCAAACCTGCTTGGAGAAAGGTAAGGATTCTGGAAATTTGAAAAACCAGAGGATCATAATGCCATTGAGCACACCACTGGAAGTATGCCACACACTGTCATAGATATGGGTGAAGCAGGCTTCCGAGTCCGGAGCATTGTCTGGACGACAGAATTGAAGAATCCTTTAGACCTTAAGAGGGATGACTCAAGAGCAATGATGCAAAAACATCGGCGAGCCAAGTCCAGGTGTAGACAGGGACTTTCAGACAAGAGGTCTGGTTATAGAGGAAGTATAAAGGGAATGTCTATGGGTAGACTGTGGTGATCCATGAACCAATGGCGCCTGGGCCATGCCAAGGCTACTAAGAACATGGTGCCGCCTTCCTGCTTGAATTTGCAAAGTACCCTGATAAAGAGGGAGACCAAAGGAAAGAGGTACACTAAATAGAAGGGCCATTTGACTGCCGGTGCATCCATGAAGGCTGCTTTGGGGGTCTCTTGTCCTAGACCCATACATGCGAAGCTTGCAGTTCTGCCTTGAGACAATGAAGTCTACTTTCAGAAGACCCCATTTGTCTACCAGAAGCTCGAAGACATGAGGATGTAGAGACCACTCTCTGGCATGCACATCCTGCAGACTGAGTAAGTCTGCCTCCCAGTTGAGGATCACCAGGATGAAGACCACGGAGATGGCATTTGAGAATTTGTGCCACTTCTGTCGCTACAGGGACACTGCGAGTGCCTCCCTGATGACTGAGATAAGCCACTGCCGTAGCATTGTCTGACTTGACTTATGACAACCCTGAAGACTGTCCTGAGCCAGAGTGAGGGCCCTGCAGACAACCTGAAGCTCCAGAACGTGGATTGGTAAGCCCCTTTCAGCAGGAGTCCAATGGCCCTGAGAGGTGACTTTTGGTGATTGCTCCCCAGCCGTAGAGGCTGGCATCCGTGGTGAGTAGGACCCAATCCAGGATCCAGAATGGCCGACCCTTGTCCAGGTAGGACGTTTGCACCACCATGAGAGAGAGATCCAAACTTCCGGAGAGAGGATCATTGTCTGGGATTTTGTCTGCTTGGGGTGATCGTTCCACCTGTAAAGGCATTGAAGGTGCCTGGAGTGGAACTGAGCATATTCCACCATGTTGAAGGTGGATACCATGGATCCAAAGGTCTGCATTGCAGCATGAATCGAGACCTGGTGACTGTGGAGCAATTTGCGCACCCGTAGATTCAGAGCGGCAATCTTGTCCTGCCATGGGAATATTCTCTTCACGTGAGCATCGAGAAGAGCACTCAGATGTACCATCCTTTGAGAGGGGATCAGGGAAGACTTTTTTCCAGTTGATTAGCAAACCGTGTCTCTGTAGGAAGGCTATGGTTATCTGAAGATGGCATCTGAGGACCTCCGTAGAGTATGCCAGGGTCAGCAAGTCATCCAGATAAGGGAGTATTCAGAATCCCCTGATGACAAAGCAGAGTCACCATGACATCCATGATTTTGGTAAAGACTCTCTGGGCCATAGAAAGTCCAAAAGGCAGTGCCTGAAATTGGAAATGTTGGCGTAGTAAAGCAAACTGAAGGGATTGCTGATGAGAGTCTGCTATAGGCACATGCAGGTATGCATCCTGGATGTCCAGAGAGGCCATAAAGTCCCCAGGCTCTATAGCTAGGACAATGGAATGGAGGGTTTTCATATGAAACCTGGGAACTCTGAGATATTTGTTCAGTAACTGGTTGAGGATGGGCCCATGGGACCCATTGGGTTTCTGAAATAAGAAGAGCGTTGAGTAACTTTGGCCCTTTGGCCCATCGAGATAGGAATTAACACGCCTGATTGTAGTAAGAAGTGAATAGCCGTCCGGAGAGCCTAAACTTTGCAGAGTTCTGCAGGAGGGCTTGTGAGAAAGCACTGTTGGGGAGGTCATCTCAAGAAAGAGACTTCCTGAACAGGGGCGTCTGTTGTGATCTGATGCCAATAGTGTGTGAACTAAAGACAGCCTCCCACCCTGGGATCTCCCAGGAGGAGGCCTGTCCCATTAGGTTTATTCTTGTGCTGGGTGTCTGGTAGCCCAGGACTGCTTGGTTTTAGGCTTAAAGGTCTTTGTGGAGTGTGACAGTCTAGGAAAAGCTTGCCCCCTGGTCTTGCCCTGGGGGACAAAAGGAGGAAGTCCGGGGCCAGGAAGAGGAGGCTGAGGGCAGGAAAACTGTTTTGGAGGCCGTAAGAGTAGTGACAAATTTGTCCAGCTCAGGTCCAAACAGAATCTCCCCCAAAAAGGAAGTGCTTCCATGGCTTTTCTTGGAATCTGCATCAGCTTTCCATAAACGAGGCCAAATAATGCAGCGGGCCACCACTGAAAAAGTTGAAGCATTAGAGGTTAGGAGGGCAGTATCCAGAGCTGCTTCTCCAAAATAAAATGCTGATATTTGCAATAATTGACAGTTGTTCCCAAGAAGCGTCTGAGGGGAAGTTGTTCTTTAGGGCATATGCCCAGGGCTTGATAGCCTTAGACACCCAGGCTGTTGCTGTAGTAAGGCAAAAAAATAGCTTCAGCAAGAGAATAAGGAGAGTTATGGTCAACTTACCATTGTTAACTCTCTTTCTGCGAGGTATATTTCATTACGCAGGGAAAACATTGGGGGTGTAGAGTGGATCTTGATCCAGAGGCACCAACAGGCTAAAGCCTTAGCTGTCCCAGGATGCATCTTCTATAACCCCGCCTCCAGGCACTGAGAGCTCAGTTTCATTAACCAGTCCAATGCAGGAGCAGGCAAGAGCGAAGGCAGATGTTAGTCACATAGAACCACATTCTCACGACAGGAGAAGGGACCAGCGGCTAATGCTATACAACCCAAAGAGGCTAGATGCATCAGGGTGGGCACCCTGTGGAACCCAATGTACCTCACAGAAAGAGTTAACAATGGTAAATCTACCATAACCCTCCTTTTGTGCAGCAGGTTACATTGGTTTCCACAGGGAAAACATTGGGGATGTCCTAAAGCAGGGAGGGGAAGGGACGCGCCTTAGCAGATGTGAGAATCCGGCATCCAAAGGAAGCATCCTAGGAGGTTTCAAAGGCATAGAACCTAAGAAACGTGTTCACAGAGGACCATGTAGCCGCCTTGCACAATTGTTCTGCGGACTCGTCACGGCAGGCCACCCAAGAAGGTCCAACAGACCGAGCAGAATGAGCTTTAATAGCAGCAGGAGCTGGGAGTCCAGCCTGCGCATAAACTTGTGCAATCACCATTCTAATTGATCTGGCCAAGGTTTGCTTTTTCGCAGGCCAGCCACGTTTGTGGAAACCGTACTGGACAATAAGGGTATCTGACCTCCTGATAGAGGCAGTCCTCTCCACATAGATACGGAGACCCCTAACCACATCCAAAGAACGTTCTTTGGAAGACAAGTCCGAAGAGACAAAGGCCGGGACCACAATCTCTTGGTTAAAGTGAAAAGATGATAGCACTTTAGGAAAATAACCTGGTCGAGTTTGTAGAACCGCCTGGTCACAGTGAAATATCAGAAAGGGTTGACAAGAGGACAAAGCATCTAAGTCAGACACCAGTCTTGCAGAGGCAATAGCCAGCAAAAACAGGCTTGGCCATGAGCCTTTTAAGGTCCACCAATTCAAGAGGTTCAAATGGAGACACTTGCAGGGCATTCAGTACAACAGACAGATTCCATGGAGCCACAGGAGGAACATAGGGAAGCTGAATCCGTAGAACACTCTGAGTGAAAGTATGAACATCAGGTATAGATGCAATTTTTCTCTGAAACCACACCGACAAGGCAGATATGTGAACCTTGAGGGAGGCCATACGAAGACCTAATTCAAGGCCTCTTTGCAAAAAAGCCAGAATTCTGGAAGTTTTGAATCTATAGGCATCATAATTCTTATCAGCACACCAAGTGAATTAGGAATTCAAAACCCTGTAATAAATCCGGGCAGGTGCCGGTTTTTGGGCCTTCCGCATAGTTTGAATAACCGTCTTGGTAAATCCTTTGGCCCTCAGGAGTGATGCTTCAGGGGCCACGTGATCAAAGCCAGTTTGGTCACAAGGGCCCTGTACAAGGAGGTCTGGATGCTGAGGAAGTAGAAGGGGATGCCCTGTCGACAGACCCTGCAGGTCTGAGAACCAATACCGTCTCGGCCATACTGGAGCGACTAGAAGTAGCATTCCTTCTTCTTGTTTGAACCTACGTAGGACCCTGGGCAGGAGCGATACCGGAGGGAAAATGTAGGGCAGCCGAAAGTTCCATGGAATTGACAGCGCATCCACGAATGCTGCCTGAGGATTCCTAGTCCGAGATCCGAAGACCAGAACCTTGTGATTGTGTTGAGATGCCATGAGGTCTGGTAGACCCCACCTATTCACTAGGAGTTGAAAGACTTCTGGGTGAAGACTCCACTCTCCGGCGTGCACGTCCTGGTGACTGAGGAAGTCCACCTCCCAGTTTAGGATGCCTGGAATGAACACTGCAGATATGGCTGGCAGATGGAGTTCCGCCTAACAAAGGATTTTTGACACTTCCATCATTACCATGCGGCTTTGAGTGCCACCTTGATGATTTATGTATGCCACCTTGGTGGCATTGTCTGACCATACTTGAACAGGCCTGTACCGTATCAGAGGCAGGGCAAGAGATAGTGCATTAAACACTGCTCTCAGCTCTAAAATGTTTATTGGGAGGAGTGATTCCTCCTTGGTCAAATGACCCCAAAAAGAGTGTTGCTCCAACACCACTCCCCATCCCCTCAGACTGGTGTTTGTTTTCAGTAGGACCCAGTCGGGGATCCAGAAGGGACGGCCCCTGCTCAATTGCTGGTCCTGGAGCCACCAGGCCAGCGACAAATGAACCTCCGGAGATCTGATTCGATGAAGTAGGCCGTTCGACTTGGAAAGGATCAACCATTGTAGAGGGCAGGAATGAAATTGAGCGTACTCTACTATGTCGAAGGCCGACACCATCAGGCCAAGTACTTGCATCGCCGAGTGTATCAACACTCTGGGGCGACGAAGGAAGCATCTTATACTGTCCTGAAGCTTCAGGACTTTGTCTGTAGACAGGAACAGTCTTTGACTGTGTGTGTCCAAGATATCCACAAGGTGCACCTTGCTCTGAGCAGGGACCAGCGAGGACTTCTTCCATTTGATTAGCTATCCATGGGCTTGCAGGAAGGTCACCGTCAGTTGCAGATGACTGAGGAGGACTTTGTGGGAATTTGCCAGAATCAGCAGGTCGTCCAAGTACGGCAGGATGCTGAATCCCTGGCGACAGATGGGCCGTTATCATGGCCATGACCTTGGTGAAGATCCGAGGAGTTGTAGCCAGTCCAAATGGCAGAGCCTGGAATTGTTAGTGAAGATTGCCAATAGCAAACCGCAGGAATTGCTGATGCGACATGGCAATAGGAATATGCAGATATGCATCCTCTATATCCAAGGATACCATATAGTCTCCGGGTTCCATAGCCAGGACAATTGAGCGCAATGTTTCCATACGAAACCTGGACATTCTGACAAACTTGTTCAGAGATTTGAGGTTGAGTATTGGCAGGAGAGATCCATCGGGTTTCGGCACAAAAAACAGGGTTGAGTAGTAGCCTCTGCCCCTCTGGGATTGAGGTACCGGCACAACTACTCCTGTACTCAGGAGAGAACTGTCAAAGTCAGAAAAATATCATGATGCACACTGCCATATTTGCACCTCATATGTGTCCCCGCTGCGCATGCGTACGCTCTCCCGTGCGTGCGCATACTCGCTGTTATGTGCACCCGCAGGCGCACGGTATGCGCATTTACGGTAGAGTTTATGTGCGCCTAGCGTGCGACTCAATCGTTACATATTTTCACCATATAATGTATTTTGTAGATTATGGTCCCTTTGATAGAATCTGAAAGTTTAGTTAATGTAGCATGTTCATAGACAAAGAGATCCCTCTTTGTTTGATACGAAGGGTCAGACAAGGGTTATACAGTGGTGTTTAGTATCCATCGGAAGAGTATTTAATTAGCAATATTCCGGTGTTGGTTTGAAGCGGATTAATCGCTCGTGCGAATAGTTATGGACATAAGAAGTTTATGGACTTTTACTATTATTTGCACTTTATTATCCATGCGGCGGGAAACCTAGTTTCCCACCCACCTGAGCAGTTGGAAATAGTCACAGCCCACCTGTATGAATCAACCTATGACCTTTTGTTATAATGCGGAGACGAATTCCTGTGTCCAATGAACAATGAGATTATAGGGACCATTGTACAGTATTATGTGTAGGGTATAAAAGGACAAGCCGACCTGATCCAGCTCTCTATTCTCTTCAACGGTTCTCATTGCTGATAATCGGGAGCTGGATATCCAGAGGCGCATGCGATTGTTTCCCTTGAGCGTAAGTTTTCTCCGCAATCATATTGTCTTTCTTGTTATTGTGAGCCATATATCTCTCTCTCTCTCTTCTCTTTCTCTCTCGTTTCTCTTATATCGTTATTGTACTGCTATTGTATTTTATGTGTAGTTATCTGGTTAGGTAGTCTATGTTATATTGGTAGTGTATGACTTGTATTGTATTATTCTATTGAACGTTCATTCATTTCCTTAAAAAGGCGTTAGACCCTTAGACCGGTATTGTGTGTGTTCATTATATTGCAGTGGGTAATAGGAGCGTCTCTATCGCTCAAACAGCTTTAGTGTAACCCATCTTACACTGTGTTGCATTTTCACCTTATCACTGCACAAGGGTTTATTGCATAAATACATTGTTTATGGTATAGTTATAAAGGTTTAACATTGTGAGCGTCTGCGCCGCTGGTGATCCTCTCGTGGTCCCGAGCGTCCGCTACGCAAATAGCGTATCATTACGTTAGTCGGCAGCCAATAGCGTGCCTGCCTGTGATCTCTTGGCCGTGAGCGAACGTGACGCTTGAGCGTCTCGACCACGGCTAAGCGATTGTTACGCAACGTGCGTACCCTTACGGTATTCCATACGCCAATAGCGTACTGTGTTCATTGACCTCTTAAAGGGTTTTAAGTAAGATAAATATTCAGCATTATCAATTGGCGGATCGTCCGTCCTTCACATATCTGCACTAGGTAATTTCAGCAGACATTATCTATCAGCAAAGGGCGGGAGGTCATATTCCTCGTAGTGCTGTCTGGATAAGCGTCTGCCTCGCTTAGTAAAGGGTGCTGAAGGAATCCGGAACCGGAGGTAAGAACAACACGCTAGTGTCTTTTAAAACTGTTTTATTTCTGTCTTGCGTACGCACGCACGCATATATCTGCATTTCTTTTCATTCGTGTATTTTCATATCACTCTCCTGTTTGCCATTTCACAATTGTTAACGGGCTAAGAAAGATTTGTTGCTATCAGTAGTTAAAGAGTAAAGGTAATACATTTAAGGGGTAATTTGTAAAGCACGCACACAGCTTTGCCTAAGATACAAGGAGAGACTTGTGTGGTGCTCAGTAGATGATCGAGGATCACCTACATTGATAAACGTGTTAATTGTGTTACGGTGGATACCTGCCTTGCGTACACGTGTCTCTAACAAAAGACTGAGACTCGCTCACGCAACCCAAAGGCCGACGCACGCAGCGTATATTACGCAACGGAGCGTCTGGGTACGCCCACGTAACAAATCACACGATAGTGTTATTTTTAACAGGCGAAAAGGTGGCAACGCGATAAATAGCGCAAGTCAATTTTAGTGTCTGAAATTTAAATTAATAGATCCTTCTCTAAATTTACGACTCATCTGGTCTAAAGGAAAGAAATTTCTGCGCAGAAATAGAAATAGAAACAAAAGTAAAGTGTACATGTGGTGAGTGAGTGTTTGCATATATAAGTTTCTACAATTTTTTTTGAGGTTGAACCACAAGAAGTCGAGTTCTCGTGAGGTACATACATGTAAGTGACGTGCATGGTGGCTAGGGAGGCATCCCTTGTTAAACATAAAAATCTGAGCATTAGAGTATAGCAGACCAGGAGGTCTACTGTAGCACAGACCAGGAGGTCCAGAATTGACCAGGAGGTCCAGGTACAGCAGACAAGGAAGTCCGCTATAAATTAAAGAGCACAACCCAGGGGGTTGGTGCAGAACCCATATAGGCCATTAAAGCTCATGCTGAAGGAATTCGCAGCCGCAATTTTCGATTCCACTGGTCGCTCCGCACATAAGATTAGTTGCTTATGTGCAGACTGATTGTACCGCACGTAATTGTGTGCATTAATTAGTAATTTGACCCAGTACCATTTGCGTACGAAAGGGATCATAAACGCTATTTGTACATTCTAACGTGATTTGTGTAATTTTTTTTATTTTAAGGGAGGTTCGCTGGTCACTCAGGAACTATCCAGCAACCAATAGTTACTGGAAAGAGTAAGTGCTCTGCGGATCACCCTCACATGTTCCAGTAAATAGCGGTTCAGGTCGCAGGGGCCCTGGGTCGAGTACGCCAGCGCTAAGGCAGTGTGTGGGCGTATTGGTCGGCGTGGGCGAGTGAGTGGGGTACTCGGTAAACCGCCACCGTCAGCCTATCCTGAACATCTTGGTTTTTGTAAGGGTTCGCTGAAGACCCTGATTAAGGTCAGAGGTAGTGAAAGCAACACCTGCAAGTTATGGGGGCCAGTTGTTCAGGTAGGGGGCGATCAACCTCGGTTCGGGTTGATTTAGTAAACCGACCAATCGGGTCGGCAAGGTATGTAATGTGTGAAAAATACGGTTCACACACAGAGGTTTTATGTGATGAATGGGAAAGAATGACTGTACATGACGGGGAGAAGTTCCCAAGAGTAGGCAGCTTTAGCCCAGATGTGTTACTAAATCTAAGGAGAAGGATATGTCTCATTAAATCAACAAAGAGACGGATCAAACATTATGATTATTTACAGTTATGGCAACAGGAGGGTGAAATACAGAGAGGATTGGCTCAGGCGGCGGGATCTAACCCTATCAAGAAACTGATAGCCACGGCACCGCCGCCACCATATATATCAGGAGAGAAATTGGTTGCGGAGAATGACGCATTAGGGTGTAACAAACAAACACTTAGCAACTGTATAAATATTAAAGATAATGTTAATAAGTTAACTAATGCAAATATTAACCCGTGCAAGTTGTACCCTGTTTTAAACTTTCCCCAGGAGTGTGATCAAGAGGATGAATCGTCAACAATATCGGCGCTCTCACTAGCAGCCACCATATCAGAAACAGCAGTGGGCACGGCCCAACCCGTAAGATTAGTATCAAAGGCCCCTAGCGGAGGGACAGGTGAGGTCGTATCAACGGGTAAGTACGGCACCATACACTATGCTGAAACCATTTCACCACAAGCTGTAGAATCTATTCAGAAGGATGTTAGTAGACTTAATCCCGTTAGGGTAATAGCAGTGCCAAATGGGAAAACTGACACTACAGGAATCACTCCTGTCAGGAACATTGCCATGCACTGCCCGTTTTCCCGAATGGAATTAAGAACCATAGTGTCTGAATTCCCTGATCCTAGAAAAGATCTAGTTGCTAGTCAGAAATACATCAGAGACCTAGGGAACACTGTAGAGCCCAATAACAAAGACTGGCAGATATTGCTGAGGGCATGTTTACCCTCCAATGTCGACTCAGCTCAATTTTTAGCTGACTGTGGATTGGACCAGGATGTACCCCTTACGGATGTGTACAACCAAGACAATGTAAAAAGAATAAATTTACAATTAAAAGAGTATTTTCCAGCTGTAGTTAAATGGAACAAAATTTTCTCCATTAAACAAAAAGAGTCAGAGACAGCTTCAGAATATTTTCACAGGGCATTACTAGAAATGACTAAATACACAGGCATAGAAGACATTAAAACAAACATAAATCATAGAGAAGTAGCAGTATCTGTGCTAATGGATGGTTTAAAAGAAGCATTAAAGACAAGGGTACAGACCACGCAACCATGTTGGCGAGGTCTGTCGGTGGCTACTTTGAGAGAGGCAGCTGTTGATCACGATCGGAATATCACCAGACACAGGGAATTACAAGGTGATAAGTTAATGGCCGTAAGTATACAGGCCCTGACCACAAGGCAGCCTTTGTATAGATCACCAAACCCTGTGGGTAAGTCAAATGTGGTAACCTGTTATTCCTGTCATAGAGAGGGACACTTTGCACGAGACTGTAAATCGAGAAACACACAAAAGTCTTATCAACCCCCTAGACAACGACACGACACACGACATTGGGATCAGGGTCCGCAGAAACGGAGTTATGAGCCACATGCAGGGGATACAAAAAGATACCCCCCGAACAGAGACTGGCAAGCCTCTGGTAGTTCCCAGTTAACTCCCTCTCAAGTAGTCGCTGCCAGCGGGATTCAGGGAGGTCACCATACCCAATATGGGTGTGGCCACACCTGTAATCTGCAGCCAGTAAAATTGATTGCAAGTCTTGGAAGTGAACCCGAAATTGCAATTAATGTAGCTGGTAAATCATTAAACTTTCTTGTAGATACGGGGGCGGCCAAATCAGTGATAAATTCGACAGTGGGCATGAGAACCACTGGTAAGACAATCCCAGCCATGGGAGTAACGGGAGTAGTCCAGCACTACCCTGTTAGCAAACCAGCCGAGGTTACAGTAGGGCCTTTGCACACCAAGCATTCCTTTTTGCTGGCGGCATCGGCACCGACTAATCTCCTGGGAAGAGATTTATTGTGTAAAATGGGGTGCGTCATTTATTGTACTCCTGAAGGTGTATTCTTAGACATACCTGAGAATAACGCTCAGGAAGTACGAGACATGTTAGACTCCCCATCAAAATTAATGTCACATACCGTTATGACAAATAGGACTCCATCCCAAGTAGAAGGAATGACATCCCAAATACCAGAGTCACTGTGGACGAAAGATGGACAAGACACTGGATTAATGGCAAACGTAGCTCCAGTAGTTGTGCAAGTAAAAGATGGTAGGATAGCTCCAAAAATCCCACAATACCCTCTGAAGCCAGAGGTGGAGTTAGGAGTTTACCCAGTAATAGAGCGCTTGCTACAACAGGGCATTTTGGTAAGAACATCCAGCACTGCCAATAGTCCCATCTTCCCTGTGAAAAAGAGTGGGGGGAGGGGTTACAGGCTAGTGCAGGATCTAAGGGGGATTAACAAAATAGTTGAGAGTCAATTCCCCGTAGTGCCAAATCCAGCTGTCATCCTTATGCAGATCCCTCCCACTGCGAAATTTTTCACTGTTATTGACCTCTGCTCCGCTTTCTTTTCGGTACCCCTGCATCCTGACAGCCAATATTTGCTTGCATTTACATACAAAGGAGTCCAATACACATGGACTCGATTATCGCAAGGTTTCATAGACAGTCCAAGCATATTTTCCCAGGCTTTGCATGATTGTTTACAGTCTTTCCAACCAGAGAGTGGATCAATATTGATACAGTACGTGGATGATTTACTACTGTGTTCAGATTCATTGGAAGCGTCCCTGAAGGATACGAAACAGCTCCTGTTTCATCTTTCAGACACAGGACACAAGGTTTCCAAAGACAAGTTGCAATTATGCCAGACTAAAGTAAAATATTTAGGACACTGTCTAACACAAGGACTGAGACACCTGACCGCTGATAGAATTCAAGCAGAGACATGACTCTGCCACAAACCCAGCAACAGATCAGAATGTTTTTAGGAATGTGTGGGTATTGCCGTAACTGGATCCCAGGATTTTCCATTCTAGCATTACCTTTGCAGGAGATGGTCTCATCAAACAAACCTGATCGGATTTCGCATACAGACGAATCCGAGATGGCATTTGAGGGACTTAAACAGTGCCTAACGCAGGCGCCAGCATTAGGTGTGCCAGACTATGGGAAACCCTTTGAGCTGTACGGAACAGAAAGTGCTGGTTGCGCGGCAGGCGTCCTAACCCAAAAGCACGGTGATGCCAGCAGGCCGGTAGCATACTACAGCGCTCAGCTAGATACGGTAGCGCGATCCCTCCCCACATGCTTGCGAAGCGTTGCTGCAATAGCATTGCTAATAACGAAAAGCGAAGATGTAGTGCTAGGTCACAACCTCACAATTCATACACCACATGCAGTGTCAGCCTTGCTAAATTCTGCCCAAACCAGGCACGTCTCATCAGCGCGGTTTACAAGATGGGAATTGGTACTAATGGCCCCCGTAAACATCACCATAAGGAGATGCAGTGCATTAAATCCTGCAACATATCTCCCAGGTGTGCCTGGACAGGCACAAAGGGTGGAGGATGAGAGTGGTGGGGAAGGAGGATTTAATACAAAGGATGACACACATGATTGTATGGAATATTTGACCCAAAATTTCACGGCAAGGCCTGACATCAGTGACAACCCACTGGAAGATGTAGATTTTACTTTCTACACTGACGGTAGTTGTCACAGACAGTCAGACTCGGGAGACTTGTGTACTGGATACGCAGTCGTAGATGACCAAGGCACCATAGAAGCAGAACCGCTAGGCCCACCTCACTCAGCCCAGGTTGCTGAACTGGTTGCCCTAACCAGAGCATGTGAATTGGCTAAGGGAAAGTCAGCCAATATCTACACCGATTCTAGATACGCCTTTGGGGTAGTCCATGATTTCGGAGCCCTATGGCGCCTCAGAAATTTCATGACGGCAGCTGGCACACCGATAGCGCATGCAGCTCACATCAAAAGGCTTCTAACAGCGATACAGGAACCCGACAGAGTGGCTGTTATCAAGTGTAAAGCACACACATATAGCCAAGACCCAGTATCACTTGGTAACAGCCGAGCAGACGAAGCTGCTAAGTTAGCAGCCGGTACCCCCAGACAGACAGACACCACACAACTGATGGTATTTAATACCATCAACACACAGAAGTTGTGTGAAATGCAAAATTTGTGTTCCACACAGGAAAAGGCAGTCTGGAAGGCAAAAGGATATGGCCAGGAGTCCTCAGGACTCTGGACGGATGGACAAGGTAAACCAGTGGCCCCTAGAGCATATCTTCCATGTTTAGCTGAGGCAGCACACGGGCTGACTCATCTGGGCAAGGAGGGAATGTGTAAGTTGGTAAGAGCATATTGGTGCGCCCCAGGATTTTCATCTCACGCAGGTAAGAGAGCAATGTCATGCCTTACCTGTTTGAGGAAGAATATCGGAAAAGCAATACCAACAGAACCATCTCATATCCCACCTACAGGCGGCCCTTTTCAGGTAATACAGATTGACTTTATTCAATTACCCCCTTGTCGAAATTTGAAATATGTACTTGTTTGTATAGATGTGTTCTCAAATTGGGTCGAAGCATTTCCGGCGGCCACAAATACCGCTATGTTTACTGCTAAGAAAATTGTGCAGGAATTTGTGTGTAGATATGGTATCCCTAGAATAATTGAAAGTGATAGGGGTACCCATTTTACAGGTGATGTCTTTCAAGGAATGTGTAAGTTGATGGGAATTGATAGTAAGCTGCACACTCCATATCGCCCCCAGGCGAGTGCGAAGGTGGAAAGAGTGAACAGCACTATTAAAAATAAATTAAGCAAAGTTATGGCAGAAACAGGATTGACATGGCCAGAAGCTTTACCCCTTGTATTATACAGCATCAGAACCACTCCCAGGTCCCCTCTTAATCTGTCCCCCTTCGAAATCTTGTTTGGTCGACAACCACATGTTATGATTAACCCTCAGGATGATTTGAAGTGTAACAATGAAGTGACTGTAAAATACCTGGTTAACATGAGTAGACAGCTAAGGAATCAAAATGACAATCTGAAGTTAGTGATTCCTGATTTGCCAGATAGTAATTGTCATGACATTGAACCTGGGGATTATGTAATGATACGGAATTTTCTACGCTCAGGTTGCCTTATTGACAGATGGGAAGGACCATACCAAGTCTTATTGATTAGCACGACAGCATTGAAGGTTGCCGAGAGAGAGACTTGGGTTCATTCGTCCCATTGTAAGAAGGTTGCTGATCCAGAGAGGTCCCGTGATAAAGAACAGACGGTAGAGGAAGTGGTATCACTGGAGTGTCTGTTTCAGGAGGACTGAGGCGGCACCTGAGCTTTGAAAAATCATAAGATCGGAAGCAGTTGTCGATCCCCTGTTCCCTTTTATTGTTTTTCTCCAACTTCCCATCCCACCTCCTTCAAGTATTTCTTTTCCCCTTCTCATTTTTCTCCATTTCCTCCTCTAAGATGGACTTGCCCCAAGAGACTGTGATCCGGATTTTCCTGTTGACCATGATGTTGACCAGAGCAGTCTGTTCCGGCGAGAGTACCATGGAGGTTGAGAGAGGTTCTGGAATGGGTTCTGATGACAAAGATGGAGGCGTAGTTTTCCAAGAACAACATAATCAACAAGCAAAGGCGAGTATCAGAAAACGATCCGATAGCATTGACCATAGAAGGAATTGTGAAGGATTGTTAGCTGAAGAAAACTGTATCTGTAGGCATTGTGACAATATAATTGAGGATGGATGCATCAAGAGATGCCAATCCAGTTTTAATATCCATATGGACAGGCATCCATTGAGTGACTATCACTCCTTAGTGGGTAAAGTACTAAATCAGACAGACTGTTGGGTATGCTCTCAAGTACCTCAGGGCCATAGCAAATCAGGGCTAGTACCACTTCCTTTAACGATAGGGGAGGTACTTGAGTTAAGTGGTGGGAGGACGGTGGACAAGAGGTTTAGTATCTCTAGTCCTCCTAGTTTAAAGCTCCACCAATACCATGTGGATAGGTCTTTAGTGTGCTATAACATTTCCAATCCCCGAAAGCCGGGAAATTGGGAAGTGTCATGGAATAACAAGACCATGACATTCTCACATAGAGCAGACGAATTGCCAACAGATACAGAGCTTATACGCCACATAGCCGGTAGTGGAAAATCTTTCCGATATAGGTATACCCTAGGAAGTAAGACCATGAAAATTGGAGAGGTATCTCCAGGATACTGTGCACATATCGTACAAACTGATACGTGTATTAAACAGATGGGAGAATTAGGGCTAGGAAATTTTATATGGAAAATGTGTAATATGGTTATGTCCTACTCCGTCCCATATGTTCTCCCCGATGATACATATTTCAGATGTGGGAGGAAGGCGTATAAGTGGCTTACCCCAAACTCAGAAGGATTATGTTATATTGGAAAAGTACTGCCTGAGGTAATGACTGTACAGCATACAAAAATGAAAGATATTCACCGTGTTGCCCAAGCTCCTTATACTCATACTCATTACGAACACATCGTTAAACGTCATCTAATAGAAAGAACAGAGCATCCGGCCTCTGACATGATCCATGAATCCACCGGGATTCAGGTTCTACTCACGTTAGACATCACTCGCACCGCCAGAGGAGTGTTGAATTATAAATACATATCAGCGCTTGCACATTTATTAGACAATATCACTGAAATGTATGACGACACTTTTAGGTATACCGGAAGGGAGCTTCAAGCTTATAAAACAGAACTGGTTCAGCATAGGATGGTTCTTAATTACCTCACAGCAGTAACAGGCGGATATTGTGTCACACTGGCAACGCAGTACGGCGTAAAATGCTGCACTTATATTACGAATAGCACCGAGGATCCGGTCGAGGTCATAGACCAAAAGATGGACGACATTCTCCAATTAAAATGGGAATTTCGCAGGAG
This sequence comes from Pseudophryne corroboree, assembly GCF_028390025.1. NCBI lineage: Eukaryota > Metazoa > Chordata > Amphibia > Anura > Myobatrachidae > Pseudophryne > Pseudophryne corroboree. The sequence goes on from NC_086450.1 coordinate 308,148,622, forward strand.
ACATAATCTCACCCTTGCTGCTGTGGGTAATGAGCTGACCGGTTGGGTGTCATGGTTGAACCCGCGAAATTGGTTCTCTGGTTTAGGAGAATGGGCTCAAGGAGTCATAATGGATGTAGGGAAGTTTCTTCTATGTATCCTAGGTGTTGTCATATCGATTGGCTTGATATTTAGATGCGTTCAGGCTTTAACGAAGTGTAAACGAAGCACTAGGGTGATGAGTTTAAGGAGTGAGGACATTATAATTCCAATGGATTTGATTTATGACCCAACGATAGAGACAATGATGTGATGAAAATGCGATTCTGCGGTCCGTTTCTTTCACCTGTTTCTCGTTTTTCTCCAAGGTAAAAAGACCCACTTGGAAGAGGAATTTGGCGATCCTGTATACAGACAACAGATGGATTAAAGAAGAAGTTTTGACAACCTTGTACACAGATAATTGATAAACTATGCCATAGACCCCCAGTTTCCCTAGAAATTTTAAATTTACGCTAGCCCAACACTTTTGTAAGTCTATGGACATTGACAAAGCTTTTTGCCCGCACTTTTTGGCAAAAGCCCAAAGAAGACTGCATTCAACAGACACCAGACAAGACTTCAACCGACAAATGTTCATTAACCTGACATAGAATACCACTGCATTTACCATAATTGTTTCTTATCTTCATCTCTACAACCTTCAGGTAAAGCACACACATAGTCGATAGGGAATACCGGCACAGATATCAGCATTCACATAGTCCCCCATTCATGTATCATCAACTAAAATGTGCTCCCCCATTTTGTTGCAACCAAAAGCCGAAGAGAGCTCGGTAAAGTTTGACAGCCCATCCACAGACCCGTACCACGGGATAAGAAGGAATTCAAATGTATACTTCGCAATACCTCGAAGCTTGATTTAAAACACGTACGGCACGATGATACATGACCCCCCCAAAACATGGATTCATACACACATGCCTCTGCTATCTCACTAGGTCATACCCTTTTCCTACCTTCTCCTCTCCTCCCCTACCCAACCATAGAAATATTTACACATGACATATATTTTTCTCGTTTTGAAATGTTTTAGAAAGTGGCAGTTATTGGTGACTGCCAAAGGGTGGACTGTCAAAGTCAGAAAAATATCATGATGCACACTGCCATATTTGCACCTCATATGTGTCCCCGCTGCGCATGCGTACACTCTCCCGTGCGTGCGCATACTCGCTGTTATGTGCACCCGCAGGCGCACGGTATGCGCATTTACGGTAGAGTTTATGTGCGCCTAGCGTGCGACTCAATCGTTACATATTTTCACCATATAATGTATTTTGTAGATTATGGTCCCTTTGATAGAATCTGAAAGTTTAGTTAATGTAGCATGTTCATAGACAAAGAGATCCCTCTTTGTTTGATACGAAGGGTCAGACAAGGGTTATACAGTGGTGTTTAGTATCCATCGGAAGAGTATTTAATTAGCAATATTCCGGTGTTGGTTTGAAGCGGATTAATCGCTCGTGCGAATAGTTATGGACATAAGAAGTTTATGGACTTTTACTATTATTTGCACTTTATTATCCATGCGGCGGGAAACCTAGTTTCCCACCCACCTGAGCAGTTGGAAATAGTCACAGCCCACCTGTATGAATCAACCTATGACCTTTTGTTATAATGCGGAGACGAATTCCTGTGTCCAATGAACAATGAGATTATAGGGACCATTGTACAGTATTATGTGTAGGGTATAAAAGGACAAGCCAACCTGATCCAGCTCTCTATTCTCTTCAACGGTTCTCATTGCTGATAATCGGGAGCTGGATATCCAGAGGCGCATGCGATTGTTTCCCTTGAGCGTAAGTTTTCTCCGCAATCATATTGTCTTTCTTGTTATTGTGAGCCATATATCTCTCTCTCTCTCTTCTCTGACAATGCTAAATTCCCTTGTCGTATAAACAACCCTTTATGAAGCTAAGAACACTGTACGCTGTTTACTTAAGAAGTACCGTAATGGTACGCTAGTTGCGTAACGATCGCTCAGCCTTAGGCGAGACGCTCAAGCGTCACGTTCGCTCACGGCCCAGCGATCACAGGACACGTTATTGGCTATGACTAGAGTAATGATTCGCTATGGCGTAGCGGACGCTCGAGACCACGAGGAGATCACCAGCGGCGCAGACGCTCACAACGCTATACCTTTATGTCTAAACCTTATACCAATGAAATACACGGAATACCTTAATGTGAATACAGGGTGTAAGTGCAACCTTGTGTAACCTGACTAACTACAAAGCTGCTTGAGCGTCACCGACGCTCAAGTGAACACTTAACACTATAGGAAATACACAGATACTGGTTTTAGGGTCCAAAGCCTATTAACTGTATTATATCTAGTATACTTGTAAAAAGGGGATAACAGTACAAATGATACACTACAATATAACAAAGACTTCCTAACCAAAATACAATACTATCTAATACAATACAATACTAGTCTAGGGGAGATACGAGAGAAAGAGAAGGGAAAGAGAGAGAGAGAGAGAGAGAGAGAGACGGAGAGAGATGAGAGAAATTGGCTCACAGAAAGACAATGATTACGGAGAGAAACTTACGCACAAGGGTAAACGATCGCATGCGCCTGGACATCCAGCACCCGATTTTCAGCAATGAGAACCGTTGAAGAGTGAGAGCTGGATGTGGTCGGCCTGCCTATTTATGCCCCACACACAATGCAATCTCATAGTCCCTACAATCCCATTGTCTATTGGATGAAGGAATTCGACCCTGCATCATAACAAAAGGTCATAGGTTGATTCATACAGGTGGGCTGTGACGATTTCAAACAGCTCAGGTGGGTGGGGAACTAGGTTTCCCGCCGCATACCTGAGTATGAGTAAATAGTAGAAATGGACATAAACTTCTTATGTCCATAACTATTCGCACGAGCGATTAATACGCTCCAAACCAACACCGGAATATTGCTAATTAAATACTCTTCCGATGGGTACCAAACACTGCTGTATGATTCCTGTTAGACCCTTCGTACGATACAAAGAGGGATTCCTTAGCTCAGGGACCTTCTATATTAACCAAACTTTCAGAAACTATCAAAGGGACCATGATCTATAAACTACATTAATTGTGAAAATATGTAACAAATGAGTCGCACGCTACGACTACATAAACTCTACCGTAAATACGCATACCGCGCCTGCGAGTGCACGCTATTGCGGGTATGCGCCTTCACGGGAGAGCGTACGCATGCGCAGCACGGACCAGTGTGCGGTGCAAATATGGCAACGTGCATGGGGATATTTTTCTGACTTTGACAGTCCACCCTTTGGCAGTCAATAATAACTGCCACCTTCTAAAACATTTCAAAAGGAGAAAAATATATGTCAGGGGTTAATTCATTTCCATGGTTGGGTGAGGGAGGAGAGAGGAGTAGGTGTGAAGAGGGTATGACCTAGTGTGATAGCAGAAGCATGTGTGTATGAATCCATGTTTGGGGGGTCATGTATCATCGTGCCGTACGTGTTGTACATCAAGCTTCGAGGTATTGCGAAGTATACATTTGAATTCCTTCTTATCCTGTGGTACAGGTCTGTGGATGGGCTGTCAAACTTTACCGAGCTCTTTTCGGATTTTGAACAAAATGGGGAGCACATTTTAGTTGATGATACATGAATGGGGGAGGTATGTGGTTGCTGATATCTGTGCCTGTATTCCCTATCGTCTATGTGTGTCATTACCTGAGGGTTGTAGAGATGAAGATAAAGAACACTTATGGAAAATGCAATGATATTCTATGTCAGGGAAATGTACATCTGTCGTCGAAGTTGTGTTCGGTATCTGTTGAGAGTCGTCTTCTTTGCGCTGTATTGCTCCTTGGGCATGAGCAAATAGCTTTGTCTGAGCCATCAGATTTACAAAAAATGTTGGGCTAGCGTGAGTTTAAAAGTACTAGGGAAACTGGGGATCCATGGCAAAGTTCATCAAGTGTCCATTTCTCAAGTGGTCAAAACTTCATCTTTGGTGCTTGTCTGTTGTCTGTATAGCGTCTCGTCAACTTCCTCGTCCAAGGGGGTCTTTGTATCTTGGAGAAAAGCAGAAAAACAGGTGAAAGAAACGGACCGTATAATCGCATTTTCATCACATCCTGGTTTCTATCATTGGGTCATAAATCAAATCCAGGTTAATTACGGTTTCCTCACTCCTCAAGCTCATCACTCTTGTACTTTGTTTGCACCTCATTAAAGCCTGCCCGCATCTAAATATCAATCCAATCGATATAACGACACCCAAGATACATAGTAGAAACTTTCCAACATCCATTATGACTCCTTGAGCCCAGTCTCCTAAACCGGAGAACCAATTTCGCGGGTTCAACCATGACACCCAACCAGTCAGCTCATTACCTACAGCAGCAAGGGTGAGATTGTGTTTTCGACGAAATTCCCACTTTAATTGCAGAATATCGTCCATCTTTTGGTCTATGACCTCTACCGGATCCTCGGTGCTATTTGTGATATACGTGCAACACTTTATGCCGTACTGTGTTGCCAATGTAACACAATATCCGCCTGTTACTGCTGTAAGATAATTAAGAACCATCCTATGCTGAACTAGTTCTGTTTTGTAAGCTTGAAGTTCTCTTCCAGTGTATCTAAACGTGTCATCATACATTTCAGTGATATTATCTAACAAATTGGCGAGTGCGGAAATGTATCTATAATTCATCACTCCTCGAGCGGTGCGAGTGAAATCTAACGCTACCAGAACCTGAATCCCGGTGGATTCATGGATAAGATCAGAGGCCGGATGCTCTAACCTGTCTGACAGTTGTCTTTTAACTCGGTGCTCGTAATGAGTGTGAGTATAAGGAGCTTGGGCACCACGGTGTATGTCCTTCATTTTGTCATGTGTAACAGTCATCACTTCAGGCAATACTTTTCCAATATAACACAATCCTTCAGAGTTTGGGGCAAGCCACTTGTACGCCTTTCTCCCGCATATGAAATATGCGTCATCGGGGAGAACATATGGGACGGAGAAGGACATGACCATGTTACAAACCTTCCAGGTGAAATCTCCTGACCCTAATTCTTCCATCTGCCTAATGCACGTATCAGTTTGTACGATATGTGCACAGTATCCTGGTGATACCTCTCCAACTCTAGTAATCCTATTTCCTAAGGTATATCGATACCGGAAAGATTTTCCTCTACTGGCTATGTGGCGTACCAGCTCTGTATCTGTAGGCATTCTATCTGCTCTGTGTGAAAAGGTCATGGTAAGGTTGCTCCATGACACTTCCCAATTTCCCGGTTTTCTGGGATTGGAGATGTTGAAACATAAGAGGGACCTATCCACATGGTATTGGTGGAGCTTCAAACTAGGAGGGCTGGAGATATTAAACCTCCGGTCCACCGGTCTCCCACCACTTAGCTCAAGTACCTCCCCTAACGTTAAAGGAAATGGTACTAGCCCTGATTTGCTATGACCCTGAGGTACTTGAGAGCATACCCAACAATCTGTTTGGTTTAACACATTACCCACTAAAGAGTGATAGTCACTCAATGGATGCCGGTCTATATGGATATTAAAACTAGATTGGCATTTCTTTATGCATCCATCTTCAACCAGATTATCACAGAGCCTACAGATACAATTTTCTTCAGCTAACAATCCATCACAATTTCTTCTATCGGATCGTTTTCTGATACTCGCCTTTGCTTGTTGGTTTGGTTGATCTTGGAAAACTACGCCTCCATCATCATAATCGGAACCCATTCCAGAACCTCTCTCGACCTCTATGGTACTCTCGCCGGAACAGACTGCTCTGGTCAACATCATGGTTAACATCAAAATCCGGATCACAGTCTCTTGGGGCAAGTCCATCTTTGAGGAGGAAATAAAGAAGAATGAGAAGGGGGAAAAAAGAAATTTCAAGGAAGAGGGGATGGGAAGTGGAGAAAAACAATAAAAGGGAGAAGGGAGTCGACAACTGCTTTCGGTCTTCAAGGCTCAGGTGCCGCCTCAGTCCTCCTGGAACAGACACTCCAGTGATACAACCTCTACCGTCTGTTCCTTATCACGGGACTTCTCTGGATCAGCAACCTTTTTGCAGTGGGATGAATGGACCCAAGTCTCTCTCTCAGCCACCTTCAATGCTGTGGTGCTAGTCAATAAGACCTGGTATGGTCCTTCCCATCTATCAATAAGACAACCTGAGCGTAGAAAATTTCGTATCATTACATAATCCCCAGGTTCAATGTCATGACAATTACTATCTGGTAGATCAGGAATCATCAACTTCAGATTATCATTTTGATTCCTCAACTGCTTACTCATGTTAATCAAGTACTTTACAGTTACTTCATTGTTACATTTCAAATCATCCTGAGGGTTAATCATGACATGCGGTTGTCGACCAAACAAGATTTCAAAAGGAGACAGATTAAGAGGGGACCTGGGAGTGGTTCTGATGCTATACAAAACAATGGGTAAAGCTTCTGGCCACGTCAATCCTGTCTCTGCCATTACTTTACTCAATTTATTTTTAATAGTGCTGTTCACTCTTTCGACCTTCGCGCTCGCCTGTGGACGGTACGGAGTGTGCAGCTTGCTATCAATTCCCATCAACTTACACATTCCTTGAAAGACATCACCTGTAAAATGGGTACCCCTATCACTTTCAATGATTCTAGGGATACCATATCTACATACAAATTCCTGCACAATTTTCTTAGCTGTAAACATAGCGGTATTTGTAGCTGCTGGGAAAGCTTCGACCCAATTCGAGAAAACATCTATACAGACAAGTACATATTTCAAATTTCGACATGGGGGTAATTGAATGAAGTCAATTTGTATTACCTGGAAAGGGCCGCCGGCAGGTGGGATATGGGATGGTTCTGTAGGTATTGCTTTTCCAATATTCTTTCTCAGACAGGTAAGGCATGACATTGCTCTTTTACTCGCATGAGAGGAGAATCCTGGGGCGCACCAGTATGCTCTTACCAATTTGCACATCCCCTCCTTGCCTAGATGAGTCAGCCCGTGAGCTGCTTCAGCCAGACATGGAAGGTATGCCCTGGGGGCCACTGGTTTACCATGTCCATCCGTCCAGAGCCCTGAGGACTCCTGGCCATATCCCTTTGCCTTCCAGACTGCTCTTTCCTGTGTGGAACACAAATTCTGCATCTCACACAACTTTTGTGTGTTGATGGTATTAAATACCATCAGTTGTGTGGTGTCTGTCTGTATGGGGGTAGCAGCTGCAAGCTTTGCGGCTTCGTCTGCTCGGCCGTTACCAAGGGATACTGGGTCTTGGCCACATACTGTATCAATACTGATCCACTGTCTGGTTGGAAAGACTGTAAACAATCATGCAAAGCCTGAGAAAATATACTTGGACTATCTATGAAACCTTGGGGTAGCCGAGTCCACGTGTATTGGACTCCTCTGTATGTGAATGCAAACAAATATTGGCTGTCAGGGTGCAGAGGTACCGAAAAGAAAGCGGAGCAGAGGTCAATAACAGTGAAAAATTTGGCAGTGGGAGGAATTTGCATTAGGATGACAGCTGGATTAGGCACTACGGGGAACTGACTCTCAACTATTTTGTTAATCCCCCTTAGATCCTGCACTAGCCTGTAACCCCTCCCCCCACTCTTTTTAACAGGGAAGATGGGACTATTTGCTGTGCTGGACGTTCTTACTAGAATGCCCTGTTGTAGCAAGCGTTCTATTACTGGGAAAACTCCTAACTCCACCTCTGGCTTCAGAGGATACTGTGGGATTTTTGGAGCTATCCTACCATCTTTTACTTGTACAACTACTGGAGCTACGTTTGCCATTAATCCAGTGTCCTGTCCATCTTTTGTCCAAAGTGACTCTGGTATCTGAGATGTCATCTCTTCTACTTGGGATGGATTCCTATTTGTCATAATGGAATGTGACATTAATTTTGATGGGGAGTCTAACATGTCTCGTACCTCCTGAGCGTGATTCTCAGGTATGTCCAGGAATACACCTTCAGGAGTACAATAAATGACGCAACCCATTTTACATAGTAAGTCTCTCCCCTGGAGATTAGTTGGTGCCGATGCAGCCAGCAAAAAGGAATGCTTGGTATGCAAAGGCCCTATTGTAATCTCGGCTGGTTTGCTAACAGGGTAGTGCTGGACTACTCCTGTTACTCCCATGGCTGGAATTGTCCTACCAGTGGTTCTCATGCCCACTGTCGAATTTATCACTGACTTGGCCGCCCCTGTGTCTACAAGAAAGTTTAAAGTTTTACCAGCTACATTGATTGCAATCTCTGGTTCGCTTCCAAGACTGGCAATCAATTTAACTGGCTGCAGATTACAGGTGTGGCCACACCCCTATTGGGTATGCTGACCTCCCTGAATCCCATTGGCAGCAACTACTTGTGGGGGAGTTAGCTGGGAACTACCAGAGGCCTGCCAGTCTCTGTTCGGGGGATATCTTTTTGTTTCCCCTGTATGTGGCTCAAAACTCCGCCTCTGTGGACCCTGCTCCCAATGTCGTGTGTTGTGTTGTTGTCTAGGGGGTTGAAAAGATCTTTGTACATTCTTTGTTCTACATTCTCGTGCAAAGTGTCCCGGTCTGTTACAAGAAAAACATGTTATTACACTTGCCTTACCCACAGGATTCGGTGGTACATACGCAGGCTGCCTTGTGGTCAGCGCCTGTATACTTACGGACATCAACTTATCACTTTGCGACTCCCTGTGTCTAGTGATGTTTTTGTCGTGATCAACAGCAGCCTCTCTCAAGGTGGACACTGACAGACCTCGCCAACATGGTTGTGTGGTCTGTACCCTAGCCTTTAATGTTTCTTTCAAACCATCCATCAGTACAGATACTGCTACTTCTCGATGGTTTGGGTTGGTCTTAATGTCTTCTATACCAGTGTATTTTGCCATTTCTGATAGTGCCCGGTGGAAATATTCTGCTGCCGTTTCGGACTCCTTTTGCTTAATGGAAAATATTTTATTCCATTTAACAACGGCTGGGAAATACTCCTTTAGCTGTAAATTTATCCTTTTTACATTATCCTGGTCGTACACATCTGTAAGCGGTACATCTTTATCTAGTCCACAATCAGCCAAGAATTTAACTGAGTCGACATTGGAAGGTAAGCAAGCTCTTAGCACTATCTGCCAATCCTTATTATTGGGCTCTAAAGTGTTTCCTAGATCCCTGATGTATTTTTGGCTTGCCACTAAATCTTTTCTGGGGTCTGGGAATTCAGACACTATGGTCCTCAATTCCATTCTAGTGAACGGGCAATACATGGCAATGTTCCTGACGGGTGTGGCTCCTGATGCATCTGTTTTCCCATTGGGAACTACTATCACCTTTACAGGAGCAATTCTAACAGCCTCTTCCTGTATAGATTCTACAGCTTGTTGTGGTACAATTGTTTCAGTGTAATGCATGGTGCCGTACTTACCCGTTGACACGACCTCACCTATCCCTCCGCTAGGGGCCTTAACTAATCTCGTGGGTGGTGCAGTTCCTACTGTGGTTTCTGATATGGTGGCCGCTAGAGAGAGCGCTGAAATTGTTGCCGAATCTTCTTCTTGATCACACTCCTGAGGAAGGTTCAAAACAGGGTACATCTTGCACGGGTTAATACTTGCATGAGTTATTTGGTTAACATCATTAACATTTACAGGGTTACTAAGAGTTTGTGTTTTACAACCCAGTGCGTTTCTCTCCGTAATCAACTTCTCTCCTGCAATGTATGGTGGAGGTGGAGCTGTGGCTATCAGCTTCCTGACTGCCCCAGATCCCGCCGCCAGAGCCAAACCTCTCTGTATCTCACCTTCCTGGTGCCATAACTGTAAGTAATCATGATGCTGAATTCGTCTCTTTGTTGATTTTACGAGACATATCCTCCTCCTTAAATTTTGTAACACGTCTGGACTGAAGCTACCTATTCTTGGGAATTTGTCCCTGTCTTGTACAGTCATTCTCTCCCATTCATCACATAAAGATTCGGTGTGACTTCCATATTTTTCACACATTACATATCGTGCCGACCCAACTGGTCGGTTCACAGAATCAACCTGAACCAGGGTTGATCGCCCCCTACCTGAGCAACTGGCCCCCATAGTCTGCAGGTGTTGCTTAGTCCTCCTTGGATTTCTGTATCAAGGTTTTCAGCAAGCCTTTACAGACAACCAAATTACTCCACAGTAGGCCGGCGGTGGCGGTTTACCGAGTACCCCACTCACTCGCCCACCTCGACCAATACGACCTGATCACACCGATATGGTGCTGGCGTACTCGATACAGGGCCCCTATGGAACCTTCAGTTTACTGGAACATATGAGGGTTACCCGCAGGACACTTACTCTTTCCAGTAAAGGTGGGGTTGTTAGATAGTTCCTGAGTGACCAGCGAACTTCCCTTCCAAAAATAAAAAATTACACAAATCACGTCAGAATGTACAGATAGCGTTTGTGACCACTTTACTCTAATGGTATTAGGTCAGATTACTAACTACTGCACACAATTACGTGTGGTCCAATCGTTCAGTACACAAGCACTACTTGTCATGTACTGAAAGATCAATGGAATCGATGTTTCCGGCCGCGATTCCTTCAGCACTCTTTATCTAAGCGAAGCAGACGCTTATCCCGTCAGCACTGCGAGACAACCTCCCACCCTTTGCTGGGGGGATAATGTCTGCTGATCTACCTAGTGCAGATATGAGAAGGATAGGACGAGTCCCCAATTGACAATGCTAAATTCCCTTGTCGTATAAACAACCCTTTATGAAGCTAAGAACACTGTACGCTGTTTACTTAAGAAGTACCGTAATGGTACGCTAGTTGCGTAACGATCGCTCAGCCTTAGGCGAGACGCTCAAGCGTCACGTTCGCTCACGGCCCAGCGATCACAGGACACGTTATTGGCTATGACTAGAGTAATGATTCGCTATGGCGTAGCGGACGCTCGAGACCACGAGGAGATCACCAGCGGCGCAGACGCTCACAACGCTATACCTTTATGTCTAAACCTTATACCAATGAAATACACGGAATACCTTAATGTGAATACAGGGTGTAAGTGCAACCTTGTGTAACCTGACTAACTACAAAGCTGCTTGAGCGTCACCGACGCTCAAGTGAACACTTAACACTATAGGAAATACACAGATACTGGTTTTAGGGTCCAAAGCCTATTAACTGTATTATATCTAGTATACTTGTAAAAAGGGGATAACAGTACAAATGATACACTACAATATAACAAAGACTTCCTAACCAAAATACAATACTATCTAATACAATACAATACTAGTCTAGGGGAGATACGAGAGAAAGAGAAGGGAAAGAGAGAGAGAGAGAGAGAGAGACGGAGAGAGATGAGAGAAATTGGCTCACAGAAAGACAATGATTACGGAGAGAAACTTACGCACAAGGGTAAACGATCGCATGCGCCTGGACATCCAGCACCCGATTTTCAGCAATGAGAACCGTTGAAGAGTGAGAGCTGGATGTGGTCGGCCTGCCTATTTATGCCCCACACACAATGCAATCTCATAGTCCCTACAATCCCATTGTCTATTGGATGAAGGAATTCGACCCTGCATCATAACAAAAGGTCATAGGTTGATTCATACAGGTGGGCTGTGACGATTTCAAACAGCTCAGGTGGGTGGGGAACTAGGTTTCCCGCCGCATACCTGAGTATGAGTAAATAGTAGAAATGGACATAAACTTCTTATGTCCATAACTATTCGCACGAGCGATTAATACGCTCCAAACCAACACCGGAATATTGCTAATTAAATACTCTTCCGATGGGTACCAAACACTGCTGTATGATTCCTGTTAGACCCTTCGTACGATACAAAGAGGGATTCCTTAGCTCAGGGACCTTCTATATTAACCAAACTTTCAGAAACTATCAAAGGGACCATGATCTATAAACTACATTAATTGTGAAAATATGTAACGAATGAGTCGCACGCTACGACTACATAAACTCTACCGTAAATACGCATACCGCGCCTGCGAGTGCACGCTATTGCGGGTATGCGCCTTCACGGGAGAGCGTACGCATGCGCAGCACGGACCAGTGTGCGGTGCAAATATGGCAACGTGCATGGGGATATTTTTCTGACTTTGACATCTCTTTCTCTCTCGTTTCTCTTATATCGTTATTGTACTGCTATTGTATTTTATGTGTAGTTATCTGGTTAGGTAGTCTATGTTATATTGGTAGTGTATGACTTGTATTGTATTATTCTACTGAACGTTCATTCATTTCCTTAAAAAGGCGTTAGACCCTTAGACCGGTATTGTGTGTGTTCATTATATTGCAGTGGGTAATAGGAGCGTCTCTATCGCTCAAACAGCTTTAGTGTAAACCATCTTACACTGTGTTGCATTTTCACCTTATCACTGCACAAGGGTTTATTGCATAAATACATTGTTTATGGTATAGTTATAAAGGTTTAACATTGTGAGCGTCTGCGCCGCTGGTGATCTCCTCGTGGTCCCGAGCGTCCGCTATGCAAATAGCGTATCATTACGTTAGTCGGCAGCCAATAGCGTGCCTGCCTGTGATCTCTTGGCCGTGAGCGAACGTGACGCTTGAGCGTCTCGACCACGGTTAAGCGATTGTTACGCAACGTGCGTACCCTTACGGTATTCCATACGCCAATAGCGTACTGTGTTCATTGACCTCTTAAAGGGTTTTAAGTAAGATAAATATTCAGCTTTATCAGAACCCACTACCGTTTGTAGACCTTGCACCTTTAACGGATCTGAAGGTTGAGCCATAATAGAGATCTGGTGAGGGGGATGTCTCTTGAAGGAGACAGCGTAACCGTGAGCGACAACTTCCAGTACCAGTGCATCTGAAGTGGTCTTTAACCAGACCTGGGCGAACTGTAAAAGTCGGACTCCCACCCTGGGGTCCCCCAGAGGGAGGCCCGCCCCATCATGCAGCAGGCTTGTCATGTTTTGAAGCAGGCTGATGGGCTGCCCAGGACTGTTTCACCTCGGGCTTGGTGTTTTTGGGAGCATGAGATTGTCTCGGGTATGACTGACTCTACTTTTCCTTGAGGTTGAAAGGAACGAAAAGTGGTACCTTTTGCCTTCTATGCAGAAGGATTAGTAGTAGGGAGAAAAGTTGTCTTAGCAGCTGCCAATTCAGACAAGATTGTATTTAGGTCTTCCCCAAATAGAATGTCCCCAGTAAATGGGAGTACCTCCAAAGTCTTTTTGGAGTCCAGGTCCATGTTCCAAGACCTCAACCACAGTAATACAGCGAGCCAGGACAGACATGGTCGACACCTTGCCTGCCAATACACCTGCCTCAGGGGATGCCTCCTGAATGTAGTAGGAGGCGGTAGTAATGTGATAGAGGTATTGTCTGGCATTGTCAGAAATATCCTCGGGCAGCTCTTCCTCTAACACCTGAACCCACGCCTCAATACCTTTCGCTGCCCAGGATGTGGCAATAGTGGGTCTATGAACAGCCCTTGTAAGGGAGTATATAGATTTCATGCATCCCTGCAGGCGCTTATCTGTCGGTACCTTCAGTGAGGTGACAGTGGTGACAGGCAGAGTGGATGACACCACAAGGCGGGTGACATGCGAATCCACCGGTGGTGGAGTTTCCCATTTGTTACACAACTCTGCAGGGAGAGGATAGCGAGCCAAGGCCCGTTTAGGCAGAGGGAATTTCTTCCCTGGATTAGACCAGGGTTCCCGCCTAATGTCCTCTAGATGATCAGAATGGGGTAATACAGTTTTAACCACCTTCTGTTGTTTAAACTTATCAGTTTTATTTGCCACAGTAGTGGAATCCTCCTCATCACAGATTTGTAGGATATGCTCAAGAGCAACCACTAAGGCAGGGACATCAATTTGCAAGGGAAAATCCTCATCAGTAATACAGGATTCGGTGTCTGACAGGACCGTATGCTCCCCCTCCTCTTCAGATGAATTATCAGAGAGGTTTGTGAATTGTGAGACAGAAGCAACCTGTTTAGAGGACCCAGGGACATGGAAGGGACCTGGGGTAGATTTTTGTCTCACCAAGGACTGATTCAGTTGCTGCAGCTGGTTAGACAGACTTTCTGCCCAAGGCGGATTAACCATAGGAACACTTTGTGGTGACAGTGGCACAGGTGGTCCCATAAGAGGCATTCCACCAGTGTGCCCAGTAGGTTGGCGATTACAGCCCAGGGTGGCTCCTGGGTAGGTACAGGAGCTGCGGACTGACTGGTAGGTGTATGACAAGTAATACACAGACCATCCTACAACACTTCCCCCTCTAGTAAATCCTTGCAGCGTGCGCTGCATGATGCAGGAGCTTCCACTGATTTATACCCCTTTCTTATGCAATAACAGGGCTATTATAGTATGATGAAGCCAGACAAAAAAATAATACCTGCGGATAATACTTGGTATTATGTGACTGTAACACAGTAGAAATTACTTATTCGATAAATACTGTGTAATACTATATTATAAGTCCCAGATACACCTAGCCCAGGGTACAGAATATAGTGAGTTATAGCTGGGAAACACTGAGAGTGAAACTACACAGCAGATACAGGCACACAGTCATAGGCAATGCAGAAATTATTATCACAATAAAGCTGCACTGGACTAGTATGTATATATATATATATATATATATATATATGTAGATATCACAGCGCGGTCAGTGACCGGAGGATATATCAGAATACTCGTACAATATATTCTGCAAAGGTACACTCTTTCTCAACTAACAACATCTATATCAAGACATGTAGGATACTTAGGTGTTTGTAAAGTCTCAGTGCTGTGTACAGGCGGCTTTACAAGTTAGACCTTGCCTTGCAATCACGAAGACCTGCTGCAGCTATGCTGTGAAGGTGGCACCCAGTGTCTCAGTCAGGGAGTGAGGGAGAGTGTGAGGCAGCTCCAGGGTGGGAAATCTGCGAGGAGATGGCACCCTGGGCCAGGGGAGGGGCTACAGGTCAAGTGCCGCCTTCCCTATGCTTGACTTCCACCCCAGGTACTAGTGAGCCTTACAGACTTGTGCTCCAATGCCCTGGTGGTCTAGTGGGGTCCCAGACCAGTGACAGTGTCCATGCCAGTGCCGCAACCCGTCTCCCTAGGTCATGGACAGAACGTGATTTAATGGCGTGTTCCGCCTGGTAGACCCTCTTACCTCCCCGTAGCAGCCACGCAAACCAGCAGAGCTGTCTGTGACTCTGTGCCTGAGCCGGGACTTCTACGCCACAAGTACTCGGGAACTAAGCCGCGGGAGTATGCGACACCACTTGGGAGGTGATGGAGCCACAGTGCTGAATGCCACACTGACATACAGTGCTGACAGCCCAGAGAAATAGAAATCTTCTGAAGAAGCTTTTCAGGGCTGCACAGTGCAGCCCTCCTGTTCAGTGACCTGCTGCTGCAGGCACCAACTCGAAAGAGAGCTCTCAGTGCCTGGAGGCAGGGTTATGGGGGAGGCCCCTATGCATCCTGGGACAGCTAAAGCTTTAGCCTGTTGGTGCCTCTGGATCCCGCAAACATTTCCCTGTGGAAACCAATGTAACCTGCTGCAGAAAGTAGGATTTATGTTCTTACCTTGTTAAATCCGTTCTTTGAGACCATAGGGGGCACAGGAGTCATTACGCTCGGTATAGGCTTGATTTGAGGCATCCAGGCACCAATCCGTTACTTTTCTCTACCTAGCAGCCCTCAGGCCTCCTGTCTCCTATACCCCGCCCCCTAGCTAGTGCCTGCCAGTTTTGGTTAGCAAGCCCACAACAGGAGCGAGGAATAGGAAGGAAGGCCAACTCTTGTACAGAGGCACAAGCACTCAATTTGAGCACACACTCAACAACATAGGAATAATTTCCCGCAGGTCAGGTGCATGAGGGAGGGCATCCTGCGCCCCCCTATGGACTCAAAGAAAAGGATTTAACAAGGTAAGACCATAAATCCTATTTTCTTTGTCGTCAACTAGGGGGCACAGGAGTCATTATGCTGGGACATCCTAAAGCTGTCCCCTCAAAGGTGGGGACGCTCCTGGACTGCGCTCAATACCCTATGCACGAAGGTGGCGTCATCTGACGCTAAGGTGTCAAGTGCATAGATTTTAAGGAAAGTCTGGGCCAAAACCATGTGGCTGCTCTGCAGAAGACTCACACTTAGCTGGCCAAGAGGATCCTACAGAACAAGTAGAATGGACTTTGACCCCAGCCGGGGTACGAAGCTCAGCAGCAGTGTTGAAGTCAAAATTATTACATAGAAAGAACATACAGACTCCACAAATTATAAGTCGCTATACTTGCAAATACACACAGTGAGCACAGCAATATAAGGTAACACACGCATTTACACGGACATGCCACAGAGATGGATTCGACACTTATTTCATACAGTACATAATTATAATAATATCAAGCGCCAGATATCATAATGATTTAAAATGATATAATGGAGTAATGTCATGTATGTGTATTATTGGAACGAAGCAAGATAGACCTGTCATATTTAGTATTAAAGCAACCAGATTAATGTGTAGATTCGTTTGATACTCGTTATTAAGTTATAGGACATTGCAACAAGTAGTTATGATTAAATGTATGAAAGCTAAAATCACTCTTATTAGGACAATGGACAGGAAACTCAGGCCAGCCCTTTGGATGTCTTCAAGGCTGAACCTGTTTAGCATACGAACAGACCAGTGACTCATCATGAATGAGAAAGTTCCCTCCCTTAAAATTAGATAACACATTACAGAGACACACAGTTGGTAGTTGCTGTTTTGTCCCAGACGATGATGGAGATGCTGTCTGCCCAGTTCCTGCATAATTTTACAGAGAGAGAGAGAGTGATATGGAGGGACGAATTTATATGAGAAAGATATGGTAATTCTATCGCTGGCCTGTAACTGTATGTATTAACTGCTTACTGTATGAATTGTAACCATGTAACTATATGTATACTGTACATTGTAATATATTGAATCCATATCCTTTTAATAACAAATATATACATCAATGAGCTTTGGAACTCAGATAATGTATGGATGTATTGTTTTGCTTATGGGATGCAGTGTTTTGCAATGTATAGCGCACATTCATGGCACATGGTAATAAGATGTGCAGGCGTCTACAATATATATTAGAGCGGGCATTTTAAATATTTGTTAGAAAGCAATTTGGGATTCACAGATGAGGGGCTCGTCCGCGATATCACGGTCTTAATGGTGCACTGTACATTACAAACGCAGCTGTGATCGACCGGCTCCGATGGACGCATCGCGACGCTGATGAATAACATCTGCGTTTATTGTTGTGTTACCAGTAAGCTGATGATATGAAAATTAAAAATTCAAGGGCCAATGTGTTTCTCATAATATTTAAGATGCTAAAAAGTATTTTTATTGTTGCAAAATAAGTCATATTGTGTTTGATTCAGATTGGATTGTTTATCTGTTAAGTAGATTTAAAAGTACATTTAAAAGTTGCTGCATAGCATTGATATAGTTTTTTTTTTTAAACTCAGGCCTAAGATAACTTCTGGTGCTTGTATGATTTGTGATTTCTTTGTAACAAAGGAAGCCGCATGGTCTGTCCTCCATTTTGGGCTAACCATATGGCCTGTCCACCATCTTGTGTAAACCTCATGGATGTGGAAGGGGGAGGAGCAGTGGCCATTTTAGGAAGGTCATTTTCTAAATAGCTGATTTTCAGTCTGCTCAGAACAATCAGTTTCCTTTGTCACATCAAGCACCATTTATGAGTTACCGATGCATTTATTTAACCCATGCCATAGTCAATTACAAATAGTTTCAATTGGGAGATAATGAGAGTAAATGGTGAGATAAATGCTTGGCTTGGTGTAAGAAATTGCACACAAAAAAAAAGAAAAATACTTTTTTTTTCTTCTTCTTTCCCAGGATTTAGTTAACTCTCTGTTTGATATAAGATAGGCATTGAAATGTTAATTAACTGGTTCAACCACTAGTACAGGCAGGCAAAACATCTTTGATATGCAAATTAGAAGCACTGAATGGCTGAATGAGTCTCATAGGAGGCCAGTAAATTATATATATATATATATATATATATATATACACTGTTCAAAAAAATAAAGGGAACACTAAAATAACACATCCTAGATCTGAATGAATGAAATATTCTTATTAAATACTTTGTTCTTTACATATTTGAATGTGCTGACAACAAAATCACACAAAAATTATCAATGGAAATCAAATTAACCCATGAAGGTCTGGATTTGGAGTCATCCTCAAAATTAAAGTGGAAAAACACACTACAGGCTGATCCAACTTTGATGTAATGTCCTTAAAACAAGTCAAAATGAGGCTCAGTAGTGTGTGTGGCCTCCACGTGCCTGTATGACCTCCCTACAACGCCAGGGCATGCTCCTGATGAGGTGGCGGATGGTCTCCTGAGGGATCTCCTCCCAGACCTGGACTAAAGCATCCGCCAACTCATGGACAGTCTGTGGTGCAACGTGGCATTGGTGGATGGAGCGAGACATGATGTCCCAGATGTGCTCAATTGGATTCAGGTCTGGGGAACGGGCGGGCCAGTCCATAGCATCAATGCCTTCATCTTGCAGGAACTGCTGACACACTCCAGCCACATGAGGTCTAGCATTGTCTTGCATTAGGAGGAACCCAGGGCCAACCGCACCAGCATATGGTCTCACAAGGGGTCTGAGGATCTCATCTCGGTACCTAATGGCAGTCAGGCTACCTCTGGCGAGCACATGGAGGGCTGTGCGGCCCCCCAAAGAAATGCTACCCCACACCATTACTGACCCACTGCCAAACCGGTCATGCTGGAGGATGTTGCAGGCAGCAGAACGTTCTCCTTGGTGTCTCCAGACTCTGTCACATCTGTCACATGTGCTCAGTGAGAACCTGCTTTCATCTGTGAAGAGCACAGGGTGCTAGTGGCAAATTTGCCAATCTTGGTGTTCTCTGGCAAATGCCAAACGTCCTGCACGGTGTTGGGCTGTAAGCACAACCCCCACCTGTGGGCGTCGGGCCCTCATACCACCCTCATGGAGTCTATTTCAGATCGTTTGAGTAGACACATGCACATTTGTAGCTTGCTGGAGGTCATTTTGCAGGGCTCTGGCAGTGCTCCTCCTGTTCTTCCTTGCACAAAGGCGGAGGTAGCGGTCCTGCTGCTGGGTTGTTGCTTTCCTACAGCCTCCTCCACGTCTCCTGATGTACTGGCCTGTCTCCTGGTAGCGCCTCCATGCTCTGGACACTACGCTGACAAACACAGCAAACCTTCTTGCCACAGCTCGCATTGATGTGCCATCCTGGATGAGCTGCACTACCTGAGCCACTTGTGTGGGTTGTAGGGAGGTCATACAGGCACGTGGAGGCCACACACACTACTGAGCCTCATTTTGACTTGTTTTAAGGACATTACATCAAAGTTAGATCAGCCTGTAGTGTGTTTTTCAACTTTAATTTTGAGGGTGACTCCAAATCTAGACCTCCATGGGTTAATAAATTTGATTTCCATTGATAATTTTTGTGTGATTTTGTTGTCAGCACATTCAACTATGTAAAGAACAAAGTATTTAATAAGAATATTTCATTCATTCAGATCTAGGATGTGTTATTTTAGTGTTCCCTTTATTTTTTTGAGCAGTATATATATATATATATATATATATATATATATATATATATATATATATAATATTATTGTAATTATGTGTATATTTATATCAGGGTATGTTCTGCAAGATAGCTATCCAATCTGAATCATATCATTTAAATTATAGATTATTGCAGTCATTATAGATCTGTGTGAAATTGGATACATTTGGTTGCTATATAGTTAAATTTGAAATAAAAGTGTTTAAGGAAGTAAATATGAAGCACAACACGCAGGTCTGGCCCGGTCGTTAAAGGTTACACAGAACAAGCGGTTGTGCTTGTGGGCGATTATAGTTAGTATTGCTCACATTTATAGAGTTGTGTGATTTGTTTTATTTACATTGATACACGTGGTACGGAACGTGAGGACAGCGTACAAAAACGTGCACGTGGCACAAGGCCGCACACGTGGCATAGGGGTACGCACGGTTGCGTAATTACGCAAGCTTGCATAGGGTTGTGTGCGCATAATAAAACCACACGATATTTGTTCAATTAAGGTGGGATAGTAGACATTTAATACAATAGCACATAACTATCCAATTTCAAAAGCAGGTTACTCTAAATTTAGTTTAAAAACTGTATTGCCTCTGGGGGTAAAGCTGCCAATCAGAATAAGTGAATATTTTCTGTACAGAAAAACAAAGCGTATTTGAGTGAGCGAGTGGAGCTGAACCCAGGAACTGAAGTTGACTAAGTGGCTGGAGTGGTAACACTGGGTTAGTAGAGGCCCGGTGGCGTAGGGTTCGCTACCTTGCGTGATTAGAACTAAGTGGTCTAAGTGATCTGAAGTCCTCTAGGTGTCCCATACAACTAGGTGATCTGGAGTGGTCTAGGTCAGGTGGTCTACAGCAATCGTAGGGCATATAGATAACTAGTATCTATAGGCTGTGCTATTGCATCGCATGTCCATTTATTCTACACAGCACAAAGTGATACCATTGTGTCATATGCGCTGTGGAAAAGCATAAGCAGACGTGATTGTATAGACAAATGGGTTTTTCTTTGATAACGTCGGGAAATCTTCCTGGTGGGCTTCCACTGGAAAGGGTGAAGGATAGTTATCTAATTTCTCTGATTTTCACCCTACAAACAATTCCAGTTGAAAGATACCGAAAAGGAATTTTTCGCTGCCTCTCTCAGGAAAATATTCCAACAGAACCTCCACTGAAAGAAATGACGGTGCTGTAAGGTCTGATAGGAGCCCTAAGTTGGGTACATCGCCTTCGCGATCGACAGTGTATGGTAGTACCGGCCAACGTGGGCGAGAGTAGGTGGAAGCGCTCGGAGAACTTTCACCGTCGCCATATATTGAGTATTTTGGTATTTGTGGGAATAGCCGAGAAGGCAAGACCCACAAATTATGGGAGCCAGTTATCAACTAAGGGACGTATGGTAGCCAGGGTTCAGGCAAAAGAGTTGGGACTGAGAAGGTCAGACTCGGGACTGAGAAGGTCAGAATTGCGGCCGAGAGGGTCAGCAAGGTGTATAATGTGTAGAAAATATGGTCCACACGCTGAAGTTTACTGTGACGACGATAGGGTATCATTCCCTAGGGTGGGCAGCTTTGAGCCAGTGGTACTGCAGAATGTAGGTATTAAAATGTCTGATTAAATCCAGAAAACAAAGAGTCAGACATACAAATTGTTTAAACCTGTGGCAGCAAGAGGCGTTGGTGAGTTTGATCCTAAGGTATTGCAGGTGGTATGTCTAACCAAAGTCATATAAGACAAGAACGGAAATATAAGAACTGTTTGAACTTGTAGCAACAATAAACAAGTAGGAAGGAAAAAGAGAATGCAAGTACACTGCCATATGTAGATGTGGTAGCTGTTACGGCCAGCATACAAACTATAGAAAATAATTAAAATATGAAAAATATGACTGTAACCTATATATGTACTAATGAATGTTGAAGTTTATTTAGGAGGAGAAGGTGACATGATTGTTTTCAGCCATTTCTCATGCACCCAGAGGAGTATCCAACCGGTAAAAGAAGAGCAGTAGCCTGCGGGGGAAGTGGCTGAGACCAGAGGAACTGGTAAGTATGGTATCATTTGTGTACATAATAAGATTTTACTCACCGGTAAATCTATTTCTCATAGTCCGTAGTGGATGCTGGGAACTCCGTAAGGACCATGGGGAATAGCGGCTCCACAGGAGACTGGGCACAACTAAAGAAAGCTTTAGGACTACCTGGTGTGCACTGGCTCCTCCCTCTATGACCCTCCTCCAGACCTCAGTTAGGATACTGTGCCCGGAAGAGCTGACACAATAAGGAAAGGATTTGGAATCCCGGGTAAGACTCATACCAGCCACACCAATCACACCGTATAACTCGTGATACTATACCCAGTTAACAGTATGAAATATAACTGAGCCTCTCAACAGATGGCTCAACAATAACCCTTTAGTTAACCAATAACTATATACAAGTATTGCAGACAATCCGCACTTGGGACGGGCGCCCAGCATCCACTACGGACTACGAGAAATAGATTTACCGGTGAGTAAAATCTTATTTTCTCTAACGTCCTAAGTGGATGCTGGGAACTCCGTAAGGACCATGGGGATTATACCAAAGCTCCCAAACGGGCGGGAGAGTGCGGATGACTCTGCAGCACCGAATGAGCGAACTCTAGGTCCTCCTCAGCCAGGGTATCAAATTGTAGAATTTAGCAAATGTGTTTGACCCCGACTAAGTAGCTGCTCGGCAAAGTTGTAAAGCCGAGACCCCTCGGGCAGCCGCCCAAGAAGAGCCCACCTTCCTCGTGGAATGGGCTTTTACAGATTTAGGATGCGGCAGTCCAGCCGCAGAATGTGCAAGTTGAATCGTGCTACAGATCCAGTGAGCAATAGTCTGCTTTGAAGCAGGCGCACCCAACTTATTGGGTGCATGCAGGATAAATAGCGAGTCAGTCTTTCTGACTCCAACTGTCCTGGAAACATAGATTTTTAGGGCCCGGACTACGTCCAGCAACTTGGAATCCTCCAAGTCACGAGTAGCCGCAGGCACCACAATAGGCTGGTTCAAATGAAAAGCTGAAACCACCTTTGGGAGAAATTGGGGACAAGTCCTCAATTCCGCCCTATCCATATGGAAAATCAGATAAGGGCTTTTACATGATAAAGCCGCCAATTCTGACACACGCCTGGCCGAAGCCAAGGCCAACAGCATGACCACTTTCCACGTGAGATATTTTAAATCCACGGTTTTGAGTGGTTCAAACCAATGTGACTTTATTCAACACCACGTTGAGATCCCAAGGTGCCACTGGGGGCACAAAAGGGGGCTGAATATGCAGCACTCCCTTAACAAATGTCTGAACTTGAGGCAGTGAAGCCAGTTCTTTCTGGAATAAAATCGATAGAGCCGAAATCTGGACCTTAATGGAACCCAATTTTAGGCCCATAGTCACCCCTGACTGTAGGAAGTGCAGAAAACGGCCCAGCTGAAATTCCTCCGTTGGGGCCTTCCTGGCCTCACACCACGCAACATATTTTCGCCATATGCGGTGATAATGGTTTGCGGTCACTTCTTTCCTAGCTTTAATCAGCGTAGGGATGACTTCCTCCGGAATGCCCTTTTCCTTCAGTATTCGGCGTTCAACCGCCATGCCGTCAAACGCAGCCGCGGTAAGTCTTGGAACAGACAGGGCCCCTGCTGCAGCAGGTCCTGTCTGAGCGGCAGAGGCCATGGGTCCTCTGAGATCACCTCTTGAAGTTCTGGGTACCAAGCTCTTCTTGGCCAATCCGGAACAATGAGTATAGTTCTTACTCCTCTTCGTCTTATTATCCTCAGTACCTTGGGTATGAGAGGAAGACTAGGGAACACATAAACCGACTGGTACACCCACGGTGTCACTAGAGCGTCCACAGCTATTGCCTGAGTGTCTCTCGACTTGGCGCAATATCTTTCTAGCTTTTTGTTGAGGCGGGATGCCATCATGTCCACCAGTGGCGTTCCCAGCGATTTACAATCAGCTGAAAGACTTCTGGATGAAGTCCCCACTCTCCCGGGTGGAGGTCGTGCCTGCTGAGGAAGTCTGCTTCCCAGTTGTCCACTCCCGGAATGAACACTGCTGACAGTGCTAACACGTGACTTTCCGCCCATCGGAGAATCCTTGTGGCTTCTGCCATCGCCGTCCTGCTTCTCGTGCCGCCCTGTCGGTTTACATGGGCGACCGCCGTGATGTTGTCTGACTGGATCAGTACCGGCTGGTTTTGAAGCAGGGGTCTTGCCTGACTTAGGGCATTGTAGATGGCCCTTAGTTCCAGAATATTTATGTGTAGGGAAATCTCCTGGCTTGACCATAGCCCTTGGAAGTTTCTTCCCTGTGTGACTGCCCCCCAGCCTCGAAGGCTGGCATCCGTGGTCACCAGGACCCAGTCCTGTATGCCGAATCTGCGGCCCTCTAGAAGATGAGCACTCTGCAGCCACCACAGCAGAGACACCTTGGTCCTTGGAGACAGGGTTATCAGCCGATGCATCTGAAGATGGGATCCGGACCACTTGTCCAACAGATCCCACTGAAAGATTCTTGCATGGAACCTGCAGAATGGAATTGCTTCGTAGGAAGCTACCATTTTTCCCAGGACTCGCGTGCAGTGATGCACCGAGACCTGTTTTGGTTTCAGGAGATCTCTGACTAGAGACGACAACTCCTTGGCTTTCTCCTCCGGGAGAAACACCCTTTTCTGGTCTGTGTCCAGAACCATCCCCAGAAACAGTAGATGTGTTGTAGGAACCAGCTGTGACTTTGGAATATTCAGAATCCAACCGTGCTGTTGTAGCACCTCCCGAGATAGTGCTACCCCGACCAACAACTGCTCCCTGGACCTCGCCTTTATAAGGAGATCGTCCAAGTATGGGATAATTAAAACTCCCTCTTTTCGAAGGAGTATCATCATATCGGCCATTACCTTGGTAAATACCCTCGGTGCCGTGGACAGATCAAACGGCAACGTCTGGAATTGGTAATGACAGTCCTGTACCACAAATCTGAGGTACTCCTGGTGAGGAAGGTAAATGGGGACATGTAGGTAAGCATCCTTGATGTCCAGTGATTGTTATGGTCTCCTGCCCTGTGCTGCCACGTTGTCATGGCAACCGGGAGACAAGTGCTAGCGGAGTAACCTGAGCGCAGCTGATACTCCGGTTCGGGTCTTTTGCTGTGCAGTGGTTATAGGCTCTGTGCACGGCAGGGGATCCGGTGCTGGTTTTTGTGCTCACAGTCTGTGAGGTCTGAGTGGGGCGTGGACAGCACCTGCTTTATAAGGCCTCTTCTCAGGGTAAGCAGATGCTGCTGAATCTTTGTTGGTTAGTCAGTTCCTGAAAGTTAACCAGTACTGTGTAGCTTTGTATTTGTTTGTTGCTTACTGCAAATAGGCCTGGGGATTTGATATTACACTCTGCCAATCCAGACCTAGCAGTAAGACTGGAGTCAGTCGTTTAGCTTGCTGGGGTTCTGTTACTACTCTGTGAACTTAGCAAGTTTGCGGCTGTATTCTAAGACTTGCCTGTCTAATCCTGTCTCACTGTGCTAGGTGTCAGGGGTCAGTTTAGTGGCAGTAAGCTGAACCTGTGCACTGCAAGTGAGAATTAGGATTGTGGAGACTCTCCTTGTGTCTATCATTCCATCTCTGACCAAGGAGTTTACTGCCACACCCGTTGGTAACCCTTTAGGGTTTTGCTGTTGCCCTTAGCAACAGCATTTCGGGTTCTCTACGTATTAAAACACAACATCTTGCTTTTCCCATCTGAGCAGTTCTAATACAAGGGAGATACCCAGTTCCTTAGCCTCTGGGCTTCTCTGTTCACCTTGTGTGTATTTTGTTACCCTATCACCTTCTGTGTACGTTATGTCATATTCCCCAGTCTGTCTGTGAGTCCATTTGTTTTGCATAACAGTTCAAACACCAGTACATTCCTGCAGGCACTGGAGTGCATAACAGTTCTGACACCAGTACTTTCCTGCAGGCACTGGTGTGCATAACATATTCAGCAGCCTAATACTCCTGTTGAAATTTTGTGGGAATATGGAGCATACCCCTCAAAATACGTTGCAACAGGTGGTCGATCAGGTGCAGGTCCTGACTCGATAATTTAATGATTTGTCCATTAAAATGCACACCTCCCAGGCTGCTGGCGGAGCTCCCGCAGCAGCAGCACCTGCAGGGGTTAAGGAGCCCAAAGTAAATCTCCCGGATCGTTTTTCTGGAGATCGCTCGCAGTTCTTTTGTTTCAAGGAGAGCTGCAAGCTATACTTCCGGCTTAGGCCTCAGTCTTCTGGGTCGGAGATTCAGCGGGTGGGCATAGTGATTTCCTTGCTACAAGGAGACCCACAGGTCTGGGCATATTGGTTGCAGCCTGACTGTCCGTCGCTTAAAAGTGTTGATGCTTTTTTTACGGCACTGGGCATGTTGTATGATGACCCTGACAAGACGGCCTCAGCCAAGGCTCAGATTTCGATCCTTAATCAAGGGCGAAGGCCAGTTGAGGTTTACTGTACGGAGTTTCGGAGGTTGGCCCATGATACCCAGTGGAATGACCCAGCCCTGAGACACCAGTACCGAAGAGGTCTTTCTAACCAGATAAAGGACCAACTGGTACAATATCCCTTGCCTGATAGCTTGGATCAGCTCATGCAGTTATCCATCCGGGTGGATAGACGGCTGAGAGAGCGCAGGCTTGAAAGGGAGACTGAGATTTCCTTCCTTCCCAAGGGAACCTCAGACTCTGAGGAATTTTCCGAGGAGCCTATGCAGATTGGGGCTACCCGCCTCTCCTCGCGTGAGAAGACGCGGAGGAGACAGCAGGGGTTGTGTTTGTACTGTGGGAATAAAGGTCATGTGGTAGTATCATGCCCAGAAAAGCCGGAAAACTTCAGGGCCTGAGGGTGATGGGAAATATCCTGTCAGGCCAGAAGTCAGAATTTCCCAAGAAGACTTTTATCATTCCGGTGACCTTGAAGATCCTCGGTCAAACTGTCAAGACTGAGGCCTTTGTGGACAGTGGGGCCGACGGGGTTTTTATGGACCGCCAATTCGCCCTGAAACACTCTGTTCCCTTAGTACCCTTGGCATCGGAAATTGAGATTTGTGGGTTAAACGGGGAACCGTTATCCCAAGGTAAAATTACCTCTTGCACTAGCCAGATTTCTTTGTTTATTGGAGCCACACACTCTGAAAAATTGTCCTTTTATGTGACTGTCTGTACTTTTGCCCCATTGGTGTTGGGGTTACCCTGGTTAAGGGCCCACAATCCTCAATTTGACTGGGTCTCTGGGGAGATTCTTAGTTGGGGTACTGATTGTTTCAGGAGTTGCTTGAGCCTTCCAGTCAGGCTCTCGCAGCTAAGTTTGCCAGGATTGCCAGGGTGTTATGCAGATTTTGCGGACGTGTTCTCCAAAAAAGTTGCAGAGGTACTACCTCCCCATCGCCCCTATGACTGTGCCATTGATTTGTTGCCAAATGCTAAGCTTCCCAAGAGCAGGTTGTACTCCCTGTCACGTCCTGAGACTCAGGCTATGGCAGAGTACATTCAGGAGAACTTGGCTAAGGGATTTATCAGACCTTCACAGTCTCCAGTTGGGTCGGGGTTCTTCTTCGTGGGTAAAAAGGACGGTTCGTTGCGACCCTGCATCGACTTCAGGGAATTGAACCGTATCACGATTAAAAACTCATACCCACTGCCTCTCATTTCGGTCTTGTTTGACCAGCTTCGTACTGCCACCATTTTTTCTAAGATTGACCTACGCGGTGCGTACAATCTAATCCGAATAAGAGAGGGGGATGAATGGAAGACTGCCTTTAATACCCACTCAGGGCATTATGAATATTTGGTGATGCCTCTGAGATGGGTATTGGGGCAGTGCTTTCTCAGATGGGAGTGTCTGATAATCGCCTTCATCCCTGTGCTTACTTTTCCCGTAAATTTTCGCCTGCCGAGATGAATTATGACGTGGGTAACCGGGAATTGTTGGCTATTAAGGATGCACTCGAGGAGTGGAGACACTGGCTTGAGGGGGCTAAGTTTGTGGTCTCAATTCTCACTGACCATAATAATCTGGCATATTTAGAGTCAGCAAAGCGTCTCAATGCCAGGCAGGCACGATGGGCTTTGTTTTTTGCTCGCTTTAATTTTTTGATAACATATCGCCCTGGGTCAAAAAACATCAAGGCTGATGCGCTCTCGCGGAGTTTTGCTCCAATCCAGGAGACCACCGAGGAGCCGTTGCCCATTGTTTCCCCATCATGTATTAAAGTGGGCATTACCCAGGACCTCTTATCATTAGTCCTTAGAGCACAGGAGCAGGCTCCTCCAGACCTTCCGGTAGGTCTTTTGTTTGTGCCTCCTAGGTTAAGACAGCGAGTGTTCCTGGAATTCCATGCCAAGAAGTCGGCAGGTCACCCGGGTATTGCCAGAACTCGGGAGTTGCTATCTAGGGCGGTGTGGTGGCCCTCGGTGGCTAAGGATGTGGATCAGTGGGTTCGGGCATGTGACATCTGTGCCCGAAATAAGCCTCCTAGAGGGGTTCCTGTTGGCCCATTACATCCACTCTCTATCCCATCTAAGCCATGGATCCACATTTCAATGGATTTTGTGGTGGACTTGCCCAAATCCTCGGGGATGACAGCCATCTGGGTTGTCGTTGACAGGTTTTCGAAGATGGCGCACTTCGTTCCACTGGTTGGGCTGCCATCGGCCAGACGCCTATCTGAATTATTTATGCTGCATGTTGTGCGTCTCCACGGGTTGCCACTTGATGTGGTCTCTGACCGCGGATCCCAGTTTGTGGCCAAATTCTGGAGGGCATTTTGTTCCGATCTCCAGATTTCTGTCAGCTTGTCGTCAGGCTACCATCCGCAGTCTAATGGGCAGACTGAAAGGGTGAACCAGTCCTTGGAGCAGTTCCTCAGGTGTTATGTCTCCAAGTGTCAGACTGACTGGGTTGCTCATCTGTCCATGGCGGAGTTTGCCTATAACAACGCGGCTCACTCTGCTACAGGGATCTCTCCCTTCCTTTGTGTGTATGGGCATCATCCTAAGGCCAATTCTTTTGACCCCCTGGACTCCACGCCTGGTGGTTCCTCTGTGGTTTCGGTCCTTAGAGGTATTTGGCGGAAAGTGAAGAAAGCCCTTGTGTCTGTGTCATTAGTGACCAAAAGGGGTTTTGATAAGCGGAAAATACCCTGCAGCTTCAAATTAGGAGACTTCGTCTGGTTGTCTACCAAGAATTTGAAGTTGAGACAGCCATCTCATAAGTTAGGCCCCCGGTTCATTGGCCCTTATAAGATCACCAGGGTTATCAATCCGGTGGCATTTCAGTTAGATCTGCCCCGTTCTTTGGGTATCAATAAAACATTTCATTGTTCCCTTTTAAAACGGGCGATTAGTAATCCTTCTTCCAGTGGAAGACCTTCCCCTCTTCTGATACGTGGCCAGAGGGAGTTTGTTGTTGAAAGGATTCTTGACTCCAAGGTGGTTCGGGGTCGGCTGTCATTTTTGGTGCACTGGAAGGGGTATGGCCCGGAGGAGCGGTCGTGGGTGCGCAGTTGTGATCTTCATGCCCCCAGACTGATACGCTCTTTCTTCTCGCAGTTCCCCGATAAACCCGGTGGTAGGGGTTCTTTGACCCCTCGTCAGAGGGGGGGGTACTGTTAGGGTCTCCTGCCCTGTGCTGCCACGTCGTCATGGCAACCGGGAGACAAGTGCTAGCGGAGTAACCTGAGCGCAGCTGATACTCCGGTTCGGGTCTTTTGCTGTGCAGTGGTTATAGGCTCTGTGCATGGCAGGGGATCCGGTGCTGGTTTTTGTGCTCACAGTCTGTGAGGTCTGAGTGGGGCGTGGACAGCACCTGCTTTATAAGGCCTCTTCTCAGGGTAAGCAGATGCTGCTGAATCTTTGTTGGTTAGTCAGTTCCTGAAATTTAACCAGTACTGTGTAGCTTTGTATTTGTTTGTTGCTTACTGCAAATAGGCCTGGGGATTTGGTATTACACTCTGCCAATCCAGACCTAGCAGTAAGACTGGAGTCAGTCGTTTAGCTTGCTGGGGTTCTGTTACTACTCTGTGAACTTAGCAAGTTTGCGGCTGTATTCTAAGACTTGCCTGTCTAATCCTGTCTCACTGTGCTAGGTGTCAGGGGTCAGTTTAGTGGCAGTAAGCTGAACCTGTGCACTGCAAGTGAGAATTAGGATTGTGGAGACTCTCCTTGTGTCTATCATTCCATCTCTGACCAAGGAGTTTACTGCCACACCCGTTGGTAACCCTTTAGGGTTTTGCTGTTGCCCTTAGCAACAGCATTTCGGGTTCTCTACGTATTAAAACACAACATCTTGCTTTTCCCATCTGAGCAGTTCTAATACAAGGGAGATACCCAGTTCCTTAGCCTCTGGGCTTCTCTGTTCACCTTGTGTGTATTTTGTTACCCTATCACCTTCTGTGTACGTTATGTCATATTCCCCAGTCTGTCTGTGAGTCCATTTGTTTTGCATAACAGTTCAAACACCAGTACATTCCTGCAGGCACTGGAGTGCATAACAGTTCTGACACCAGTACTTTCCTGCAGGCACTGGTGTGCATAACAGTGATACCATGTAATCCCCTTCCTCCAGGCTTGAAATAACCGCCCTGAGCGATTCCATCTTGAACTTGAACCTTTTTATATAGGTGTTCAAGGATTTCAAATTTAAATTGGGTCTCACCGAACCGTCCGGTTTCGGTACCACAAACATTGTGGAATAGTAACCCCTTCCTTGTTGAAGGAGGGGTACCTTGACTATCACCTGCTGTGAATACAGCTTGTGAATTGCCTCCAGCACTGCCTCCCTGTCCGGGGGAGCTGTTGGCAAGACAGATTTGAGGAAACGGCGAGGGAGAGACGTCTCGAATTCCAGCTTGTACCCCTGAGATACTACTTGTAGAATCCAGGGATCCACCCGTGAGCGAGCCCACTGGTCGCTGAAGTTCTTGAGACGGGTCCCCACCGTACCTGGCTCTGCCTGTGGAGCCCCAGCGTCATGCGGTGGACTTAGAGGAAGCGGGGGAGTGCTTTTGTTCCTGGGAACTGGCTGTATGCTGCAGCTTTTTTCCTCTACCTCTGCCTCTGGGCAGAAAGGACACGCCTTTAACCCGCCTGCCTTTCTGGGGCCAAAAGGACTGTTCCTGATAATACGGTGCTTTCTTTGGCTGTGAGGGAACATGGGGTAAAAATGCTGACTTCCCAGCTGTCACTGTGGAAACGAGATCCGAGAGACCATCCCCAAACAACTCCTCACCCTTGTAAGGCAAAACTTCCATGTGCCTTTTAGAATCTGCATCCCCTGTCCACTGCCGAGTCCATAAACCCCTCCTGGCAGAAATGGACATTGCACTTATTTTAGATGCCAGCCGGCAAATATCCCTCTGTGCATCTCTCATGTATAAGACTGCGTCTTTAATATGCTCTATGGTTAGCAATATAGTGTCCCTGTCTAAGGTATCAATATTTTCTGACAGGGAATCTGACCACGCAGCTGCAGCACTGCACATCCATGCTGAAGCAATAGCTGGTCTCAGTATAATACCTGAGTGTGTATAAGCAGACTTCAGGATAGCCTCCTGCTTCCTATCAGCAGGCTCCTTTAGGGCGGCCGTGTCCGGAGACGGTAGTGCCAGAGCCGGTCATAGGCATGGGCAAACTAGGCAATTGCCTAGGGCATTTGATATGCCTAGGGGCATCAGCAGCTTCTGCTGATTAAAACGATATGCGGCATGCCTATATTCTGTGTGTAGCATTTCATATGCAGATACAGCCACAGTCTCACACAGTATATAGGCATGCTGCATATCATTTTAATCAGCAGAAGCTGCTTGTGCATCCTAGCTACATAGCAATGCAAATAAGATGCATTTTCATTAAAAAAAAGGTGCCCGACGTTAGCATTGAGGCAAGATTTATGAGGACACATCTGTATCCAAGCAGAGGCAGAGGTCACAGTGTTAGTGGCAGTGTGAGTGCTGTGTGCATGTGAGTTGGTTGGTTGTGCAGTAGTGTTTGGAATATGTGCAAGGAGTATTACTGTATGTGTGTCATGTAAAAATGCATTAATAATGTGCAACATATGTGTAAGGGGCACTATGTGTGTCATTATATGTATAAGGGCATTAATAATGAGCGGCATATGTGTAAGGGACATTATGTGTAAAAGGGCATTAATAAAGGTTGTCATAATGTGAAAGGCATATTATGTTTATAAGGACATTAATAATGTGTCTCATATGTGTAAGGGGCACTACTCTGTGGCATTATGTGTATAAGGTGCTCTACTATGTGGCATTGCGTATAGAAAGGGCACTACTGTGTCGTCTAATGTGAATAAAGAGCAATAGGGTATGGTGTATTGTGAATAAGGTGCAATTAAGTGAGATGTAATGTGAATAAGGGGCACTACTGTGAGGAGTAATGTTTATAAGGTAAAGTGATACTACTGTGGGATGTAATATGAATTATGGACACTATCGCATGATCAAATGTGAATAAAGTTGCAGTACTGTGTGGCGTAATTGGAATTGGGGTTACTATTGTGTGGCCATGCCCTTTGCCAGCAAAAACACACCCTTTTTTGGGCTGAGCGCCAAATGTGCGAACTGTTCCTATTTAAAATATAGGGGGTACAAACACCAAAATAAGGACTGCTATGGGTGAGGGGTGATGGTGCTGGGAAAGAGGTGCAAGGGCAGAGGCCGAACCAGTGGTGGTGCTAGGGGGCACCAGCCAAAATCTTGCCTAGGGCATCATATTGGTTAGGGCCGGCTCTGGGTAGTGCCACCTTCTTTGACAGGCGTGTGAGGGCTTTATCTACCCTAGGGGATGTCTCCCAACGTGACCTATCCTCTGGCGGGAAAGGGTACGCCATTAGTAACTTTTTAGAAATTACTAGTTTCTTATCGGGGGAAGCCCACGCTTCTTCACACGCTTCATTTAATTCATCAGAAGGGGGAAAAACCACTGGTAGTTTTTTCTCCCCAAACATAATACCCTTTTTTGTGGTACCTGGGGTAATATCAGAAATGTGCAACACATTTTTCATTGCCGTAATCATGTAACGTGTGGCTCTATTGGAATGTACATTAGTCTCATCATCGTCGACACTGGAGTCAGTATCTGTGTCGGCATCTGTGTCTGCCATCTGAGGTAGCGGGCGTTTTAGAGCCCCTGATGGCTTTTGAGACGTCTGGGCAGGCACGGGCTGAGAAGCCGGCTGTCCCACATCTGATATGTCGTCAAACCTTTTATGTAAGGAGTTGACACTGTCGCGTAATTCCTTCCACATATCCATCCACTCAGGTGTCGACCCCGCAGGGGGTGACATCACATTTATCGGCACCTGCTCCGCCTCCACATAAGCCTCCTCATCAAACATGTCGACACAGCCGTACCGACACACCGCACACACACAGGGAATGCTCTGACTGAGGACAGGACCCCACAAAGCCCTTTGGGGAGACAGAGAGAGAGTATGCCAGCACACACCAGAGCGCTATATAAAACAGGGATACACACCACACAGTGATTTTACCCCTTATAGCTGCTTATATATCACAGATTGCGCCTAAATTTAGTGCCCCCCCCTCTCTTTTTTACCCTATGTAGTCTGGAACTGCAGGGGAGAGTCTGGGGAGCGGTCCTTCCAGCGGAGCTGTGAGGGAAAATGGCGCCAGTGTGCTGAGGGAGATAGCCCCGCCCCTTTTCTGGCGGGCTTCTCCCGCTTTTTTTATACAGTTATGGCAGGGGATTTTACATACATATAGTCTTAAAGGCTAGATTATGTGTTAATTTGCCAAGTAAGGTACTTATATTGCAGCCCAGGGCGCCGCCCCCCCCCCCCCCCCCCCCCCCCCAGCGCCCTGCACCCATCAGTGACCGGAGTATGTGGTGTGCCTGGGGAGCAATGGCGCACAGTTGCAGTGCTGTGCGCTACCTTAATGAAGACCGAAGTCTTCTGCCGCCGATTTCCAGGAATGTCTTCTTGCTTATGGCTCTGCTAGGGGGACGGCGGCGCGGCTCCGGGACCGGACGACCGAGGCTGGGCCTGTGTTCGATCCCTTTGGAGCTAAAGGTGTCCAGTAGCCTAGAAGCCCAAGCTAGCTGCAAGCAGGTAGGTTCGCTTCTCTCCCCTAGGTCCCTCGTAGCAGTGAGTCTGTTGCCAGCAGATCTCACTGAAAATAAAAAACCTAAATATTACTTTCTTTCTAAGAGCTCAGGAGAGCCCCTAGTGTGCATCCAGCTCGGCCGGGCACAAAATTCTAATTGAGGTCTGGAGGAGGGTCATAGAGGGAGGAGCCAGTGCACACCAGGTAGTCCTAAAGCTTTCTTTAGTTGTGCCCAGTCTCCTGCGGAGCCGCTATTCACCATGGTCCTTACGGAGTTCCCAGCATCCACTTAGGACGTTAGAGAAATATAGTAAAACCCAAAAATAAAACAAAAAAATCAAGAAAGTAACGTCAGAACTGGAGAAAAAACCTGTCCGCACATTAGTATTTGCCAGTAGTAAAGCGGACAGAGACAAGGTAACCCCCGGGTATTTCTTTCAGTTACCATATAAGAAGTATTCATTCCTAGTAATGCCCCTAGTTAAGATGAGCTCGTAAATGTTTGTTGGACCATGTACAGACCCTTAATACGGGATGAGAAGGATTGAATGAATACTTCGCATGACCTAGAAGCTTGTTAAACTTTTTTTTGTCTTTTGCAGTAATAGAAAACTCTCCATCTGGATAAGATCACTGGTAAACACTAATTCGGCAAATGGGAGGTGGCTGTCTCTGTGCTAACGGATGGGCTCAATAAGGCATTGAGGGTCAGGGTGCAGACTTCTTTGCAAAATTGGAAAAGGGTCACAGTAGCTAATCTTAGAAAGTGTGCTATTGAACATCACAAGAATAGTGCTAGGTGCAGAGAACAACAGGTGGAGAGGTTGAGGATGGTAAGTATACTGGCACATACAGGAAAGACCCATCAGTCCAAACCCCAGATCCCTAATGGTCAATAATATGTTACACTTGTAGGAAGGAAGGGCATTTTGCCAGAGATTGTAGGAGTAGTAAGACACATAGTCAATATAGACAGCCCTAGACAGAAAACACAAGCCACATTATTAAACACATAGACGGGACCAAGGGACATATAGTAAGGAATCATAAGCCATATAACAAACACAGATTCGGTTAATGGGAAGAACGGAATAAATGCAACTTTAACCTTTTGACAAAACTTGCTGGGGTTAAGATGAGGCCTCTAAACTTTTGCTTCTTTCTCTAGCAGAAATGGCCCCTGATTAACTTAACAGGAGCTTTGTTAGATATGATATACATATAATGTGCTCCCGCTCAGAAAGTACAAAGTATGTTAGACACCCACGAAGACTAATGTTACATATCACTGTTCTAGATGCATGTCCATCACAGGTAGAGGAAATTATCTCACAGATACCGGGTTCCCTATGAACTTAGGAAGGACAGGACACTGGATTGATGGCTGGGATAGTCCCAATAGCAATACGATAAACACAAAAAAAATTTTAAGGGGAGTAGACCAAGTAGAAAATTGCTTCCCCGTAGTGCCCAATCCAGTTGTCAAATTTTTATAAAATCTTCTCCACCTCCACAAACT
Source organism: Pseudophryne corroboree (assembly GCF_028390025.1). Lineage (NCBI taxonomy): Eukaryota > Metazoa > Chordata > Amphibia > Anura > Myobatrachidae > Pseudophryne > Pseudophryne corroboree. The sequence continues at coordinate 308,183,975 of NC_086450.1, forward strand.
CACCTGTCACCAACCTCTATTCTGTTTCTCTGCAGTTTCCTCTTCATCTTTTGCGTTCACACAGGGTGGTACAATACATGTGTGATAGCCGGGCAGTGGCAGGCCTATCACTGATTTTAAAAGCATTGTCACGCCAGGCCGTTTCATCACATAAGCAAGCACTTTATTCACAGTTCAGACAGGGTCATCACAACAATAACATTTAACTCCTTGTTCTTCTCTCCAGCGTAATATTCATATGGATTACATCAGGTTACATCCCCTTTTATTTGCTTCACTCGCAATAACAGCATTTACAGTGATGTGACAGCATTACAGTACAGTACATACCAGCGCAGTCTCTGGGAATCAGTAGTGCGGCGTCCGCAAACTGAGATTCATTTCAGTGTGCTCTCCCCCATTCGCTAGGGGCTCTGTCTAAACGGGATCTCTCATGGACACATTACTGGGGGCCTTCCGCCAAACGTGGTTTCCTACCACTCATCCAGGTCCTCTCCCGCAGACTCACACCTCCCATCCTGCTTCTTGGGTACCCCTGAAGGTGGGGATCCCCTTTGTTTCTTCCACTGATTGCTCATACTGTTGCTGCTCTCACACTGCAAATCTGGATATATTTTGCTCTTCCTAGCAGCACCTACATGCTGCTCCATAATGCCAGGGACTGTGGAGTACCATGCTTGTTCAACAGTCCCCAGACTGCGTTTCTCCTGGACACTAGCCTGTGCCCTCCATCTCAGTCCTCAGCTCACACTGAACTCTAGCCTGTGTCTTGTTCCTAGTCCTAAAACCCCCTACACTTCCTGTCCTTACCTTTTACATGTCGCAGGGTCTGCCAGAACTGGTTTTGGGGCCATAAACTCCCCCACTCACTGATAAGAATCAAAAGGCTTTTGGAACTTTCCAATATCTCTTGTCTCCTAACATTCCAGTAAGCCACATACACCCCTGTTTAAATCTTGCGTGTCCCCACGCAATATACCTATGAGCTTGCAAAAAGTCTAGCAAGGAACAGTCTCTTATACTCTACAGCAAGGTCAAAATATAACACACAATATAACAATCACATGAGCAGAAAACATGGCATGCAAAACATCACATGAAATACAAATCACATATACTGCTGCCTTTTTCCTGTGAATTACAGTCCTGGGTCACAGATGATCATGAATGTTGCAACATCTTCTGGCAATTGTGCCAAACACTTAGAACCTGCCCGTGCCGGCCCTTTCTTCCCCAGTTCGCTGGGTCAGAAGAGGTTGGTGGCTTTCATGGGCCCCTCCCAATAAAGTTTTCCCCAAATTGTCAAATAAATCTTTGGTACCGATCCTGTTCGCGGACGCCAAGTTGTGATAGCCGGGCAGCGGCCTGGCCATCAGTGATTTTAAAAAGCATTGCCCACCAAGCCATTTCATCATATAAGCAAGCAGTTTATTCACAGTTCAGACAGGGTTATCACGACAGTAACATTTAACTTCTTTTTCTTCTCTCCAGCACAATATTCATATGGGTTACATCAGGTTACATCTCCTTTCATTTGCTTCACTGGCAATAATGTAAGAGATGCGGCGGTGCGTGTGGTGGTGCCTGCTGCCGTGCAGGTGTAGTTTCGGTATTCACCAGGCGCCGCTCTCTCTCACCTTCAGGTACCGGAACCTTCAACGTACCTGGCAATCTTCAGTCGGATCCGGACACAGCGATTCCCTCTCGGAGCTGACCGACGACCGAGCTGAGGAGAAAATAGTCTACCTTAAGGGGGGGTATCAACCATTCTTCCACCGGAAAAGGGGATACCCCAAGGGTGACGGCGACCTTCACCGGTTGGGTGAAAGGTCATCACTGGCACAAAGCCTCAGCCACCCAGATTTCACACACTCGCACTCTCGCACGTAATGTGATGAAGGGGTTTCTCACGTCCGTGAGCAATCCCTATTCCGGTGCTCGGGGACAGACAAGGGACAAACGTACACGGATGCTACTCACCGTCACAAGTCTTGCACTCCTATCCTCTCCACTTACAGGTCCCTGTAAGGAGGTAAAGAGAAAACAGCCGTGCAGGGCCAAGAACTACCCTAGTGTGCGTCCGCTACACTAGCTACATAAACAGAGCCCTCAAACTAGCTTGTGTGGGTGGTGCAACACAACTATGCACAAACTTAAAACAAACAGACATTTTGCCCTGCACGGTAACAACATACATCACAATATCGGATTACAAGATCCCACGGTGCTGTCCCTTTAAGTACCCGACTCGGAACACCCGCTAATGGGGGCTGCACAGCTCACCCACCTACCGTACTCTCTTCTTAGGGGCTCAGGCAGAGCGGACCTGCCTACCTAAACACCTCAGGGTAGCTTAGGCCTAGTGCTCAGTGCCACCTTTATTCACCTCGGGGAGGGGGGGGGGGGGGGGCACTTATTCACTGGGCCTAGCGCCCCCTGACTGCACACAGGCCGGAGGCCTGACTTCGCCCACGGGCCTAGCGCCCGCCTAACTTGTTGCCCATTGGGTGACCTGGGCCTAGTGCCCAGGGTCACCTTATATGTACCTAGCGGCCGCCAAACTGATCTAGGGTCTAATGCCCTCTAATGCCCCCACAGGCCTATTGCCTGCATTGCTGATCGGGCCTAATGCCCGCCTACTGCGCCGTTTAGGCGGCTTGGGCCTAACACCCAAACCACCGACTCAGATGGTGACCCCCAAACTCCTATCTGCGCAACAGGCTTAGTGCCTGAACTGTGCCCCCGGGCCTATTGCCTGTCCGTGATGGTCTAGGGAGGAAAAGGGGAGGGGTTGAGCGTAGCCTTACTGAGGCCTCACCTGATCCAGGGATCTCCGCCGCCCTCTTCTGCTGCTGACCCGTCCTGGCCAGCAGCGCCGCCTCCGACGTCCTTCTGAGTCCAGCCGCCGCTGGACATCTTCTTTCAGGAGGCCGACATCTTCCGGCCTCTTCAGCGGCCACCGGAGCTCTTCTCCCCACGGCCGCCGTCTTCTTCCTCGTCCACGCCGCCTCGGCTCCCCGTCCGGCTCTTCTGCGCTCTTCCGCGCTCTCCGTCTCCCGCCCGGCGTCTGACGTCAGACGCCGGGGGCGGGGCCTGTGACGCGGTGAGTGCCGATTGGCTCGCCGCGCCCGCTTCTAATTGGCCGGCGCCCCGCGAGCCGCAATTGGCTCGCAGGCGGCGCCGGATTTCAAATACCGCCGCCGCTGTAAGTCTGGTGCAGGGAAAAGTCTAATCCCTGCACCGGATACCCGCCGCCGTTGTACACCCAGCGCTGGGGACAGACAAGCTGCCCCAGCGCTGTCCACAGCCAGTAACTGTACCTCTGATGTGCCCACAGGGCACATCTCTACAATAGCAGCATTAACAGTGATGTGACAGCATTACAGTACAGTACATACCAGCGCAGTCTCTGGGAATCAGTAGTGCGGCGTCCGCAAACTGAGATTCATTTCAGTGTGCTCTCCCCCATTCGCTAGCGGCTCTGTCTAAACGGGATCTCTCATGGACACATTACTGGGGGCCTTCCGCCAAACGTGGTTTCCTACCACTCACCCAGGTCCTCTCCCGCAGACTCACACCTCCCGTCCTGCTTCTTGGGTACCCCTGAAGGTGGGGATCCCCTTTGTTTCTTCCACTGATTGCTCATACTGTTGCTGCTCTCACACTGCAAATCTGGATATATTTTGCTCTTCCTAGCAGCACCTACATGCTGCTCCATAATGCCAGGGACTGTGGAGTACCATGCTTGTTCAACAGTCCCCAGACTGCGTTTCTCCTGGACACTAGCCTGTGCCCTCCATCTCAGTCCTCAGCTCACACTGAACTCTAGCCTGTGTCTTGTTCCTTGTCCTAAAACCCCCTACACTTCCTGTCCTTACCTTTTACATGTCGCAGGGTCTGCCAGAACTGGTTTTGGGGCCATAAACTCCCCCACTCACTGATAAGAATCAAAAGGCTTTTGGAACTTTCCAATATCTCTTGTCTCCTAACATTCCAGTATGCCACATACACCCCTGCTAAAATCTTGCGTGTCCCCACGCAATATACCTATGAGCTTGCAAAAAGTCTAGCAAGGAACAGTCTCTTATACTCTACAGCAAGGTCAAAATATAACACACAATAAACAAGAATAATTACAGTATATATCACACACAATATAACAATCACATGAGCAGAAAACATGGCATGCAAAACATCACATGAAGTACAAATCACATATACTGCTGCCTTTTTCCTGTGAATTACAGTCCTGGGTCACAGATGATCATGAATGTTCCAACATCTTCTGGCAATTGGGCCAAACACTTAGAACCTGTCCATGCCGGCCCTTTCTTCCCCAGTTCGCTGGGTCAGAAGAGGTTGGTGGCTTTCATGGGCCCCTCCCAATAAAGTTTTCCCCAAATTGTCAAATAAATCTTCGGTACCGATCCTGTTCGTGGACGCCAAGTTGTGATACCCGGGCAGCGGCCTGGCCATCAGTGATTTTAAAAAGCATTGCTCACCAAGCCATTTCATCACATAAGCAAGCAGTTTATTCACAGTTCAGACAGGGTTATCACGACAGTAACATTTAACTTCTTTTTCTTCTCTCCAGCACAATATTCATATGGGTTACATCAGGTTACATCTCCTTTCATTTGCTTCACTGGCAGTAACAGCATTAACAGTGATGTGACAGCATTACAGTACAGTACATACCAGCGCAGTCTCTGGGAATCAGTAGTGCGGCATCCGCAAACTGAGATTCATTTCAGTGTGCTCTCCCCCATTCGCTAGGGGCTCTGTCTAAACGGGATCTCTCATGGACACATTACTGGGGGCCTTCCGCCAAACATGGTTTTCTACCACTCACCCAGGTCCTCTCCCGCAGACTCACACCTTCCATCCTGCTTCTTGGGTACCCCTGAAGGTGGAGATCCCCTTTGTTTCTTCCACTGATTGCTCATACTGTTGCTGCTCTCACACTGCAAATCTGGATATATTTTGCTCTTCCTAGCAGCACCTACATGCTGCTCCATAATGCCAGGGACTGTGGAGTACCATGCTTGTTCAACAGTCCCCAGACTGCGTTTCTCCTGGACACTAGCCTGTGCCCTCCATCTCAGTCCTCAGCTCACACTGAACTCTAGCCTGTGTCTTGTTCCTTGTCCTAAAACCCCCTACACTTCCTGTCCTTACCTTTTACATGTCGCAGGGTCTGCCAGAACTGGTTTTGGGGCCATAAACTACCTCACTCACTGATAAGAATCAAAAGGCTTTTGGAACTTTCCAATATCTCTTGTCTCCTAACATTACAGTATGCCACACATGGACCCGATTTCAGTTCAAACTCCACATGCCTAGGTCCTTCAGAGTTCTGCCCGAACCCAGTATATCCCAACAGCATGATAACACCAGTATTACTGCAGTGTGGCTTGTCATGCACAAAGGGTGGAGGAAGGATGAGAATACTGGTGAAGGGAAATGTTGTATAGGCACTGATATGCCTGTTGGTGAATGGCAAACCTGATATTTTATTTTTCATTTTCTTCTTCTTTCTCTCCTCTAGAGATGTTTCTTTTTTCTTTTGCTTTTTTTGAGTTATGCTCATGGTACTCTACATTGCAAACACACAAAGACTTCGTACAGTTAACACCCTTTAGGAATTATTGTTATGTATTGGTGTGCACTGATGTTTTCTCAAACTGGGTAGAGGCATTTCCTGCCACCACGGATGGTGCTGTGTTTACTGCAAAGAAAAAATTGCACAGAAATTTGTGTGTAGATAATGGTACCCCTAGAAGTAGGAGCAAAGCTTGAAATTGTACTATTGTAATCATAGATACTGCCACTAGTATTATGTAGCATCGGAACCACTCCCAGATCTTCACTTAACGAATCACCCTCTTCGAAATTTGTTTTTGTTTTGGTATTTGTCTTTTTTGTTGTTTTTGGAAGACAACCTCATTTCATGATTGAAACGCACAATGATCAGAAATACACCAATGAGGTGACAGTACAGTACCTTATTGAGATGAGCCAGCATTTGAGAACTTGACAAAAGAACTTGAAACTGTTGATTGCTGGTATGCCAAATACTAACTGTCTTGATTGTGAACCAAGAGACTGATCGGTATTTGTGTCTTTTTTGTTGTTTTTGGAAGACAACCTCATTTCATGATTGAAACGCACAATGGGGGTAATTCCAAGCTGATCGCAGCAGGATTTTTGATAGCAATTGGGCAAAACCATGTGCACTGCAGGGGAGGCAGATATAACATGTGCAGAGAGAGTTAGATTTGGGTGGGTTATTTTCTTTCTGTGCAGGGTAAATACTGGCTGCTTTATTTTTACACTGCAAATTAGATTGCAGATTGAATACACCCCACCCAAATCTAACTCTCTCTGCACGTGTTATATCTGCCTCCCCTGCAGTGCACATGGTTTTGCCCAACTGCTAAAAAATTTCCTGCTGCGATCAACTTGGAATTACCCCCAATGATCAGAAATACACCAATGAGGTGACAGTACAGTACCTTATTGAGATGAGCCAGCATTTGAGAACTTGACAAAAGAACTTGAAACTGTTGATTGCTGGTATGCCAAATACTAACTGTCTTGATTGTGAACCAAGAGACTGTGTGATTGTTCTTACGCTCAGGTTGCCTAATAGACAGGTGGGAAGGACCATACCAAGTTTTGTTGACAACACTATCCCAGTGAAAGTAGCCGAGAGAGAGACTTGGGTCCACGATTCCCATTGCAGGAAAGTTGGTAGTCCAGAAGGAACTCGTAAATGGAGTGAGATCGCAAAAGTATCACCAGAGACTCTGTTCCGTGAAGACTGAGAGGCGGCACTGTTGAACACTACCTGAGAGTACTAAAGGATTGCAGAAAGAACAGACATTGTAATTGATTTGTTATGAACAAGAGCTGTTTTGTTCTATTTCTCTTTTTTCTCTTTCCCGCTGACAAACATTTTTTTCAGGACATTCGATTCTTGCGAGGGTTTTTTTTTATGAGGAGTCGAGTGTGGGACTGGAACTGGTTCTGGAGGAAGGAGTGATTTCCTTATAGGATCCCAGGATTAGCCGATCAGTTTATTAAAGCCAGAGAAAAATAAAAAATAAAATGTCTAGTAGTTATGGAGTTCGTAGGTAATCAGGAACAATCAGACAATGGCTATTCACACATTGCAGATAAAGAGCTCATTAATATATGTGGAAGAAAGGTTTATGAGTGGCTCTCCCCGAACTCCGAAGGTTTATGTAATTTAGGAAGGACACTACTTATAACCCTTGTTCAATTATTAAACAGACCTAGCATACGTTCCAGAAATGGAAACAATGTTCAGAAAATGATAGGAATATGTAGATCACAGGTTCTCAAACTCGGTCCTCAGGACCCCACACAGTGCATGTTTTGCAGGTCTCCTCACAGAATCACAAGTGAAATAATTAGCTCCACCTGTGGACCTTTTAAAATGTGTCAGTGAGTGATTAATACACCTGTGCACTTGCTGTGTTACCTGCAAAACATGCACTGTGTGGGGTCCTGAGGACCGAGTTTGAGAACCACTGATGTAGATCATGAAAATGTTATATGTCACTTTCACGATTTGTTTGTGTCTTCTTCATCTACCCAGCAGAACCTCAATCGAATCCAAACATCAGTGTACAAAGACGTAGGTACATGTATGTGTGAAATGTTCGTCGCAAATCAGACATTATAGGCCAAAGCACTGTCCCAGCATACTCTATAGGTTGAATGTTGTCCCACACCCAACCAGTGGTCCCGTGACCGCCGAGTGCATATAGAGGATGTCTCGTCCTCCCTGTCTTCCCCAAATATAGTCAAGTGTCTGATTTGCGAAATGAATACATACTTGTGTCTAGGTCACCGATTATTGTCTGAAATATTTTTTTTTCTTATGCTAATAATTGATGGCAGTTATTGTTTACTGCCAAAGGGTGGACTGTCGAAGTTAAAAATATTATATAGAAAGAACATACAGACTCCACACATTATAAGTCACTATAATTGCAAATACACGCAGCGAGCACAGCAATATATGGTAACACACGCATTTACATGGACATGCCACAGAGAGGGATTCGACACTTATTTCATACAGTACATAATTATAATAATATCAAGCGCCAGACATCATGATGATTTAAAATTATATAATGGAGTAAAGTCATGTATGTGTATTATTGGAACGAAGCAAGATAGACCTGTCATATTTAGTATTAAAGCAATCAGATTAATGTGTAGATTCATTTGATACTTGTTATTAAGTTATAGGACATTGCAACAAGTAGTTATGATTAAATGTATGAAAGCTAAAATCACTCTTATTAGGACAATGGACAGGAAACTCAGGCCAGCCCTTTGGATGTCTTCAAGGCTGAACCTGTTTAGCATACAAACAGACCAGTGACTCATCATGCATGAGAAAGTTCCCTCCCTTAAAACTAGATAACACATTACAGAGACACACAGTTGGTGTGGATGTATTGTTTTCTCTTATGGGATGCAGTGTTTTGCGATGTATAGCGCACATTCATGGCACATGGTAATAAGATGTGCAGGCGTCTACAATATATATTAGAGCAGGCATTTTAAATATTTGTTAGAAAGTAATTTGGGATTCACAGCAGTGTAGGCATGACAAAGAGTCAAACAGAGCCAGAAGGCCAACGTCTGTTTTGAGGCCAGCCAGCCCTGTTTGTGATGGTCATACATAACAAACAAAGAATCCGATCTTTGGATATCCCTGGTTCTGTCCACATATATGCGGAGAGCCCACACCACATCCAATGAGGTATCTGCCTGTGAAATCTAGAGACAACTTTTGGAAGGTAATGTTGCTGTGTGTGAAGCACTGCTCTATCCTGGTGAAAAACTAGGAATGGAGAGTGCCATGATAAGGCATTCAGGTATGACACCCTACGAGCTGAGGCAATCACTTAAAGCAATCATGTTTTCTAGGTGAGCCAATGTAGATACACCATCTCCAACAGCCCTCCCCAATGATCCTAGGACTACTAATAAGTTCCAAGGAGCTACTGGAGTTACAAAAGGAGGTTGCACATGTAAAACTCCCTGAAGAAAGTACGAAAGTCCGCCATCTGGCTTAACTGTCTCTGAAATAGGACAGACAGTGCTCAGACCTAGACCTTTAAGGAGGACAGTATGAGACTCAGGTCGAGACCTGACTGCAGAAAAGCCAGCAAGTGCAAAAGCCAAAATTATCGTGGGTTCAACCGTCTATTTGAGCACCACTAAAAGAAAGTGCTCCACAGTCGCTGATATATTCTCGCTGAAGAAGGCTTTCTGGCTCTGAGCATGGTATTTACCACCCTTCATCTAAGCGAGATGGTCTGGATTCGGATGGTCAGCGTCTGTTTGTTAGCCAGCCAGCCCTGCTTGTGAAATCCATAAAGTATGAATAGAGAGTTGGATCTTCTGATAGGACTAGTTCAGTCTATGTAGATACGTAGGGCACATACTGTACTACATCCAAAGAGTTCTTTTGATCTGGTGAGACAAGTGCCGGGACTATATTTTCCTGATTAAGGTGGAACCTAGAAACCACTTAAGGAAGATACCCAGGCCTAGTCTGTAGAACAGCCCTGTCATGATGAAAAATCAGGAAAGGTGGACGTCAGGAGAGAGATCCTAAGTCTGACACCCTTCAGACCGAGGCAATAGACAGCAAAAGGTTCAAAAGGGAACTCTTGAAGTTCCTCCAATACTATAGAGAGATCCCATTGGGCTACCGGGAGGTTTGAGGTTGTACAGATATGACACTTTGAAAAAAGCTTACGTATATCCAGTAGTGTAGCAATTTTTCGCTGAAACCATACTGATAAGGCAGATGTGTACTTTCAGAGAAGCAAGGTGTAAACCTAGATTCAAAGCAGGTATTCTTGATACTATAAATATAGTTGTATCATAGCGCTTAGAAGCGCACCATGTGAAATAGGTATGCCATACATATAATATATACATGCTGAAACAGGCTCTTGAAATTGATGATTCAAGAGCCACATCGTCAAAGACAGATGGTTCAGGTCCAGATGTAGACATGGCCCTTGAAATAGATGGTCCCATCGCTGAGGAAGTTGAAGGGGTTGCCCTACTGAGAGACTCTGTAGGTCGGAGAACCAGTGCAGTCTGGGCCATGCTGGGGCTAGCAGAATGAGGTTTCCTCCTTCTTGTTTAAATTTTCTTATTACTCTTAGCAGAAGGGATATTGGGGGAAATATGTATGGTAGATGAAAGGTCCATTGTACCTCTAGAGCAGTGGTTCTCAAACTCGGTCCTCAGGACCCCACGCGGTTCACGTTTTCCATGTCACCCGGCAGCTGCACTGTGTATCGTCAACTGTCACATTTTAAAAATCTACAGGTGACCTGCAAAACATGAACCGTGTGGGGTCCTGAGTACCGAGTTTGAGAACCTGTGCTCTAGAACATCCACAAATGCCGCTTGCGGAGCTAATGTCTTGGATCCGTATACTGGGACTTTGTAGTTGTAATGCCATCAGATCCACGTCGGGCCTGCTGCACCTGTCTACTAGTAGTTGGAACACTTCTGGGTGGAGAGCCCATTCGCTTGTGTGCACATCTTGATGACTGAGGATGTCTGCTTCCCAGTTGAGGAGGCCTGGTATGAACACTGCTGATATGGCTGAAAGATGACTTTCGGTCCACTGTAGTATTTGGCTACCTCTTGCATTGCCCTTTTGCTGCGAGTTTCACCTTGGTGAGTGATATATACCACTGTTGTGGCAGTGTCAGATTGAACTTGCATAGGCCTGCCTTGGCAAATAATGCATGCCAGTGTCAACACTTTGTATAATGCTCTCAGTTACAGTACATTGATTGATAACAGAGATTCTGCCAGGCTCCATTTCCCTTGAAACGAGAGTTGCTCAGTTACAGCTCCCCAACCACGAAGGCTGGCATCTGTAGTAAGAAACACCCAATTCGGCATCCAGAAGGGGCGACCCCAGTCTAGGTAGTTGCTGTGGAGCCACCAAATTAATGATAGGATAACCTCCAGAGTCAGAGTTATCATCTGCCGTTTAATCTGATGAGGCTGGCCATTTCATTTGGCTAGAATCAGCCTTTGTAAAGGGCGAGAGTGAAATTGGGCAAATTCTACCATGTCGAATGCAGATACCATCAGGCCGAGGACTTGCATGGCTGAGTGAATTGACACCTGAGGATGGTGAAGGAACTAATATATTTTGTCCCTTGTTTGTGATATTTCATTCATTGGTAGAAACAATTGTTGATTTTGAGAGTTTAGCAGGGCCCCTAGGTGCGCCATCCTTTGGAATGGTATGAATGAGTATTTTTTTCCAGTTGCTAAGCCAACCGTGAATTTGTTGGAAGGCTATTGTTGTCTGTAAATTGCTGTGCAATACTTCCTGTGAACTGGCCAGGATCAGTATGTCATCCAGATAAGAAAGTATCCTGACTCTCTGACGATGCAGGTGTGCTGCCATGACTTTTGTAAATATTCTGTGTGATGTAGCCAGGCCTAACGGTAGTGCCTGTAATGGATAGTGGCCCTCATTTCGAGTTGATCACTCGCTAGCTACTTTTAGCAGCCGTGCAAACGCATAGTCGCCGCCCACGGTGGAGTGTATTTTTGCTTTGCAAGAGTGCAAACGCCTGTGCAGCAGAGCGGTACAAAACAAGACCAGCCCTGTAGTTACTTATTCTGTGCGATAATTGCTGTGACAAAGGTCCCGGAATTGACATCAGATACCCACCCTGCAAACGCCTGGACACGCCTGCGTTTTTCCAAACACTCCCAGAAAACGGTCACTTGACACCCATAAACTCCCACTTCCTGTCAATCTCCTTGCAATTAGCTGTGCGAATGGAATGGTCGCTAGAAGTAGTGCAAAACAACGATGCTCTTTGTACCCATACGCCACGCGTGTGCATTGCAGCCCTTATGCATGCATAGTTTTGCCATTTTTTTAAATGATCGCTACGCAGCGAACAACTGCAGCTAGCGATCAACTCGGAATGAGGACTAGTGTTGGTTTAGGACAGCAAACCTCAGGTATTGTTGATGTGACAGAGCAATAGATATATGCAGATACGCATCTTGTATGTCCAACAACACCATGAAATCCCCAGGCTCTATTGCTAGAATTATGGAGCATAGGGTTTCCATGTAAAACTTGGAAACTTTCACAAATCTGTTGAGAGAATTGAGATTGAGAATAGGTCTGTATGTCCCACATGCAGTGCCAGATTAAGGTCCACATGGGCCTGGAGCTGAAATTTACTGAGGGCCTAATGTGTGCTACCACAGGAAGTGGGTCCAATGCAGCAGGGGTGTGACTAGTAATGTTGGAGGTGTGGTAAGTGCTACGGGGTGTGGCTAGCAGCATGGAGGGCATAGCTAGTGCCTACCTCCAACTACCTCAATCTCTCTCCCCTCTTCATTATTAGTGTAATGTGATAGTCTACAAATTAAACACCCCTTGTTCACATGACTCTAATATGATGAAAGAAAAATGGCACAAGTGAGAACATAAAATTTAAACCCCTCTAGTATAAACTGACATTTTTTTTCTTCAGAACTGTTCATATAGTTGTTTTTTTAATTTCTTTTTATTAAATATAGTTTAAAAAGAATTAAACTATTTAGATATTATACTATGCACATCTGCAGAACGGATTTCATCAAAAACTGGTGGACACAGTGGGGTGGCGTGGTCAGTGTGATCTGACCATGCCAGTTAAGTGGTCAAAGAGTAGAATAGGCAAATGCTAGAAGGGCTGATGGCCTGACGGTCTAGTTCAGCCACCTAAAGACCTGGCCAAGCTGATCTTGAATAAATGTGAAATCTCTTTGTATAAAAGAGAGAGCTCTAACCTTATTAATCACTATACAAATAATTATTAGATGTAGACACTATAGTGAAAACTAAAAAATATATATATATACTGTATATACACTGTATGACACTTCGTGACACATACATAGGGGCCTGATTCTGATTTGCCTACGCGGCTGTGATTTTTCTGCCTATGGACATGCAAAACAAAGCATACTAAGCAGTGATAAAAGTAAATAAGTGAGTCAGTGGAGAAGTTGCCCATAGCAACCAATCAGCTGCTTTGTATACTTTTATAGTATGCAAATTATAAATGTTACGTCAATGCTGATTGGTTGCCATCGGCAACTTCTCCACTGGCTCACTTCTCCACTTTTATCACTGCTTAGTACATGTCCCACAAGTGTAGTATCCGCCCAGAAATGAACAGGGATGCTGTCAAACCCATCGCAACATCTCAACAACTGCATACACCTTTGCTACAATGATGCAGAAGCGTGGAAGACTGACTCCCCAAGTTAGTCTATGGTCTCACAGAATAGGCGCAGGAGCTGCAAGATATACACCGTGAAGAGATCACGACATGCCTATATATATATATATATATATATATATATATATATAGCAGCACTCATGGTGACATTCACACCGAGAGTCTGAGATACAAACTGTGTCTATGCTTGATGTTTCAGTCCTTTCTTGGTCTTTTCTCAAGAACGCAATGTACAGTACAGTACAAGTGAAAAGACATGCCGTAAATATAAGTTTAGAATCCCAGCAGTGTGGCCAGGATGCATGTACTGCCGGTTGCCGGAGCAGTGGCGTCACTGACATGCAATGCATGTTACATGCATCATGACGTCACCAGCGGACAATGCTAGCAGCACCATAGCATCTGGTCCTGGAGTTACCCCCAGACTGCTTACCTATTCTTACTAACCATAATGTAAATGCTAGCCTAAGCAAAGTGACATGTAATGAAAGCATTTAAAAGCTGAATCCTTCCACAAAACATACACACATTATGTATATATATAATATATATATATATATATATATATATACACACATACATACATACATACATACATACATACACACACACAGTCCATTAGGTAGCACTCCCATACAGCATTAACCACCTTGGTGCCCTCCGATGGTCCTCCCCGGCCAGGAGTCCAAATACAGCAAATGTTTATCAGTGGCACTCAGGTAATAAAAGATGCACAGTCATCAGATACTTCAACGTTTCAATGGCTTTATTCCATCGTCATCAAAGCCATCGAAACGTTGAAGTATCTGATGACTGTGACTTTTATTACCTGAGTACCGCCGACAAACATTTGCTATATATATATATATATATATATATATATATAAAATGGGATGCAGGTAATATCCCGGCGTCTGTATTCTGACAGCCGGCTACCCGGCTGCTGAGAATGCCGACAGCTGTGTCAGGGCTATTTCCACTTGTGGGTGTCCATGATACCCATCGAGTGGAACCAGAACCTGTGGTGAGCGCAACGAACCACCGAGCCCACAGCATGGCACAAGGGGCTTTCTAGCTCTCACCACGCTGCCGGCATTCTGCCGGACGGAATCCCGGTGTCAGTATACTGACCTCTGGAATCCCGGCCGCCAGGATTCCATCCTCAACCCTATATAATTACCAAACCATAATATCTTGGTGTGCTTGGCTTGTCAAAGCCTCTCCATCTGTGATGGCACTACAAGTCCCAGCACATCCAGTTGACAAAATGCGCTGGGACTTGGCACAGGCAGCATTTGGACAGGCACAGGCAGCATTATAGTTACTCCCAGACTGCTTACATATTCTTACTGAGCTCCAGGACCAGGGCACTGTGTCCCAGATGTATAGGACCCACAGAAGGAAGCCCCCGGACCAGGCTGTCAGTGTGCCTTGAATCACATATGCCGAGCTGCAGCCTGCCTTCCTCTCTGCCGCGGCCGCCTGTCTCATGTGGGAGGAGCGGATACATTGTACAGGCAGACCGCGCAGGCTGCTGGGAAGGGGAGAGCAGGAGGAAGGGGAGGAGCACAGAGTCTCCCTTCCTTAATTCCGCTGTGGGGATCCACTTCGGCGGCACCCGCAGCCTGTGTAAGATCCGCATACAGGCTGCCCATAACGAAGACAAGGACTGATCACAGGTTATAGATGCATTGCTAAGGGGCGGTCCTGTGCACAACCTGACCACCCCATAGTTATGCTGATTTCCTGAAGGCCTATTTTCAATGGGGGGCCTGGAGCTGCAGCTCCATCCGCCCCATTGTTAATCCGGCCCTGCCCACATGGCTTTTGTACAAGGAACAGGGACGAATAATAGCCAATTCCCTTTTGAGCCTGTGGAACTGGCGCTATTACTCCTGACTGGAGGAGTGATTGAACCACTTTTTGTAGTGTCAGAGCCTTTTCCAGCCAGCGCAGTGGTCCGTTTCCCTACACGGCAGGCCAAGATTCAAATGTGGGACCCTTTAAGAGGAGACCCTCTGGACTGTCCAAATATGCCAGCCACGCAGTCCTGGGGTCCCCACAGTAAGCGGTGCTAGATGCGGTGTGCACAGGGCCGGCTCTACCATTAGGCAGCTTTAGGCAGCTGCCTAGGGGCGCCATCCACTGGGGGGGAGCCACTGAGTCCACACACACAAAAAAAAACCATGAAGGCTATCTCCTTCAGTCATACCTCCCAACATGACCTATTGGAGGAGGAACAAAATGCTCTGTTCCCGGACTTCCCAATAATTTATGATTGCCATCACCTGCTGAAACACCTTATCAATTAACTAGTTCAACATAGGTGATGACAATAATAAATTAAGAGAGAAGTCCAGGAAGTCCTGGGACGGATCATGTTGGGAGGTATGCTTTCAGTCTAGGACGGGACCAGTGCCGAATCTACCAAGGTGTAAAGCCTCCGGAACTCTCCCAACCCCTGGCACTGCACTCTCACCTGTCAGTGCAACAGAGCCTGCAGCAGTGGTGGCCGCCCATTCCGTCTCCTCCAGTTTTCTTCTTTCCTCAAGATGCCAATAGTGTCACTGGTGACACTAATATAAAAAGATGTGCCCCCTAGACAACACCTGAAGGCCTGTTGCTGATGAATGAAGCCTGGTAAGGTACATCTGTTAAGTGTGTATCTATATGTGTGTGAAGGGTGGGTTGAGGAATGCTGTGTGTGTGTGTGTGTGTGTGTGTGTGTGTGTGTGTGTGTGTGTGTGTGTTAATGAGCGCTGTGTGTTTGTGTGCATTTTTAGGGTGCGTTAATAAGTGCTGGCGGGGTGTGTGTGTAAGTGTGTGTTTGTGTGTATTAATGAGCGCTGTGTGTGAGTGTCATATTAGTTAGGGCATTTCTATGTAGTATATCATAAATTGGGGACACTGACACGTGGCATATTATAAATTGGGGCCACTGATGCATGGCATATTATGAATAGGAAGGAGCAGGGGCTGTGAGTGGAATGTTGCCTAGGGCACCAAGAAACCTTGCACCAGCCCTGGGTGTGCAGCCCCTGCTGCAAGTACCCATCTTGGCATTGGCCGTGCAGGAGTTTCGGCACCAGCGGGGGCTGATGGAGCTGCAGCGCTGAAGTCTAACACACTTATAGTGCTGACAAGCTCAGAGTGGGAAAAAAAACTTTTTAAAATTGAAAGCATAAAGATGCAACCAGTTTCCTGCAGGCACTAACAAAAAAAACTGACGTCCCTGAGCATAGAGGCGGGATTATAGAGGCCACAGGGTATCCACAGGATAACATTGGGATGTCCCAAAGCAGTTTAAGTGGTGGGGACGCTCCTGATTGGACCGGAGAATCCTTAGCCCGAACTCAGTGTCCTGAGAGGCAAAGGTATATCAACAGCATAATGTCTAATTAATTACTGTGTGATCCCTGACCAGAGCTGATGGGAGAGGAGACCGTACAGTGATATATGAGGGGGAATAACACTGATCGTGGAGGCGGAAGTGATGATCGTGGAAGCGGAAGTGACTATTGCGCCCATACACGCGGGACAAGCAGGAGCAGGGTGCCGGGCAGCAGGCGCTGGGCAGTGGGAGACGGGCAGCGGGCACATGGTGCCGGGCAAGGCGCTGGGAGCGGAGTCGAACAAGTGCAGGAGCGCCACTTGTAGGAGCAGGTGCCGGGAGCAGGTGCAGCCAGGAGCTGAGTGATCAAGTGCAGGAACGGTACCAAGAACGGGAGAAAAGATCTGGGAGCTATGACCAGTGAGCGGGTGCTGCTGCAGAAGGACCAGGCACTCTCCGGATACGCAAGTATCGTCACGGTCACACTTTCCACACATTTCCCTGTTATACAACGTTATACATTCTTTTGATTGTACTGATTGTATTTTCAATTATTGTTCTGTTGTGAATACTGTCTCTCTCCACTGTCACACATTCTTTTGATTTATTTCTTTCGGTTGTATTTCCAATTACTGTACTGTGGTTGTACATTGTTTCTCTCCACAGCTAGGCTCATAGTACCGTGTTGTATTACATAGTTTGTATTGTTTTTCTAAAGGTAATAGGGAGTTAGGTTTTACAAACAAAACGGGTGGGGCTGTGATTGAGAATCTCATTCAGAGCATGTCGTGCAAGATGCATGCGAACCTGTAGCAACCGTCCCAGTGTGAATACATCTGCACTAGGTGTGTGCGAACGGTTGCCCTGGAAGCCCAGGTAACTGATCTAGAGCAAACCGTCATGCATCTGAGGGAGATTCACAGTCTCGAGCAAGGCAAATGGTACCCATACACTAGTGCGATGCCCCGCGGCATTGCACCGGCAGTTCAGGTGCGATGAAATCGCACCTGAACTGCCAAAGTGATTACCATGCGATCATGCGATAGATCGCATGGTGATCATGTGATCGGCACATCACCGCCAAGTGGGAGTGGCACCTGGCCGCTCCCGGCGGGTGCCCATCGCACATCGCAGAGCAATATATCGCATGTGGTTTTAAAACCTCATGCGATCGCACTGCGAAGTGAGAAATATTAAGTGCAGCACATACTATCTTGAGACACGACATTCGAGCGGCGTCCCCGCGCTTCGCGTCTCAAGGTACCTAAAATGTGCATACAATCCTTCAATTTCTCTCACAGATGAGGTCGAAAGGATAGCACCTAATATCTCACAAATGTATGGGCACCATTAGATAGAACGGTGGAGGAGTTGCAGGAGGGGTCACCGGTAGATGAGGATGACCAGGTAGCCAGCTGGGTCACAGTTAGGAGGAAGAAAAAGAGGGGGAGGCACAACATCTCTGAACTACTAAACCCCAACAAGTTTGCCCGATTAGACGTAGATTTGGTGGATGGTAGTGAGGAAATGACGGTGCCGGAGGAGACTGTTCCCTCTAGCAACCAGAGGAGCAGTCTCTCTGGCGCAGTTGGGATAAAAGATAGTGAGGTACCTAGTCAGATTGTGGTGGTAGGGAATTCTATTATCAGGAAGACAGACAGGACAATCTGCTTCCGGGACCGTGATCACTGTACAGTCTGTTGTCTCCCGGGTACTCGGGTGCGGCACATCACGGACCGGGTAGATAGATTTTTGGGAGGGGCTGGGAACAACCCGGCGGTCTTGGTGCATGTTTGCACCAATGACAAAGTTAGTGGTAGGTGGGATGTCCTTAAGAAAGATTATAGGGAAGAAACTTTAGGCAAGGACATCTAAGGTGATATTCTCTGAAATATTACCCATGCCACACGCTAGACCAGGGAGGCAGAGGGAGATTAGGGAGGTAAATGTGTGGCTTAGGGTCTGGTGTAGGAAAGAGGGGTTTGTGTTCCTGGAACACTGGGCAGATTTCTCAGTCAGGAGCCATCTTTTTTGTCGTGATGGATTGCACCTGAATGAGGAGGGGCAGTGGTGCTGGGGGGAAGGATGGTTAGAAGGTTGGAGGAGATTTTAAACTAGGTGCCTGGGACGAGGGTTTAGTTAGAAACTACTGGTCAAGCAGTGAGAGCAATAAAGATGGTGGTAGTGAACCAAATGGGGGTGGAGAAGGGGGGAAGGAAAGAGCAGACTTCACGGCCATTAATATGGGTACTAATAAGGGTATTACCAAGGGTATTGCCAAATCACTGACTAGTGACGTTTATGGGTCACCGTTGCTGCATACAGAAATGATGTCCCTAGCGCAAGGAGAAATACTTATCTTAATTGTATGTATGTAAACGCTAGAAGCCTAACCGGTAAAAAGGTGGAACTAGAAATCCTTGCCGCAAGCAATCAGTACTATATTATAGGCATTACTGAACCCCGGTGGGACGACTCTCATGACTAGTCAGTTAATATGGAGGGTTATACTTTGTTCAGGAGAGACAGATCAAACAAACGGGGTGGAGGGGTTTGTCTTTACGTAAAGCCGTTTTCTCTTATATACTAGAGGATGCTGGGGTCCACGTTAGTACCATGGGGTATAGACGGGTCCACTAGGAGCCATTGTCACTTTAAGAGTTTGAGAGTGTGGGCTGGGTCCTCCCTCTATGCCCTTCCTACCAGACCCAGTTTAGAAAATGTGCCCGGAGGAGCCGGTCATAGCTAGGGGAGCTCTACAGAGCTTCTTTAGTAAAAGTTTATTTTAGAGTTTATTATTTTACAGGGAGGCTGCTGGCAACAGTCTCCCTGCTTCGAGGGACTAAGGGGGAGGAGTAGTGTCTGCCCTGCGGGGTCTGAGCCACTATCTCCGCTGACAGGACACAACTCCTGAGGGGATCGAACGTTCCCTGCCACAGTGGATCGCTCACCCCGGCAGCATGCCACCACCCCCTTACAGACACAGATGATCAGAAGAGGCAAGATATAGCGGCACAAGGATAGGAGCACAGTTCTGAGCAGGTGCTCTCCGGGAAGGCTCAGCGGCACACAGTGTTGGCGCTTTGAGGGGCATCCTGAGCCAGCGACTTAATACCCTACACTGGTTACAGACGCTAACCGGAGACTGAATCCCCAGGCTAGCGTCACAATCCTCCGTACTCAGACGCTCAACAGGGGACAGAATCCCCCACCTTGCAATGGAGTCCGCAGGCCAGTATAAAGAATTTGTGTGGAAAGTCGAGCCATCTTCAAGGGGCAGAGCTTCTCCTCAGACCGGACCCAGCAGCGTTCAGGGCCATTTTCCTGCCTGCAGTTCCTGTACACAGACGACAGAGCTGTCCCTCCAAGCAACTCCAGCTATCCTGTGCGGTACCAGGGAGTTGTAGAAGGGAGGGGGGGAGGCGGTGAATTAGATCTGTGCAACTATTACAGTACACAGTGGGCGCTGATAAGGGGTGTCCTTTATATATAACAGCGCTGTGAGTGGGTTGGCTCCAATCTCTGTGTCTCTCTTGCCATTCTCAGCGGGGAAACTCTGTCTAACCTAGTGTGTGTGTGTGTGTGTGTGTGTGTGTGTGTGTGTGTGTGTGTGTGTGTGTGTGTGTGTGTATGTGTGTGTATGTGTGTGTGTGGTGCTTGGGGTCTCCAGTTAGCTATGTCCAGGGACTCTGTGTCATATGCAGCTGAAGACATGTCCTCTCAGGATGATCTCATTCCATGTAATCAGGATTGCACTGTTGTAGCGCAGATACCAGCAAGGGAGCCGGAGTGGTTATCCTCTATCAAAACTATGATTTCTCAGATTTCTTCTAGGGTTGCTGAGAATGAATTTGCAACTCAGGTTTTACAGAACTCTATGGCAGTTTGGTCCGGTTCTGTTACCTCAGGACCCCCTCTGTGGGTTCCCACAAACGTGCTCTTGCCCAGATCATGCAAGACGACATGGATACCGACTCTGACACGGCAGACGGTGATGGGGACGTGCTCAGGGGGGCCGCATCTCGGTCAGCAATCTTCATTCCGGGAGTAGACAACTGGGAAGCGGACTTCCTCAGCAGACACGATCTCCATCCAGGGTAGTGGTGACTCCATCCGGAGGTGATCAAGGAGGTAATTGTTAGGGTCTCCTGCCCTGTGCTGCCACGTCGTCATGGCAACCGGGAGACAAGTGCTAGCGGAGTAACCTGAGCGCAGCTGATACTCCGGTTCGGGTCTTTTGCTGTGCAGTGGTTACAGGCAGGGGATCCGGTGCTGGTTTTTGTGCTCACAGTCTGTGAGGTCTGAGGGGGGCGTGGACAGCACCTGCTTTATAAGGCCTCTTCTCAGGTTAAGCAGATGCTGCTGAATCTTTGTTGGTTAGTCAGTTCCTGAAAGTTAGCCAGTACTGTGTAGCTTTGTATTTGTTGTTGCTTACTGCAAATAGGCCTGGGGATTTGGTACTACACTCTGCCAATCCAGACCTAGCAGCAAGACTGGAGTCAGTCGTTTAGCCTGCTGAGGTTCTTTTGCTATTCTGTGAACCCAGCAGGTTTGTGGCTGTACTTTCAGACCTGCCTGCTTAATCCTCTCTCACTGTGCAGGGCGTCCATGTGTCAGTTTAGTGGCAGTAAGCTGAACCTGGGCCCTGCAAGTGAGAATTAGGATTGTGGAGACTCTCCTTGTGTCTATTATTCCATCTCTGACCAAGGAGTTTACTGCCACACCCGTTGGTATCCCTTTAGGGTTTTGCTGTTGCCCTTAGCAACAGCATTTCGGGTTCTCTACGTATTAAAACACAACATCTTGCTTTTTCCATCTGAGCATTTCTAATACTAGGGAGACACCCAGTTTCTTAGCCTCTGGGCTTCTCTGTTCACTCTGTGTTGGTTTTGTTACCCTATCACCTTCTGTGTACGTTATGTCATATTTCCCAGTCTGTCTGTGAGTTCATTTGTTTTGCATCCCTCTCTGTTCAGACACCAGTACATTCCTGCAGGCACTGGTGTGCATAACAGTTAAAACACCAGTACATTCCTGCAGGCACTGGTGTGCATAACATATTCAGCAGCCCAATACTCCTGTTGAAATGTTGTGGGAATATGGAGCATACCCCTCAAAATACGTTGCAACAGGTGGTCGATCAGGTGCAGGTCCTGACTCGTCAATTTAATGATTTGTCCATTAAAATGCACACCTCCCAGGCCGCTGGCGGAGCTCCCGCAGCAGCAGCACCTTCAGGGGTTAAGGAGCCGAAAGTAAATCTTCCGGATCGTTTTTCTGGAGATCGCTCGCAGTTCTTTTGTTTCAAGGAGAGCTGCAAGTTATATTTCCAGCTTAGGCCTCAGTCTTCTGGGTCAGAGATTCAGCGGGTGGGCATAGTGATTTCCTTGCTACAAGGAGACCCACAGGTCTGGGCATATGGGTTGCAGCCTGACTGTCCATCGCTAAAAAGTGTTGATGCTTTTTTTACGGCACTGGGCATGTTGTATGATGACCCTGACAAGACGGCCTCAGCCGAGGCTCAGATTTCGATCCTTAAGCAAGGGCGAAGGCCAGTTGAGGTTTACTGTACGGAGTTTCGGAGGTTGGCCCATGATACCCAGTGGAATGACCCAGCCCTGAGACACCAGTACCGAAGAGGTCTTTCTAACCAGATAAAAGACCAACTGGTACAATATCCCTTGCCTGATAGCTTGGATCAGCTCATGCAGTTATCCATCCGGGTGGATAGACGGCTGAGAGAGCGTAGGCTTGAAAGGGAGACCGAGGTTTCCTTCTTTCCCAAGGGAACCTCAGACTCTGAGGAATTTTCCGAGGAGCCTATGCAGATTGGGGCTACCCGCCTCTCCTCGCGTGAGAAGACGCGGAGGAGACAGCAGGGGTTGTGTTTGTACTGTGGGAATAAGGGTCATGTGGTAGTATCATGCCCAGAAAAGCCGGAAAACTTCAGGGCCTGAGGGTGATGGGAAATATCCTGTCAGGCCAGAAGTCAGAATTTCCCAAGAAGACTTTTATCATTCCGGTGACCTTGAAGATCCTCGGTCAAACTGTCAAGACTGAGGCCTTTGTGGACAGTGGGGCCGACGGGGTTTTTA
This sequence comes from Pseudophryne corroboree, assembly GCF_028390025.1. Classification (NCBI taxonomy): domain Eukaryota; kingdom Metazoa; phylum Chordata; class Amphibia; order Anura; family Myobatrachidae; genus Pseudophryne; species Pseudophryne corroboree. Next base: position 308,206,747 of record NC_086450.1, read on the forward strand.
TGGACCGCCAATTCGCCCTGAAACACTCTGTTTCCTTAGTACCCTTGGCGTCAGAAATTGAGATTTGTGGGTTAAACGGGGAACCATTATCCCAGGGTAAAATTACCTCTTGCACTAGCCAGATTTCTTTGTTTATTGGAGCCACACACTCTGAAAAATTGTCCTTTTATGTGACTGTCTGTACTTTTGCCCCATTGGTGTTGGGGTTACCCTGGTTAAGGGCCCACAATCCTCAATTTGACTGGGTCTCTGGGGAGATTCTTAGTTGGGGTACTGATTGTTTCAGGAGTTGCTTGAGCCTTCCAGTCAGGCTCTCGTAGCTAAGTTTGCCAGGATTGCCAGGGTGTTATGCAGATTTTGCGGACGTGTTCTCCAAAAAAGTTGCAGAGGTACTACCTCCCCATCGCCCCTATGACTGTGCCATTGATTTGTTGCCGAATGCTAAGCTTCCCAAGAGCAGGTTGTACTCCCTGTCACGTCCTGAGACTCAGGCTATGGCAGAGTACATTCAGGAGAACTTGGCTAAAGGATTTATCAGACCTTCACAGTCTCCAGTTGGGTCGGGGTTCTTCTTCGTGGGTAAAAAGGACGGTTCATTGCGACCCTGCATCGACTTCAGGGAATTGAACCGTATCACGATTAAAAACTCATACCCACTGCCTCTCATTTCGGTCTTGTTTGACCAGCTTCGTACTGCCACCATTTTTTCTAAGATTGACCTACGCGGTGCGTACAATCTAATCCGAATAAGAGAGGGGGATGAATGGAAGACTGCCTTTAATACCCACTCAGGGCATTATGAATATTTGGTGATGCCTTTTGGGCTCTGTAATGCCCCGGCAGTCTTCCAGGATTTCATGAACGATGTGCTCAGGGAATATTTGGATAGATTCTTAGTTGTATACTTAGATGACATCCTAATCTTCTCCCATTCCCTGGAGGAACATCGGAAGCATGTACGCTTAGTCCTCCAGAAACTCAGAGACCACCGGCTTGGGGCGAAGCTGGAGAAGTGCGAATTTGAAGTTCAGCAAATCGCATTTCTAGGATATATTATCTCCCCAGAAGGTTTCCAAATGGAGGGTTCCAAGGTACAGGTAGTCTTGGATTGGGTGCAGCCCACTAGTTTGAAGGCGCTTCAGCGTTTCCTGGGCTTTGCAAATTTTTATAGACGATTTATCGCTGGATTTTCGTCTATAGTGGCGCCCTTGGTGGCACTCACTAAGAAAGGGGCGGATGTTGCTCACTGGTCTCGTGAGGCCAAAGCGGCTTTTGCCCGTCTCAAAAGGGCATTTGTCTCGGCCAAGGTGCTGCGACACCCAGATCCAGAGCGTCCTTTTGTGGTGGAGGTGGATGCCTCTGAGATGGGTATTGGGGCAGTGCTCTCTCAGATGGGAGTGTCTGATAATCGCCTTCATCCCTGTGCTTACTTTTCCCGTAAATTTTCGCCTGCCGAGATGAATTATGACGTGGGTAACCGGGAATTGTTGGCTATTAAGGATGCACTCGAGGAGTGGAGACACTGGCTTGAGGGGGCTAAGTTTGTGGTCTCAATTCTCACCGACCATATGAATTTGGCATATTTAGAGTCAGCGAAGCGTCTCAATGCCAGGCAGGCACGATGGGCTTTGTTTTTTGCTCGCTTTAATTTTTTGATAACATATCGCCCTGGGTCAAAAAACATCAAGGCTGATGCGCTCTCGCGGAGTTTTGCTCCAATCCAGGAGACCACCGAGGAGCCGTTGCCCATTGTGTCCCCATCATGTATTAAAGTGGGCATTACCAAGGACCTCTTGTCATTAGTCCTTAGAGCACAGGAGCAGGCTCCTCCAGACCTTCCGGTAGGTTTTTTGTTTGTGCCTCCTAGGTTAAGACAGCGAGTGTTCCTGGAATTCCATGCCAAGAAGTCGGCAGGTCACCCGGGTATTGCCAGAACTCGGGAGTTGCTATCTAGGGCGGTGTGGTGGCCCTCGGTGGCTAAGGATGTGGATCAGTGGGTTCGGGCATGTGACATCTGTGCCCGAAATAAGACTCCTAGAGGGGTTCCTGTTGGCCCATTACATCCACTCTCTATTCCATCTAAGCCATGGACCCACATTTCAATGGATTTTGTTGTGGACTTGCCCAAATCCTCGGGGATGACAGCCATCTGGGTTGTCGTTGACAGGTTTTCGAAGATGGCGCACTTCGTTCCACTGGTTGGGCTGCCATCGGCCAGACGCCTGTCTGAATTATTTATGCTGCATGTTGTGCGTCTCCACGGGTTGCCACTTGATGTGGTCTCTGACCGCGGATCCCAGTTTGTGGCCAAATTCTGGAGGGCATTTTGTTCCGATCTCCAGATTTCTGTCAGCTTGTCGTCAGGCTACCATCCGCAGTCTAATGGGCAGACTGAAAGGGTGAACCAGTCCTTGGAGCAGTTCCTCAGGTGTTATGTCTCCAAGTGTCAGACTGACTGGGTTGCTCATCTGTCCATGGCGGAGTTTGCCTATAACAACGCGGCTCACTCTGCTACAGGGATCTCTCCCTTCCTTTGTGTGTATGGGCATCATCCTAAGGCCAATTCTTTTGACCCCCTGGACTCCACGCCAGGTGGTTCCTCTGTCGTTTCGGTCCTTAGAGGTATTTGGAGGAAAGTGAAGAAAGCCCTTGTGTCTGTGTCATTAGTGACCAAAAGGGCTTTTGATAAGCGGAAAAGACCCTGCAGCTTCAAATTAGGAGACTTCGTCTGGTTGTCTACCAAGAATTTGAAGTTGAGACAGCCATCTCATAAGTTAGGCCCCCGGTTCATCGGCCCTTATAAGATCACCAGGGTTATCAATCCGGTGGCATTTCAGTTAGATCTGCCCCGTTCTTTGGGTATCAATAAAACATTTCATTGTTCCCTTTTAAAACGGGCGATTAGTAATCCTTCTTCCAGAGGAAGACCTTCCCCTCTTCTGATACGTGGCCAGAGGGAGTTTGTGGTTGAAAGGGTTCTTGACTCCAAGATGGTTCGGGGTCGGCTGTCATTTTTGGTGCACTGGAAGGGGTATGGCCCGGAGGAGCGGTCGTGGGTGCGCAGTTGTGATCTTCATGCCCCCAGACTGATACGCTCTTTCTTCTCGCAGTTCCCCGATAAACCCGGTGGTAGGGGTTCTTTGACCCCTCGTCAGAGGGGGGGTACTGTTAGGGTCTCCTGCCCTGTGCTGCCACGTCGTCATGGCAACCGGGAGACAAGTGCTAGCGGAGTAACCTGAGCGCAGCTGATACTCCGGTTCGGGTCTTTTGCTGTGCAGTGGTTACAGGCAGGGGATCCGGTGCTGGTTTTTGTGCTCACAGTCTGTGAGGTCTGAGGGGGGCGTGGACAGCACCTGCTTTATAAGGCCTCTTCTCAGGTTAAGCAGATGCTGCTGAATCTTTGTTGGTTAGTCAGTTCCTGAAAGTTAGCCAGTACTGTGTAGCTTTGTATTTGTTGTTGCTTACTGCAAATAGGCCTGGGGATTTGGTCCTACACTCTGCCAATCCAGACCTAGCAGTAAGACTGGAGTCAGTCGTTTAGCCTGCTGAGGTTCTTTTGCTATTCTGTGAACCCAGCAGGTTTGTGGCTGTACTTTCAGACCTGCCTGCTTAATCCTCTCTCACTGTGCAGGGCGTCCATGTGTCAGTTTAGTGGCAGTAAGCTGAACCTGGGCCCTGCAAGTGAGAATTAGGATTGTGGAGACTCTCCTTGTGTCTATTATTCCATCTCTGACCAAGGAGTTTACTGCCACACCCGTTGGTAACCCTTTAGGGTTTTGCTGTTGCCCTTAGCAACAGCATTTCGGGTTCTCTACGTATTAAAACACAACATCTTGCTTTTTCCATCTGAGCATTTCTAATACTAGGGAGACACCCAGTTTCTTAGCCTCTGGGCTTCTCTGTTCACTCTGTGTTGGTTTTGTTACCCTATCACCTTCTGTGTACGTTATGTCATATTTCCCAGTCTGTCTGTGAGTTCATTTGTTTTGCATCCCTCTCTGTTCAGACACCAGTACACTCCTGCAGGCACTGGTGTGCATAACAGTTAAAACACCAGTACATTCCTGCAGGCACTGGTGTGCATAACAGTAATAGATCTTTGGGGCATACCCCAAATCGACATGATGGTATCTCGTCTCTACAAGAAGCTTCGGCTGTATTGTTTCAGGTCGAGGGACCCGCAAGCAGTGGCGGTGGATGCCCTAGTGACTCCGTGGGTGTTGCAGTTGGTGTACGTGTTTCCTCCACTTCCACTCATTCCAAGAGTTCTCAAACTCAAAAAGAGAACAGGAGTTCGGCAATCCTCATTGCTCGGGACTGGTCAAGAAGGGTTTGGTACGCGGATCTTCTGGTTCTACTGCTAGAAGAGCCGAGGTCTCTTCCTCTTCAGGAGGACCTGCTGCAGCAGGGGCCACTCGCCTATCAAGACTTACCACGGCTACATTTGACGGCATGGAGGTTGAACACCAGATACTAGCTCGGAAGGGCATTCCGAACAAGGTTATTCCTTCCCTGATACAGGCTAGGAAAGGAGTAACATCTAAACATTACCATTGTATTTGGAAAAAATGTGTCTTTGTGTGAGTCCAAGAAGTTTCCTACGGTGGAGTTTCAACTGGGACGGTTTCTCCTCTTCCTGCAAGCAGGTGTGGATATGGGCCTGAGGTTAGGATCCATAAAGGTCCAGATTTTGGCCCTATCCATTTTATTCCAGCAACAGTTGGCTGCCCTCCCTGAGGTTCAGACTTTTTTGAAGGGAGTTCTGCACATCCAACCTACCTTTATACCACCTACGGCACCCTGGGATCTTAATGTGGTGTAGCAGTTCCCCCAGTCGGACTGGGTTGAACCTCTACAGGAGGTTGAGGTCAAGTTTCTCACGTGGAAGGCTGTCACTTTGTTGGCCTTAGCTTCTGCTAGACGTGTGTCGGAGTTGGGGGCTTTGTCATGTAAAAGCCCATACTTGATCTTCCATGAAGACAGAGCTGAGCTTCGGACACGTCAGCAGTTTCTTTCGAAGGTTGTGTCGTCATTTCATATCAACCAACCTATTGTGGTGCCAGATGCGACTGACTCCTCAATTTCATCAAAGTCCTTAGATGTTGTAAGGGCTCTAAAAATCTATGTGAGGAGGACTGCTCATCACAGAAAATTGGACTCTCTGTTTGTCCTGTATGATCATAAGAAAATTGGGTGTCCTGCTTCTAAGCAGATGATCTCCCGCTCGATCAGGTTCACTATCCAGCATGCGTATTCTACAGCAGGCTTGCCGTGTCCTACGTCTGTTAAGACCCACTCTTCTCGTAAGGTGAGTTCTTCCTGGGCAGCTGCCCGGGGTGTCTCAGCATTACAACTCTGCCGAGCAGCTACTTGGTCAGGGTCGAACACATTCGCAATGTTCTACAAGTTCAATACTTTGGCCTCCGAGGACCTTAAGTTTGGTCAATTGGTTCTGCTGGAGCCTCCACACTCTCCCTCCCGTTCTGGGAGCTTTGGTACATCCCCATGGTACTAATGTGGACCCCAGCATCCTCTAGGATGTAAGAGAAAATAGGATTTGAATTACCTACCGGTAAATCCTTTTCTCGTAGTCCGTAGAGTATGCTGGGCGTCTGGCCAGTGCTTCGTTATCCTGCAGTGGTTATTTAGTTCTGCACTGCTTAGTTCTGGGTCATTACTGTCTTGTTACTTGGTAAGTAATCCTGTTCAGCCGTTGCTGATGTTTCAAGCTAGTTAGCTTTGATTGCCTTGTATGTGAGCTGGTGTGAATCTTGCCACTATCTGTGTAATCCTTCTCTTGAAGATGTCCGTCTCCTCGGGCACAGTTTCTAGACTGGGTCTGGTAGGAGGGGCATAGAGGGAGGAGCCAGCCCACAGTCTCAAACTCTTATAGTGCCAATGGCTCCTAGTGGACCCGTCTGTACCCCATGGTACTAATGTGGACCCCAGCATCCTCTACGGACTACGAGAAAAGTATTTACCAGTAGGTAATTAAAATCCTTTTTTTAAATCCCGATGTACGGGAAGATATTCATGAAGAAACTGTAAACACTGTTGAGACGTTATGGGTTGAAATTACATGCGGGGGAATGGGAAAGAATAAGATAGTAGTGGGGCTATGCTACAAGCCTCCTGGCATTTATATATCTGACAAGGAAATGTTGCTGAAGCAAACTGATAAAGCGGTAGGAGCAGGCGGTGTAATAGTAATGGGAGATTTTAACTATCCGGAGATAAATTGGACAAACGATTCATGCAATACTGCTAGGGGTAATATGTTTTTAAACACACTAAATTATAACTACTTACTTCAACTAATCGAGGAACCAACTAGGCACAACGCAATCTTAGACCTTTTATTGACAAACAAGGGGGACTTGATATCAAATATTATAGTAGGGGAGCCCATAGGAAACAGCGACCACAATATGGTCACATTCAATATCAATTTTCATAAGCAGTCCTATATAGGTTCAACTAGGACTCTGAACTTCAGCAAAGCCAACTTTAACATGATGAGAGAAGCTTTAAGGGACACTGAATGGGAATTTTTTTTCCAAGGAAAAAACACTACGGAGAAATGGAAGGTGTTAAAATCTCTGCTCGATGAGATTACTCGTAAATGTATTCCCATGGGCACCAAACAAAGGACTAAAAACTCCAAACCAATGTGGCGTAATAAAAATATTAAGGAATTAATGGGCAGAAAAAGGCGAGCATTCAGAAAATACAAATCAGTCGGGAAGGAGGAGTCATTACAGTATTATAAGGTTTGCAACAATTTATGCAGAAAAGAAATAATAATGGCTAAAGTAGAAACTGAAAAGTTAGTAGCAAAGGAAAGTAAATCAAACCCCAAATTTATTTTTAAATATATCAACAGCAAAAGATTAAAAAAGGAGAGTATAGGCCACTTAAAGGACAAACTGGGATGCTTAATAAAAAATAACGACATAGAAGATACATTAAACAAGTTTTTCCTCATCTGTATTTAAACTAGAGGACCAGATGCATGAACTAACACCCAACCCTAATAAGGATGATGGGGGTCATTCCGAGTTGTTCACTCGTTGCCGATTTTCGCAACGGAGCGATTAAGGCAAAAATGCGCATGCGCATGGTACGCAGTGCGCATGCGGTTAGTATTTTAACACAAAATTTAGTAGATTTACTGACGTCCGAACGAAGATTTTTCATCGTTGAAGTGATCAGAGTGTGATTGACAGGAAGTGGATGTTTCTGGGCGGAAACTGGACGTTTTCTGGGAGTGTGCGGAAAAACGCAGGCGTACCTGGAAAAAACGCGGGAGTGTCTGGAGAAACGGGGGAGTGGCTGGCCGAACGCAGGGTGTGTTTGTGGCGTCAAACCAGGAATGAAACGGCCTGAGCTGATCGCAATCTGTGAGTAGGTCTGGAGCTACTCAGAAACTGCTAAGAATTTTCAATTCGCAATTCTGCTAATCTTTTGTTCGAAATTCTGCTAAGCTAAGATACACTCCCAGAGGGCGGCGGCCTAGCGTGTGCAATGCTGCTAAAATCTGCTAGCGAGCGAACAACTAGGAATGACCCCCCATGTCCCACTGCTTAGTGCTTATTTAAGTGAGGAGGAAGTCTGTGACCGATTGAAAAAAATTAAGATTAATAAGTCACCTGGTCCAGACGGTATTCATCCAAGGGTTCTCATGGAGCTACACTCCGAATTAGCAAGACCTCTATTTTAAATCTTCAATGATTCACTTACATCAGGCAAAGACTGGTGCATAGTGGAAGTAGTGCCAATCTTCAAAAAGTGTAGTAAAGCTGAACCGTCAATTATAGACCAGTTAGTCTAACATCTATAGTGGGGAAAGTCCTAGAAAGCATTCTGAGGGATAGTGTACAGAAGATCCTTGAAGCCAAAAAGATTATTAGGAACCAACACGGATTTGTGAAAGATAGATCATGCCAAACAAACATACTAGGTTTTTATGAAACAGTTAGTTCGAACCTTGATCAGGGTAAGATGGTGGATGTAATCTTTTTAGACTTTGCTAAAGCCTTCGATACAGTGCCAAACATGAGACTTATCTATAAGTTACATGAACTAGGGCTAGGGAGCACAATATGCACTTGGGTTAGTAACTGGTTAGATAATAGGGAGCAGCGAGTTGTGGTAAATGGAACTTTTTCAAATTGGACTGAAGTTCTAAGTGGTGTGCCACAAGGGTCTGTTCTCAGACCGCTATGGTTCAACATTTTCATTAACGATCTAGCAGAAGGTCTAGAGAGCATGGTGTCAATTTTTGCAGACGATACCAAACTATGTAAGGTTATAAATTTGGAGGGAGACGCTGAGTCTCTCCAGAATGATTTATTTAAACTGGAATCATGGGCAGCAAAATGGAGAATGAAGTTTAATATAGACAAGTGTAAGGTAATGCACCTTGGTAGCAAGAACAAAAATAACATCTATTCTACATACTTAATGGGGCGATTTTAGGGGACTCCGTACTGGAAAAATATTTATTGTAGGTGTTCATATAGATAGCAAACTTAGCAGCAGCACCCAATGTAGGATAGTGGCAAAAAAGGCAAACAAGGTACTAGCATGCATAAAGAGAGGTATTGATGCAAGGGATGAGAGTGTTACACTCCCATTATATAAAGCCCTAGTGAGGCCCCATCTGGAATACTGCGCACAATTTTGTGCACCCTACTACAAAAAGGATATCCTGGAACTAGAAAAGGTTCAGAGGCGGGAGACCAAACTAATTAAGGGGATGGAGACGTTGGAATACCAGGAAAGAGTTGCAAGGCTTGACATGTTCGCACTAGAAAAGAGGAGATTAAGAGGGGACATGATCAATATTTATAAATATTTAAGGGGATAATAAACAGAGCTTTGGGGATCTGTTTTTGTTAAGACCAGCACTGAAAACACGCGGACACCCACTTAGGTTAGAGGAGAGGAGATTCCGCACACAGAGGTGGAAAGGTTTTCTTCACAGTAAGGACAATACGAGTTTGGAATTCCCTGCCTGAGAGAGTAGTGATGGCAGACTTGGTCAATACTTTTAAGAATGGCCTAGATAAATTCCTAATGGATAAGGATATACAGGGTTATGGAGGATAGATCACGTTCCATAGTTATAATAAAATGAGGAAATACAACACAACGGCCAACTTTATCAAACAGATAAAACTAGTCCTGAAAATAATACAGAGTAGGAGAACTCAAATAGGTTGAACTCGACGGACAGATTGTCTTTTTTCAACCTCACAAACTATGTAACTATATATGTAACTATGTAACTATGTCTAATGAATGTGTTAATGGAAGACCATGTGGCTGCCTTACATATCTGTTCGGCTGAAGCACCTGTACTGCCCATGACGGACCTAACTTACAAGTAGAGTGAGCAGAGACATTGGGGGTCATTCTGACCCGTTCGCACGCAGTGGTTGCTCGCTGCCGTGCAAATGGGTCAGAAATGCGCATGCGCGGCGTGCGTATTGCACACGCACGCACGGCGTTGCCTCGCGACAGATGTCGCCAGGCAACGGAGCACCTAGTGTGAAGAAAAGAAGCAGCGCTGGCCGGGAAGAAGATCGACAGCGGAGAGGCAGTCCGGGGCGGATACTCACCGTTGGAGGCCTTTTTCGGGGAGTGGTAAGAAGAACGCAGGCATGTCCAGGCAAACGGAGGGTGGATGTCTGATGTCAGGACCGGGATCTTCATCGCTGGATCCGTTGCACTGGGTAAGTAGCTGCAGGGCTGGTCTTGTTTTGCAGGAAAATTTGTAAGCATAGCAGGGCTGCACAAGCGATCGCAGCCCTGCTAAGCTAAAATACACTCCCCCATAGGCGGGGATTAGTTGATCGCAGCAGCAGCAAAAAGTTGCTGGCTGCGATCAACTCGGAATGACCCCCATTATTCGGAACAGGGAGATCAGCTTGAGAATATGCTTCTGAAATTGTCATCTGAAGCCATCTTACCAGTGTCTGCTTATCAGCAGGCCATCCTCTCTTGTGAAAACCGTAGAGAACAAAGAGAGAATCTGTCTTTCTGATAGCACTGGTACGATCTACATAGAACCTTAAGGCACGTACTACGCCCAACGATGCATATCCCGCAGAAAGGTCCGGCCCTTGAAAAGCTGGGACTACAATTTCTTTGTTAAGGTGGAATTTAGATATCACCTTAGGAAGATACCCAGATTTGGTTCTAAGAACTGCTCTAGCTGCATAAAAAATATAACAATGCCTCTAAATCTAAAACTCTTCTAGCTGAAGCCATAGCCAGTAGAAAGAGAACTTTAGCTGTCAACCATTTAAGATTCACTCTTTTAAGTGGTTCAAATGGAGCAACTTGAAGGGCCTTTAGAACTAAACTTAAGTCCCAAGGCACTGTAGGAGAAACAAAAGGAGGTTGAATGCGCAGCATTCCCTGGAAAAAAAGTATGCATATCCTGTTGGTTGGCAATTTTCTTTTTGAACCATACAGTTAGTGCTGACACTTGCACTCTCAAGGAAGCCACCCTTAAACCTTTATCCATTCCTGCCTGAAGGAATGCCATATTCGGTAATAAATACGAGCTGAGGAAGGTTTCTTTACTCTGAGCATTGTTTGAATTACCTGTTGTGAGAATCCTCTTGACTTCAGGATAGAGGTCTCAAGAGCCATGCCATCAAAGACAGCCAATCCAGATATCTGTGATAGCAATGTCCTTGAGTCAGTAGATCTGGACGTTGAGGGAGTAGGAATGCAGCATCCATCGACATCCTCTGCAGATCTGTGTACCAATGTTTTCTGGGCCAAGCCAGAGCTATTAGTATCCCGGCACCCTTTCCTTGTTTTACCTTTCTCACCACCCTGGGCAAAAGGGCGATGGAAGGAAACACATAGGCCAGATGAAAATCCCATCTTACTGACAGGGCATCCACAAAGATCGCTTTACAATCCTTTGTTCTTGATCCGTATGCGGGAACCTTGTGGTTCTGATGGGATGTCATGAGATCTATCTCTGGTAACACACATCTGTCGACCAGTGTCTGGAAGACTTCCGGGTGTAGAGCCCATTCGTTTGCATGAATGGTGTGCCGACTGAGAAAATCCGCTTCCCAGTTTAGGACTCCTGGAATGAACACTGCAGACAAGGCTGGAAGATACACAACAAAACCAATGTGTCTGGCGCTAGATTAAAAAAAATTGTAAACCTCTAGATATTGAGAGGACAAACTAGACTTGGCTGCCTTCACAATGTGGACCTGGAAATCCACCCAACATGAAAATGTGAACCAAAAATATATAAGTGAAGGCGCACAAGATATTAACCGACTGCTGTTTTGATACAAATTAATGATTTATTTCAAAATAATTAAAATCTTAAAATGCAAACAGTAAGACAAAATTATTATTAGCATAAGACCATGAAAGGTATTAATTCTGTCAATTACTCCACATAAAATTAAATGTAAACTCCACACAGATTATGCTTTGGTTAGTATAATGCTCCTTCAGACAGAAAAGGCTTAATTGCATGCACCTATATGGATTAGAACAATTAGAAAAAAGTTCTCCTTCAGCTGAGATGATTCATCCAAATATATAGGCAATATTAATGTTTGCTCCAAGCGGACTGGCTGTTAGTTGTGTAGATAATGAATCCTCCTGCCTGGTCCACAGTAGCTGGGATCCTGGTATCAGATGCAGGGGATGGGGGACTCGTAGCTGAGTCCACGGGTTCATGCACAGCCGCAGCGGTACCAGGATCCCAGCTACTGTGGACCAGGCAGGAGGAATCACCAGGAGGACACATGGGTTTTGCACATTCCAGGAGCGCTCCTGATACTAATGGATGGGTGAAGTATTAACAACACCTATTACACGAACAGCACCCTTTCCTAAGTGGCTTGTTTGAAAATCATCACCTGTGATTTATTCTCTGCACAATTAAACAGTCAGCTTGTTTGGAGCCAATATATAGAAATTGCCTATACGTGTGCATGATATTAGATCTATTCAGCTGAAGGAGAACTGTCTTATAATTGCTTTAATCCATACAAGTGCATGCAATTAAGCTTCTTTCTTGTGATTCATTATCTACACAACTAACAGCCAGTCCGCTTGGAGCAAACATTAATCTTGCCTATATATGTGCATGAATCATCTCAGCTGAAGAACTTTTTTCTAATTGTCCTAATCCATATAAGTGCATGCAATTAAGCCTTTTTTGTCTGAACGAGCATTATACTAACCGAAGCATAATCTGTGTGGAGTTTACATTAAATTTTATGTGGAGTAATTGACAGAATTAATACCTTTCATGGTCTTATGCTAATAATAATTTTGTCTTACTGTTTGCATTTTAAGATTTTAATTATTTTGAAATAAATCATTAATTTGTATCAAAACAGCAGTCGGTTAATATCTTGTGCGCCTTCACTCATATATTTAAGGCAGGAAGATGAAGTTCTGCCCACTTTAACGTGTGACTTATCTCTTTCATTGCATTCTGGCTGTGAGTTCCTCCCTGATGGTTGAGGTACGCTACTGTCGTTGCATTGTCCAAGTGGATCTGAACTGGTTTTCCATGAAGGATGTCCTTTGCCTGAATCAATGCCATGTAATTGGCTAGGCGTTCCAATATATTTATTGGCAGGCAACTTTCTTCCTTGGTCCACTGCCCCTAGAAGCAATTCCTTCCTTACACTGCTCCCCAGCCTTGAAGGTTGGCATCCGTTGTCAGAATTTCCCAATCTGATATCCAAAAGGGTCTCCCTTTGTCCAGATGGGATGTCTGTAGCCACCAGGCTAGTGACCTCCTTACTTCCAGAGTAAGGACTATAGTCTGCATTTTTATTGTCTGCTGAAAACCATTCCATTTGATAAAGATCAGATGTTGCAGAGGCCTTGAATGGAACTGAGCATACTCTGCCATGTCAAATGTTGATACCATCAATCCCATTACACGCATTGCTGCATGAATGGATACCTTTCAACTGTGTAGCAGCTCCTGAATCCTTGACTGAACTTTGGATATTTTGTTCAGAGGTAAAGTTACCCTCTGAAGGCTTGAATTCAATACAGCCCCAAGTGAGTCATCCTTTGTAATGACTTTGCCCAATTTATGAGCCAACCGTGCTTCTGCAGACACTCTATTGTGACACAGAAGCAATTCCTGTGACTGTGCCAGGATTAAAAGATTGTCGAGGTATGGAAAAATTCTTATCCCCTGCTTAGATAAGCTGCCATTACCACCATCATTTTGGTAAATACACTGGGGGCTGTGGCCAATCCGAATGGTAGAGCCTGAAACTGAAAATGCTGTTGGAGGATAGCAAACCTGAGATAGCACAGATGGGACTGGGCTACAGGAACATGTAGGTAAACATCCTGGATTTCCAGGGACACCATAAAATCACCTGGCTCCATGGCCAAAATTATGGAACGTAAAGTCTCCATATGAAATCGATGCACCCAAATGTACTTGTTCAGCATTTTTAAATTGAGTATGGGCCAGAACGACCCATTTGGCTTCAGGAATAGAAACAGGTTGGAGTAGAAACCCTGTCCTCATTATGCATAAGGAACTGGAATGATTACTTCTGATTAAAGTAATTTCTGAACTGCTCCTTGCAAAGCCCTGGCCTTCGTCTCTACCAAAGACGGGCTGGTACAAAAAAACCTTTGAGGAGGGTTTTTCTTGAAAGCAAATGCATAACGTGAGATACCGCTTCTCGCACCCAGACATCTGTGGTAGACTGCTGCCATATCTATGCAAAATGAAGATGTCGGCCTCCCACCGTGGGATCCCCAGGTGGAGGCCCGCATCATCAGGCTGATGGCTTATCTTCTGTTTTAGAAGCAGGTCCTCTGGTAGCCCAATGCTTTTAGTCTTACCATACCTGTTATATTGGGACTGTTTGCCATCACCTTTTCCTTTTGCTTTTCCTTGAGACTGAAAAGGCCGAAAAGCTGGAATTTTAGGCTTGAATTTGTATGTGTAAGGAAACTTGACTTTCTTGGAGTCTGCTTCTGACTCCAAAATACTATTTAATTCTTTACCAAAAAGGATATCTCCAGTAAAAGGTAGACTCCAAAACTTTCTTGGATTCTGAGTCAGCTTTGAATGTACATACCCAAATTGCTCTGCGAGTGGCTACTGCTGAGGCTGATGCTTGAGAGGCAATTGCACCCATATCCAAGGCTGCTTCTTCCAAAAATATTGCAGCCTGTTTAATATGTGCAATATGGGATTTTTGCTCTCTAGATGTAATTGAAATTTCCCCTTCCAATGCATCCACCCAGGCAGCCACTGCTATAGCCATCCAGGCTGAAGCCATGGCTGGTCTTATGATTGCCCAGACAGAGGAAAAATGTTTTTAGGAAACCATCTACTCTCCTATCCATGACTTTATTTAATGATGTTAAAGGTAGAAGTAATGTAGATTTTCGCACTAATTAAATAACATGTGGATCTATTTTGGGGGCTACCTCCCTATTTAAACAGTCCCCAGCTGGAAGAGGATAATTGGAATTCCATTTCCTAGGAATTCTTAATTTCTTACTGGGCGTAGCACAAGCCTCTTCCATAATTTCCGTCAGCTGGTCTGACCCAGGAAACTCAGTCTTAACTGTTTTGGGATGTTTAAATACAGATGCCTTGGATTTTAACACAGGATCTGCTGAATCTTCTAAGGCTAGAATGGCTTTTAATCAACTCAGATATGTCCACTGAGCTGAGACCTTCTTCCTCGCAGAACTGGAGTGTAATGAGTCTTCCTCTTCTGACGAATCCTTATCTGAAACGTGTAGACTGTGAAGATGTTGTTTCATATCTATGTAATTTACTTACCACTGGCTTTTCAGCCTGTTTCTGTTGAGAGGCTACTGCTTCCCCTACTGGAAATAATAAACCGCAGGTAGAATGCTGCACATAAGGGTTAATAGTGTAACCTATCCCTGGTACAGAAGTTGGAATCATCCGCTCAGCTATACTGGATAATGTCTGTGCAAACAAAGCCCATGGGGGATCAATTTGCAACTGTGTCTGCCTTGAATTTTTCAAGAGACCTTGGTGAAAGATAAAAAATTTGCACACAAACCATCCTGAACCAGATCTTGAGAGGTTAACCCTGCCTTGCACGACAAACAAGATATGAGTGTTGGTGCTACTGTGAGTGCATTTTTTTCTGCACCCTTGCCGCTCTTACATATGATAAATAATCAAACACTTTCACAGTGTACTACACAATTTGCGACTGTAATCACTTTAAGATGTGTTAAAGTGACATGCAATCCGACCTTACCCTGCTTAGCACCAGCATTGAGAATCGGAAGACAGAAAAAACTGACAAAATTATAGTAAAGTCAGCAATCACACTAGCAATCAGTCACAGGTTATACATAAGTTTAACCGTATTCAGATGCACAGTGAAAGAAACCAAAGTAATAATATCAGACTCATATGCATTATGCACTTATCCAACTATTCATACTCAAAGGTTGATAGAGACTTAGGGGGTAATTCAGAGTTGATCGCAGCAGCAAATTTGTTAGCAATTGGGCACAACCATGTGCACTGCAACTGGGGTAGATGTAACATGTGCAGAGAGAGTTAGATTTGGGTGGGTTATTTTGTTTCTGTGCAGAGTTAATACTGGCTGATATATTTTTACACTGCAATTTAGATTTCAGTTTGAACACACCCCACCCAAATCTAACTCTCTCTGTACAATACATCTGCCCCACCTGCAGTGCAACATGGTTTACCTAACTGCTAACAATAGTGTTTCTCATCAGAATTAAAATACCAGACATAATGACTTTCAATTTATGCAAAAAAGAAGTTTTAAAAATATACATAGATCTTCATTAGAAAACACTATGTAGCCCGAACATCAACTGCCGAACAGGAGCAAAAGAAAGGATGCACAATGGAGAATTACATATAACATTAAAACATAATGGACAACTAGAAAGTTGACATGACAACAGATAACAATCACCATAACATTCAAACAAGCCGGTGATGATATGTTACCATAAGGTATACTGAACTTACCACAAGATAGGTGAAACTGCTCTGGGTGGGCGTCCAGTGACACCTATGGATTCAAAGAAAAAGCTTTAACTGGTTAGTACCAAAACCCACTTCTTCTTCATCCACTAGGGGTCACTGGAGTACTTTTGGGATGTACCAAAGTTTCCTCCTTGGGCGGGAGAGCTAGTTGGCACCTGTAACCCTAAACGGCGAAAGCTAGATGCTGATGCCGCAAAAGTATCAAACTTGTAAAAGCGCATAAACGTGTGCACCGATGACCATGGCAAAGTTGTGTCGTGGAAGCACCACGACCTGCTGCCCATGACGTTCCCATAGAATGCGTGTAATGTGCTGACATGTGTTCAGGCGGTTGTAGACTAGCATGAAAATAAGCCTGACGAATGGTCAGATCCATCTAGCCAGGGTCTGTTTGGAAGCTTGCCAACCTACTTTGACTGCATCATAGAGAACAAAAAATGTATCTGTTTTACATACTGTTGATGTTCGGGCTACATAAATGCTAAAAGCAACAGCTAAAAGCAGCGGAAATGGTGGAAATAACAGGAATTTAATACCTACTGGTAATTCCTTTTCTCGTAGTTTGTAGTGGATAGTGGGGAACTGTACTTCAGTACCATGGGGTATAGATCGGGTCCACTGGAGCTTGGCACTTTAAAACCTTTTAGTGTGTGTATGTGCGTGCTGGCTCCTCCCCTCTATGCCCTCCTACCAGACTCAGTCTAGGAAACTGTGCAGAGGAGACGGACATGCAGATATACAGTACCACGAGAGAGAAAAATAGGTACAACAGTGGTGAGGCACTAAGCCAACACACAACCATAACTGAAAAGGAGGGCACTAACCAGAATAGAGGATAGCAATACCAAACTAACCTGGATAGCACAGCTATTCCAACAACAGAAGGGGACCGCAACGGCAGGCCAGCCAAACAATTACTCGGGTAAGCAGGAATCGAAGCGGGCGCCCAGTATCCACTATGGACTACGAGAAAAGGAATTACCGGTAGGTATTAAATTCCTATTTTCTCTTACATCCTAGTGGATACTGGGGAACTGTACTTTAGTTCCATGGGGAAGTCCCAAAGTTCCCAAATGGGTGGGAATGCGCTGAGACCCCTGTAAAACCACCTGACCAAACTGAAGGTCATCCCTGGCCAAGGTGTCGAACCGATAGAACTTAACAAAAGTGTTCGAACCAGACCAAGTAGCAGCTCGGCACAACTGTAAGGCTGAGACACCCCGGGCAGCCACCCAGGAAGAGCCTACAGATCTCATTGAGTGGGCCTGAACAGACGTCGGCAAAGGTAGAGCCGCTGCAGTATAGGCTTGTTGACTGGTCAACCTGAGCCAATGAGCAATTGATTGCTTAAAAGCTGGGCAACCAATCTTGGTGGCATCATAAAGGACAAGCAGCGAATCAGATTGACATAAACCTTCAGAGCTCTCACCACATCCAAGGACTCTGGACCAATGGAAACATCAGACAACACCGGAACCATAATGGGTTGATTCACGTGAAAAGCTTCCACCACTTTTGGCAAAAACTGAGGTCGGGTCCTCAGTTCCGCCCTGTCTTCATGAAAAATCAAATAAGGGCTCTTACAGGATAAGACCCCCAATTCAGAGACACGTCTGGCAGACGCCAATGCTAGTAACATCACAGTCTTCCAGGCAAGAAATTTAAATTCCACCCTATGTAAGGGTTCAAACCAGTCTGACTGAAGAAAGGACAAAATCCCATTGAGATCCTACGGAGCTGTGGGAGGTACGAAGGGCGGTTGTATATGAAGAACTCCTTTTAGAAAAGTCTGTACTTCCGGCAACAGTTTAAGCTGTTTCTGGAAGAAAATAGTTAGTGCCGAAATCTGCACTTTGATGGAGCCTAAACGTAGGCCCATATCCACTCCCACTTGCAAGAAAAGTAGAAAGTGACCAATTCTAAATTCCACGGGAGAAACCTTTCTACTTTCACACCATGAAACATACTTTTTCCAGATACGATGATAGTGTTTTAACGTAACCATCTTCCTGGCCTGGACCATAGTGGGAATAACCCTGGAGGGAAGACCTTTTCTGGCTAGAATCACCCTCTCAACTTCCAAGCCGTCAAACGTAGCCACGGTAAGTCTGGATAGACGAACGGAACTTGCTGAAGAAGATCCTTTCGAAGCAGCAGAGGCCAGGGATCCTCCAGAGCCACGGTTAGGAGGTCTGAGAACCACGCCCGTCGAGGCCAATCCAGAGGAATTAGAACTGCTTGAACACTTTCCCTTCTTAGTCTTTTTAGAACCCTTGGGATTAGCAGTAGAGGAGGGAACAGGTACACAAACTAGTACGTCCATGGTGTTGTCAGCACGTCCACTGCTACAGCATGCGGATCCCTTGTTCTGGAACAGTAATGGCATAGCTTCTTGTTGAGATGAAAAGCAATCAGATCTATCTCAGGACAGCCCCACCAGTGAATTAACTGATGAAACACCTGGGAATGTAGGCTTCATTCCCCCGGATGGAGGTCGTGTCTGCTGAGGAATCCTGCTTCTCAGTTTTCCACTACTGGAACGTATATGGCTGAGATGGCCTTTGCGTTGGCCTCCACCCAGCAGAGTATTTTTGACATTTCTCGCATCACCGCTCTGCTTCGTGTTCCCCCTTGTCAATTTATGTACGCCACCGTCGTGGCATTGTCTGATTGAACCTGGGTCGCCTGATCCCTCAGGAGATGGGAAGCTTGGAGAAGGGCATTGTAAATTGCCCTGAGTTCCAGGATGTTTATTTGCAGAGCAGATTCCTGATTTGACCATGTCCCCTGGAACTGGGCCCCCTGGATCACAGCCTCCCAACCCCGGAGGCTGGCATCCATTGTCAGTAGAATCCATGAGTGGATATTGAAATTACTGCCTTCCACCAGGTGAGGAACTTGTAGCCACCATAATAGAGAAATCCGGGCTTTCGGAGATAAAGTCACTTCCTGATGTATGTGAAGGTGAGACCCTGACCATTTGTCCAGCAGATCCAGTTGAAATGGCTGGGCATGAAACCTGCCATATTGGATTATTGGATTGCCTTGTAAGCAGTTACCATCCTGCCCAGCAAGCGTATGCAAAGATGTATGGATACCTTGCAAGGATGAAGCACTGAGCAGACCATAGCTTGGATAGCCAAGTCCTTGTCCTTTGGAAAAAAACACCTTTTGAGACACTGTATCCAGTATCATTCCCAGGAACTGAAGTCGTTGGGACGGTTTCAGGTGAGATTTCTTAAAATTTAGGATCCACCCATGATCCGTAAGTAGGCGAGTCGTCAGATCGATGCTGTGCAGTAGGCGCTCCCTGGACATAGTGTCGAAGTCAAAAATATTACGTAGAAAGAACATACAGACTCCACACATATAAGTCGCTATGCTTGCAAATACTCGCAGCGAGCGCAGCAATATATGGTAACATACGCATTTACACGGACATGCCACAGAGATGGATTCGACACATATTTCATACAGCACATAATTATAATAATATCAAGCGCCAGACATCATAATGATTTAAAATTATATAATGGAGTAATGTCATGTATGTGTATTATTGGAACAAAGCAAGATAGACCTGTCGTATTTGGTATTAAAGCAACCAGATTAATGTGTATATCAATTTGATGCCTGTTATTAAGTTGTAGGACATTGCAACAAATAGTTATGATTAAATGTAGGAAAGCTAAAGTCACTTTCTATTAGAACAATAGACATTCCAAACAGGTGGTGGACAGGAAACTCATGCCAGCCCTTTGGATGTCTTCAAGGCTGAGCCTGGTTAGCATACAAACAAACCAGTGACTCATCATGAATGATCACACAGGAGTTAGTTGCTGTTTTGTCCCAGACGATGGTGGAGATGTTGCCAGACCAGTTCCTGTATTTATTTACAGAGAGAGAAAGAGTGATATGGAGGGATGAATTTATATGAGAAAGATATGGTAATTGTATCGCTGGCCTGTAACTGTATGTATTAACTGCTTACTGTATGAATTGTAACCATGTAATTATATGTATACTGTACATTGTGATATATCGAATACATATCCTTTTAATAACAAATATATACATCAATAAGCTTTGGAACTCAGATAATGTGTGGGTGTATTGTTTTCTCTTATGGGATGCAGTGTTTTGCGATGTATAGCGCACATTCATGGCACATGGTAATAAGATGTGCAGGCGTCCACAATATATATTAGAGCGGGCGTTTTAAATATTTGTTAGAAAGCAATTTGGTATTCACAATAGCCTTTATCAGGAGATCGTCCAAGTAGGGGACTATGTCGACACCCATCATACGCAGCTGCAGCATCATCTCCGCCATGACCTTGGTGAAGACCCACGGAGCTGTGGATAGGCCAAAGAGTAAGGCCTGAAAATAGGATTTTAATTACCTACCGGTAAATCCTTTTCTCGTAGTCCATAGAGGATACTGGGGTCCACATTAGTACCATGGGGTATAGACAGGTCCACTAGGAGCCTTGGGCACTTTAAGAAATCAATTGTGTGCACTGGCTCCTCCCTCTATGCCCTGCCTACCAGACTCAGTCTATAAACTGTGCCTGAGGAGATGGACATATTCTGAGAAAGGATGTAACAGAACATTGGTGAGATTCGAACCGGCACACACAAATAAGAGGAAAGCCATGCTAACTTGAATAGGAACAGCAACAGCTGAACTAACAACAGTACTTAACAAAGTAAAAGTGCAGGAAACACGTAGCACTGGGCGGGCACCTAGTATCCTCTACAGACTACGAGAAAAGGATTTACCGGTAGGTAATTAAAATCCTAATTTCTCTTACGTCCTAGAGGATACTGGGGTCCACATTAGTACCATGGGGATGTACCAAAGCTCCCAAACCGGGTGGGAGAGTGCTGAGGTTCCTGCAGAACTGATTGACTAAACTGAAGGTCCTCAGAGGCCAAAGTATCAAACTTGTAGAACTTAGCAAACATGTTCGAACCCGACCAAGTAGCTGCTCGGCAGAGCTGTAAAGCCGAGACACCCTGGGCAGCCGCCCAGGAAGAACCCACCGACCTAGTAGAATGGGCCTGTACTTTAGGAACCGGCAACCCTGCCGTAGAATAAGCCTGCTGGATAGTAAGTCTGATCCATCGAGCAATAGGCTGCTTTGAAGCGGGACACCCAATTTTCTTGGGACCGAGTCAGATTTTCTGTGACGAGCTGTCCGCTTCACATAGATTTTCAAAGCCCTCACTACATCCAAGGACTTTGAGGTAGCAGAGGTGTCAGAAAACACCGGAACCACAATAGGTTGGTTGATGTGAAACGCAGACACCACCTTAGGAAGAAATTGCTGACGAGTTCGGAGTTCAGCTCTATCTTCATGAAAAATCAAATAGGGACTCTTGTGAGACAATGCCCCTAGTTCGGACACACGCCTTGCAGAAGCTAAGGCCAATAGTGTAACGGTCTTCCACGTAAGAAACTTTACGTCAACCTCCTGTAAAGGCTCAAACCATTCCTATTGTAGGAACTGCAACACCATGTTCAGATCCCAAGGTGCCGTGGGAGGCACAAAGGGCGGTTGGATGTGCAGAACCCCTTCAAGAACATCTGAACCTCAGGGAGGGAAGACAATTGTTTCTGGAAGAAAATGGATAAGGCCGAAATCTGGACCTTTATGGAGCCTAAACGTAGGCCCACATCCACACCTGACTGCAGAAAAAGGAGAAAACGTCCCAGTTGAAATTCCACAGCAGGAAATTTCCTGTTTTCACACCACGAGACATATTTTTTCCAAATACAGTGGTAATGTTTAAACGTTACCCCTTTCGCTGGATTGGATCAGGGGGGGAATGACCTTGTTTGAAATGCCTTTCCGGGCTAAAATCTGACGCTCAACCTCTATACCGTCAAACGTAGCCGTGGTAAGTTTTGATAGATGAACGGCACCTGTTGTAGAAGATCCTCTCGAAGAGGTAGAGGCCACGGTCCTCTAGGAGCATCTCCAGTAGATCCGCGTACCAGGCCCTTCTTGGCCAATCCAGAGCAATGAGAATTGCTTGAACCTTTTTCTTTTTATTCGTTTGAGAATTCTAAGGATCAGTGGAAGAGGTGGAAACACGTAAATCTTTGGTAGACCCATGGAGTCACCAGAGTGTCCACCACCCCTGCTTGTGGGTCCCTCGACCTGGAACAATACCACCTTAGCTTCTTGTTGTGATGAGAGGCCATCATGTCTATTTGTGGAATTCCCCACCGATGTGTTAAGGACTCGAACACCTGTGGGTGAAGGCCCCATTGTCCCGGGTGGAGGTCGTGTCTGCTGAGGAAGTCCGCTACCCAGTTGTCTACTCCCGGAATGAAGATTGCCGACAGCACCACTGCGTGTCTTTCTGCCCAGAGGAGAATTCTTGTTACCTCTGACATTGCTGCTCTGCTCTTCGTTCTGCCCCGTCGGTTTATCTATGTTACTGCCATTACATTGTCCGACTGAACCTAAATGGCGTGATTTTGAAGAAGATGTGATGCTAGTAGAGAGGCGTTGTATATGGCCCTTAGTTCCAGAATGTTGATCAGAAGAATGGTATCCTGACTTGATCATTTCCTTTGGAACTGTTCCCCCTGGGTGACTGCTCCCCAACCTCTGAGGCTTGCGTCTGTGGTTAGCAGAACCAATTTTGAATCCCGAACCTTCGATCCTCGGTCAGGTGAGAAGTCTGAAGCCACCACAGAAGAGAAATTCCGGCTTTTGGTGACAGACGTATCCTCTGGTGCATGTGAAGATGCGATCCGGACCATTTGTCCAGCAGATCCAGCTGAAAAGGCCTCGCATGAAACCTTCCGTACTGCAGAGCCTCGTAAAAGGCAACTAATCTTCTCCAGAAGGCAAATGCATAGATGCATCGATATCCGGGCTAGTTTCAGGACATCCCGCACCATCGACTGGATTACCAATGCCTTTTCCAATGGAAGGAATTAAATTTAATACCAAATATGACAGGTGTATCTGGCTTCGTTCCCATAATACACATACATGACATTACTTCATTATATAATTTTAAATCATCATGATGTCTGGCGCTTGATATTATTATAATTATGTACTGTATGAAATAAGTGTCGAATCCATCTCTGTGGCATGTCCGTGTAAATGCGTGTGTTACCATATATTGCTGTGCTCGCTGCGCATATTTGCAAGTATAGCGACTTATAATGTGTAGAGTTTGTATGTTCTTTCTATGTAATATTTTTGACTTCGACAGTCCACCCTTTGGCAGTAAACAATAACTGCCATCAATTATTAACATAAGGAAAAAAGAATTTTCATACAATAAATCGGTGACCTAGACACAAATTGCATTCATTTCGCAAATCAGACACTTGACTATATTTGGGGAAGACAGGGAGGAGGACGAGACATCCTCTATATGCACTCGGCAGTCACAGGACCACTGGTTGGGTGTGGGACAACATTCAACCTATAGAGTATGCTGGGACAGTGCTTTGGCCTATAATGTCTGATTTGCAACGAACATTTCACACATACATGTACCTACATCTTTGTACACTGATGTTTGGATTCGATTGAGGTTCTGCTGGGTAGATGAAGAAGACACAAACAAATCGTGACAGTGACATATAAAATTTTCATGATCTACATATTCCTATCATTTTCTGAACATTGTTTCCATTTCTGGAACGTATGCTAGTGTCACGATTCGGGTATCTGGACGCCATTTCTTACCCATCAGATGCCTCCTAAGGCTGGCTCAGCGCTCCAGGACCGGATTCCATCTGTTATCCTGATGTGTACATTCCTGTATCCTCTCCTGTCACTCTGGGACGCTGTCACAGTGGACGCCATATTACACCTGGCATGGCGTCTCCCGCGGCCTCCGCCGCCGTCCCTGAACTTCTGCATGCAGAGTGTCTGAGTGGCGATTACGTCAGCCGCGGCCTCCGCTGTGTCCGCGTGGTTGGATGTGCATCTGTCAGCCTGGCGCCTCCTGTCTCCGGTGGCCGGCGCCGCCATTACTGTTTTCATTACCACATGGATTACAAACCAAACTTCCCTCCAAGTGTCTGCATGGGCGCAGCCATCTTGGATTCTGTCAGCTGATCATTTCCACCAATCTGTTCTCAGTATTGATAATCTGCATAATTGCCTAGCCAATCCCTTCCTTGCTGCAGGTATAAATACACTGTGCCTGAGCGTCAGTGCTTTGGTTGTCAAACCTAGTTCCTGTTTGTCTCTCTCCTGTGATTGTCTTCCAGGTTCCAGCTCCTGTCTCAAGACTTCCACCATAGAGATCCGCACCAGCATTCCACCTGCGGTGTAGCCTGACTCTCCAATCCATTGTGGATTCATCTGTTTCCAGCTACAACATTACCTGCTTCCAGCTCAGCTTCCAGCAGAGTACAGCTTCCCTTAAAGGGCCGGTGTCCTTTCTACACTTTACCACTCTCCACCGGTATTATTATTTCTCCGCTCTCAAGTTCTACATTTCAGTTCATATTTCATCGCTCCCAAGTTCATTTATTATTTAACTGGTTCCAGCCAGTATCCACTCCGTGCTAACAACAGTCTGGTTCCAGCCAGTATCCACAGCAGCTGTTTTATCTTCAGCAACCCAGCTTTTCCTGGAACACCAGCTGGCACAATCCTGGGTTATCTCCATTGCTACAGTCGGGCCTGGTAAGGACTTTCCATCGAGAAGATCATAAGAACTATCTCACACTACCAGTGCCCTGTGGCTCCTGCCATCCTGTAGTACCCAGGAACTGTATTTATTCTTTGCTGACTTTTACGTTTTCTTTTACTGCTGCTGTGTTGCGGAGTTGTCATAATAAACATCATTGACTTTTATCCAAGTTGTCGTGGTCACGCCTTCGGGCAGTTATTATTCATGTTACTTACATGTCCAGGGGTCTGATACAACCTCCCAGGTTCCGGTACATCTCAGCCCCTACAACTGAGGCTGCCTCCCGTCAGCTCAGGCCCTCAGTTGTGACAGTAAGCACTGACCTAATGAATCCAGCCGGAGACCAGGATCAAGCGGCCAGGCCGATGCAAGAACTGGCAGCCCGACTAGAACATCAGGAGGCTGCACAGGGCCACATCATCCGCTGTCTCCAGGATCTCTCTACTCGGCTGGATGGGATTCAGACAACTCTCCGTGGATCAGGCGCGTCTGGTGCGTCAACCACAGTGACTCCAGCTATAACCCCACCCACCTTACCCATTTCTGCTCCACGTCTTCATCTTCCAACGCCAGCAAAATTTGACGGATCTCCAAGATTCTGCAGGGGATTTCTGAACCAGTGTGAGATTCAGTTTGAGCTACAACCTGGCAATTTTCCCAGTGACCGTACAAAAATTGCCTACATTATTTCTCTTCTCAGTGGCTCAGCCCTTGATTGGGCATCACCGTTATGGGAGAGGTCCGACACCCTGCTATCTTCCTACACTGCCTTCGTGTCAACATTCAGGCGCATCTTCGACGAGCCAGGCCGGGTAACCTCAGCTTCATCCGAGATTCTCCGTTTACGCCAGCGGTCACGTACTGTAGGACAATATCTGATACAGTTCCAGATCCTGGCATCCGAACTGGCATGGAACGACGAGGCCCTGTATGCTGCATTCTGGCATGGCTTATCTGAGCGTATTAAAGATGAGTTAGCTACCAGAGACTTACCTTCTAAGTTAGATGAGCTAATCTCACTCTGCACGAAAGTTGATTTACGTTTCAGAGAGAGAGCAACTGAGCGTGGAAGATCATCTGCTCCAAAATCTTCTGCTCCTCCTCCTCGTCAACTGTCACCATCTAAAGATGAGCCCATGCAACTTGGCCGTTCCCGTTTAACTCCTGCTGAGCGCCGAAGACGTCTCTCCGAGTTTCTCTGTCTCTATTGTGCAGCTCCGTCTCACACCATTAATGCCTGTCCCAAACGTCCGGGAAACTCCAAATCCTAGCTCGCCAAGGAGAGGGCCGGCTAGGAGTAATGATCTCCTCTCCATCTCCTCAAGATTGTAATCTCCCAGTCTCGCTTCAAGTTGCTCAACGTTATCGGAACGTCATTGCCCTCCTTGATTCCGGAGCAGCTGGGAACTTTATTACCGAAGCCTATGTTAAACGGTGGTCCCTACCCACCGAGAGACTTCCTTCGTCCATTTCTTTAACTGCCGTGGATGGCAGCAAAATTTTTGATGCAGTTATTTCTTTAAGGACTCTACCAGTTCGTCTGAGAGTGGGAGTTCTTCATTCCGAACTTATTTCTTTTTTAGTGATTCCAAGAGCCACACATCCTGTGGTCCTGGGCCTTCCATGGCTCCGTCTTCACAATCCTACAATTGATTGGACGACTACGCAAATCCTGGCATGGGGTTCCTCCTGTGCTGAGACATGTTTGTTTAAAGTATTGCCTGTCTGTTCTTCCTCCCCCAGGTCGTCTGATGTTCCACCTCCTCCATATCAAGATTTCACGGATGTGTTCAGTAAAGCTTCTGCTGATATCCTTCCTCCTCATAGAGAATGGGACTGTCCGATTGATCTCGTTCCAGGGAAGGTTCCACCTCGAGGCCGAACTTATCCGTTGTCTCTGCCTGAGACGCATTCTATGGAGGAATATATTAAAGAGAACCTAGCAAAGGGGTTCATTCGACCTTCTTCTTCTCCAGCCGGCGCAGGCTTCTTTTTTGTAAAAAAGAAAGATGGTGGTCTGCGGCCGTGCATCGACTACAGAGGTTTGAATGACATTACCATCAAGAACCGTTATCCTTTACCCCTGATTACTGAGCTCTTTGACAGAGTTAGCGGAGCTACCATCTTTACAAAGCTGGACTTGCGAGGTGCATACAATCTCATCCGGATCCGTGAGGGTGACGAGTGGAAGACCGCCTTTAACACCCGTGACGGACATTATGAGTACCTCGTCATGCCCTTCGGATTGAGCAATGCTCCAGCTGTCTTCCAGCATTTTGTCAATGAGATCTTCAGAGACATTCTATACCGTCATGTCGTGGTCTATCTAGACGATATCCTCATTTTTGCCAACGATTTAGAGGAACATCGTTTTTGGGTTAAAGAGGTTCTGTCCCGTCTCCGTGTCAATCATCTCTATTGCAAATTAGAAAAATGCGTCTTTGAAGTCAAGTCCATTCCGTTTCTAGGGTACATTGTGTCCGGTTCCGGACTAGAGATGGATCCTGAGAAACTACAAGCAATTCAAAATTGGCCGGTACCCTTAACCCTCAAAGGGGTCCAGAGGTTCTTAGGGTTCGCCAACTATTACCGAAAGTTTATACGAGACTTTTCCACCATTGTGGCGCCTATTACTGCTTTCACTAAGAAGGGTGCTAACCCGTCCAAGTGGTCTGAAGAAGCCATGCAAGCATTTCATCTTTTAAAACAAAGGTTCATCTCTGCGCCTGTTCTGAAACAGCCTGACATCGACTCTCCTTTCATCTTAGAGGTGGATGCCTCCTCTGTTGGAGTAGGAGCGGTGTTATCTCAGAGGGCTAAAGATGGCCATTTACACCCTTGTAGTTTCTTCTCCCGGAAGTTCTCCCCAGCTGAGCGCAACTATGCCATTGGCGACCAGGAGTTGCTAGCCATCAAGCTCGCTCTAGAAGAGTGGAGGTATCTGTTGGAGGGAGCTTCTCATTCAATCACCATACTTACAGACCACAAGAACCTTTTATACCTGAAGGGCGCACAATGTCTCAACCCTCGTCAGGCCAGATGGGCACTTTTCTTTTCCAGGTTCGACTTTAAACTCCAGTTCTGTCCGGGCTCTCAGAATCGCAAGGCCGATGCCCTTTCCCGCTCATGGGAGCAAGAAAATGAGTCAGAGTCTTCAGACAAGCATCCTATTATAAATCCGTTGGCATTCTCCACGGTAGGGATGGACTCTACGCCCCCATCAGGGAAAAGTTTTGTGAAGCCGATGCTAAGGAAGAAGCTCATGCATTGGGCCCATGCTTCCCGTTTTGCCGGACATACAGGTATCCAAAAAACCCTGGAGTTTATCTCTAGGTCCTATTGGTGGCCAACTCTGAAAAAGGACGTCTTGGAGTTTATTGCATCTTGCCCAAAGTGTGCCCAACATAAAGTATCCCGCCAGTCGCCTGCGGGGCAACTGGTTCCACTATCCGTTCCCCGTCGACCATGGACCCACTTGTCGATGGATTTCATTACAGACTTACCCATGTGCAACAAGTTCAATACCATCTGGGTGGTAGTTGACCGGTTCACCAAGATGGCACACTTCATTCCTCTCACCGGTCTTCCGTCAGCTTCCAAGTTGGCTCAAGTATTCATACAAGAGATCTTCCGACTCCACGGTCTTCCTGAAGAAATTATCTCAGATCGAGGAGTTCAATTCACAGCCAAATTCTGGCGAAGTTTATGTCAAGTCCTCCAAGTCAAGCTAAAGTTTTCCACGGCTTACCATCCTCAGACCAATGGTCAAACCGAGAGGGTGAATCAGGACTTGGAGGCCTTCCTCCGCATCTATGTGTCCTCCTCTCAAGATGACTGGGTTCAATTACTTCCCTGGGCCGAGTTCTGTCATAACAACCAGTATCATTCTTCATCTGCTTCAACACCATTCTTCACTAACTTTGGATTCCACCCTAAAGTCCCTGAGTTCCAACCGCTTCCAGCAACTTCTGTTCCCGCAGTGGATATCACCTTGCATCAGTTTGCCAATATCTGGAAGAGCGTACGATCAGCTCTGCTCAAGGCATCGTTCAGGTACAAGAAGTTTGCGGATAAGAAGCGTCGAGCAGTTCCTGCTCTCAAGGTGGGTGATCGGGTATGGTTATCCACGAAGAATTTGAGGTTAAGAGTTCTCAGTATGAAGTTTGCACCTCGCTATATCGGTCCTTTCAAGATTGAACAAGTCATCAATCCTGTTGCTTACAGACTCCAGTTGCCTCCCTTCTTAAAAATACCCAGGACATTCCATGTTTCCCTGTTGAAACCGCTGATCTTGAATCGGTTTCATTCCTCACTTCCTCCAACTCCGAAAGTCCAAACTCAACGAGGCGTTGAGTATGAAGTGGCCAAGATCCTGGACTCACATCACCGTTACGGTCAACTACAATATCTTATTGACTGGAAAGGTTATGGTCCTGAGGAACGTTCATGGACCAATGCTTCTGATGTCCATGCTCCTGCCTTGGTCCGGAGATTCCATTCCAAGTTTCCTCAAAAGCCAAAGAAGTGTCCTGGGGCCACTCCTAAAGGGGGGGGGTGCTGTCACGATCCGGGTATCTGGACGCCATTTCTTACCCATCAGATGCCTCCTAAGGCTGGCTCAGCGCTCCAGGACCGGATTCCATCTGTTATCCTGATGTGTACATTCCTGTATCCTCTCCTGTCACTCTGGGACGCTGTCACAGTGGACGCCATATTACACCTGGCATGGCGTCTCCCGCGGCCTCCGCCGCCGTCCCTGAACTTCTGCATGCAGAGTGTCTGAGTGGCGATTACGTCAGCCGCGGCCTCCGCTGTGTCCGCGTGGTTGGATGTGCATCTGTCAGCCTGGCGCCTCCTGTCTCCGGTGGCCGGCGCCGCCATTACTGTTTTCATTACCACATGGATTACAAACCAAACTTCCCTCCAAGTGTCTGCATGGGCGCAGCCATCTTGGATTCTGTCAGCTGATCATTTCCACCAATCTGTTCTCAGTATTGATAATCTGCATAATTGCCTAGCCAATCCCTTCCTTGCTGCAGGTATAAATACACTGTGCCTGAGCAAGGAAGGCGTCAGTGCTTTGGTTGTCAAACCTAGTTCCTGTTTGTCTCTCTCCTGTGATTGTCTTCCAGGTTCCAGCTCCTGTCTCAAGACTTCCACCATAGAGACCCGCACCAGCATTCCACCTGCGGTGTAGCCTGACTCTCCAATCCATTGTGGATTCATCTGTTTCCAGCTACAACATTACCTGCTTCCAGCTCAGCTTCCAGCAGAGTACAGCTTCCCTTAAAGGGCCGGTGTCCTTTCTACACTTTACCACTCTCCACCGGTATTATTATTTCTCCGCTCTCAAGTTCTACATTTCAGTTCATATTTCATCGCTCCCAAGTTCATTTATTATTTAACTGGTTCCAGCCAGTATCCACTCCGTGCTAACAACAGTCTGGTTCCAGCCAGTATCCACAGCAGCTGTTTTATCTTCAGCAACCCAGCTTTTCCTGGAACACCAGCTGGCACAATCCTGGGTTATCTCCATTGCTACAGTCGGGCCTGGTAAGGACTTTCCATCTAGAAGATCATAAGAACTATCTCACACTACCAGTGCCCTGTGGCTCCTGCCATCCTGTAGTACCCAGGAACTGTATTTATTCTTTGCTGACTTTTACGTTTTCTTTTACTGCTGCTGTGTTGCAGAGTTGTCATAATAAACATCATTGACTTTTATCCAAGTTGTCGTGGTCACGCCTTCGGGCAGTTATTATTCATGTTACTTACATGTCCAGGGGTCTGATACAACCTCCCAGGTTCCGGTACATCTCAGCCCCTACAACTGAGGCTGCCTCCCGTCAGCTCAGGCCCTCAGTTGTGACAGCTAGGTCTGTTTAGTAATTGAACAAGGGTTATAAGTAGTGTCCTTCCTAAATAACATAAACCTTCGGAGTTCGGGGAGAGCCACTCATAAACCTTTCTTTCACATATATTAATGAGCTCTTTATCTGCAATGTGTGAATAGCCACTGTCTGATTGTTCCTGATTACCTCCAAACTCCATAACTACTAGACCTTTGATTTTTCTCTGATTTTAACAAACTGATCTACTAATCCTGGGATCCTATAAGGAAATCACTCCTTCCTCCAGAACCAGTTCCAGTCCCACACTCGACTCCTCATAAAAAAAAAACCTTGCACAAATAGAATATCCTGGAAAAAAAATGTTTGTCAGCGGGAAAGAGAAATAGAACAAAACAACTCTTGTTCATAACAAATCAATTACAATGACTGGTCTTTCTGTAATCCTTTAGTACGCTCAGGTAGTGTTCAACAGTGCCGCCTCTCAGTCTTCACGGAACAGAGTCTCTGGTGATACTTTTGCGATCTCACTCCATTTACGAGTTCCTTCCGTACTACCAACTTTCCTGCAATGGGAATCGTGGACCCAAGTCTCTCTCTCGGCTACTTTCACTGGGATAATGCTGTCAACAAAACTTGGTATGGTCCTTCCCACCTGTCTATTAGGCAACCAGAGCGTAAGAACAATCACACAGTCTCTTGGTTCACAAACAAGACAGTTAGTATTTGGCATACCAGCAATCAACAGTTTCAAGTTCTTTTGTCATGTTCTCAAATGCTGGCTCATCTCGATAAAGTACTGTACTGTCACCTCATTGGTGTATCTCTGATCATTGTGCGGATCAATCATGACATGAGGTTGTCTTCCAAAAACAACCCAAAAAAGACACAAATACCAAAACAAAAACAAAAACAAATTTTGAAGAGGGTGATTCGTTGAGTGAAGATCTGGGAGTGGTTCCGATGCTACATAACACTAGTGGTAGTATCTATGATCACAATAGTACAATTTCAAGCTTTGCTCCTACTTCTAGGGCTACCATATCAACACACAAATTTCTGCACAATTTTTCTTTGCGGTAAACACAGCAGCATCCGTGGCGGCAGGAAATGCCTCTACCCAGTTTGAGAAAACATCAGTGCACAACAATACATAACAATAATTCCTAAAGGGTGTTAACTGTACGAAGTCGATTTGTATTTCCTGAAAAGATCCGTCTGCAGGAGGGATATGGGATGGCTCTGTTGGTATTGCCTTACCAATATTCTTCCTCAAGCAAGTAAGGCAGATCATTGCTCTCTTACCTGCATGAGAATAGAATCCTGGCGAACACCAGTAGGCTCTCATCAGCCTGCACATACCCTCTTTGCCTAGATGAGTCAGACCGTGTGCCACCTCAGCTAGACTTGGAAGATATGCTCTGGGGGCTACTGTCTTACCGTGTCACAAGTCCACAGTCCTGAGGACTCCTGGCCATACCCCTTTGTCCTCCAGACTGCCTTTTCCTGTAGGGAACACAAATTTTTCATTTTAATTTACTATCGTGTGTTTGCAATGTAGAGTACCATGAGCATAACTCAAAAAAAGAAAAGAAAAAAAAAAACATCTCTAGAAGAGAGAAAGGAGAAAATGAAAAAGAAAAATGTCAGGTTTGCCATTCAGAAAAATGTCAGGTTTGCCATTCACCACCAGGCATATCAGTGTCTATACAAAATTTCCCTTCACCAGTATTCCCATTCTCCACCCTTTGTGCATGACAAGGCACACTGCAGTAATACTGGTGTTATCGTGCTGTTGAGATATACTGGGTTTGGGCAGAACTCTGAAGGAACTAGGCATGTGGCGTTTGAACTGTACTTGGGTCCATGTATTGTACCACCCTGTGTGAACGCAAAAGATGAAGAGGAAACTGTAGAGAAACAGAATAGAGGTTGGTGACAGATGAGTTTGTAGAGGTGGAGGTTTGACAACTGGATTGGGCACTACGGGGAAGTGATTCTCTACTTGGTCTACTCCCCTTAAAAAAATTCTGTGTTCATCGTATCGCTATTGGGACTATCCCAGCCATCAATCCAGTGTCCTGTCCATCCTAAGTTCACAGGGAACCCGGTATCTGTGAGATAATTTCCTCTACCTGTGATGGACATGCATCTAGAACAGTGATATGTAACATTAGTCTTTGAGGTGTGTCTAACATACTCTGTACTTCCTGAGCGGGAGCACAGTATATGTATATCATATCTAACAAAATTAAGTTAATCAGGGGCCATTTCTGCTAGGAAAAAGAAGCAACAGTTTAGAGGCCCCATCTTAACCCCAGCAAGTTTTGTCAAAGGGTAATGTTGCATTTATTTTGTTCTTCCCATTAGCCGAATCTGTGTTTTCTATATGGCTTATGATTCCTTACTATATGTCCCTTGGTCCCATCTATGTGTTTAATAATGTGGCTTGTGTTTTCTGTCTAGGGGGTCTATATTGACTATGTGTTCTACTACTCCTACAATCTCTGGCAAAATGCCCTTCCTTCCTACAAGTGTAACATATTATTGACCATTATGGATCTGGGGTTTGGACTGATGGGTCTTTCCTGTATGTGCTAGTATACTTACCGTCCTCAACATCTCCACCTGTTGTTCTCTGCGCCTAGCACTATTCTTGTGATGTTCAATAGCACACTTTCTAAGATTAGCTACTGCGACCCCTTTCCAATTTTGCAAAGAAGTCTGCACCCTGACCCTCAATGCCTTATTGAGCCCGTCCATTAGCACAGAGACAGCCACCTCCCATTTGCCGAATTAGTGTTTACCAGTGATCTTATCCAGATGAAGAGTTTTCTATTACTGCAAAAGACAAAAAAAAAAAAAAAGTTTAACAAGCTTCTAGGTCATGCGAAATATTAATTCAATCCTTCTCATCCCGTATTAAGGGTCTGTACATGGTCCAACAAACATTTCCGAGCTCATCTTTACTAGGGGCATTACTAGGAATGAATACTTCTTATATGGTAACTGAAAGAAATACCCGGGGTTTACCTTGTCTCTGTCCGCTTTCCTACTGGCAAATACTAATGTGCGGACAGGTTTTTCTCCATTTCTGACGTTACTTTCTTGATTTTTTTTTTGTTTTATTTTTGGGTTTTACTATATATGTACACGAATGATACCATACTTACCTGTTCCACTGGTCTCAGCCACTTCCCCCACAGGCTAATAATCTTCTTTTACCGGTTGGATACTCCTCTGGGTCAATGAGAAATGGCTGAAAACAATCAGGTCACCTTCTCCTCCTAAATAAAACTTCAACATTCATTAGTACATATATAGGTTACAGTCATATTTTTCATATTTTTATTATTTTCTATAGTTTGTATGCTGGCCGTAACTGCTTCCACATCTACATATGGCGGTGTACTTGCATTCTCTTTTTTTTCTTCCTACTTTTTTATTATTGCTACAAGTTCAAACAGTTCTTATATTTCCATTCTTGTCTTATATGACTTTGGTTAGACATACCACCTGCAATACCATAGGATCAAACTCACCAACCCCTCTTGCTGCCACAGGTTTAAACAATTTGTATGTCTGACCCTTTGTTTTTGGGATTTTATCAGACATATCCTTATCCTTAAGTTCTGCAGTACCTCTGGTTCAAAGCTGCCCACCCTAGGGAATGGTACCCTATCTTTGTCAGTCAGGGACGTGCAGTCAGGGGAGGCAGTGCCTCCCCTGTGATAAGAAGATACTTATGACACATATTCTGTGTCAAAAGTATCTTCTTTATTGAATCCTAATCATTTTTCTGCTTTAAAGTACTTTGGGAGGCACTGATAGCAGTGCCTCCCGTGG
This sequence comes from Pseudophryne corroboree, assembly GCF_028390025.1. Classification (NCBI taxonomy): domain Eukaryota; kingdom Metazoa; phylum Chordata; class Amphibia; order Anura; family Myobatrachidae; genus Pseudophryne; species Pseudophryne corroboree. The sequence goes on from NC_086450.1 coordinate 308,241,187, forward strand.
ATAATGGGAACGGGGACAGTGCAGGGGGCGGAGCCTAGCACTGGGCTGTAAAAGCCCATGAAAAACCATAGGGAAAGCGACACCCCCCCCCCCCCCCATGTCAGCGAGGCACCTGTGATTGGACAGCGGATCCAGGGCTGGATCCGCTTGTCCAATCATCCACATGCGGCGCTGGAGGCGGCGGTTCCCAGCGTTAATGATAGCCGGGAGTAGCGGTGGGCCTTCAGCGTGTGCGGCCCCCCCCCCCTCCCCCCGTCCTCCTGCTCTGGCTCCCGCTCACCTCACTACCAGCAGCGGCGGTCCTGCGGAGCGTGCAGCTCTCCCCCCGTCCTCCCGGCTCCCGATCACCTGACAGGCAGTAGCGGTGGCCGCACAGTACGTGCGGCTGTCCTCCTCCGCCGGCTCCAGCAGCAGGTTAGTTTTTCTCTCTCTCTCTCTCTCGATCATATGTCACTATAATGTTCATTTTTACAGGTGCCTCTACCCCTTTGGATTCTACTGGTGATAATGCCGATTTATTATCTTATAACATTCACTATATGTGGGTAAGAAACTCAGTACGCAATTGGCGTATGGGGTACCGTAAGGGTACGCACTTAGCGTAGCAGACGCTTAGCCGTGGTCGAGACGCACATGCGGCACGCTCGCTCACAGCTTAACGCTTGGTGTCGAGCACGCTATAGGTGGCCGACTACCGTAATGCTACGCTACCAGCGTAGCGGACGCTCGTGACCACGAGGGGAACACGAGCGGCGCAGACGCTTACGGGATGACACTCAGTAAACCTTGTATGCAACACACTGAAAGATTGAGTTTGTACTGTAAATCTTACTACTGAAATACTGTAGCGATATAACGCTGCTTAACCTTGTTAATATAAAAGCTGCTTAAGCGATTGAGACGCTCCGATTACCCTCAGCAATGTAATAAACACACAATACCTTGCTAAGGTTCCAACACCTTTACTAACAACATTTAGCTATGTAAAAAGGGGAAAACAGTTAACAGTTCATACACTACAGACTAACATCAATAGCTAAGCAAAATAACTACACATAAATATACAATAGCGGCACAATCGCAAACAATAACATACAATGAGAGAGAGAAAGAGAACGTGGCAAAATACAGTCAGAAAATAAGGGTGGTCACAGAGAGAAAGTTACACACTGGGGGATGATCGCTGCGCAGTCCTGGTCACGAGCTCTCGAGAGAAGAAGACTGAGCTGGCCATTCTTATATACACTGCGTACAGTACACTACAAAGGGACCTATAATCTCATTGTTCATTGGACACAGGAATGTCTCCCCGCATTAAAACAAAAGGTCATAGGTTGGTTTGAACAGGTGGGCTGTGACTATATCGAACTGCTCAGGTGGGAGGGAATCTCAAGATTCCCGCCGCATGGATAATGAACCACAAATATAGTAAATGTCCAGAAACTACTAATAGACATAACTATACGTAGGAGCGATTAATCTTTACCTAACCAGCACCGGATTGTTCCTAATAAAATGTTCTTTAGTTAGGTACCAAACACCACCGCTCAGACCCTGTCTGACCCTTCGTATCATGCAAAGAGGAATTCCTCTGTCCAGCGACCAGTTACAATAAACAAACTTACAGTTATTATTAAGGGGAACATTATCTATAAAACATACTATTTGGATTTACTATGTAACGATTGAGTCGCCCGCCAGACGCACACAAACTTTACCGTAAATGCACATACCACGCGCCTGAGCACACGCCTGTGGAGGCGCCGTCACGCAACTGCGAATATGCGCACGCACGGGAGAAAATGTGCACGTGCAGCGGGCAAGCGCATGGGGTGAATATATGGCAACGTGTAGCATGATATTTTTTGACTTTGACAGTCCACCCTTTGGCAGTCATCAATAACTGCCACTTCCTAAAACAGTTCAAACAGAAAAATATATGTCATCATGGAATACCTTTTTATGATTAGGTAAAGGGAGGAGAGGAGAAGGTGGGAAAAGGGTATGACCTAGTGAGATAGTAGAAGCATGTGTGTATGAATCCATGTTTGAGGGGTCATGTATCATCATGCCGTACGTGTTTTAAATCAAGCTTCGAGGTATTGCGAAGTATACATTTGAATCCTTCTTATCCCGTATCAAGGGTCTGTGGATGGGCTGTCAAACTCTACTGAGCTCTTTTCAGCTTTTGGTTGCAACAAATGGGGGTGCACATTTAGTTGATGATACATGAATGGGGGGATATGTGAGTGCTTATATCTGTGTCTATATTCCCTATCGACTATGTGTGTCATTACCTGGAGGTTGTAGAGATGAAGATAAGAAGCAATTATTATAAATGCAGTCGTAAACTATGTGAGTTTATATAAACAGTCGCCGATTGAGGTCTTGTCTGATGTCTTGTCTTGATGTACATGTTGTCTGATGTCTCTCGGTGCTTTTGCTATAAATAGCGAGCAAAAGTTGTTCCATTGTCCATAAAATTACAGTCTCTAAAGTATTGGGCTATCGTAAAAGTTAAAGTCACTAGGGATATTGGGGGTCTGTGGCATAGTCCATCAATGGTCTGTATAAAAGAGGTTGTCAAATTCTTCTTCCTAGCGGATGTCTTTGTACCTTGGAGGAAAACAAAGGAGAAACGGGTGAAAGAAACGGACCGTGGAATCACATTTTCATCACAACATTGTCTCTATCGTTGGGTCATAAATCAAATTAGTTGTTGTTATTACAGTGTCCTCGCTCCTCAGACTCATCACTCTAGTACTACCTTTACACTTCGTTAAAGTCCGAACGCATCTAAATATCAGGCCAACCAATATGACGACTCCCAGAATACACAAAAGAAATTTCCCTACATCCATAATAATACCTTGGGTCCATTCTCCTAAACCAGAGAACCAATTTCGTGCGTTCAACCATGACACCCAACTGGTCAGCTCATTACCCACAGCAGCGAGTGTGAGATCGTGTTTCCTTCGAAACTCCCACTTTAATTGGAAAATGTCATCCATCTTTTGGTCTATGACCTCGGCTGGGTCCTCCGTGCTGTTTGTAATGTACGTGCAGCACTTTATTCCATATTGAGTTGCTAGGGTAACACAATACCCGCCTGTCACAGCTGTGAGGTAATTGAGAGTCATCCTATGCTGAACCAGTTCTGTTTTGTAGGCTTGTATCTCTTTCCCAGTGTACCTGAACGTGTCATCATACATTTCGATGATATTGTCTAACAAATTTGCAAGCGCAGATATATATTTATAATTTATCACTCCTCTGGCGGTACGAGTGATATTTAACGCGAGTAGGAATTGAATCCCAGTGGATTCATGGATCAGATCAGAGGCTGGATGCTCTGTTCTTTCTATCAGGTGCCGTTTAACGATGTGCTCGTAATGAGTGTGAGTATAAGGAGCTTGGGCACTGCGGTGAATATCTTTCATTTTGTTATGGGTTACAGTCATTACTTCAGGCAGTACTTTTCCAATGTAACACAATCCCTCTGAGTTTGGGGCAAGCCACTTATACGCCTTTCTCCCGCATATGAAATATGCATCATCGGGGAGAACATATGGGACGGAGTATGACATTACCATGTTACAAATTTTCCATGTGAAATCTCCTAACCCTAACTCTCCCATCTGTCTAGTACACGTATCAGGTTGTACGATATGTGCACAGTATCCTGGTGATACTTCTCCAACTCGCATGGTCCTACTTCCTAAAGTATACCTATACTGGAAATATTTTCCACTGTTGGCGATCTGGCGTATAAGCTCTGTGTCTATGGGCATTCTATCGGCTCTATATGAAAATGTCATGGTTTGATTAATCCATGACACTTCCCAATTTCCCGGCTTTCGGGGATTGGAAATGTTAAAGCATACTAAGGACCTATCCACATGATATTGGTGGAGCTTCAAACTAGGAGGACTAGAGATATTAAACCTCTTGTCCACCGGCCTCCCACCACTTAGCTCAAGTACCTCTCCTACAGTTAAAGGGAATGGTACTAGTCCTGATTTGCTATGACCTTGAGGTACTTGAGAGCATACCCAACAGTCTGTCTGGTTTAACACTTTACCCACTAAGGAGTGATAGTCACTCAATGGATGCCGGTCCATGTGGACATTAAAACTGGACTGACATTTCTTGATGCACCCATCCTCAACTATATTGTCACAATGCCTACAGATGCAGTTTTCTTCAGCTAACAATCCTTCACAATTCCTTCTATTGTCAATGCTACCAGATCGTTTTCTGATACTCGCCTTTACTCGGTGATTATGTTGCTCTTGGAAAACTACGCCTCTGTCTCTGTCATCAGAACCCATTCCAGACCCCTTTCTCGACCTCCATGGTACTCTCACCGAAACAGACTGCTCTGGTCAACATCATGGTCAACAGGAAAATCCGGATCACAGTCTCTTGGGGCAAGTCCATCTTATAGGAGGAAAAGGAGAAATTTGTAATGGGGGTACAAAAAAATAATGAGGGGAAAGAAAATTGTTACGATGTCTTTTGTCCTCTAGTCTTGTTGTTCTTCTTGCTCTGTTGTCATCTCAAAGGTGCTGTCTCTCAGTCTTCCAAACGAACATTCTGGTGATACAATATTCCTTCCAAATCTGTGATCTTTCTGTAAGGAGCAAAAATCTTGCACTACCATTTGTCTAACTGATGTGTGACATACCATCTTTAAAACATAAGAACATGAGAGAGAAGAGGGGAAAAAAAACAAACGAGAAAGAGAACAATTCATCACATTTTTCACTAAACAACAAACAAAAAACATTATCAGATCTTTCGTTCAACATCAGGCTGTCACACCAACACATCCACTGGTATCCTTGCACAGTCCCCTCCCCACCAGTATTTCCACACTGCACCCTTTTGTGCCTGGCCAGGACACACCGATGTCGGTAGGTCACACTGGGGTTAGGTAGACTTCTGCAAAGACCAAGTAGCTATGCGATGTTTGAGTTCTGCCGATGAACGTCAGAGATGGGGAAAAAGAAACATTTATAGATAAATTACAACGTTTTACCCGGCCGTTCCTGTGTCTACAAGGAACTGACCTCCCAATATCATTAACTGTACCCTCAGGCTTACCATCAGTCCTAATGATCACCTTTCCTGACTGCATCTTATGGGTGTAGATCAAAATTTTACATATGTGGTGCCTGATTACAATTTTGTGTATCCTGACTCTGCTCATGTTCACGTCTAGGGGGTTGATATGACTTTTGTCTACTTCTTGATCTACAATCTCTTGCAAAATGTCCCTCTTTGTGACAATGGTAACAAACTACCACATTTGAATTTCTCACAGGGGTTTGGGTCTTAAGCTGGTGTGGCTTCGTTGTCAGGGCTTGTCTACTGATTGTCGTTTGCTTACTGCCCTGTGACTCCAGGTGTCTTTTGATGTTCCACTCGACAACGGCTGGGAAATATTTTCTTAACTGTCGGTTGATCTGCTTAATACATTCCTGAATGTGTTCCTCCGTTTGAGGCACTTCTGTGTCTAATTTACAATCAGTAATAAATTTTGCAGGGTCAACACTGGAGGGCAAACATGCCCTCAGCACTGTCCGCCAACCTTTGTTGGTGGGTTCTGTGGAGTTTCCTAGTTCTTTAATAAACCTCTGACATGCAACTAGCTCTTTCCTAGGGTCAGGGAATTCAGACATAATTGCTCTCAATTCCATCCGGGACCAGGGACGGCACATTGCACTGTCCCTGACGGGAATGATTCCCTGAGCGTCAGTCTTCCCATTGGGGACTGTGATCACCCTGACAGGATTAAACTCAACTACATCATCTTGTGTTGGTTCTACAATATGAGATACATTTGTTTGTGCGTGATATATAACACCGTACGTACCTGTGGACACGACCTCACCTGACCCTCCGTTAGGGGGTTTGATTACTGCCTTTACCGATTTGGTCGCGTCCACCTGGATGTCTTGTATGATGGCTGCTGGAAAAGGTGCCGACATCGTGCTGGGCTCACTTTCTTGCTGGTAATCCTGAGGGAAGTTTAACATGGAGTGCAACTTGCACCAGTGGCGTGCGGTGAGGTCAGAGGCTGGTGAGGCACTACAGCCATAATGTCCGCCGAATCCTGCCGATGACCACTACCGCCGCCAAGCCAATGCCCGCTACTGCCACTGAGCCGATGCCTGCTGCCACCGCCAATGGCTTACAAACTCGCCCACCATCAACTGACCCAGCCCTCTGCCACTAATTTGCACCTCAGTCCGATGCCGCCAATGCCCGCTGCCTGCCTGCTCATCATACTTGTGATATATTGTACATTTTTATAGAAAAAAAATAAAAATTAGTGTTTGGGAAGGGAGTGGGAGGAGGACATGAATGCAATTTTGTTGTCCAGGGCTTCCATTAACTTAATGGAGAAGGGTCTGAATGGGTTAAAAAATAAAAAAAAAAATGCATGAGGTCCCCCCTCCTAAGTGTAACCAGCCTCGGGCTCTTTGAGCCGGTCCTGGTTGTTTAAAAACTGGGAAAAAATTGGACAGGGGTTCCCCGTATTTAGACAACCAGCACCGGGCTCTTAGACCGGGCCTGGTTCCAATAATACGGGGGACAAAAGATGTAGGGGTCCCCCGTATTTTTAAAACCAGCACCGGGCTCCACTAGCCAGGGACATAATGCCACAGCCGGGGGACACATTTATGTAGGTCCCTGCGGCCGTGGCATTACCCCCCCAACTAGTCACCTCTGGCCGGGGTTCCCTGGAGGAGTGGGGACACCTTAAATCAAGAGGTCCCCCCCCTCCAGGCACCCAAAAGCCAGGGGTGAAGTCCGAGGCTGTCCCCAGCACCCCTGGGCGGTGGGTGCCGGGCTGATAGCCATAAGTGTGTATGAAAAAGAATATTGTTTTTTGTTGTGGAACTATAAGGCCCAGCAAGCCTCCCCCGCTTGCTGGTACTTGGAGAACCTCAAGTGCCAGCATTCGGGGAAATAACGGGCCCGCTGGTACCTGTAGTTCTACAAAAAAAAATACCCAAATAAAAACACAACACACACACCGTGAAAGTAAAAATTTATTAAAACACACTTACACACTCACACATACTTACCTACATCCCACGCCGGTCACGTCCACTTGTCCATGTAGAATCCAATAGGTGGTTCCTGTAAAAATGAGAGAGAGATTACTTACCTACATCCCACGCCGGTCACGTCCACTTGTCCAGTAGAATCCAATAGGGCCGGTACCTGTAAAAATGAAAATTACACTTACAAACAAAGTAATCCACAGGAGGAGAGAGAGAAATTAATGAATATTATGCACTCGCTGACGCGGGAGGACATTAGCACAGACAGGGGAGAGTGCTGCTGCTAACTGGGAGGATGGAGCAGGCTCCCCTAATAGTTGTGAGCCTAGTAGCTGTACCCCTAGTAGCTTTGCCCCCTGTAGCAGTGCCCCCAGTAGCAGTGCCCCGAGTAGTTGTGACCCCTGTAGTTATGCCCCCAGTTGCTGTGCCCCTTGTAGCTGTGCCCCCTGTAGCTTTGCCCCTTGTGGCTGTGCCCCCAGTAGTTGTGACCCCTGTAGCAGTGCCCGTTGTAGCAGTGCCCCTTGTAGCTTTGCCCCCAGTCGCTGTGGCCCCTGTAGCTGTGCCCCCAGTAGTTGTGACCCCAGTCGCTGTGCCCCTTGTAGCTTTGCCCCCAATAGCTGTGCCCCCAGTCGCTGTGACCCCTGTAATTGTGCCCCTTGTAGTTGTGCCCCCCCCAGTTGCTGTGCCCCTTGTAGTTGAGCCCCCCAGTTGCTGTGCCCCTTGTAGTTGAGCCCCCCAGTTGCTGTGCCCCTTGTAGTTGCGCCCCCCAGTTGCTGTGCCCCTTGTAGTTAAGCCCCTTGTAGTTGTGCCCCCAGTTGCTGTGCCCCTTGTAGTTGTGCCCCTTGTAGTTGTGCCCCTTGTAGTTGTGCCCCTTGTTGTTGTGCCCCCCAGTTGCTGTGCCCTTGTTGTTGTGCCCCTTGTTGTTGTGCCCCCAAGTTGCTGTGCCCCTTGTTGTTGTGCCCCCCAGTTGTTGTGCCCCTGTTGCTGTGCCCCCCAGTTGCTGTGCCCCCCAGTTGCTGTGCCCCAGTTGCGGTGCCCCCCAGTTGCGGTGCCCCTGTTGCTGTGCCCCCCAGTTGCTGTGCCCCCCAGTTGCTGTGCCCCAGTTGCGGTGCCCCCCAGTTGCGGTGCCCCTGTTGCTGTGCCCCCCAGTTGCGGTTTTGCTGTGCCCCCCAGTTGCGGTGCCCCTGTTGCTGTGCCCCCCAGTTGTGGTGCCCCTGTTGCTGTGCCCCCCAGTTGCGGTTTTGCTGTGCCCCCCAGTTGTGGTGCCCCTGTTGCTGTGCCCCCCAATTGCGGTGCCCCTGTTGCTGCCCCCAAACACAAACACATTTAAAAAAAAAAAAAAACACACACACATACATACTTACCGCTCCTGCAGCACCGTCCTCCGTCTCCGTCCGCCGGCTCGTCTCTGCTGTACTATGGGAGAGACGTCATGACTCATGACGTCTTTCCCATAGTAGCGGCGCTGGCTGCAGCGGGCGCCCACACAGGCCACGGCGCCTGCTGCAGCCGGGAAGGGGGTGATTGGACAGCGGATCCAGCACTGGATCCGCTGGGCCAATCACATCTGGGGCACTGACAGGGGCGTGCATTCATCGCACGCCCCTGTCATTGCGGCACCAGTATAGGTGCCGCATCCCCATTAATTTTCAATGGGCTTTCACAGCCCATTGCTGCGCCCCGCCCCCTGCCCGCCCCCCGCTGCCCGGAGTTTTAATGTTAGCAGCGGGAGGCACCTCTCCCGCTGCCTCCCACCTTCGCAAGCAGCCACAGGGGGGGGAATTATTAAAATAATGAAAAAAGATATTTATAACAGACTCTGTTATAAATATCTTCTTTTTATTATTTTAATCATTATGACAGGGGAGGCACTGCCTCCCCTGCCTGCACGTCCCTGACTTGCACGGGTTAACAGTTGTACATTTAACAGTTTTACTTTTATCTTTGTCACATTTGTTACTTTTATCATTAATACATTTGTTACTTTTATCATTAATACATTTGTTACTTTTATCATTAATAATACAGTTGCTAAGTGCATGTTTATCACACCCCAGTGTGCCACTCTCTGTAACCACCCTCTCTCTTGTTGCCATACTTTTCTTACCACAGTGAGAGTCAGCTGTATAAGCTAATCCTCCTAGTATTTCACCTTCCCGTTGCCATAACTGTAAACAATCATAATGTCTGATTCGTCTCTTTGCAGATTTAATGAGACCTATCCTTCTTTTTAGATGTTGCAATACCTCAGGGTTCAAACTGCCTACCCGGGGAGACTGTTCCCCATCATCCTCAGTCATTCGTTCCCATTCTTTGACCTGTGTGTGTGATTTTTCACACATTATATACCGTGCTGACCCTTTGGGCCAACAAATACCAACGTGAACCCTTGTTGGACGTCCCTTCTTTGAGCAAATTGGCCTCCATCGTTTGCAGATATCGCTGTCTCAGCGAATTGTTACAAAACAAACCAAGGTTGCCCGCGGTAAGGCGACGGTGAAAGTTCAACTAGTGCCTTCACTCACTTTACGCCCCAATTGGCCAATACGAGTTCCAGCAATGTGCCCACCACTGGTCGTACCCAATTCGCGGGATCTTTTTGTAACCTCTATTTACTGGGGCGTGTGGGAGTATGCTACCCTCCCCAGTAAGTATTGGTTGTTGGAGATTTCCTGAGTGAACAGCGAAACTCCCTTAAAATAACAAAAACCTACACAAATCACGTTAGAATGTACAAATAGCGTTTATGATCCCACAGTAAATTTTAATGGGTATCAAGGTAACAAACTAATGCACACAATTACGTGCGGTCCAGTCGCACTGCGCATAAGTAACTTAATATTTATACGCTGTACGACCAACGGAATCGGTTGTTTAGGCTGCGAAACCTTCAGCCGGAGCTCAATCTATATGGGTACTACGCAAAACCCCCTGGGCTGCGCTTAAAACTTTGCAGTCCTTTTGTCTGCGGATACTACTTGCTCCTTTTACCTTGTATAATGTTAACGCGGGCAAGCCAGTCCCACGCCACCAAGTGTCCACTCACCTGATGTGGTCTCCGACGGGATCCCGATATCTGAGTTCACAAAATAATACCTTTATTTACACACTCACTCCTGTTCATTCATATACACTCTAATCTTTCTGTACAGAAATTCCTTTCATACAGGCAGTAGTCCAATCCCAGAGGAGTTGCAACTAGAGAAGGATCTATTAGCTTAAAATTTTGGACACTGAGATTGATTTTGCACTATTATCGCGTTGCCTCCGTATCGCCTACTAAAACAATACTATTGTGTGATTTGTATTATGTGGGCATACCCAGACGCTCCGTTGCGTAATATACGCTCCGTGCGTCGGCCCTTGCGTCGCGTACGCTAGTCCCGCCCTTTGTTAGAGACACGTGTACGCAAGCCAGGTATATCCACAGAAATACAACTAACACGTTTATATCAATGTAGATGATCTTTAACTGTAATCATCTACCGAGCACCACAATGATCTTTCCTTGCCGTGTGCGTGTTTTACAAATTACCCCTTAACATATTATTTTTACTTTTAACTACCAATAGCAACAAATCTTTCTCAGCACGTTATCAATTATAAATGGCAACCAGGAGAGTGAGATGTGAAAATACACAAATGAAAAAGAAATGCAGGTGTGTGCGTGTGTTGCGTACGCAAAACAGAGATAAACAGTTTTAAAAGACAATAGCGTTTTGTTCTTACCTTCCGGTTCCGGATTCCACCAGCACTCCTACAGCGTAGCGATGCAGACGCTTATCTAGTCAGCACTTCTGTATCCCTCACCACTAATACGGATACGAAGGGATACTGCCTATCCCGCCCTTGCTGACAGATAAAGTCTGTGTTCGCTAGTGCGGATATGTGGAGGACGGACGAGCCGCCAATTGATAATGCCGATTTATTATCTTATAACATTCACTATATGTGGGTAAGAGACTCAGTACGCAATTGGCGTATGGGCTACCGTAAGGGTACGCACTTAGCGTAGCAAACGCTTAGCCGTGGTCGAGACGCACATGCGGCACGCTCGCTCACAGCTTAACGCTTGGTGTCGAGCACGCTATAGGCGGCCGACTACCGTAATGCTACGCTACCAGCGTAGCGGACGCTCGTGACCACGAGGGGAACACGAGCGGCGCAGACGCTCACGGGATGACACTCAGTAAACCTTGTATGCAACACACTGAAAGATTGAGTTTGTACTGTAAATCTTGCTACTGAAATACTGTAGCGATATAACGCTGCTTAACCTTGTTAATATAAAAGCTGCTTAAGCGATTGAGACGCTCCGATTACCCTCAGCAATGTAATAAACACACAATACCTTGCTAAGGTTCCAACACCTTTACTAACAACATTTAGCTATGTAAAAAGGGGAAAACAGTTAACAGTTCATACACTACAGACTAACATCAATATCTAAGCAAAATAACTACACATAAATATACAATAGCGGCACAATCGCAAACAATAACATACAATGAGAGAGAGAAAGAGAACGTGGCAAAATACAGTCAGAGAATAAGGGTGGTCACAGAGAGAAAGTTACACACTGGGGGATGATCGCTGCGCAGTCCTGGTCACCAGCTCTCGAGAGAAGAAGACTGAGCTGGCCAGGCTGGCTGTTCTTATATACACTGCGTACAGTACACTACAAAGGGACCTATAATCTCATTGTTCATTGGACACAGGAATGTCTCCCCGCATTAAAACAAAAGGTCATAGGTTGGTTTGAACAGGTGGGCTGTGACTATATCGAACTGCTCAGGTGGGAGGGAATCTCAAGATTCCCGCCGCATGGATAATGAACCACAAATATAGTAAATGTCCAGAAACTACTAATAGACATAACTATACGCAGGAGTGATTAATCTTTACCTAACCAGCACCGGATTGTTCCTAATAAAATGTTCTTTAGTTAGGTACCAAACACCACCGCTCAGACCCTGTCTGACCCTTCGTATCATGCAAAGAGGAATTCCTCTGTCCAGCGACCAGTTACAATAAACAAACTTACAGTTATTATTAAGGGGAACATTATGTATAAAACATACTATTTGGATTTACTATGTAACGATTGAGTCGCCCGCCAGACGCACACAAACTCTACCGTAAATGCACATACCACGCGCCTGAGCGCACGCCTGTGGAGGCGCCGTCACGCAACTGCGAATATGCGCACGCACGGGATAAAATGTGCACGTGCAGCGGGCAAGCGCATGGGATGAATATATGGCAACGTGTAGCATGATATTTTTTGACTTTGACACTGGACGTGACCGGCGTGGGATGTAGGTTAGTCATCTCTCTCATTTTTACAGGTACCCCTTTGGATTCTACTGGACAAGTGGACGTGACCGGCGTGGGATGTAGGTAAGTATGTGCGAGTGTGTATGTGTGTTTTAATAAAATTTTACTGTCACGGTGTGTGTGTCTGTGTTTTTATGTGGGTATTTTTGTTGTTGTAGAACTACAGGTACCAGCAAGCCCGTTATTTCCCCGCCTGCTGGTACTTGAGGTTATCCAAGTACCAGCAAGCGGGGGAGGCTTGCTGGGCCTTGTACTTCCACAACAAAAAACAATATTCTTTTTTTACACACATGGCTATCAGCCCGGCACCCACTGCCCAGGGGTGCTGGGGACAGCCTCGGGCTTCACCCCTGGCCCTTGGATTTAAGGGGTCCCCACTCCTCCAGGGTACCCCGGCCAGAGGTGACTAGTTGGGGGGGTAATGCCACGGCCGCAGGGACCTACATAAACTAGTGGAGCCTGGTGCTGGTTTTAAAAATACGGGGGACCCCTACATCTTTTGTCCCTCGTATTTTTGGAACCAGGACCGGACTAAGAGCCCGGTGCTGGTTGTCTAAGTACGGGGAAACCCTGTCCATTTCCCCCCCCCAGTATTTAAACAACCAGGACTGGCTCAAAGAGCCCGAGGCTGGTTATACTTAGGAGGGGGGACCTCACGCATTTTTTATTTTTTTTAACCCATTCAGACCCTTCTCCATTAAGGTAATGGAAGCCCTGGACAACAGAATTGCATTCATGTCCTCCTCCCACTCCCTTCCCAGTCCCAAACACTAATTTTATTTTATTTTCTATAAAAATGTACAATATATCACAAGTATGATGAGCAGGCAGGCAGCGGGCATTGGCAGCATCGGACTGAGATAGAAATTAGTGGCGGAGGGCTGGGTCAGTTTATTGTGGGCGAGTTTGTAAGCCATTGTCCGTGGCAGCGGGTACCGGCTCAGAGGCAGTAGCGGGCATTGGCTAGAGGTCATCGGCAGGATTCGGCGGACATTATGGCTGTAGTGCCTCACTAGCCACTGACCTCACTGCACGCCACTGTTGTCAGTCATACATAACCATTCATTGCAAAAAGCCTCCGTGTGTGAACTATATTTTTCACACATAATAAACTTCGCTGACCCTCTCGGTCGCGGCACTTCAGCCTGAACCCTGGCTAAACGTCCCTTAGTTGAGCAACTGGCTCCCATAATTGTGGGCCTTTTCCCACAAACACCAAAATACTCAATATAAGGCGACGGTGAAAGTTCTCCAAGCGCTTCCACCCACTCTCGCCCACGTTGGCCAGTACTACCATACACTGTCGATAGCGAAGGCGATGTACACAACCTAGGGCCCCTAATTTACCTATATTTACTGGAAGTTTTTTAGGAATAACTTACCCTTTCCTGTAAAGTATCTGTCATTGGAGATTTTCCTGAGAGAGCAGCAAAAACTCTCTATGCACTTTTTATACACAAATCACGCCTGCTGTACACAGCGCTAATGATACCGCGATTTTACGCAAAAGCTCGTAAAAGGGGTATCAAGTTGCGCTATATATCGCACCCACAAACGTGCGGTCCAATCGCACAGCGTATAGGTACTTGTTACCTATCCGCCTTACGACCACTGGAATCGAATCCCAAGCTGCGAAACCTCAGCCGGAGCGTATCAAAAAACTATATGGGTCACACAGTTCACAATTCTCTACCACGCTCCTGTGTAAGTCTCCTCACGACTTACGTATTTCAATCTATATTAACGTGAGTCAGCCGCCTCACGCCACCAAGCCTCCACTCACTTGGTGTACCACGGGACCCGATTTCCGGGGTTCAAATCCACTCACTCCGCTTTCGCTCACTCAAATACACTTTGTTTTTCTGTACAGAAAATTATCACTCGTTCTGATTGGCAGCTTTACCCCCAGAGGCAATACAGTTTTTAAACTAAATTTAGAGTAACCTGCTTTTGGAATCGGATAGTTATGTGCTATTGTATTAAATGTCTACTATCCCACCTTAATTGAACAAATATCATGTGCTTTTATTATGCGCACACAACCCTACGCAAGCTTGCGTAATTACGCAATCATGCGTACCCCTATGCCACGTGTGCGGCCTTGCGCCACGTGTACGGGTTTTTTTTATGCTGTCCTCACGTTCCGTACCACGTGTACCAATCTGCGTACGCAATAAAACAAATCACACAACTCTATAAATGTGAACAATACTAATTACTATTGCCCACTAGACACAACTTGTTCTGTATAAACTTTTATGCAGACCTACGTTTGTGTCTTTACACTTACTTCCTTAAAATACTGTTATTTCAAATTTACCTATATAGCAACAAATGTATCCAATTTCACACAGATCTATAATGGAGTAGATATACCGATGAACTTCCTCACTAAAGCACCAGGGTGCTATAAATGCCTGGGATGCACAGCATGCAAGTCGATGATGATAGGTAATACATTTAAGCACCCCAAAAAGAGAACAAACCTTTAGCATCCGACATATCCTGACCTGCACTACTACTCATGTAGTTTACCTCATCCTATGCCCATGTGGGCTAGGATATGTAGGTAAATCTATAAGAAATATGAGACAAAGAATAGCGCTCCATCGCTCTGCCATATCAGCAGCCATTAAAAGTGGGAAATCAGAACAACCACTGGCTCAACACTTTGCGGACAAACATCACCCATTAAGCTCTATGAGACATATGGCTATTGACCATGTCCCCCATAGCCTGAGAGGAGGAGACAGAGATGGAAAGCTGTTAAAATGGAGGCCAGGTGGATATTCAAATTGGAGACTATCCAGCCTAATGGACTGAATGAGCAGATCTTGTGGAATACATTGAGCAGGAAGTGAGCCAAGAGTTGTGAACCCACAGAAGAAGTGGCCCTTAAAGGACTATGCTACATTTAATGTTAATGTGTAGTGTTAGGAGGTGGAGGGTACCCTCTAATTCCATACATCTCTATTAGTGGTGATGGGTTTAGTATTGGATTGAGTCCATAGGTAACACCACCTCACGCTGGATAATCTCCCCATGGTCGGTATAGGTATGACATCCCTGGGGTCAGATACGGTGGTAATGGAGGGGTCCTTGATTAATCCAAATATTCGCAAATAAATACTGGTAACCAGCTTGGTTAATGTTATCAGCTGTAGGTTATGGAGGACCTAGTTGTTGTCATATAAAGGCACTGTATAGGTTGCGCACCATGTAATAATCTAAACTTGTATACGATTTACTTTTAGTTTGCACTCTCTCTTGCAGACCCCAGCGCACATGCGCAATGGATAGCGGCCAGGTTGCCACGGCGACTGAGCCGTAGTCCAGACGTGATGTCATGGCAACGGGGCGCCGGAGCAGGCAGGCGCTGTTAGCGGGACGTCACTCACTCAGCGCCGGAAACCCCCAGAGCGTCAGACAGTGCGAGCGAAGCATCTCCCCTCACGTGGTGATCACCAGCTTTAAAGGTAAGAGGTTTTTCACCTTACACTTATTCACACCTTGACAAAGGGGCTACGGGCCCCAAAACGTTGGTCCTGTGATTTGTTTTAATACAATGCAACATTGCACTTTAAAAAGTCCTGGAGTGACGCCTTTTTCTTTGTTTGCTGATATTATATTCCTACGGAGGGCACCCAGGCGAATGTGAGCAAGGACCAGGAGTGCCGGGCACTACACAAGGATATATATATATATATATATATATATATATATATATATATATACTGTACATTGTGATATATTGTATACATATCCTTTTAATAACAAATATATACATCAATGAGCTTTGGAACTCAGATAATGTGTGGGTGTATTGTTTTCTCTTATGGGATGTAGTGTTTTGTGATGGACAGCGCACATTCATAGCACATGGTAATAAGATGCGCCTGGCGTCCGCAGTATATATTAGAGCTGGCATTTTAAATATTTATTAGAAAGTAATCTGACTTGAACAGAAGTATAAGCTGGTCCGAAGAAAGACCCTGTAGTAGGCTGACCTGAGCTGTTTCGCCCATGCAACTATAGCCGTGTTAACCCAAACCCCAACCAAAGCAGTTCTAAGCTGTATACATGGACTTTAGCATGGCCTCCAGCTTATGCTCAGAGGGGTCTTTAAGCGTTGGTACAGCTGGGACTGGAATAGTTACCTTCTTTGAAAGTTTCGAAACTGAAGACTCCACTGGTGGCGATATAGTTGTTATAGCCAGTGGGAAAGGATATTTAGACAGAAATCGCTTTGTCACAGAAAAGCATTTCACTAGATTTAGCCATGCTTCTGTTAACTGCTTATTAAGAGAATCTGAATAAGGAACACACAGTCACCCTTTGTCTCCTACCAATAAACCCTCAGCCTTTGACAGGGGCTTCTCTGTTTCAGTACAACCTAGCACCTGTCGTACTGCTCTGATGAGATCCTAATTGCTCGGGCTATCCGTGACCTCACTGTCTGACTCCTGGTCCAATTCTGAGATCAGGCATTGAATCGTCAGAATGTAATTATGATACAAACAATGACTATTGTTAGGAATTTAACAATACAAGGACTTTAGTAAACCCTACCAAGCTCTAGAAATATCCTGAGCCACTTTGGCTGCTCAAACGGCATTAAACCTGAATCAGAGCTTTTGGTGCAATGAACAACTGACTGTAAATCAGCAATTCTCACAGTTATCACAGACAAGCAAGTTTTTGATTTTGTCATGCACACAGACAATACAGTGAGACAAACGTCCGCACAACTCAGTAAAAAATAACTGTAGTGTCTATAATACAGAGTGCACCTCACTGTGGTACACACAATCTATGTAGTTTGTGTTCACTGTGCAACCTAACACCCCTGCCCCCTCCAGTGGCCATGTATTGTAGGACCGACACCCTATTTCTGTAGGAAGAAGCAGGAAGTAGAGTAAAAATGGTGACCCAGCATATTTTTAAACATATATACACATTAGACTATGCCACAGGTGTAAAACATATGTACCCCAGAAAGCCCTCATAACCTAGGCTTAAAAGCCTGTTATGTCCCTTATAGCCATGTCCACTACCCCTTATATATTTAGGGGAATCGTTGGACTAGGGACCGTCGTGACCTCTCCCCCACCTCTTAAAGCAGTGCATGTGAGCCGCGGCTAGCTGATGTCTTCAAACCCCCCCCCCCCCCCCTTCCCTCCTGCACAGTACACAGCCTTCTCGTGATCTGACTGCTGCCGGAAGGCGGGGAAGGTGTGAAGCGTGACAGGCGCCCAGCAGCGGCAGTGTGATCTGACCACTGCTGGAAGCCAGCGAGGTGTGGAGCATCACAGCACTGTGATCCGACTGCTGCTGGGAGCCGGGAAGCTGTGAAGCTTGATAGCACCCAGCGGCAGCAGAGTGATCTGACCACGGCTTGGAGCAGGTTATATGTTATAAGCACAGTGCAAAAAATGTTTCCCACACATGGAGGGGCAGCAGCAGTAGCTGACCTCTCCACTAACCACAGCAACACCACTAGTTCAACGGAGTGGCGACAGCATGAGCTGACCGCCCGCTCCTTACCACTGTGTAATGTGGAGGCTCTGATGGGGCTTCTCTCCAAGCTCCGTCTAGCTCCTGCAGCCAAGGCTGAATCAGCTAGCGCTGTTGAAGGTCTATGGCTGGGATTCTCTGCCTAAGCGCCGACAAGCCTTTGCTGCACAACAGCAGCACACACTCCCGGACCAACGCTTCTTAATAAGCTGGGAAGGGAGTGTGATTGAAAATAAATAAATAAATTATTTAGAATTTTTTTTTAAAAAGTCTGGAATGACACCAGACATGCCCTTCCCTGGTGAAGGCACAAAAAACACTGAGGCATCTTGGGAGTATGGAGGGGGTGGAGGGTTACTAATTTAAATGTGCCTGTCCCTAACACCCTGTCCATATCCCAAGAGTACTCCCATCACCTCTAGTAGATGAAGAAAAATAGGTATCCAAACTATAATAGTGGAATATCCATTAAAGATATTATGTGTGTTACACTATAGGTATACACACATATAAAGGCACTAAACGAAGGATGTTCCTATAGCTGTATGAGTGGCTATTATATATTAATATAAGTGCACCATTCACACAGACACACAGTACTCTAAAGTATAAAAGTAGTGTGCAATAGTATTCAACTGTCCAGCAATGATAGCAGGCAGTAGAAGCAAACCAGGACAAGGCTCAAAGAGCAAGGTATAGGGGAGACAGAGCCCAAACCTCCCTGCATCCCAACTGGAGCAGCAATGTGCTTAAAATGGCTGCCCAGCATTTTGTGGGAGAGGGGACAAGGAGGAGTGTCAACCCCTAGGCATGCAGTTAACGGATTCAAGCCAGCTCAGGGGTGGGGGAGGGGCTACAGACTATGCCTACCCCCCCTTGGTGCTCAACCTCCTAGGACCTCGCACTAAGTCTGTTACGTGTGTCCTGGTGGTCTAGTGGGAAGCACAGGTTACTGTGCTGCCACTGCCCCCATATCATCGCTGTTGCAGCTCCCCCTAACAAAGGGACCCATTCTCCTACCTCCCGACTCCACGAGCTGTGCGTCTCGTCTCTGGAGACCCACGGCAGTAGTCACCTAACCGCTCACAGATGCTGCCACCGCAGGTGACTGAGAACAGTCAGGGTATCTGCATGATGCCTGTACCGCTGCCAGTTCTGTAACCCAGAGGCGGTCTTCTCTTGAGAACCTCTTGGTGTCCTCTCATGCCGGCACCAATAAAAAAAAAAACTGGGGAGCCTTTTCTAGGGGGCAAATAGGAGGCCTGAGGGGTAGAGAAAAGTAACCAATTGATGCCCAGATGCCTCCCATCCAACCTATACACAGCGTAATGACTCCTGTGCCCCCTAGTGGATGATAAAGATTTCACACACTCATCCACCTGTCTGTCCCTAGTCTCCTTCAGGAAGGATGCAGTAGGGATCGGTAAGGTAGAGGTTTTTAAGCCACCGGTTTCCTGGCCTGCTTAAAAGGGTCCTCAGTGCCAGTACAATCAGCCATGGTGGTCTAGTGTACTCCATGACAGTGTGCACATCAGAACCTCTGGTCCGTCTGCCTGGGCTGGAGGTATGGATTGCTAATACACAGGTCCTGGAAGTGGGAGCCCACCTATCCTGCCCCATGTGTCTGGCTGCAGCCCCAGACTGACCAGTGTGCTCCTGCTAAATAGGGCACGCGTGGTATGTACTTCACCGTAGCTGGAGTTGCAGCGCTGGCGGGAGTGTTGGAGTTGGACTGCCTAGTTCTACTTGCTCAGAAGATAAAAGTAAATAAAAGTATAAATCAAAAAATTAAAGCCTGGCTGCTTAAAAGCAGCACCACTGTTATAATGGAGACCAGCTCCTGCTGGCACCAAACAGAAACTGAGGAGTCTGGGCTGTGGGTGGGGTATGAGGGAGATGGAAAAAGTGCATCTTGGGAGCAAAAAGCTTTACTGTTTGGTGCCTGTTCCTCATCTCCACCATCATACCCCAAGGTCATCCCTGTGGATGCCTATGGACCCTGAAGAAATATTATATTCCTTGTATGAAAATGTAAAATTAACAATGTGTTCAAGATATTTAGAGCAAGGTATCTGTTAAAGCTAAACAAGCATAAAACCTGCAAAGATAATTACTGAATTGAATCAAGTGAATCTGTGGCTGGGATTCAGTGTACCTCTGCTCCACAAGCAGTACTCTTATACCAGCTCACACAGTCAGAGGCGGATTAAGTGGCGGCACTGGGCGGGAAGAGCTCCTACCCTACTGTGGCAGATCCACTCTCTCCCCCACCACAACACTGTGTAGTTGTGGGCATAGGGATGAGGAGCTCTGCAACTAGATAAACTCAGCCAGAGCCTGGGTGGTATCTGGGCGGAATACTGGCTAGCGACAGCCATCATATTCATTACAGGTCCGACTTTCCTTGCCATTTGGAGGCGTACCCTACAGCAGACCAGACCCACCATAGGTAGACCCCAGCCCAACTGTCAACAGTGAGAAGCAGAAAAAGGCACAGCCACAATGGAAGGTGAGTGAGAGGTACAACAGTAGTAAGCAGCCCACCTGACGTGACATGGAGTCAGAGGCAGCAAATGGTAAGCAGCGGGATACATTTTTTGCTTCATTTTCTTATCCATATTTAATGTTTCTATCATACTTGGAGTTACAGCGCGGCTTTATTTTCTTTTGTCTATGGATTGTTGGATTTTTGTAATCTGCCTCTCTCCTTTGCCCCAACCTCTCTCAACCCCTCTGCGTCTATCATTCTCTGCCTCTCTTGCTGTCGGCCTTTTCCTCTCTGCCATCCTCTATATCCCCCCTCTTTCTCTGCTTCTCTTGCTCTCTACTTAAACGTCTACACCAGCTCCCATCTCACTTTTTGCACCATCCACGGTCTCTCCCTCCCCTCTGTTGTTGATCCCTAGTGGAACCCTTTTCTTTCTGAAACACAAATCTCTCACAGTGGGGGGATGGGGGGTGGGCGTGGTTGGGGGACGTCCACTACCAGCTCCCCCTGGAAAAAATATATAGTTCTGCCCCTGCTGGCGCCGCTACTACTCAGGGACAATTCTGCTCATCTCCAGTCTCCACCACCAGAATCACAATTGCTGAAAGAGCTGGTGGCAGTGGAGGCTGGAGACAAGCCGAATCGGTCCCCATGCTGCCCGTGAGGTGGCTGTGAAGCTTGCCCCCACAACAGGTGTGCAGGTAGGCCCTGCCCTGTGCTGCTGCCTCATGGAAGTGGGATGAGGCCCCTGGTTTTTGTGCTCCAAGCCCCTAGAGGGTTTTATCCAGTCTTGCCCACATTACTAAATTAGATTGTTTCTTGATGGAAATTTTTATTCATGATAAAATACATATATGCACAGAAATCCACTGCAAGCTGGATGTATAAAACTATTCTAAGGTATTACAGAAGTCATTTAAAAAGGGATCATAATGAAGCACAGACTTAGCTAGGACACAAAATTAAAATACACTTGTAAATACACTAAACGCCAGTTACCCCAAAATAGACATTTAAAAAAATGTATTGCGTAGACTATTGTGATAACAGTTGCTACTGGAATCCCAATGTCCATTTAAATGTACGAAAATACTGTGAAAATTTTCCGGCAGATGCTAGAGTATCAAAATATCAAGTTACAACGAATCGCAATGTTTTGGTGTATAAACTATATTGCTTTATGTACTAAAAAATAGGATTTTGGTACTTACCAGATAAATCCTTTTCTGTGAATCCATAGGGGGCACTGGAGTACTCTTAGGGATATGGACGGTGCAATAGCAGGGATACACATTTAAATATTTAAATGTGTAACCCTCCTCCTCCATACTCCCCAGATGCCTCAGTGTTTTTTTTGCGGAGATGAATAGGAGCGAAAGAGGATGAACAATGGAGAATTACATATAACATTATAATATAACGAACAACTAGAAAGTTGAAACAAGAACAGATAACAATCACCGTAAACTTTAAACAAGCAGGTGATAATGTGTACTATAAGTATAAACGTAAACTACCACAATACAGGTGAAACTGCTCTGGGTGGGCGTCCAGTGCCCACTATGGATTCAAAGAAAAGGATTTATCTGGTAAGTACCAAAATCTTATTTTCTTTTTCATCCACTAGGGGTCACTGGAGTACTCTTGGGACGTACCAAAGTTTCCCCTATGGATGAGAGAGCTGGTTGGCACCTGTAACAGTAGACAGCCAAAGCTAGACGCTGATGCCGTACAAGAACCAAACTTGTAAAAGCGCACCACGTGTGCACTGACAACCATGTAGCTGCACGACAAACGTATAAGAAGCACGACCTCCTACCCATGACATTCCCACAGAACGCGTGGAATATGCTGAATAGATGCAGGCGGTTGTAAACTAGTATGAAATTAAGCATGACGAAAAGTCAAGATCTAGCCAACCTCTGTCTGGAAGCTGGCCAATCTATGTTGACTGCATTATAGAGAACAAACAATGTATCTGTTTTATGTACTGTCGATGTCCGGGCTACAACAATGCGAAGTACACGAACCACATTCAAAGTAGCTGGAGTTCCTGAACTGTCTGAGGAAACAGGAACTACGATTGCTTAATTTCTGAAAAGATAATACTACCCCCTTTCGGGATGCGTCTGAAGTTCCGCTCTGTTATTATGAAACACTAAATACGGTGGTTTGCGTGACAACGCACCTAATTCAGAAATATGCCTTGCCAAAATTAAGGCTAGGAGAAAACTAAGTTTATGTTTTCTAAGTGAGAAACATAACATCCACTTTAAAAGTTCAAAAGGTGAGGACTACAAGAAATCTAAACTAGATTGAAATCCCGTGGAGCAGTAGGTGGTATAAACGGAGGTTGAACTCTAAGGACACCTTGCAGGAACGTATGCACTTGTTGACAAAAGAGCCAAACGGTGCTGAAAGAAGATTGACAAAGCAGAAACCTGCACTTTTATTGTCAAAAAACGTAGCTCCCCATCTAACCCCGCCTGTAAAAATAGTAAAAGACGGGGTAACTGGAAAGAAGATGTCGGAAACTTCCGAGCTTCACACCAACCAACATAAGCTTGCCCAATTCTGTGATAAGCCGATGTAACTGGCTTCCTAGCACATAACATGGTTGGTATAACTGACTGTGGAATGATCTCTCGTCTTAAGAGAGCGGTTTCAACCACCACTCTGTCAAACGCAGCCACGCTAAAAGGGGGTAAAGAAACGTACCCTGTTGCAGAACGTCTGGACGTAGTGGAAGCAGCCACGGATCGTCATCGAGTAGACCACGGAGATCAGAGAAACACGCTCTCCAAAGCCAATGAGGTGCTACTAGTATGCAACCGAGTAAGCAGCAGAAATGGTAGAAATAGATACGAGGCTGTACGGCCACGCTATTATGAAATCATCAACTACTCTGGATCTCTTGTTTTGAACACATACTTGTTGTTGAAAATCATGACGACTGAGATAATCTGATTTCCAGTTGTCCACTCCGGGAATGAACACTGCCGATAATATTACCTGGTGATGCTCGGCACAATCTAGGATTTGAGCAACTTGTCACATGGCCATGCGACTCAGAGTCCTTCTTTGTTTGGTGATGTATGCGACTGCGTCGCATTGTCTGACTGAACATGAACAGTGTGAGACTAAGATGTGAACTGCCTGTTGACAGTAATCTTTCCTGGTCTGACCACAGACCCTGAAGCTGACAATGTTGGACTAAAGCTTAGAGATACGCCCATTGTCAGAATTATCCAGTTCTAGAACCTTTTTCTCTGCAGTGAGATCTTGTATTTGGAACCCCCAGAGTAGCGATACTCTTCCCTATGGCGCAAACCACACCATCTGATGAATTTGTAGATGAAAGCCGGACTACTGTGCAAGTAGATTAAGCTGAAAAGGACGTGAGAAATATTCCGAACTGGAGTGTTTGAAAAAAAACAAAAACGCCCCTATCTTTACTAAAAGTCGAATGCACAAGTGCACAGAGACCGTCCGTGGTTTGAGCACTAAATATACCAGATGACGAATACTTTGTGCTTTTACCTCTGGCAGGTAAAATCGTGCTAAACTAGGACAGTGTACGGTCGGAAGGCATGCTGAGAGAGTATGTTGATACAACACCTTGAGTAGGTTGTCTAAGTATGGAGCTATTATCACTTGGATGTGAGATTAGCAATCATCACAGACATCACTCTTGTGAATACCTTTTTCGAGATACTGATAAGAGACCAAACGGTAGTGCCTGAAATTGATAATGGTTTTGTTGTACTGCAGACCGTAAGTACGTATGGTACGGTGGCCACGCATTCCTGAGATACAGTGAAATCCTGAATTTCTGTGGTTTAGGCCACAATAAGTGACCTCAGCTATTTCACATTGACTGTGTAGTAAGTGACACACTGATTAAGCCCCGTTAGGTTTAATATCGGTCTGACTGAGCTGTCTGGCTTTTGTACTACAAATATTGGTATAGAATCCCTAGACCTGTGTACCGGATGCTAAATCTACGAGAGACTGAATAGCAGTCTACAACACTGCCTTCTTGTCTGCTGACACAGGCAGATTTATCCTGAAAAATCGGTGGAAAACTATCAAACACCAGTTTGCAACCTTTGCACATGAAATTGCGGATCCACTTACTGTGTATGTGTGAAACCACGCCCAAATGAAACATCTGAAGACATGCTCACACAACTTGTAGATAAGAGATGGGCTGGAAAACAATCCTGCCACTGGTTTGTCAGCTGGCTTTGTGTTTTGACGATGGCTAGTGGATTGTTGAAAAGCACGTCCTCTACCACATCTACTGTGTACGGTTGTTTTTAAGCACAGTCTCGAAAGGACTGAAGTGTAAAAGATGCGAACGCTGTACCAAGGTATTTCCTTTTAGGAACTTGTGCATGCAATGGTAGGAAAACAAACCCCCCCCCATTAGCCTGAGAAAAACAAATTGTCCATAAGGACTAATAACATATCGCCAGCATAAGGCAACACCTTTATTCCTTCAAATCAGTGTCGGCATGTCAAGACCCCATACAAGTGAGTAGCGGCAGCCAGCTCAGAACAAAGCGGCCTTAATAATAGCGAAAACTTACTTGGCAAACATCCATATACGCCGTCGCCAAAACTCAGTTGATTAGCAAATGTGATGGTTTAGAAGTAAAAGGTGGTCTGAGAAACGACCCTGCAGTGGGCGGAACCTGAGCTTTGTAGCCTATTCAACTACAGCCATGTTAACCGAAACCCCAACTAAAGCAAGTCTAAACACCTCTGCTACAGTTTAAATGGACTTAGCAGAGTCCTCAGCTGACAATGCGACGGGTCTTAAAGCGTTGTTACAGGTGGGACTGGAATAGTAACTTATTTGAAAGTTGTAAAACTAGAGTCCACTGGTGGTGAATTCCCAGTTAGGTATCATAGAGAGAGACAGGATAGTTAAACAGAAAATAAGATTTTAAACCTACCGGTAAATCTTTTTCTCTTAGTCCGTAGAGGATGTTGGGGACTCTGTAAGGACCATGGGGTATAGACGGGCTCCGCAGGAGACATGGGCACTATAAAGAACTTTAGAATGGGTGTGCACTGGCTCCTCCCTCTATGCCCCTCCTCCAGACCTCAGTTAGAGAAACTGTGCCCAGAGGAGACGGACAGTACGAGGAAAGGATTTTTGTTAATCTAAGGGCAAGATTCATACCAGCCCACACCATCCACACCGTATAACCTGGACTATACGCAACCAGTTAACAGTATGAACAAATCAGTATCAGCCAACGACTGATATTAACTGTAACATAACCCTTATGTAAGCAATAACTATATACAAGTCATGCAGAAATATGTCCGCACTGAGACGGGCGCCCAGCATCCTCTACGGACTAGGAGAAAAAGATTTACCGGTAGGTTTAAAATCTTATTTTCTCTTACCTCCTAGAGGATGCTGGGGACTCCGTAAGGACGATGGGGATTATACCAAAGCTCCAAACCGGGCGGGAGAGTGCGGATGACTCTGCAGCACCGATTGAGCAAACATAAGATCCTCCTCAGCCAGGGTATCAAACTTGTAGAATTTTGCAAAAGTGTTTGAACCCGACCAAGTAGCTGCTCGGCAAAGCTGTAAGGCCGAGATGCCTCGGGCAGCCGCCCAAGAAAAGCCCACCTTCCTAGTGGAATGGGCCTTTACTGAATTTGGTAACGGCAATCCAGCCGTAGAATTAGCCTGCTGAATCGTGTTACAGATCCAGCGAGCAATAGTCTGCTTAGAAGCAGGATTGCCAACCTTGTTGGCTGCATACAGGACAAACAGTGTCTCTGTTTTCCTAACCCGAGCCGTCCTGGCTACGTAAATTTTTAAGGCCCTGACTACATCAAGGGATTTGGAATCCTCCAAGTCTCCCGTAGCCACAGGCACCACAATAGGTTGGTTCATATGAAAAGATGACACCACCTTAGGCAAAAATTGAGGACGAGTCCTCAACTCTGCTCTATCCGCATGGAAAATGAGATAGGGGCTCTTATGAGATAAGGCCGCCAATTCGGACACCCGCCTTGCAGATGCCAAGGCCAACAACATGACCACTTTCCAAGTGAGAAACTTTAATTCAACTGTTTGAAGAGGTTCAAACCAGTGAGATTTTACGAACTGTAAGACCACGTTAAGGACCCATGGTGCCACTAGGGGCACAAAAGGAGGCTGGATGTGTAGCACTCCCTTTACAAAAGTTTGGACTTCTGGGAGAGAAGCCAATTCCTTCTGGAAGAATATAGATAGGGCCGAAATCTGTACCTTAATGGAGCCTAGCTTTAGGCCCATATCCACTCCTGTCTGCAGAAAGTGGAGAAAACGGTCCAAGTGGAAATCTTCCGTAGGAGCATTCTTGGCTTCACACCAAGATACATACTTCCTCCAGATACGGTGATAATGTTTCGCCGTCACTTCCTTCCTAGCCTTTATCAGAGTAGGGATGACTTCTTCTGGAATACCCATCCCCGCTAGGATTCGGTGTTCAACCGCCATGCCGTCAAACGTAACCGCGGTAAGTCTTGGAACACGCAGGGTCCCTGCTGCAACAGGTCCTCCCTGAGAGGAAGAGGCCACGGATCTTCTGTGAACATCTCCTGAAGATCTGAATACCAGGCCCTTCGAGGACAATCTGGAACAATGAGTATTGTCCGTACTCTTTTCCGTCTTATGATTCTCAATATTTTTGATATGAGAGGAAGAGGAGGGAACACATAGACCGACTGAAACACCCATGGTGTCACCAGGGCGTCCACCGCTACTGCCTCAGGGTCCCTTGACCTGGCACAATACCTCCGAAGCTTCTTGTTGAGGTGTGATGCTATCATGTCTATTTGAGGAAGTCCCCAAAGACTTGTTATTTCTGAAAAGACTTCTTGATGAAGACCCCCACTCTCCTGGATGGAGATCGTGTCTGCTGAGGAAGTCTGTGTCCCAGTTGTCCACTCCCGGAATGAATACCGCTGACAGAGCGCTTACGTGATTTTCTGCCCAGCGCAGAATCCTGGTGGCTTCCGCCATTGCCACTCTGCTCCTTGTCCCACCTTGGCGGTTTACATGAGCCATGGCTGTGACGTTGTCTGATTGAATCAGAACCGGTAGGTCACGAAGAAGATTCTCCACCGTAGGCCGTTGTATATGGCCCTTAATTCCAGTATGTTGATGTGTAGACAAGCCTCCTGGCTTGACCACAGTCCCTGAAAATTCCTTCCTTGCGTGACTGCTCCCCATCCTCGGTGGCTCGCGTCCGTGGTCACCAGAACCCAGTCCTGAATGCCGAACCTGCGACCTTCTAGAAGGTGAGCACTCTGCAGCCACCACCAGAGAGACACCCTGGCCCTGGGGGACAGTGTTATTTTCTGATGTATTTTTAGATGGGACCCGGACCACTTGTCCAGAAGGTCCCATTGAAACTTCCTCGCATGGAACCTGCCGAAGGGAATGGCCTCGTAGGCTGCCACCATTTTCTCCAGAACTAGAGTGCATTGATGAACTGACACTCTTTTTGGCTTTAGCAGGTCTCTGACCATGTTCTGGAGGTCCTGGGCTTTTTCCAACGGGAGAAAAACCTTCTTTCGTTCCGTGTCTAGTATCATGCCTAGGAATGACAGTCGAGTTGTTGGAACCAACTGTGACTTTGGCAGATTGAGAATCCAACCGTGTTGATGGAGCACTCTCAGAGAGAGTGACACGTTCTTCAGTAATCGATCTTTTGATCTCGCCTTTATCAGGAGATCGTCCAAGTATGGGATTATTGTGACTCCTTGCCTGCGCAGGATCACCATCATTTCCGCCATTATCTTGGTGAAAATCCTCAGGGCCATTGAAAGCCCAAACGGCAACGTCTGAAACTGGAAATGACAATCCTGTACCGCGAATCTCAGGTACTCCTGATGAGCGGGATATATGGGGACATGAAGGTAAGCATCCTTTATGTCCAGTGACACCATAAATTCCCCCCCTTCCAGGCTGGCTATTACAGCTCGGAGTGATTCCATCTTGAATTTGAACCTTTTCAAGTACAGATTTAGGGATTTTAGATTTAAAATGGGCCTGACCGAACCATCCGGCTTCGGGACCACAAAGAGGGTCGAATAGTACCCTTTTCCCTGTTGGCTCAGCGGAACCCCTATAATCACTTGCTGTTGACACAGCGTTTGAATTGCAGCTAACACTACTTCCCGCTCTGGGGTAGAAGCTGGTAAGGCCGACTTGAAAAATCGGCGTGGGGGCACCTCTTCGAATTCCAGCTTGTAGCCTTGGGAAACTATCTCCATCGCCCAAGGATCTACGTCTGACCGAACCCAGACCTGGCTGAAGAGTCGAAGGCGTGCCCCCACCGGTGCGGACTCCCGCAGGGGAGCCCCAGCGTCACGCGGTGGCTTTTGTAGAAGCCGGGGAGGACTTCTGTTCCTGGGAACCCGCCGCGGCAGGTGTTCTTTTTCCTCTACCCTTACCTCTGGCTAGTGATGAGCGGGTTCGGTTTTACTCGGTTTTACTCGGTTTTACTCGGTTCTCAAAACGGCATCTTATTGGCTCACGGATGTCACGTGTTTTGGATAGCCAATAAGATGCCGTTTTGAGAACCGAGTAAAACCGAGTAAAACCGAACCTCGCTCATCACTACCTCTGGCAAGGAAGGAGGAGCCCTGACCTCTTCTGGGCTTTTGCGACCGAAAGGACTGCATCTGATACTGTGGAGTTTTCTTTTGCTGTTGGGGAACAAAAGGTAACAAGGTAGATTTACCTACGGTAACTGTGGAAACCAGGTCCGCGAGCCCATCCCCAAACAACACATCACCCTTATAGGGTAAAACCTCCATATGCTTTTTTGAATCAGCATCACCCGTCCATTGGCGGGTCCATAAGGATCGTCTCGCTGAAATAGCCATGGCATTGGCTCTGGAACCCAACAATCCAATGTCTCTTTGAGCGTCTCTCGTATATAAGACTGCGTCTTTAATATGTGCTAAAGTTAGCAAAATAGTATCCCTATCTAGGGTATCAAGGTCAGCTGACAGGGTATCTGTCCAAGCTGCAACTGCACTTCATACCCATGCCGACGCAATTGCCGGTCTAAGTAAAGTATCAGTGTGTGTATAAAAAGACTTTAATGTAGTCTCCTGCCTGCGGTCCGCAGGGTCCTTGAGGGCCGCTGTATCTGGAGATGGCAGCGCCACCTTCTTGGACAGGCGTGTTAGAGCCTTGTCCACTATGGGAGAGGATTCCCAACGTGCCCTGTCCTGTGTAGGGAAAGGGTACGCCATAAGAACCCTTTTGGGAATCTGCAGTCTCTTATCTGGAGATTCCCAAGCTTTTTCAAATAACTCATTAAGCTCATGAGATGGAGGAAAGTTTACCACAGGTTTCTTTTCCTTATACATGCGCACCCTCGTGTCGGGAACAGAGGGGTCGTCTGTTATATGCAAAACATCTTTTATTGCAATAATCATATACTGAATAGTTTTTGCCACCCTAGGGTGCAATCTAGCATCATCATAGTCGACACTGGAATCATAGTCCGTGTCGGTATCTGTGTCCACAATTTGTGACAAGGGACGCTTTTGAGACCCTGACGGGCCCTGTGAGTCGGTCCAATCCGTGGATTGACCCCCTGATGTCTCCCTGGATTCTGCTTTGTCTAGCCACTTATGCAATGATGCTACACTTGCATTTAACATATGCCACATATCCATCCATTCCTGAGTCGGCACTACCAACGGGGACACACCACTCATCTCCTCCACCTCCTCCTTTGATAAGCCTTCCGCTTCAGACATGCCGACACGCACGTACCGACCCCCCACACACACAGGGATATAACTAAACGGGAACAATTCCCCAACCAGGCCCTTTGGAGAGATAGAGAGAGAGTATGCCAGCACACACCCAGCGCCAAACTGACACTGGAATACCCTTTTATATATAATGCCAATGCTATTCCCACTCACTGTGCTTGAAATATGCCCCCCTCCTCTTTTTTTTCAGCCCTCTGATGCGTTCAGCAGGGGAGAGTCCGGGGTGCCAGCGTTCTCTGCAGCTTCTGTGGAGAAAATGGCGCTGGATAGTGCTGAGGGATCAAGCTCCGCCCCCTCCAGCGGCGGGCTTTGGTCCCGCTTCAATTTCATAAAAATGGCGGGGATCGTCTATTTGCTGCCTACGCAGACTAATATATATAATTTGTGCCAAAAACGAGGTTTATTGCTGCCCAGGGCGCCCCCCCTGCGCCCTGCACCCATCTGTGCCTGTGTGTGTTGTGTGGGAGCAATGGCGCGCAGCGTTACCGCTGCATGCTTACCTCATGAAGATCTGAAGTCTTCTGCCGCCTTGAAGTCTTCTATCTTCCGGCTCTGCGAGGAGGACGGCGGCGCGGCTCCGGGACGAACCCCAGGGTGAGACCTGTGTTCCGACTCCCTCTGGAGCTAATGGTGTCCAGTAGCCTAAGAAGCAGATCCTATCATTTAAGTAGGTCTGCTTCTCTCTCCTCAGTCCCACGATGCAGGGAGCCTGTTGCCAGCAGTGCTCCCTGAAAATAAAAAACATAACAAAATTCTTTTACACAGAAAACTCAGGAGAGCTCCCTGTAATGCACCCTATCTCCTCTGGGCACAAGATCTAACTGAGGTCTGGAGGAGGGGCATAGAGGGAGGAGCCAGTGCACACCCATACTAAAAGTTCTTTATAGGTGCCCATGTCTCCTGCGGAGCCCGTCTATACCCCATGGTCCTTACGGAGTCCCCAGCATCCTCTAGGACGTAAGAGAAAGTAGATTTACCAGCGGTAGCTGTGGAAACCAGGTCCGCGAGACCTTCCCCAAATAAAACTTCACCTTTGTAAGGTTAAACCTCCATATGCTTTTTTGAGTCGGCATCCCCCGTCCATTGGCGGGTCCACAGGGCTCGCCTAGCAGAAATCGCCATGGCGTTGGCTCTTGAACCTAGCAGCCCAACGTCTCTATGAGCGTCTCTCATATATAAGACTGCGTCTTTAATGTGACCTAAGGTCAATAAAATGGCATCCCTATCTAGGGTCTCAATGTCAGCGGACAAGGTATCTGTCCAAGCTGCAACCGCGCTACATACCCATGCCGATGCTATTGCCGGTCTGAGTAAAGCCCCCGTATGTGTATAAATAGATTTTAAGGTAGTCTCCTGTCTGCGATCAGCAGGATCCTTGAGGGCTGGTGTGTCGGGAGACGGTAGCGCCACCTTCTTGGACAAGCGCGTTAAAGCCTTGTCCACCCTGGGCGAGGATTCCCATCGTACCCTGTCCTATGCAGGGAAAGAATACGCCATAAGAATCCTCTTGGGAATCTGCAGTTTTTTGTCTGGAGTTTCCCAAGCTTTTTCAAGTAACTCGTTCAGCTCATGAGATGGGGGAAAGGTTACCTCAGGTTTCTTATCCTTATACATGCGCACCCTCGTGTCAGGGACAGAGGGGTCCTCAGTGATATGCAAAACATCTTTTATTGCCATAATCATATAATGAATACTTTTGGCCACCCTTGGGTGTAACCTCGCATCATCGTAGTCGACACTGGAGTCAGAATCCGTGTCTGCTATTTGGGACAGGGGACGTTTTTGAGACCCTGAAGGGCCCTGTGACACATTTAAAGCCATGGATTGACTCCCTGTTTTTTCCCTGGACTCTGTTTGTCCAACCTCTTATGCAATAAGGTCACATTTGCATTTAAAACATTCCACATGTCCAATCAGGTGTCGGCGTTGCCGACGGAGGCACCACAATCATTTGCTCCACCTCCTCCTTAGATGAGCCTTCCGCTTCAGACATGCCGACACACTCGTACCGCCACCCCCACACACACAGAGATATTTATCTGGAGATAGTACCCCAATAAGGCCCTTAGGAGAGAGAGAGTATGCCAGCACACACCCAGCGCCAACTGACACTGGAAAACAAATTCCCAGAATATATAGCGCTTTTTTATATAATTATGTATAATACACTCACTGCGCCTCACAAGTGCCCCCCCCCCTCTTTTTATCCCTGTGTCACCATGTTCAGCAGGGGAGAGTCCGGGGAGCCAGCGTCTCTGCAGTGCTCTTTGGAGAAAATGGCGCTGGTTAGTGCTGTGGGACCAAGCTCCGCCCCCTCCAGCGGCTGGCTTCTGTCCCGCTCAATTTTATAATACTGGCGGGGGATTTGTATAACTACTGCCTCCGCAGCCTATAATTCTCTTATGCCAGCCTTAGAGGTTTATATTGCTGCCCCTGCGCCCTGCACCCATTCGTGCCTGCTAGTGTGTGTTGTGTGGGAGCAATGGGAAGATCTGAAGTCTTCTTTTCTTCTTATACTCACCCGGCTTCTATCTTCCGGCTCTGCGAGGAGAACGGCGGCGCGGCTCTGGGACGAACAGCGAGGGGAGACCTGCGTTCCGACTTCCTCTGGAGCTAATGGTGTCCAGTAGCCTAAGAAGCAGAACCTATCACTTAAGTAGGTCTGCTTCTCTCTCCTCAGTCCCACGATGCAGGGAGCCTGTTGCCAGCAGTGCTCCCTGAAAATAAAAAACCTAACAAAATTCTTTTTTCAGAGAAACTCAGGAGAGCTCCCTGTAATGCACCCAGTCTCCTCTGGGCACAGGATCTAACTGAGGTCTGGAGGAGGGGCATAGAGGGAGGAGCCAGTGCACACCCATTCTAAAGTTCTTTATAGTGCCCATGTCTCCTGCGGAGCCCGTCTATACCCCATGGTCCTTACGGAGTCCCCAGCATCCTCTAGGACGTAAGAGAAATCGCTTTGCACAGAAAAGCGCTTATGTGGATTTAATAATAATACCACATTTGTTTCCTGAGATATTCAGGACTTATTCGTCAGAATGTAACACAGAGTAAACTTCAGTAAACCATGAGACAAAAGACAACTACGTGTAGGATTGAACTTTACATGGACTTTTGTAAACCCTGCAGTTCTAAAAACATTGAGTGCTGTGGCTGCTCAGACGGTATTATTGAAAAATAGACTTACCGCCATACGTTCTTCCATGAAGCAGACAAATGTGACTTGAGCGATGTTGGCAGGTGTGATGACTGATTTCAAGTTGGATCAGGGCAGAAGTCCTTGTTTGGACCAGTATGTACAAGACACCCTGTGCAAATGGATCCCACTAATTATGTATACACACAGCTACGAATTAGTTATTAACACAAATAATACTGGAAGTGTGCTTGAGTGCACCACTGGAACACTGATATGCTGTTCAGTATGTGTTTTACTTCCCTACTAACACCCCTGCCCCCTCCAGTGGCCGTGTGTTGTAGGGCCGACACCAAATTCCTGGACAAAAACAAACAGGAATCGCTCACACACTCACACACACACACACAGGTTGAGTCTCCCATATCCAAAATGCTTGGGACCAGAAGTATTTTGGATATCTGATTATTCCGTATTTTAGAATAATTGCATACCATAATTAGATATCATGGCGATGGGACCCAGGTCTAAGCACAGAACGCATTTATGTTTCATATACACCTTATACACACAGCCTGAAGGTTATTTTATACAATATTTTTAATGACTTTGTGCATTAAACAAAGTTTGTGTACATACACACAATTCATTTATGTTTCATATACACCTTATGCACACAGCCTTAAGGTCATTTAATACTATAATTTTAATAACTTTGTACATTAACTAAAGTTTTTGTTCATTGAGCCATCCGAAAACAAAGGTTTCACGGTCTCAGTCTCACTCAAAAAATTCTGTTTCTCGGAATATTCCGTATTGCGGAATATTTGTATATGGGATACTCAACCTGTATATTTTTTATATATATATATATATATATATATATTTATATATATATATAGATTCGTTGAGTTCGGCACATCTCCGCATAACAGTTTGTTACCTTCGCCCGTTGCCTTCCGTGAAGGAGACTGTAATAGCTTCCCGATACATGCAAGCGTATACGGCGGCACTCAGGTCAGAAAAACGACAGGACACACAGCCTCTGGTTTGCCAACGTTTCAAAGATTTCTCTTTTTCGTCAGGGCATGAAAACATACACATACTTACACCGTATTTAAGTGCTCACCCTTCACCACGTTCTCCGTTCACGGCGGCGTCCCCTGTGACGCGCCGTGCGCCAAATGATGACGTCACCCGTGAACTCCGTCACCATAACAACACCCATATACAAACAATATAAAAACATCAGAATGCGGTATTAGAAATACAAAAACACAATGGTTAAGTGCCTGACCAATTTGGTCACAATATCAAAAACAAACATGTATAAGACTGAAACATGGCATACAACCACCAATGTTCCCAGCAATATACCTAATGCAACTACACATATACTATCATAAATAACTATTAAGACCACTGCTCTCGTTAAGCCCTCTAGGACTAATAGTGTCCAATAGAAAGATCCACTTAGCTTCTCGCTGCAACAACAATTTGGATCTATTACCTCCTCTAGACAATGGAGGGATAGGATCAATAACCATATGCCTAAGAGAGATGGGAGAGTGACCGGCCGTAGCAAAGTGCCGAGCCACCGGCTGTTCACTCCTGCCGGATAACACAGCCTCCCGAATGGCATATCTGTGCTGTCCCATCCTCACTTTAAATTCACATTCCGTTTTGCCAATGTAATACTTGCCACAAGGGCAAATCAAAGCATATACAACAAATTTTGAAGAGCACGACAGAAAGTGATTAATTTTGAATGTTTTGTTAACAGATGGGTGTTTAATCGTATTTCCCGTCAGCATATAGCTGCAAGTCACACATCCAACGCATTTATAGCAACCCAACTTCCGATTACCAAAAAACGAAGACATCTTGCGTTTACCAAAATCCGTGATATCCGTATGTACTACAAAATCACGGATATTCCTGCCTCTAGAGTGACTACACATAATGCGTCTATCTTTAAGGCCCTGCAACTCATTATCCGAAGAAATGATCGGCCAATATGTCTGTACAGCTTTTTTAACCCTTCGGCTAGCCACATTATACCTAGTAGGCCAAATAATGCAATTAGTATTGGATTTCGCTGGTTTTGTTGTCAATGTATTTGATCTAGGTTTGGCCAAAACCCTACGTTTTGTCTTAATTAAATCATCTCTGTTATAGCCTCTAGATACAAATTTTTCAATCATATTATCAAGTGATATGCCAGCATCAACATCCTTACTACAAATCCGCCTAACCCGTAAAAACTGTGAATAAGGTAATCCCATACTGGTTGGCAGAGGATGGTGGCTGGAGGACAACAGCATGGAATTACGATCAGTGGGCTTTACAAACAGAGAGGTCCTGAGCCCGCCATTATCCTTCTCTATTCTGACATCTAAGAAGTCAATGACACCAGAATCAATTTTACAAACCAATTTCACCGGACTATCACTGAGATTATGCAAATCAATCACTGTGTTAAGGCTTTCCTTACTGTCTAACCACAGCAATAACATGTCATCTATGTATCTAGAATAATACAATACCTTGGAAGACACATTGGGATTAGCAAAAAAAAAATTTGTTTTCCACTGCCAGCATATAAGCATTCGCGTACGATGGGGCCACAGAGGACCCCATCGCACAGCCGGCTAGCTGTAAATAATGTTTCCCATCATAGTAGAAATAATTATTGCATAATACCATCTCCAATAAATCACAAAAGAAATTCACATCAGGCCTCTTGTACCATGGATTGCCCGTAATCAACCGTCTTGTTGCCGCTATCCCCTCACTATGCGGGATACACGTGTACAAGGAGCTGACATCAATGCTTGCAAATAACATATCATGGGGAATAACCTTTAATTCATTAAGTTGTAATAATAAAGCTGTAGTATCTTTAAGAACATACTGAGCATTCTGAACGCAAGGCTGAAGATACGTATCAAGATAAATTGAGATAGACTGAAAAATAGACCCCCTGGCCGAAATTATCGGTCTACCGGGAGGATGAGTAGGGTTTTTATGAACCTTTGGGATCGTATATAAAATGGGCTTAATGGGATGCTCAGTAATCAACAGCCGTGCTACATCAGCAGAAATATAACCATTTTCTACGGATTGCATCAAATATGCATCAAGCTCTTTTTTGTATTTAGACGTGGGATCACCGGACAGCAAACGATAAGTATTGACATCTGACAATTGGCGGGCTATTTCTTTCTTATAGTCCTCCAGCCCTTGAACTACAATCGAGCCGCCTTTATCAGCGGCTCGAATTACTATGTCCTGTCTGGATCCCAGTGCTTTTAACGCCTGGAATTCAGCTTTTGATAAATTGGAATGTCCATCATAGCTTCTTGATTGCGGTGTATCAACCGCTGCGTCCACCAGTCGTATAAATGATTTGATTGAAGCACTGTTAGATATAGGCTCAAAGTTAGATTTTTGTTTTAATTTCCTAAATTCTGCTGGAATAGAGTCACAGATGTTCGTTGCTTTTTTTGAACTAAAATGTTCTTGTAATTTTAGTTGACGGTTGAGTTTAAACATTTCAGTCTTCCACACAAACGGGTCAAAGTTGGTAGTGGGCACGAAATTTAGTCCCTTTTTTAGAACTGACTCCTCATGTGTCGTTAATGGAGTAGCTGACAAGTTAAAAATTACTTCCTCTTCTGCACCGGCGGTTTTTTGGCGATGCCGCTTCCACTGGCCACCTCTCCTGTTATATCGGCGTCTGCGACACGACGCTTGGCACGGGTCTTCATCCCTAAAGGGAGATTTTTGAACCGATTTCCACGTCGGGGACCCTGGTCACTGTCGCTGGCTGAGGTAGCTGAATCAAAGTTCTCACGACCTGTCCTATTTCTGTAATAACGTCTCCCATTCATCTGTGCGGCTGAACGATTCTGAGTGCCACCAGTCAGCCAACCGTATACGCTGTTAGTCTCATAATCTGTATTTACTTTTGCAAATTTCTCACGTTTATAACGTAACAGATCTTTTTTGTAAATGTCCATCTGTGTGGTTAATTTCTCAAGCCAATCACAGGACTTGTCATCCACAAGGGTTTTTTTATGAATACCTTCAAACTCACTAATCTTGGTTTTAGTGAGGATGTGCTCCCTGGTTGACTCCTCTATTACCAGAAGAATCAAATCCAGGGAGCACTTGTTAAGAATAGCCACCCAACGTTTACAGAAAGCAACATTGTGTCTCCCAATTGTCGGGGTGTTCTTCACACGGAACCCTCGAGGGAGTTTCTTTGCAGTGAAATATTCAGAGAGGGTTGCCCCATGGTAATAAAAATCCATCTCACGTTTTTTGAGCTTTAATAGATCTCTAAAAATGTCCGGTGTGGGAATGCTGTCCGCACACGAAAACACCTTGTCCTTGTAGACTATACTTTGAGCATCAGAGTCCGAATAGGAATACACATCCCCTATGTCTAGGGTAACACGCACCGGGATATCAGAATCCACATTAGACACCTCCATGTTGTGCAGCTGTATTCAAATACTCGCAATCACCCGCACTGAAGAGGTGAACAACCTGTAACTACCTCTAGTGCTGCCAACACTACCAACTCGTGTTTGGAACAAACAAACGTGAAAGTGGGAAAATGAGCCCTTTAGACACAACCCGCAGGGTGCCCGAACATAAACAATGTACACAATCCAGTGACTCCGGATCTCATACTTGTAACACAGATTCGTTGAGTTCGGCACATCTCCGCATAACAGTTTGTTACCTTCGCCCGTTGCCTTCCGTGAAGGAGACTGTAATAGCTTCCCGATACATGCAAGCGTATACGGCGGCACTCAGGTCAGAAAAACGACAGGACACACAGCCTCTGGTTTGCCAACGTTTCAAAGATTTCTCTCTACTTAATGAATTAAAGGTTATTCCCCATGATATGTTATTTGCAAGCATTGATGTCAGCTCCTTGTACACGTGTATCCCGCATAGTGAGGGGATAGCGGCAACAAGACGGTTGATTACGGGCAATCCATGGTACAAGGGGCCTGATGTGAATTTCTTTTGTGATTTATTGGAGATGGTATTATGCAATAATTATTTCTACTATGATGGGAAACATTATTTACAGCTAGCCGGCTGTGCGATGGGGTCCTCTGTGGCCCCATCGTACGCGAATGCTTATACGCTGGCAGTGGAAAACAACATTTTTTTTGCTAATCCCAATGTGTCTTCCAAGGTATTGTATTATTCTAGATACATAGATGACATGTTATTGCTGTGGTTAGACAGTAAGGAAAGCCTTAACACAGTGATTGATTTGCATAATCTCAGTGATAGTCCGGTGAAATTGGTTTGTAAAATTGATTCTGGTGTCATTGACTTCTTAGACGTCAGAATAGAGAAGGATAATGGCGGGCTCAGGACCTCTCTGGTTGTAAAGCCCACTGATCGTAATTCCATGCTGTTGTCCTCCAGCCACCATCCTCTGCCAACCCGTATGGGATTACCTTATTCAGTTTTTACGGGTTAGGCGGATTTGTAGTAATGATCATAGGTGTGCGAAGGGGGGGGTGCCTGGTGCGCACAGGCACCCCCTAATGTCCAGCACCCCTATCTCACATGCCTGATGCAGCCAAGCAGGCTGGTTACTGTCCCCTCTGCGCTGCACCCTGCCAGGACTGCATTACTGAACAGACGCCTGGGTTAATCAAGGGAGCCACTGCCACCGGCTTTCAAACTCCCGGCTCCACCTCCATGTACAAAAACGGCGTGATGTGATTACGTCATGCTGCTCGCACGCCCACCCGTCACACCTGCCACACGCCCACCTCTCTCCTTCTATGCTATGCTAACACCAGCCACTGATGAGGATCAGCATGCAGCCAGCATTCCTCTTAGGAAGACAAATTCAATACTGGCAGGCGTTTGGCAGCAGCATTGACACGTCACTTGTTTTTCCAGCAGCAGCAGTATTAGTCTGCGACTGTCAGTGTCAGTGAGTGACTGACTTGTAAGTAAGCTGCTGCAGCTTGCAGGGAAAAGAGAGGGGGAGCCAGACCAGGCTGAGGAGGAGCAGTGTAATTGCAATGAGTGCCATCAGGGGTGTTTGTTTGGTGCACTCCACTACATCTGACAATGTATTAGGATTGGTACAAGGGTGGATATTTTATATTGAGATGACCATCAAGAGATGGTGCTAGACACGTTCAAAAGGCGGTGCTAGTCACACCCCTCTGACGGTGCACACCCTAATAAAATGTGCTGCGCACGCCTATGGTAATGATGTTGATGCTGGCATATCACTTGATAATATGATTGAAAAATGTGTATCTAGAGGCTATAACAGAGATGATTTAATTAAGACAAAACGTAGGGTTTTGGCCAAACCTAGATCAAATACATTGACAACAAAACCAGCGAAAACCAATACTAATTGCATTATTTGGCCTACTAGGTATAATGTGGCTAGCCGAAGGGTTAAAAAAGCTGTACAGACATATTGGCCGATCATTTCTTCGGATAATGAGTTGCAGGGCCTTAAAGATAGACGCATTATGTGTAGTCACTCTAGAGGCAGGAATATCCGTGATTTTGTAGTACATACGGATATCACGGATTTTGGTAAACGCAAGATGTCTTCGTTTTTTGGTAATCGGAAGTTGGGTTGCTATAAATGCGTTGGATGTGTGACTTGCAGCTATATGCTGACGGGAAATACGATTAAACACCCATCTGTTAACAAAACATTCAAAATTAATCACTTTCTGTCGTGCTCTTCAAAATTTGTTGTATATGCTTTGATTTGCCCTTGTGGGAAGTATTACATTGGCAAAACGGAATGTGAATTTAAAGTGAGGATGGGACAGCACAGATATGCCATTCGGGAGGCTGTGTTATCCGGCAGGAGTGAACAGCCGGTGGCTCGGCACTTTGCTACGGCCGGTCACTCTCCCACCTCTCTTAGGCATATGGTTATTGATCATATCCCTCCATTGTCTAGAGGAGGTAATAGATCCAAATTGTTGTTGCAGCGAGAAGCTAAGTGGATCTTTCTATTGGACACTATTAGTCCTAGAGGGCTTAACGAGAGCAGTGGTCTTAATAGTTATTTATGATAGTATATGTGTAGTTGCATTAGGTATATTGCTGGGAACATTGGTGGTTGTATGCCATGTTTCAGTCTTATACATGTTTGTTTTTGATATTGTGACCAAATTGGTCAGGCACTTAACCATTGTGTTTTTGTATTTCTAATACCGCATTCTGATGTTTTTATATTGTTTGTATATGGGTGTTGTTATGGTGACGGAGTTCACGGGTGACGTCATCATTTGGCGCACGGCGCGTCACAGGGGACGCCGTCGTGAACAGAGAACGTGGTGAAGGGTGAGCACTTAAATACGGTGTAAGTATGTGTATGTTTTCATGCCCTGACGAAAAAGAGAAATCTTTGAAACGTTGGCAAACCAGAGGCTGTGTGTCCTGTCGTTTTTCTGACCTGAGTGCCGCCGTATACGCTTGCATATATATATATATATATATATATATATATACACACACATACATACATACTGTATAAAAACATCATATATACACACATCTATTCTCAGTATAGGCTTAATAGCCTGTTTTGTCCTATAGGAATATGAACAGCAGTAACATCTTGCACAAGCGAAACACAGTGGACACAGCCTCCATTTAAAGCTTAACTGGACTGGGGCTATATATACACTGCTCAAAAAAATAAAAGGGAACACTTAAACAACACAATGTAACTCCAAGTAAATCACACTTCTGTGAAATCAAACTGTCCACTTAGGAAGCAACACTGATTGACAATCAATTTCACATGCTGTTGTGCAAATGGAATAGACAACAGGTGGAAATTATAGGAATTAGCAAGACACCCCCAATAAAGGAGGAGTTCTGCAGGTGGTGACCACAGACCACTTCTCAGCTCCTATGCTTTCTGGCTGATGTTTTGGTCACTTATGAAAGCTGGCGGTGCTTTCACTCTAGTGGTAGCATGAGACGGAGTCTACAACCCACACAAGTGGCTCAGGTAGTGCAGCTCATCCAGGATGGCACATCAATGCGAGCTGTGGCAAGAAGGTTTGCTGTGTCTGTCAGCGTAGTGTCCAGAGCATGGAGGCGCTACCAGGAGACAGGCCAGTACATCAGGAGATGTGGAGGAGGCCGTAGGAGAGCAACAACCCAGCAGCAGGACCGCTACCGCCGCCTTTGTGCAAGGAGGAACAGGAGGAGCACTGCCAGAGCCCTGCAAAATGACCTCCAGCAAGCCACAAATGTGCAGGTGTCTACTCAAACGAACAGAAACAGACTCCATGAGGGTGGTATGAGGGCCCGCCGTCCACAGGTGGGGGTTGTGCTTACAGCCCAACACCGTGCAGGACGTTTGGCATTTGCCAGAGAACACCAAGATTGGCAAATTCGCCACTGGCGCCCTGTGCTCTTCACAGATGAAAGCAGGTTCTCACTGAGCACATGTGACAGAGTCTGGAGACGCCAAGGAGAACGTTCTGCTGCCTGCAACATCCTCCAGCATGACCGGTTTGGCAGTGGGTCAGTAATGGTGTGGGGTGGCATTTCTTTGGGGGGCTGCACAGCCCTCCATGTGCTCGCCAGAGGTAGCCTGACTGCCATTAGGTACCGAGATGAGATCCTCAGACCCCTTATGAGACCATATGCTGGTGCAGTTGGCCTTGGGTTCCTCCTAATGCAAGACAATGCTAGACCTCATGTAGCTGGAGTGTCAGTAGTTTCTGCAAGACGAAGGCATTGATGCTATGGACTGGCCCGCCCGTTCCCCAGACCTGAATCCAATTGAGCACATCTGGGCCATCATGTCTCGCTCCATCCACCAACGCCACGTTGCACCACAGACTGTCCAGGAGTTGGCGGATGCTTTAGTCCAGGTCTGGGAGGAGATCCCTTAGGAGACCATCCGCCACCTCATCAGGAGCATGTCCAGGGGTTATAGGG
Source organism: Pseudophryne corroboree (assembly GCF_028390025.1). Taxonomy (NCBI): domain Eukaryota; kingdom Metazoa; phylum Chordata; class Amphibia; order Anura; family Myobatrachidae; genus Pseudophryne; species Pseudophryne corroboree. The sequence continues at coordinate 308,283,536 of NC_086450.1, forward strand.
AGGTCATACAGGCACGTGGAGGCCACACACACTACTGAGCCTCATTTTGACTTGTTTTAAGGACATTACATCAAAGTTGGATCAGCCTGTAGTGTGTTTTTCCACTTTAATTTTGAGTGTGACTCCAAATCCAAACCTCCATGGGTTAATAAATTTGATTTCCATTGATAATTTTTGTGTGTTTCTGTTGACAGCACATTCAACTATGTAAAGAACAAAGTATTTAATAAGAATATTTCATTGATTCAGATCTAGGATGTTGTTTAAGAGTGTTCCATATATATATATATATATATATATATATATATATACATACACTGTATATATATATATATATATACTGTATATATATATATATATATATATATATATATATATATACTGTATATACTGTATATATATAAAATAAGATTTTACTTACCGGTAAATCTATTTCTCGTAGTCCGTAGTGGATGCTGGGGACTCCGTAAGGACCATGGGGAATAGATGGGCTCCGCAGGAGACAGGGCACTTTAAGAAAGTATTTGGATTCTGGTGTGTTCTGGCTCCTGCCTCTATGTCCCTCCTCCAAACCTCAGTTAGAGAAACTGTGCCCGGAAGAGGTGACAGTACAAGGAAAGGATTTTGGAATCCAGGGCAAGTACCAGTCACACCAATCACACCGTATAACTTGTGATAAACATACCCAGTTAACAGTATGAACAACAACGGAGCATCAGATCAACCCTGATGCAACCATAACATAACCCTTATTTAAGCAATAGCTATATACAAGTATTGCAGAAGAAGTCCGCACTTGGGACGGGCGCCCAGCATCCACTACGGACTACGAGAAATAGATTTACCGGTAAGTAAAATCTTATTTTCTCTAACGTCCTAGTGGATGCTGGGGACTCCGTAAGGACCATGGGGATTATACCAAAGCTCCCAAACGGATGGGAGAGTGCGGATGACTCTGCAGCACCGAATGAGCAAACACAAGGTCCTCCTCAGCCAGGATATCAAACTTCTAGAACTTTGCAAAGGTGTTTGAACCCGACCAAGTAGCCGCTCGGCAAAGCTGTAATGCAGAGACCCCTCGGGCAGCCGCCCAAGAAGAGCCCACCTTCCTAGTGGAATGGGCCTTTACTGATTTTTGGCAGCGGCAATCCAGCCGCAGAATGAGCCTGCTGAATCGTGTTACAGATCCAGCGAGCAACAGTTTGCTTTGAAGCAGGAGCACCAAGCTTGTTTGAAGCATACAGGAGAAACAAAGACTGTTTTCCTGTCCCTATTCGTTCTGGCTACATAAACCTTCAAAGCCCTGACCAAATCAAGCAACTCGGAATCCTCCAAGTCAGTAGTAGCCACAGGCATCACAATAGGTTGGTTTATATGAAAGGATGAAACCACTTTCGGCAGAAATTATGGACGGGTCCGCAATTCTGCTCTATCCGCATGGAAAACCAGATAGGGGCTTTTATGTGACAAAGCCGCCAACTCTGACACACGCCTAGCCGAAGCCAAGGCTAATAGCATGACCACCTTCCATGTGAGATATTTCAACTCCACCGTTTTGAGTGGTCCAAACCAGTGGGATTTCAGGAAACTCAACACCACGTTAAGATCCCAAAGTGCCACTGGAGGCACAAAAGGGCGCTGAATATGCAGCACTCCCTTTACAAACATCAGAACTTCAGGTAGAGAAGTCAACTCCTTTTGAAAGAAAATGGATAAGGCCGAAATCTGAACCTTAATGGAACCCAATTTAAGGCCCAAAGTCACTCCCGACTGTAGGAAGGTGAAGGAAAAGGCCCAGCTGGAATTCCTCCGTAGGGGCATTCCTGGCTTCACACGAAGCCACATATTTTCGCCATATACGGTGATAATGTTGAGCCGTCACATCCTTCCTAGCCTCTATTAGCGTAGGAATGACCTCATCCGGAATGCCTTTCTCTGCTAGGATCCGGCGTTCAACCGCCATGCCGTCAAACGCAGCCGCGGCAAGTCTTGGAACAGACAGGGCCCCTGTTGCACAAGTCCTGTCCTAGAGGCAGAGGCCACGGGTCCTCTGTGAGCATTTCTTGCAGATCTGGATACCAAGTCCTACTTGGCCAATCCGGAACAATGAGTATTGTTCTCACTCCTCTTTTCCTTATGATTCTCAGCACCTTAGGTATGAGGAAGAGGAGGAAATACACAGACCGACGGGAACACCCACGGTGTCACCAGTGCGTCCACAGCTATCGCCTGAGGGTCTCTTGACCTGGCGCAATATCTCTGCAGCTTTTTGTTGAGGCGGGATGCCACCATGTCCACCTGTGGCAGTTCCCACCGACTTGCAATCTGCGTGAAGATTTCTTGATGAAGTCCCCACTCTCCCGGGTGGAGGTCGTGCCTGCTGAGGAAGTCTGCTTCCCAGTTGTCCACTCCCGGAATGAACACTGCTGACAGTGCGCTTACGTGATTCTCCGCCCAGCGAAGAATTCTGGTGGCTTCTACCATCGCCACCCTGCTCCTTGTGCCGCCTTGGCGGTTTACATGAGCCACTGCGGTGATGTTGTCTGACTGAATCAGAACCGGTTGGTCGCGAAGCAGGGACTCCGCTTGACGTAGGGCGTTGTATATGGCCCTTAGTTCCAGGATGTTGATGTGAAGGCAAGTCTCCTGACTTGACCACAGCCCTTGGAAATTTCTTCCCTGTGTGACTGCCCCCCACCCTCGGAGGCTTGCATCCGTGGTCACCAGGACCCAGTCCTGAATGCCGAATCTGCGACTTTCGAGAAGGTGCGCACTCTGCAGCCACCACAGGAGAGACACCCTGGCCCTGGGGGATCGGGTGATTAACCGATGCATCTGAAGATGTGATCTGGACCACTTGTCCAGTAAGTCCCATTGAAAAGGTCCTCGCATGGAACCTGCCGAAGGGAATGGCCTCGTATGATGCCACCATCCTTCCCAGGACTCGAGTGCAGTGATGCACAGACACCTGTTTTGGTTTTAATAGATTCCTGACCAGTGTCACGAGCTCCTGAGCTCTCTCTATCGGGAGATAAACCCTTTTCTGGTCTGTGTCTAGGATCATGCCTAGGAGAGGCAGATGAGCTGTAGGAACCAACTGCGACCTTGGAATATATAGAATCCAGCCGTGTTGCCGTTACACTTCCAGAGAAAGTGATACGCTGTTCAGCAACTGCTCTCTTGATCTCGCTTTTATGAGGAGATCGTCCAAGTACGTGATAATAGTGACACCTTGCTTCCGCAGGAGCACCATCATTTCCGCCATTACCCTGGTGAATATTCTCGGGGCCGTGGAGAGACCAAACGGCAACGTCTGAAATTGGTAATGACAATCCCGTACCACAATTCTGAGGTACGTCTGATGAGGTGGATAAATGGGGACATGAAGGTATGCATACTTTATGTCCTGAGTCATCATAAAATCTCCCCCTTTCAGGCTTGCAATGACCGCTCTTAGCGATTCCATCTTAAACTTGAACCTTTTCAGGTATATGTTCAGGGATTTTAAATTCAATATGGGTCTGACCGAACCGTCTGGTTTCGGGACTACAACATGGTCGAATAATAACCCCCTCCTTGTTGAAGGAGGGGAACCTTGACCACCACCTGTTGAAGATACAATTTGTGAATTGCAGTTAACACTGTTTCCCTCTCGTGGGGGGAAGCCGGCAGGGCCGTCGGTGAGGGGGCATCTCCTCAAAGTCCAGCTTGTATCCCTGAGACACAATATCTATTGCCCAGGGATCTAACAGGGAGTGAACCCACTTGTGGCTGAACTTACGAAGGCGTGCCCCCACCGGGCCTAGCTCCGCCTGCGGAGCCCCAGCGACATGCGGTGGATTTTGTAGAGGCCGGGGAGGACTTCTGTTCCCGGGAACTAGCTGTGTTGTGCAGCTTCTTTCCTCTGCCCCCGCCTCTGCCAAGAAAGGACGCACATCGGACTTTCTTGTTTCTTTGTTCGAAAGGCTGCATTTGATAATGTCGTGCTTTCCTAGGCTGTGCAGGAATATAAGGCAAAATATCAGAATTACCAGCTATAGCTGTGGAGACCAGGTCCGAGAACCCTTCTCCACACAATCCTCAGCCTTCCATATGCCTCTTAAGTCGGCATCATCTGTCCATTGCATATTCTACAGGACACGTCAAGCAGAAATCGACATAGCTTTGACTCTAGGACCCAGTAGACTCATGTCTCTTTGGGCATGTTTTAAATATATATATCTCTCTTAAGACAGCATCTTTAATATATATATCTCTATATATACATTCTAGGGTCTCAATCTCTGCTGATAAGGTACCTGTCCACGCTGCCAGAGCGCTATAAACCCATGCCGACACAATCGCCGGTCTGAGTAGTGTACTAGAATATGCACGCTATCTGCAGGATCCCTGAGAATAGCTGTTACGTCAGGGCTACCTTTTGGGCAAACGTGACACCCTAGGGGAAGATTCCCATCGTATCCTGGCCCTAGTGGGGAAAGGATACTCCCTGAGAATTCTTTGTGGGAAACTGCAGTCTCTTGTCTGGAGATTCCCGCTCTTTTTCCTCATGAGAGGGAAATTTACCTCAGCTTTCTTCCCCTTAAACATGTGTACCCTTGTGTCAGGGACAGATGAGTCATCAGTGATATGCAAATCATCTTTTATTACAATAATCATATATTGAATACTTTTCTGCCATTTTGGCTGTAACTTTGCATTATCGTAGTCGACACTGGAGTCAGACTCCGTGTCGATATCAGTGTCTATTATTTTGGATAGTGATCATTGAGAGACTCTGAAGGTCTCTGCGACATAGGGACAGACATGGGTAGATTACGTCTGTTCTCTAATCTTTTGCGCAATAAATTTACCTTAGCACTTAATTACACATATCCAAACAGGTGTCGGCGTTGTCGACGGAGACACCCTCTCACACACATATTTGCTCCATCTCCTCCTTAGGGGAGCCTTTTACCTCAGACATGTCGACACACCACACACTCAGGGAATGCTCATCTGAAGACAATTCCCCCACAAGGCCATTTGGAAAGACAGAGAGTATGCCAGCACACACCCCAGCGCTGTTAACCCAGGAATAACACAGTAACTTAATGTTAACCCAGTAGCTGCTGTTTATATTGATTTTTGCGCCTAATTATGCGCCCCCCCTCTCTTTTTACCCTCTTCTACCGTGTATCTGCAGGGGAGAGCCTGGGGAGCTTCCGCTCAGCGGAGCTGTGGAGAAAAAATGGTGCTGGAGAGTGCTGAGGAAGAAGCCCCACCCCCTCAGCGGCGGGCTTCTGTCCCGCGTTTCTGTATAATATAATGGCGGGGGCTCATGCATATATACAGTGCCCAACTGTACATATGCCCACTTTTGCCAAGAGGTCCTAATTGCTGCCCAGGGCGCCCCCCCCTGCGCCCTGCACCCTAGAGTGACCGGAGTATGTGGGTGTAGTGTGGGAGCAATGGCGCACAGCTGCAGTGCTGTGCGCTACCTCAGTTTGAAGACTGGAGTCTTCTGTCGCCGATTTCGAAGTCTTCTTGCTTCTTTCACCCGGCTTCTGTCTTCCGGCTCTGCGAGGGGGACGGCGGCGCGGCTCCGGGATCGGACGACAAAGGGTGAGATCCTGTGTACGATCCCTCTGGAGCTAATGGTGTCCAGTAGCCTAAGAAGCAGAACCTATCTTCAGAGAGTAGGGCTGCTTCTCTCCCCTCAGTCCCACGATGCAGGGAGTCTGTTGCCAGCAGATCTCCCTGAAAATAAAAAAAACCTAACAAAATACTTTCTTATAGCAAGCTCAGGAGAGCACACTAAGTAGCACCCAGCTCGTCCGGGCACAGATTCAAACTGAGGTCTGGAGGAGGGACATAGAGGGAGGAGCCAGAACACACCAAAATCCAAATTCTTTCTTAAAGTGCCCTGTCTCCTGCGGAGCCCGTCTATTCCCCATGGTCCTTACGGAGTCCCCAGCATCCACTAGGACGTTAGAGAAATATATATATATATATATATATATCGCTAACCCTCCGCTCACTGCAGGGCCTTCTGGGGTGCCATGCCGGCCTATTGGAATATACCTGAGAGCTGTGGACATAAAGGAAGACATCCTCCACATTCCCCTACTGATGTGGCTTGCAGGATCGGAGGCAGTGGGAGCTGACCACCGCATCTAGCACTGTAGCTAATCTCAGTGGAATGGTGACAGCGAGAGCTGTCCGCCGCGCGTATCACCCTGGAACTTACCAGTGTGGAGCGGCGGCAGCAGGAGCTGTCCGCCGTTTGCAGCACCCGGGGGGCTTAGTGGAGCGGCGGCAGACACATCTATGCACAAGAAGTCTCACCCTATACCAGCCCTCTACATTCGTGCACTGAGTCAGTCTCTGCACTATATAAAACCCTTGTAGTTCCACAGCAGCGTATCTGGGAAGCAGGTGTCGGGCGCAGCGCCTGTATCCCCCCTCATAGCGAAAATAGGATTTTGGTACTTACCAGGTAAATCCTTTTCTTTGGATCCATACTGGAGTACTCTTGGGATATGGACGGCCTCCATAGGAACAGGGCAATGAATATTTAAATTTAGAACACTCCACCCCTCCATATCCCAGAGTACCTCAGTGTTTTTTACTGACCGAACAGGAGCGATAGAGAGGTTGACAATGGAGTATTACATATAACATAACGGACAACAATGAAGTTGACACATAACGTTACTGACAACTAAACAGTTGACACCATAACCATCACTTGATAATTTTAACCAGTCGGTGAGAGTGTGTTACCAGAAGATCCCCTGAACTTACCACAAACCAGGTAAAACTGCTTTGGGTGGGCGTCCAGTGCCCCCTATGGATTCAAAGAAAAGGATTTAGCTGGTAAGTACCAAAATCCTATTTTCTTTTTCATCCACTAGGGGTCACTGGAGTACTCTTGGGACGTACCAAAGCTTCCCCCGTGGGCGGGAGAGCTGTTTGGCACCTGTAACACTAGGCGGCCAAAGCTAGATGCTGATGCCGCAAACATACCAACCTTGTAAAAGCGCACAAACGTGTGCACTGAAGACCATGTAGCCGCACGGCAAAGCTGCGTCGTAGAAGCTCCACGACCAGCTGCCCATGAAGTTCCCACAGAAAGTGTGGAATGAGCTGTTACTGATGTAGGCGGCTGTAACCTAGCATTAAGGTAAGCCTGACGTATGGTCAGTTTTATCCATCTGGATAAGGTCTGCTTAGACGCTGGCCAACCCATCTTGGCAGCATCATAGAGAACAAACAACGTATCCGTCTTACGAACTGTAGACGTTCGGGATACATAAACGCGTAAAGCGCGTACCACATCCAGAGTTCCAGAATGTGCTGTTAATACAGGAACTACTATTGGTTGATTGATGTGAAAAGATGACACTACCTTTGGTAAGAAAGCGGGATTCGTCCGAAGTTCCGCTCTGTCATCATGAAACACCAAATACGGTGGCTTGCATGACAAGGCACCCAAATCTGAAACACGCCTTGCCGAAGCTAAGGCTAGAAGGAAAATTGTTTTCCAAGTGAGAAACTTTATATCCACTTGCTGTAAGGGTTCAAAATACGAAGACTGTAAGAAATCTAAAACCAGATTCAAGTCCCATGGCACTGTAGGTGGAATGAATGGAGGCTGTACTCTGAGGACACCTTGCAGAAACGTGTGTACCGACGGCAATAGAGCCAATCGTCTTTGAAAATAAATTGACAACGCAGATACCTGCACCTTTAGTGTAGATACACGCAGTCCTCCTTCTAACCCCGTCTGGAGAAATAACAAAAGACGGGATATCTTGAAAGCTGATGTCGGAAACTTCCGAGCTGCACACCAACCTATATAGGCCCGCCAAATTCTGTAATAATGAGCTGCCGTAACTGGCTTCCTAGCACGTAACATGGTTGGTATAACAGATTCCGGAATGCCCTCTCTTCTCAAGAGGGCGGTCTCAACAGCCACCCCGTCAAACGCAGCCGCGCTAAATCGGAGTAAAAGAACGGAACCTGTTGTAACAAGTCCGGACATAGAGGGAGCGGCCAAGGATCGTCTGCGAGTAGTCCGTGGAGATCCGAGAACCAAGCTCTTCAACGCCAATGAGGAGCCACTAGTATGACTGTGACAGACTCTCTTTTGATCCGTTTTAGCACCAGAGGGAGCAGCGGAAACGGTGGAAACAGATACACTAGGCTGTATGGCCACGCGATTGTGACAGCATCCACCGCCACTGCATTTGGTTCTCTCGTTCTGGACACATACTGGGATTGTTTGGTGATTGTGGCGAGACGCAATCAGGTCCACTTGAGGGTAACCCCACCGCTGAACCAACATGTGAAACACCTCTGGATTTAATGCCCATTCTCTTGGATGAAAATTCCGACGGCTGAGATAATTTGCCTCCCAGTTGTCCACTCCCGGAATGAACACTGCCGACAATATCACCTGGTGGTATTCCGCCCAATTGAGGATTCGAGCTACTTCCCGCATTGCCATGCGGCTTCTCGTTCCTCCTTGTTTGTTGATGTATGCGACTGCCGTTGCGTTGTCTGACTGCACTTGGACAGTCTGAGAGCGAAGCATGTGTACTGCTTGTCGTAGTGCATTTGCGGTTAAATTGTGTTCCTTGAGCCACCAGAGTAGAGACACCCTTGCCCTTGGCGACAACCTCACCCTGTGGTGAATCTGCAGATGCGAGCCCGACCACTGTGCGAGCACATCCAGTTGAAATGGACGTGAGTGAAATCTTCCGAACTGAAGCGCTTCGAAAGCCGCCACCATTGTTCCTAAGAGGCGAATGCACAAATGTACCGAGACTGTACGTGGCTTGAGCACTAATTGTACCAGATGGCGAATAATATGTACTTTCTGTTGTGGTAGGTAAATTCTTTGATTGACCATATCGAAAATCATACCTAGGAATTGAAGTTGTTGAGACGGAATTAGATGTGATTTCTTGAAGTTGACAATCCAACCGTGGTGAACCAGTACATTGTACGTTAGCAGCGCATGTTGGAGAAGTATCTGTTGAGACGGGGCTTTGATGAGCAGATCGTCTAAATACGGAACTATTGTCACTCCCAGGGATCTGAGATGAGCTATAATCACAGACATCACTTTGGTGAATACCCGAGGCGCTGACGAAAGGCCAAACGGTAGAGCCTGAAACTGGTAATGGTTCTGGCGTATTGCAAACCCCAAGAATCTCTGATGAGGCTGCCAAATCGGAATGTGTAAGTACGCATCCTTGAGATCTAGCGCAATCATGAATTCCTTTGGCTCTAAACCCGCAATCACTGAACACAGAGATTCCATCTTGAATCTGTAGTAAGTTACGTACCGATTGAGACCCTTTAAGTTCAATATTGGCCTGACTGAGCCATCCGGCTTCGGTACCACAAACAGACTGGAATAATAACCCTGACCCTGTTGGTGTACAGGGACCGGAATCAAAACTGCTGAATCCAGTAGGGACTGAATGGCAATTTGCAGAACCAACCTCTTGTCGTCCGACAGAGGCAGTCCTGTCTTGAAAAACCGCAGTGGCGGAAGACAGTCGAACTTTATTTTGTAACCTCTTAACACTAAATTGCGGATCCACCTATCCGCGGATGTCTGGAACCACACCAAATGGAACGTCTGAAGGCGTGCTCCCACAATCGGAGAACCGAGATGGGCTGGTAGCCCGTCATGCCACTGGCTTGTCGGTGACCTTAGCGTCCTGACGACTTGTGTTGGTTTGTTGGAAACCATGTCCACGACCCCATCTACCAGGCGTGGCTGTTCCTCTGCCACGTCCGCGAAAGGACTGAGGTCTAAAGGATTTGAACGCAGGTCCAGAGTACCTCCGTCTTGGTACCGGTGGAGGCAATTGTAAGAAAACCGACTTTCCTCCCGTGGCCTCAGAAATCCATGTGTCCAATTCAGGACCAAACAACTTCTTGCCACCGTAAGGTAATGCCTCTATACCTCTTTTGACCTCTGCCTCCGCTTGCCAAGAACGCAGCCAGAGTGCTCGTCGTGCCGTAACTAGCGACGATGAAAGGTGAGAAGTAAGCTGACAGACGTCAGTAGAAGCTGTACATAGATACTCCGCAGCCTCACACATTTGATCAGCAAGAAGTATAAGGTGTTCGTCATGTAGGGCAGACTTGAGTTCTGTTATCCATACTATGAGCGCCTTAGTGACCCAGATACCAACCAAGCCAGGTCTCAGCAGCACTCCTGCTGCTACATACATGGACTTTAGCATAGTTTCTATTTTGCAATCTGAAGGGTCTTTAAGCGTATTAGCCGCTGGCACTGGTATGGTTAATTTCTTTGTAAGCTTCGACACTGACGAATCAACTATTGGTGGATTCTCCCATGTACATGTCACAGAGTCTGGAAACGGGTAACTAGACTTAAACCTGCGAGGTATAGAAAACCGTTTATCTGGAGTCTGTCGTGTTTCTACTGACATCTTATTAAGAGACTCCGAAACAGGAAAACACATTGGAGTTCTCGGTCGTTTAGTAAATACGACCTGATCATTTGTCAGAGGCTCCTCAGTTTCTGTAAACTTCAGAGATTGACGCACCGCTCTGATGAGATTATCAATGCCTGAGCTGTTAAAATCCTCACTATCTGACTCCACTTCGCCCTCCTCACCCTCATCTTGTGCCGTGAGGTCTGGCATGGAATCGTCAGAATGCAACATAGCAGAAACTGGTAAATCATAAGACATATGAAATTTATCCCGTCTACCCAAAATGGATTTGGACCTTTCGCAAGGCGGAGACGCCTCCGGTAGTTCTGGCGGTCTCACCCTAGACTCAGATCTTGCCGCTTCCCGCTCTTGTCGAGCGGCGGTCAATTCTGATTGCAACCCAGCCAGTACATTGGCTAGTATTTCCCATGGAGGGTCCAGGGAGGAAATTGGCTTTAAAACCGGAGCAGAAATTGTATTCTGAACCGAATCCACAAAACATACTGTACATGTGGTAGATCCATCCGGTAACACACTGCTACAGACTTTGCAGTGATGCTTTTTAATTTTTGCTAGTGCCTTACTCATTATGGAGACAGACAATACAATACACAAAAAACAGACACTTGCATGACTCAGTAAAATAGTACTAAGGTGTCTCTATATATATATCGGGCCAAGTGCAGTACAAGTGGCCAGTACTATGAAATGTGATCCCAAATTCCCACTAACACCCCTGCGCCTCCGGTGGAGTAGAGATGTAGTACTGGAACGTTCTGGAATCACAGCAGGAAGACACAGGAAACATGGTGAAAATGGCTGCCATGCTTAAAATTATAGTCACAGTACAGGTTACAAGTCTTTAAACTGATATATAACCCTGTCTACAACCCCTGTGTAATCTCCCTGCAGCCTAGCATACTGCTGTTGCTGCAGTTTATCCCCCCTCGTGCCGCTGATTGCCTGTAATGCCCCCCCCCCCACCCCTGTATGCTCCGTTGCGGATGCAGCATGCGGGGCGGGCAGCGTGTCGGGACGCGCTGAATACAAACAGCGGGGAGCGTGTCCTGAAGCGCTCTGAGCAGCGGCGGCGGGTGGACTGTAGAGGGATCCCAGCGCCATCAGCGGTAAAGAAAACCTTGTCCCCACACAGCGGGGCGGCAGCGTGAGCTGACCGCCCCGACCAACATACCTTGACTCCTGCTCCTGTGGTGAGGCTCCGACGGGGCTTCTGTGTAAGCGCCGGCCAGCCTGTCTGCAGGATCTGTATGGCTGTGAGGGTGCTCTTTTATTGAGGACCGACACGCCACAGCTGCTTGTAGCAGCTTGCACTATCCCTGACCCTGCCTTTTGGAAGGGGGAAAGGGATGTGTATGAAAAAGAAAAAATATTAACTTAAAAAAATCAAAAAATATTCAATATAATTGTGGACTAAGCCACAGACCTTGTTGCTACTTGAGCACAGAAAAAACACTGAGGTACTCTGGGATATGGAGGGGTGGAGTGTTCTAAATTTAAATATTCAGTGCCCTGTTCCTATGGAGGCCGTCCATATCCCAAGAGTACTCCAGTGACCCCTAGTGGATGAAAAAGAAATAACACACGGAGCGACGATAGCATGATTTGACAGTCTGCTCTTTACCGCACCTGCCAGGATCTAGAAGCAATGACTAGGCTTCTCTGTAAGCTCTGTCCTGCTCCTGCAGCAATGGCTGAGTCAGCAATTGCTGATATGGTCTATGGCGGTGCTTCTCTCGTTAAACACCGACAAGCCTTATGCTGCTACAGCAGCGCACACAGTCCCGAACCCACGCTTCTTGCTGGGAAGGGACTGTGGAAGAAAAAATAAAAATGTAAAATAAAATAAAGCCTTAGAGAGACTTCAGGAACATGTCCTCCCTGTTGAAGACACAAAAACACTGAGGCATCTGGGGAGTATGGAGGAGGATTACACATTTAAATGCGTCTATCCCTGCTATCGCACCATCCATATCCCTAAGAGTACTCCAGTGATCTCTAGTGGATGTTAAATAAACAAAAATCACCAAAACCATATATATATATATTTTTTTTTTAAGTTAAGGCCTCATTCGTCTACTGTACCAGTGTCATAAATGGGTACACTAGAAAATATGCAATGGATAAAGGGAAAGCATAAGTAGGGGAAAAGTTTTAAAAACGTATATATAAGGATTTTAAATTACCTACCGGTAAATCCTTTTCTCGTAGTCCGTAGAGGATGCTGGGGTCTATATTAGTACCATGGGGTATATACGGGTCCACCAGGAACCATTGGCATTTTAAGAGTTTAATAGTGTGGGCTGGTTCCTTCCTCTATGCCCCTCCTACCAGACAGTCTAGAAACTGTGCCCAAGGAGACGACATACTTCGAGAGAAGGAATTACACAGATAGTGGCGAGATTCATACCAGCTCACACAACAGGCAAATCCAGCTAACATGTCGGAAAAACTCAGCAACAGCTGAAACAGTAAATAACGCCCAACTTACCTAGAAACCAGGCAGAACTGAACTAGAAAACCAATGCAGGAAAACGGCGCTGGGCAGGCGCCCAGCATCAGCTACGGACTACGAGAAAAGGATTTACCGGCAGGTAATTAAAATCCTATTTTCTCTTACATCCTAGAGGATGCTGGGGTCCATATTAGTACCATGGGGATGTAACAAAGCTCCCAGTACAGGAGGGAGAGCGCGGAAGCTCCTGCAAGACTGCTTGACCAAACTAGGTCAGAGGCCAAAGTATTGAACTTGTAAAACTTGGCAAACGTGTTCGACCCAGACCAAGTAGCCGCTCGGCAAAGTTGTACAGCCGAGACACCCCGGACAGCCGCCCAGGAAGAGCCCACTTTATGAGTAGAGTGGGCCTTTACAGATCTTGGACACAGCAACCTTGCCGTGGAATAAGCGTGCTGGATAGTGAACCTGATCCAGCATGAAATCGACAGCTTAGAAGCAGGACACCCAATTTTTCTGGGATCATAGAGGACAGAGTCACTTTTTCTATGACAAGCCATCCTCTTCCCATAAATCTTCAAAGCCCTCACAACATCCAAGGCCTTTGAAGCAATTGAGGAGTCAGTAGCCACCATCACCACAATAGGTTGGTTGATATGGAAAGCCGCAGGAACTGTGGACGAGTCCTAAGTTCCGCCCTGTCTTCATAGAATATCAGATAGGGACTTTTAAAAGATAAAGCTCCCAATTCCGACACGCGTCATGCAGAAGCCAAGGCCAACAAAGTGACCGCCTTCCACGTGAGAAACTTGATATCAGCCTCCTGTAGAGGCTCAAACCAAGCTGATTGCAGGAACTGCAACACCACATCAAGATCCTAGGGTGCCGTTGGCACCACAAAGGGAGGCTGGATGTGCAGAACCCCTTTCAAAAAGGTCTGAACCTTCCTCCAGGCCTAGCTGTCCGTCATGCAGAGGACTTTGGGGTATCAGAAGCAGGCTTCTGGTTCTGGGAGCCAGCGGGAGGCTTCTTTCCTTTAGCAAGACCACCTCTGAAGGTTGTGTTCGAAGGCTTGTTTTTCTAGGCCTCGCGAGCCGAAAGGGCTGAGACGTGGCTGGTGCAAAAGGCTTTTTCATAGCCGGTGCAGCTCAGGAAAAAAAAAAAGGAGACTTACCCGCGGTAGCCGTGGCAATCCACGCATTCAGCGCCTCCCCCAAAGAGAGCCTGACTTGTATACAGTAGGCCCTCCATGTTCTTCCTGGATTCCGCGTCCATAAACCATTGGCGCAGCCAGAGACCCCTGCGAGCCGAGACGGACATGGAGGAGATCCCAGCAGCCATGGAACCCAGGTCCTTCATTTTATTTATTATTAGCAGGTTCTTATATAGCGCAGCATATTCCGTTGCGCTTTACAATTAGAACAACAATTATAGAACAAAACTGGGCAAAGACAGACAGACAGAGAGGTAGGAAGGCCCTGCTCGCAAGCTTACAGTCTATAGGAGTCTACCAGGAACCCTGAATATTACGTAAAAATAAAGCTACGTCACCTTTATCCATCGTAGTCTATCCCTCCTGCAGAGTGATTGACCACCTGGCAATAGCCTTAGAAATCCAAACACAGGCTATAGTTGGCCGCAGTATAGCCCCTGAAGCCGTGTAAATGGATTTTAGCGTAGCATCCACCTTGCGATCTGCCGAATCCTTCAAAGCGGTAGATCCCAGGACTGGTAATACCACCTGTTTGGACAGCCTAGAGACAGAAGCGTCTATCGGCAGAAACTCACTTTTTTCTATCTTCCTCTGGGAAGGGAAAAGCAACCAAGACCCTCTTAGGGATCTGGAATTTTTTCTCTGGATTTTCCCAGGCTTTTTCAAAGAAAGCATGTAATTCCTTAGACGCTGGGAAAGTGGGGGGGCTTTTTACTGTCTGAAAAAGGCCTCCTCAACCTGCTCAGGAGTTGTGTCAGTAATGTGTAACACATCCCTCACGGCCTCAATCAAGTGCACCCCCTTAGCAAGTGATGCCGTCCCCCTCGACACATCCCCATCACCGTCTGCCGTGTCAGAATCGGTGTCCATGTCATCCTGCATAATCTTTGCAAGTGCACGTTTGTGAGAATGTACCGCAGGAGCCCCCGAGGAAGCAGTATCAGACCATACGACCATAGAGGATTGCACTACCTGAGTGGCATGCTCAGTCCTAGCAACCCTATCTGAAATCTGTGAAATAGTCCCCCTAAGAGGCTAACCATTCCGGCTCTCTAGCTGGGATCTGCGCTACAACAGTGCAATTCTGATTACATGGGATGGGATCTTCCTGGGAAGATAAATCCTCTGCAGCATATGAAACAGTCTCTCTAGACATGTTTGCAATTGCACACCAATCTCCCCACATACACACAGGGTAAAGGGCAGAGTTTCCCCCCCAAGAATGGCAGACACACAGATTGGAGCCAACACACACACAGCGCTATTATAGGTATAGGGAGACCCCAAACCAGCGCTGACTGTGTCCCTTAATAGGTGACACAGCCTCCCCTCCCTTCTACAACCCCCTGGTAATGTACAGATAGCTGGAGGTGCTCTGGAGGGACTGTTCTTCCACTGGCAGTGTGTCTGCAGGCAGGAAAATGGTGCTGAACGCTGCTGGGTCCGCTCTGAAAAGCTCCACCCCCTTAATTGCGCTGTCTTCCCGCTCTTCTGAGATTATACTGGCCTGAGGATTTTGTGCTGGCTGAGATTCACAGACCCCGACAGGCTTGATTTGGTCAGTGTAGGGTCAGGTGCTGGCTCAGGGCACCCCTCACTGCGTCGCACCGAAGTACCGCTGAGCCATCCGGGGGAGCGCAGTAAATACTGCGCTCCTACCCTTAAGCCGCCATCTTCACACTGACCCCCTGCTTGTAAGAGGGGACAGTGACTCACTCGCCACACTTCAGCTCTGCAAGGGGGTGGCGGCTGGCTGCTGGGGTTGAGCGTTCCCCAGTGGCAGGGCAGGATCTGTCCCCTCTGGAGCTCAATGTCCAGTCAGCGGAGACTGTGGCTCAGACCCCGCAGGGCGGACACTGCTCCCCCCTCAGTCCCTCATTGCAGGCAGGCTGTTGCCAACAGCCTCCTGTAAAAAAATAAACTCTAAAATAAACTTTTTCTAAGAAAGCTCCGTAGAGCTCCCCTAGCTGTGACTGTCTCCCCCGGGCACATTTTCTAAACTGAGTCTGGTAGGAGGGGCATAGAGGGAGGAGCCAGCCCACACTATTAAACTCTTAAAGTGCCTATGGCTCCTGGTGGACCAGTCTATAACCCATGGTACTAATATGGACCCCAGCATCCTCTAGGACGTAAGAGAAAACAAAAAACAAATATATATATATAAGATTTTAAACCGACCGGTAAATCTTTTTCTCCTAGTCCGTAGAGGATGTTGGGGACTTCGTTAGGACCATGGGGTATAGACGGGCTCTGCAGGAGACATGGGCACTATAAAGAACTTTTAGTATGGGTGTGCACTGGCTCCTCCCTCTATGCCCCTCCTCCAGACCTCAGTTAGAGAACTGTGCCCAGAGGAGATAGATTAACAAAATCCTTTCCTCATATTGTACAAGGGCAAGATTCATACCAGCCCACGCCAATCATACCATATAACCTGGAATACACGCAACCAGTTAACAGTATGAACAAAAAACAGTATCAGTCAAAGACCGATTCCAACTGTAACATAACCCTTATGAAAGCAACAACTATATACAAGTCTTGCAGATGCAGTCTGCACTGGGACGGGCGCCCAGCATCCTCTACGGACTAGGAGAAAAAGATTTGCCGGTAGGTTTAAAATCTTATTTTCTCTTACCTCCTAGAGGATGCTGGGGACTCCGTAAGGACCATGTGGTTTATACCAAAGTTTTTTCGCACACACCCATAAAACGGCCAGTTTCCGCCCAGAAACACCCACTTCCTGTCAATCACATTACGATCACCAGAACGAAGAAGAAACCTCGTAATGCCGTGAGCAAAATACCTAACTGCATAGCAAATTTACTTGGCGCAGTCGCACTGCGGACATTGCGCATGCGCATTAGTAACTAATCGCTCCATTGCGAGAAAAATATAACGAGCGAACAACTCGGAATGACCCCCATAGATAGACTCCATTAAGGTACAGATTTCGGCCCTAACTTCAGGCCCATATCCACTCCTGTCTGTAGAAAGTGGAGAAACCGGCCCAGATGGAAATCTTCCGTAGGAGCATTCTTGGCTTCACACCAAGATACATACTTCCTCCAGATACGGTGATAATGCTTTGCCGTCACCTCCTTCCTAGCCTTTATCAGAGTAGGGATAACTTCCTCCGGAATACCTTTCCCAGCTAGGATTCGGTGTTCAACCGCCATGCCGTCAAACGTAACCGCGGTAAGTCTTGGAACACACATGGCCCCTGCTGTAACAGGTCCTCCCTGAGAGGAAGAGGCCACGGATCTTCTGTGAGCATTTCCTGAAGATCTGAGTACCAGGCCCTTCAAGGCCAATCTGGGACAATGAGTATTGTCTGCACTCTTCTTTGTCTTATGAGTCTCAATAGTTTTGAGATGAGAGGAAGAGGAGGAAATACATAGACCGACTGAAACACCCATGGTGTCACCAGAGCGTCTACTGCTACTGCCTGAGGGTCCCGAGACCTGGCACAATACCTCCGAAGCTTTTTGTTGAGGCGTGACGCCATCATGTCTATTTGAGGAATTCCCCAAAGACTTGTTATCTCTGCAAAAACTTCTTGATGAAGTCCCCACTCTCCCGGATGGAGATCGTGTCTGCTGAGGAAGTCTGCTTCCCAGTTGTCCACTCCCGGAATGAAGACAGCTGACAGAGCGCTTACGTGATTTTCCGCCCAGCGAAGAAAGCTGGCGGCTTCCGCCATCGCCACTCTGCTCCTTGTCCCGCCTTGGCGGTTTACATGAGCCACGGCTGTGACGTTGTCTGATTGAATCAGAAACGGTAGGTCGCGAAGAAGATTCTCCGCTAGTCGTAGGCCGTTATATATGACCCTCAATTCCAGTATGTTGAGGTGTAGACAAGCCTCCTGGCTTGACCATAGTCCCTGAAAATTTCTTCCTGGTGTGACTGCTCCCCATCCTCGGAGGTTCGCGTCCGTGGTCACCAGAACCCAGTCTTGAATGCTGAATCTGCGACCCTCTAGAAGGTGAGCACTCTGCAGCCACCACAGGAGAGACACCCTGGCCCTGGGGGACAGGGTTATTTTCTGATGTATTTGTAGATGGGACCCGGACCTCTTGTCCAGAAGGTCCCACTGAAAAGTCCTCGCATGAAACCTGCCGAAGGGGATGGCCTCGTAGGCTGACACCATTTCCCCCAGAACCAGAGTGCATTGATGAAGACACACTTTTTGGTTTTAGCAGGTCTCTGACCATGTTCTGGAGATCCTGGGCTTTTTCCAATGGGAGAAAAACCCTCTTCTGTTCCGTGTCCAGAATCATGCCTAGGAATGATTGCCGAGTCATTGGAATCAATTGTGACTTTGGCAGATTCAGAATCCAACCGTGCTGTTGCAGCACTTTTAAGGAGAGCGACACGCTCATCAGCAACTGGTCTCTCGATCTCGCCTTTATCAGATCGTCCAAGTATGGGATAATTGTGACTCCCTGCCTGCGCAGGAGCACCATCATCTCTGCCAATACTTTGGTGAAAATCCTCGGGGCCGTGGAAAGCCCAAACGGCAACGTCTGAAACTGGTAATAACATTCCTGTACAGCGAATCTCAGGTACTCCTGATGAGGGGGGTATATGGGGACATGAAGGTATGCATCCTTTATGTCCAGTGACACCATCAATTCCCCCCCTTCCAGGCTGGATATCACAGCTCGGAGCGATTTCATCTTGAATTTGAACTTTTTCAAGTACAGGTTTAGGGATTTTAGATTTAAAATGGGTCTGACCGAACCATCCGGCTTCGGGACCACAAACAGGGTTGAATAATACCCTTTTCCCTGTTGGACCAGGGGAACCTTGACCACCACTTGCTGTTGACACAGCTTTTGAATTGCAGCTAACACCACTTCCCTCTTCGGGGGTGAAGCTGGCAAGGCCGACTTGAAAAATCGGCGAGGGGGCACCTCTTCGAATACCAGCTTATAGCTTTGGGAAACAATTTCCATCACCCAAGGATCCACGTCTGAAAGAATCCAGATCTGGCTGAAAAGTCGAAGGCGCGCCCCCACTGGTACGGACTCCCTTAGGGGAGCCCCAGCGTCATTCGGTGGATTTTGTAGAAGCCGGGGAGGACTTCTGCTCCTGGGAACTAGCCGAAGCAGGTGTTCTCTTTCCTCTACCCTTACCTCTGGCAAGGAAGGAGGAGCCCCGACATCTTCTGGATTTATGCGACCGAAAGGACTGCATCTGATACTGTGGAGTTTTCTTTTGCTGTTGGGGAACAAAAGGTAAAATGGTAGATTTACCCGCGGTAGCTATGGCAACCAGGTCCGCGAGCCCCTCCCCAAACAACACTTCACCCTTGTAAGGTAAAACCTCCATATGCTTCTTCGAGTCTGCATCACCCGTCCATTGGCGGGTCCATAGAGCTCGTCTCGCAGAAATAGCCATGGCATTGGAACCCAGCAGCCCAACGTCTCTTTGTGCGTCCCTCATATACAAGACTGCTTCATTAATGCGGGCTAAGGTTAATAAAATGATATCCCTGTCTAGGGTATCAAGGTCAGCTGACAAGGTATCTGTCCATGCTGCAACTGTGCTACATACCCATGCTGATGCTATTGCCGGTCTGAGCAAAGCACCCGTATGCGCATAAATAGACTTCAAAGTAGTCTCCTGTCTGCGATCAACAGGATCCTTGAGGGCTGCCGTGTCCGGAGACGGCAGCGCCACCTTCTTGGACAGGACCGTTAAAGCCTTGTCCACCCTGGGAGAGGATTCCCAACGTACCCTGTCCTGTGCAGGGAAAGGATACGCCATAAGAACCCTTTTGGGACTCTGCAGTTTATCTGGAGTTTCCCAAGCTTTTTCAAATAACTCGTTAAGCTCATGAGATGGGGGAAAGATTACCTCAGGTTTGTTTTCCTTATACATGCGCACCATCGTATCAGGGACAGAGGGGTCATCTGTGATATGCAAAACATCTTTTATTGCAATTATCATACACTGAATACTTTTTGCCACCCTTGGGTGTAATTTTGCATCATCGTAGTCGACACTGGAGTCAGAATCCGTGTCGGTACCAGTGTCCACTATTTGGGATAGGAGACGTTTTTGAGACCCAGAAGGGCCCTGTGACCCAGTCCAATCCGTGGATTGACTCCCTGCTTTCTCCCTGGACTCTGCTTTGCCCAGTCTCTTATGTAATGAGGCCACACTCGCATTTAACAAATGCCACATGTCCATCCAATCATGAGTCGGCATTGCCGACGGAGACACCACACATCTGCTCCACCTCCTCCTTGGACCAGCCTTCCGCTTCAGACATGCCGACACGCACGTACCGACACCCCCACACACACAGGGATATATCTATAAGGGGACAATACCCCAACAAGGCCATTTGGGGAGACAAAGAGTGTGCCAGCACACACCCAGCGCCAAACTGACACTGGAATAACCCAGATAGCGCGTTTAATATATATATATATATATATATATATATATATATAAAATCAATGTTATACACTCACTGCGCCTTAAACATGACCCCCCCCCCCCCCCCCCCCCCCTCTTTTCAGCCCTCTGTCACCGAGTTCAGCAGGGGAGAGTCCGGGGAGCCAGCTTCTCTGCAGCGGTCTGTGGAGAAAATGGCACGGTTAGTGCTGAGGGATCAAGCTCCGCCCCCTCCAGCGTCCGCTTCGGTCCCACTTCAATATTCAACAAAATGGCAGGGGATCTCTTCATTTACTGCCTCCGCAGCCTAATGTACCCTTTTTTGCCAGACCAGAGGTTTATTGCTGCCCAGGGCACCCCCCCCCTGCGCCCATCAGTGCCCGTTCTGTGTGTGTAGCGTGTGGGAGCAATGGCGCGCAGCGTTACCGCTGCACGCTTACCTGAGTGAAGATCTGAAGTCTTCTGCCGCCTTGAAGTCTTCTTTTCTTCTTATACTCACCCGGCTTCTATCTTCCGGCTCTGCGAGGAGGACGGCGGTGTGGCTCTGGGACGGACGGCGGGGTGAGACCTGCGTTCCGACTCCCTCTGGAGCCAATGGTGTTCAGTAGCCTAAGAAGCAGAGCCTATCATTTAAGTAGGTCTGCTTCTCTCTCCTCAGTCCCACGATGCAGGGAGCCTGTTTCCAGCAGTGCTCCCTGAAAATAAAAAACCTAACAAAATTCTTTTTCAGAGGAACTCTGGAGAGCTCCTCTGTAATGCACCCTATCTCCTCTGGGCACAAAATCTAACTGAGGTCTGGAGGAGGGGCATAGAGGGAGGAGCCAGTGCACACCCATACTAAAAGTTCTTTATAGTGTCCATGTCTCCTGCAGAGCCCGTCTATACCCCATGGTCCTGACAGAGTCCCCAGCATCCTCTAGGACGTAAGAGAAAATAGGATTTTGGTACTTACCAGGTAAAACCTTTTCTTTGAATCTATAGGGGGCACTGGAGTACTCTTGGGATATGGACGGCTTCCATAGGAACAGGGCAATGAATATTTAAATTTAGAACTCTCCACCCCTCCATATCCCAGAGTACCTCAGTGTTTTTTACGGAGCCGAACAGGAGCTATAGAGAGGTTGACAATGGAGAATTACATATTACATAACGGACAACAATAAAGTTGACACATAACGTTACTGACAACTAAACAGTTGACACCATAACCGATAGAACTTGATAATTTGTACCAGTCGGTGAGAGTGTGTTACCATAAGATCCCCTGAACTTATCACAAACCAGGTAAAACTTCTTTGGGTGGGTGTCCAGTGCCCCCTATGGATTCAAAGAAAAGGATTTAGCTGGTAAGTACCAAAATCCTATTTTCTTTTTCATCCACTAGGGGTCACTGGAGTACTCTTGGGACGTACCAAAGCTTCCCCCGTGGGCGGGAGAGCTGTTTGGTACCTGTAACACTAGGCGGCCAAAGCTAGATGCTGATGCCGTAAACGTATCAAACTTGTAAAAGCGCACAAACGTGTGTACTGATGACCATGTAGCCACACAGCAAAGCTGCGTCGTAGAAGCTCCACGACCAGCTGCCCATGAAGTTCCCACAGAACGTGTGGAATGAGCTGTTACTGATGTAGGCAGCTGTAACCTAGCATGAAGGTAAGCCTGACGTATGGTCAGTTTTATCCATCTGGATAAGGTCTGCTTAGAAGCTGGCCAACCCATCTTGGCAGCATCATAGAGAACAAACAAAGTATCCATCTTACGAACTGTAGACGTTCGGGATACATAAACGCGTAATGCGCGTACCACTTCCAGAGTTTCAGAATGTCCTGTTAACACAGGAACTACTATTGGTTGATTGATGTGAAAAGATGACACTACCTTTGGTTAGAAAGCAGGATTCGTCCGAAGTTCTGCTCTGTCATCATGAAACACCAAATACGGTGGCTTGCATGACCAGGCACCCAAATCTGAAACACGCCTTGCCGAAGCTAAGGCTAGGAGGAAAATAGTTTTCCAAGTGAGAAACTTAATATCCACTTGTTGTAAGGGTTCAAAATATGAAGACTGTAAGAAATCTAAAACCAGATTCAAGTCCCATGGCACTGTAGGTGGAATGAATGGAGGCTGTACTCTGAGGACACCTTGCAGAAAAGTGTGTACCAATGGCAATAGAGCCAATCGTCTTTGAAAGTAAATTGACAACGCAGATACCTGCACCTTTAGTGTAGATAAACGCAGTCCTCCATCTGTAGAAATAACAAAAGACGGGATAACTTGAAAGATGATGTCGGAAACTTCAGAGCTTCACACCAACCTATTTAGGCACGCCAAATTCTGTAATAATGAGCTGCCGTAACCGGCTTCCTATCTCGTAACATGGTTGGTATAACCGATTCTGGAATGCCCTCTCTTCTCAAGAGGGCGGTCTTAACAGCCACCCCGTCAAACGCAACCGCGCTAAATCGGGGTAAAGGAACGGACCCTGTTGTAACGGGTCCGGGCGTAGTGGGAGCAGCCAAGGATCGTCTGCGAGTAGTCCGCGGAGAACCGAGAACCAAGCTCTCCGAGGCCAATGAGGCGCCACTAGTATGACTGTGGCAGACTCTCTTGATCCGTTTTAGCAACAGAGGAAGCAGCGGAAACGGTGGAAACACATACACGAGGCTGTACGGCCACGCGATTGTGAGAGCATCCACCGCCATTGCCTTTGGATCACTCGTTCTGGACACATACTGGGACATTTGGCGATTGTGGCGAGATGCCATCAGGTCCACTTGAGGGTAACCCCACCTCTGGACTAACATGTGAAACACATCTGGATTTAATGCCCATTCTCCTGGATGAAAATCCCGACGGCTGAGATAATCCGCCTCCCAGTTGTCCACTCCCGGAATGAACACTGCCGACAATATCACTTGGTGATGTTCGGCCCAATTGAGGATTCGAGCTACTTCCCGCATTGCCATGCGGCTTCTCGTTCCTCCTTGTTTGTTGATGTACGCGACTGCCGTCGCATTGTCTGACTGCACCTGGACAGTCTGAGACCGAAGCATGAGTACTGCTTGTCGTAGCGCATTGTAAATTGCCCGGCGTTCCAGGACATTTAAAGACCGCAATCTTTTGTGATCCGCTCAGAGACCCTGGAGCTGACAATTTTGAACTACAGCTCTCCAACCTCTGAGACTTGCGTCCGTCGTTAGAATTATCCAATTCCAGGCGCCGAACCATTTCCCTGCGGTTAGATTGTGTACTTTGAGCCACCAGAGTAGATATACCCTTGCCCGTGGCGACAACCTCACCCTGTGGTGAATCTGCAGATGCGAGCCCGACCACTGTGCGAGCACATCCAGTTGATATGGACGTGAGTGAAATCTTCCGAACTGAAGCGCTTCGAAAGCCGCCACCATTGTGCCTAAGAGGCGAATGCACAAATATACCGAGACTGTGCGTGGCTTGAGCACTAATTGTACCAGATGACGAATAATCTGTACTTCTGTTCTGGTAGGTAAATTCTTTGATTTACCGTATCGAGAATCATACCTAGGAATTGAAGTCGTTGAGACGGAATTAGATGTGATTTCTTGAAGTTGACAAACCAACCGTGCTGAACTAGTACATTGTACATTAGCAACGTATGTTGGAGGAGCATCTGTTGAGACGGAGCTTTGATGAGCAGATCGTCCAAGTACAGAACGATTATCACTCCCAGGGATCTGAGATAAGCTATCATCAGAGACATCACTTTGGTGAATACTAGTGATGAGCGGGTTCGGTTTCTCGGAAACCGAACCCCCCCGAACTTCAGCTTTTTTTTTTTACACGGGTCCGAGCAGGCTCGGATCCTCCCGCCTTGCTCGGTTAACCCGAGCGCGCCCGAACGTCATCATCCCGCTGTCGGATTCTCGCGAGACTCGGATTCTATATAAGGAGCCGCGCGTCGCCGCCATTTTCACACGTGCATTGAGATTGATAGGGAGAGGACGTGGCTGGCGTCCTCTCCGTTTAGAGTAGACTAGAGAGTAGTAGAGACACTTGATTTACTAATTTTGGGGAGCATATTAGGAGTACTACTTGCTGATAGTGTGACCGGTGACCACCAGTTTAATTAATCCGTTCTCTGCCTGAAAAAAAACGATACACAGTGTGACACAGTCACATACCATATCTGTGCTCAGCCTCAGTGTGCTGCATCATCTATGTAATACTGTATATCTGACTGTGCTGAGTGCTCACACAGCTTAATTGTGGGGGAGACTGGGGAGCAGTTATAGCAGGAGTACATATTTTTAACAGTGCACACTTTTGCTGCCAGAGTGCCACTGCCAGTGTGACTGACCAGTGACCACTGACCACCAGCATATTGTGATTGTCTGCCTGAAAAAGTTAAACACTCGTCGTGTGGTGTTTTTATTCTATAAACGCATTCTGCCGACAGTGTCCAGCAGGTCCGTCATTATATAATATATACCTGTCCGGCTGCAGTAGTGATATATATATTTTTTATATCATTATCATCCAGTCTATATTAGCACTGCAGCAGACGCAGTACGGTAGTCCACGGCTGTAGCTACCTCTGTGGCGGCAGTCGCTCGTCCATCCATAATTGTATACCACCTACCCGTGGTGTTTTTTTTCCCTTCTATCTTCTTGATACTAGTAGCTTACTTTAGGAGTCTGCAGTGCTGAGCTGACAGTGTCCAGCAGGTCCGTCATTATATAATATATACCTGTCCGGCTGCAGTAGTGATATATATTTTTTATATCATTATCATCCAGTCTATATTAGCAGCAGACGCAGTACGGTAGTCCACGGCTGTAGCTACCTCTGTGTTGGCAGTCGCTCGTCCATCCATAATTGTATACCACCTACCCGTGGTGTTTTTTTTTTTTTTCTATCTTCTTGATACTAGTAGCTTACTTTAGGAGTCTGCAGTGCTGAGCTGACAGTGTCCAGCAGGTCCGTCATTATATAATATATACCTGTCCGGCTGCAGTAGTGATATATATATATTTTATATCTCATTATCATCCAGTCTATATTAGCAGCAGACGCAGTACGGTAGTCCACGGCTGTAGCTACCTCTGTGTCGGCAGTCGCTCGTCCATCCATAAGTATACTAGTATCCATCCATCTCCATTGTTTACCTGAGGTGCCTTTTAGTTGTGCCTATTAAAATATGGAGAACAAAAATGTTGAGGTTCCAAAAATAGGGAAAGATCAAGATCGACTTCCACCTCGTGCTGAAGCTGCTGCCACTAGTCATGGCCGAGACGATGAAATGCCAGCAACGTCGTCTGCCAAGGCCGATGCCCAATGTCATAGTACAGAGCATGTAAAATCCAAAACACCAAATATCAGTAAAAAAAGGACTCAAAAATCTAAAATAAAATTGTCAGAGGAGAAGCGTAAACTTGCCAATATGCCATTTACCACACGGAGTGGCAAGGAACGGCTGAGGCCCTGGCCTATGTTCATGGCTAGTGGTTCAGCTTCACATGAGGATGGAAGCACTCAGCCTCTCGCTAGAAAAATGAAAAGACTCAAGCTGGCAAAAGCACAGCAAAGAACTGTGCGTTCTTCGAAATCACAAATCCACAAGAAGAGTCCAATTGTGTCGTTTGCGATGCCTGACCTTCCCAACACTGGACGTGAAGAGCATGCGCCTTCCACCATTTGCACGCCCCCTGCAAGTGCTGGAAGGAGCACCCGCAGTCCAGTTCCTGATAGTCAGATTGAAGATGTCAGTGTTGAAGTACACCAGGATGAGGAGGATATGGGTGTTGCTGGCGCTGGGGAGGAAATTGACCAGGAGGATTCTGATGGTGAGGTGGTTTGTTTAAGTCAGGCACCCGGGGAGACACCTGTTGTCCGTGGGAGGAATAGGGCCATTGACATGCCTGGTGAAAATACCAAAAAAATCAGCTCTTCGGTGTGGAAGTATTTCAACTGAAATGCGGACAACATTTGTCAAGCCGTGTGTTGCCTTTGTCAAGCTGTAATAAGTAGGGGTAAGGACGTTAACCACCTCGGAACATCCTCCCTTATACGTCACCTGCAGCGCATTCATCATAAGTCAGTGACAAGTTCAAAAACTTTGGGCGACAGCAGAAGCAGTCCACTGACCAGTAAATCCCTTCCTCTTGTAACCAAGCTCACGCAAACCACCCCACCAACTCCCTCAGTGTCAATTTCCTCCTTCCCCAGGAATGCCAATAGTCCTGCAGGCCATGTCACTGGCAATTCTGACGAGTCCTCTCCTGCCTGGGATTCCTCCGATGCATACTTGCGTGTAACGCCTACTGCTGCTGGCGCTGCTGTTGTTGCTGCTGGGAGTCGATGGTCATCCCAGAGGGGAAGTCGTACTCGTAAGACCACTTTTACTACTTCCACCAAGCAATTGACTGTCCAACAGTCCTTTGCGAGGAAGATGAAATATCACAGCAGTCATCCTGCTGCAAAGCGGATAACTGAGGCCTTGGCATCCTGGGCGGTGAGAAACGTGGTTCCGGTATCCATCATTACTGCAGAGGCAACTAGAGACTTGTTGGAGGTACTGTGTCCCCGGTACCAAATACCATCTAGGTTCCATTTCTCTAGGCAGGCGATACCGAAAATGTACACAGACCTCAGAAAGACTCACCAGTGTCCTAAAAAAATGCAGTTGTACCCAATGTCCACTTAACCACGGACATGTGGACAAGTGGAGCAGGGCAGGCTCAGGACTATATGACTGTGACAGCCCACTGGGTAGATGTATGGACTCCCGCCGCAAGAACAGCAGCGGCGGCACCAGTAGCAGCATCTCGCAAACGCCAACTCTTTCCTAGGCAGGCTACGCTTTGTATCACCGCTTTCCAGAATACGCACACAGCTGAAAACCTCTTACGGCAACTGAGGAAGATCATCGCAGAATGGCTTACCCCAATTGGACTCTCCTGTGGATTTGTGGCATCGGACAACGCCAGCAATATTGTGTGTGCATTAAATATGGGCAAATTCCAGCACGTCCCATGTTTTGCACATACCTTTGGTGGTGCAGAATTATTTAAAAAACGAGAGGGGCGTGCAAGAGATGCTGTCGGTGACCAGAAGAATTGCGGGACACTTTCGGCGTACAGGCACCACGTACAGAAGACTGGAGCACCACCAAAAACGCCTGAACCTGCCCTGCCATCATCTGAAGCAAGAAGTGGTAACGAGGTGGAATTCAACCCTCTATATGCTTCAGAGGTTGGAGGAGCAGCAAAAGGCCATTCAAGCCTATACAACTGACAACGATATAGGAGGTGGAATGCACCTGTCTCAAGCGCAGTGGAGAATGATTTCAACGTTGTGCAAGGTTCTGCAACCTTTTGAACTTGCCACACGTGAAGTCAGTTCAGACACTGCCAGCCTGAGTCAGGTCATTCCCCTCATCAGGCTTTTGCAGAAGAAGCTGGAGACATTGAAGGAGGAGCTAACACAGAGCGATTCCGCTAGGCATGTGGGACTTGTGGATGGAGCCCTTAATTCGCTTAACAAGGATTCACGGGTGGTCAATCTGTTGAAATCAGAGCACTACATTTTGGCCACCGTGCTCGATCCTAGATTTAAAACCTACCTTGGATCTCTCTTTCCGGCAGACACAAGTCTGCTGGGGTTCAAAGAACTGCTGGTGACAAAATTGTCAAGTCAAGCGGAACGCGACCTGTCAACATCTCCTCCTTCACATTCTCCCGCAACTGGGGGTGCGAGAAAAAGGCTCAGAATTCCGAGCCCACCCGCTGGCGGTGATGCAGGGCAGTCTGGAGCGACTGCTGATGCTGACATCTGGTCCGGACTGAAGGACCTGACAACGATTACGGACATGTCGTCTACTGTCACTGCATATGATTCTCTCCCCATTGAAAGAATGGTGGAGGATTATATGAGTGACCGCATCCAAGTAGGCACGTCAGACAGTCCGTACTTATACTGGCAGGAAAAAGAGGCAATTTGGAGGCCCTTGCACAAACTGGCTTTATTCTACCTAAGTTGCCCTCCCACAAGTGTGTACTCCGAAAGAGTGTTTAGTGCCGCCGCTCACCTTGTCAGCAATCGGCGTACGAGGTTACATCCAGAAAATGTGGAGATGATGTTCATTAAAATGAATTATAATCAATTCCTCCGTGGAGACATTGACCAGCAGCAATTGCCTCCACAAAGTACACAGGGAGCTGAGATGGTGGATTCCAGTGGGGACGAATTGATAATCTGTGAAGACGGGGATGTACACGGTGATATATCGGAGGATGATGATAAGGTGGACATCTTGCCTCTGTAGAGCCAGTTTGTGCAAGGAGAGATTAATTGCTTCTTTTTTGGTGGGGGTCCAAACCAACCCGTCATTTCAGTCACAGTCTATGGCAGACCCTGTCACTGAAATGATGGGTTGGTTAAAGTGTGCATGTCCTGTTTATACAACATAAGGGTGGGTGGGAGGGCCCAATGACAATTCCATCTTGTACCTCTTTTTTTCTTTCATTTTTCTTTGCGTCATGTGCTGTTTGGGGGGTGTTTTTTTGGAAGGGCCATCCTGCGTGACACTGCAGTGCCACTCCTAGATGGGCCAGGTGTTTGTGTCGGCCACTAGGGTCGCTTAGCTTACTCACACAGCTACCTCATTGCGCCTTTTTTTCTTTGCGTCATGTGCTGTTTGGGGAGTGTTTTTTGGAAGGGCCATCCTGCGTGACACTGCAGTGCCACTCCTAGATGGGCCAGGTGTTTGTGTCGGCCACTTGGGTCGCTTAGCTTAGCCATCCAGCGACCTCGGTGCAAATTTTAGGACTAAAAATAATATTGTGAGGTGTGAGGTGTTCAGAATAGACTGAAAATGAGTGGAAATTATGGTTATTGAGGTTAATACTTTGGGATCAAAATGACCCCCAAATTCTATGATTTAAGCTGTTTTTTAGGGTTTTTTGAAAAAAAACACCCGAATCCAAAACACACCCGAAACCGACAAAAAAAATTCGGTGAGGTTTTGCCAAAACGCGTTCGAACCCAAAACACGGCCGCGGAACCGAACCCAAAACCCGAAAAATTTCCGGTGCTCATCACTAGTGAATACCCGAGGCGCTGACGAAAGGCCAAACGGTAGAGCCTGAAACTGGTAATGGCTCTGCCGTATCGCAAAACGCAAGAACCTCTGATAAGGTGGCCAAATCGGAATGTGTAAGTACGCATCCTTGAGATCTAGCGCAATCATGAATTCCTGTGGCTCTAAACCTGCAATTACTGACCGCAGAGATTCCATCTTGAATCTGTAGTAAGCGACATACTGATTGAGACCCTTTACGTTCAATATTAGCCTGACGGAGCCATCCGGCTTTGGTACCACAAACAGACTGGAATAATAACCCTGACCTTGTTGTTGTTCCGGGACCTGAATCAAAACTGCTGAATCCAGCAGGGACTGAATGGCAATTTGCATAACCGCCCTCTTGTCGTCCGAGAGAGGTAGTCCTGTCTTGAAAAACCGCAGTGGCGGAAAACAGTCGAACTCTATTTTGTAACCTTTTAACACTAAATTGCGGATCCACCCATCTGCGGATGTCTGGAACCACGCCAAATGGAACGTCTGAAGGCGTGCTCCCACAATTGGAGATCCGAGATGGGCTGGGAGCCCGTCATGCCACTGGCTTGTCGGTGACCTTAGCATCCTGACGACTGGTGTTGGTTTGTTGGAAACCACGTCCTCGACCTCGTCTACCAGGCGTGGCTGTTCCTCTGCCACGCCCGCGAAAGGGCTGAGGTCTAAAGGATTTGAACGCAGGTCCAGAGTATCTCCGTCTTGGTACCGTTGGAGGCAAAGGTAAGAAAACAGACTTTCCTCCCATGGCCTCAGAAATCCATTTGTCCAATTCAGGACCAAACAACTTCTCGCCCCCGTAAGGTAACGCCTCTATACTTCTTTTGACCTCTGCCTCCGCTTGCCAAGAACGCAGTCAGAGTGCTCGTTGTACTGTAACCAGTGACGATGAAATGCGAGAAGTGAGCTGACAGACGTCAGTAGAAGCTGTACATAGATACTCCGCAGCCTCATACATTTGATCAGCAAGAAGTATAAGGTGATCGTCATGTAGGGCAGACTTGAGTTCTGTTATCCATACTATGAGCGCCTTAGTGACCCAAATGCCAACCAACCCAGGTCTCAGCAGCACTCCTGCTGCTATATACATGGACTTTAGCATGGTTTCTATTTTGCGGTCTGAAGGGTCTTTAAGCGTATTAGCAGTTGGCACTGGTATGGTTAATTTCTTTGTAAGTTTTGACACAGACGAATCAACCATTGGTGGATTTTCCCATGTACATGTCACAGACTCTGGAAACGGGTAACTAGACTTAAATCTGCGAGGTATAGAAAACCGTTTATCTGGATTCTTTCGTGTTTCTACTGACATCTTATTAAGAGATTCCGAAACAGGAAAACACATTGGAGATCTTTCGTTTAGTTAAGACGACTTCATCATTTGTCAGAGGCTCCTCAGTCTCTGTAAACTTCAGAGACGGACTCTGATGAGATTATCAATAACTGGGCTGTTAAAATCATCACTATCTGACTGCTGGTCCACTTCGCCCTCCTCACCCTCATCTTGCGCAGTGAGGTCTGGCATGGAATCGTCAGAATGCAACATAGCAGAAACTGGTAAATCATAAGACATATGAAATGTATCCCGTCTACCCAAAATGGATTTGGACTTTTGGCAAGGTTGAGACGCCTCCGGTAGTTCTGGCGGTCTCACCCTAGACTCAGATTTTGCCGCTTCCCGCTCTTGTCGAGCGGCGGCCAATTCTGATTGCAACCCAGCCATTACATTGGCTAGCATTTCCCATGGAGGGTCTGGGGAGAAAACCGGCTTTAAAACCGGAGCAGAAATTGTATTCGTAGCTGAATTCACAAAACATACTGTACATGTGGTAGATCCATCCGGTAACACACTGTTACAGACTTTGCAGTGAAACTGCTTTTTTTATTTTGCTGGTGCCTTACTCATTATGCAGACAGACAACACAATATACAAAGACAGACAACTTGCACGACTCAGTAAAATAGTACTAAGGTGTGTGTGATATATATATCTGGCCAAATGCAGTTCATGTGGCCAGTCCTATATGAAATGTGCTCCCAAATTCCCACTCACACCCCTGCGCCTCCGGTGGAGTAGAGATGTAGTACAGGAACGTTCTGGAATCACAACAGGAAGAACAGGAAGCATGGTTAAAATGGCCACCATGCCATGCTTAGTTATAATCACAGTTCAGGTTATAATTTTGTGAAACACCTCTATAACCTGGTAATCTGTTTAATAACAAATCCTGTTAATAAAGACTTAATAGTCCATGCTGTCATATAACCTATGCAGCCTTTTATGCTGTTGCTGCTATGGGTACATTCCCCCCCCCCCTTCCTTCAGCAGCGTGTGCTGCGAGACTTCTCCCCCCCCCCCCTGTGCTACGTGTACCGCTGTCTAGTACACGGAGCCAGGGAATTTACAAATAACCGTGGTCGCGTGTAGAGGGAGCCGGGGAGCGTGTAGCGGGAGCCGGGGTGCGCGCTCCATAAAGCCGTGAAGCGGCGTCTATGGACTAAAGACAGTGCGGCCGGCGCAGCTCTGAGCGGCTTAACATGAAGCGGCGGGCGGCGCTTCACAGTGTCCCCACACAGTGAGGCGGCAGCGTGAGCTGGCCGCCCCGTCCCCCCAACATACCTGGACTCATGTGGTGAGGCTACGACGGGGCTTCTCTGTAAGCACCGGCCAGCCTTTTCTGCAGGATGTCTGCTCTGGCTGTGAGGGTGCTCTGGCTGTGAGGGTGCTCTTTTAGAGAGGACCGACACGCCACAGCTGCTTGTAGCAGCTTCCACTATCCCGGACCCTCGCCTTTTGGAAGGGGGGAAGGGATGTGGAGAAAGTGAAAGATAAAAATAAAAAATAAAATAAAAATATATTCAAAATAAGTGTGGACTGAGCCACACAAGCCTGTTGCTACGTCGAGCACAGAAAAAACACTGAGGTACTCTGGAATATGGAGGGGTGGAGAGTTCTAAATTTAAATATTCAGTGCCCTGTTCCTGCGGAAGCCGTCCATATCCCAAGAGTACTCCAGTGACCCCTAGTGGATGAAAAAGAAATAAATATATATATATATATATATATATTTTTTTTTTTTTTTTTAAATTTAATCAAGCATAGGTGACTCATTTACAAGACCATAAAAACAAGGAGACGGGTAAACACAGTAGGGTGATCTCTTTGCTCAACAGTTTTCAATTGACCTTTGCCACTAACCTCAGTATCGGTTAGGTACATGTGGACCAGCTGGCTTGTTAAAGGTAATATTGTACTGTCACTTGTGTTTATGGATGTGTGTCAGTTATTTATGCAGCTAGTCACACCACTCCTGTATTATAGCATATAAGTGACTAGTATATTTGTGGTACTGTAATATTTGTACTGTACATTTATATCAATGAACCTTGTAAGGATGTGACCATTGATTATTTGTAAAAATACAAAGCATTAAGAGGCTCCAGACTTTCTTACATTTCAGTGTAATCTGTTGTTTACATGTTCTATAACACCAAGAAGCCCTAAAATTTAATTAATTTCATTCATCTGAAAACCTATTTTATTTAAAAAATAAACAAAAATGAAACATAAAAGGAACACACATGGAAATGGGGACACATCTGCAGAACCAATACAATACATTTCTGTAAAATTTTCCTACTGAGGACATCTTATTTTGGTATTATAAACGGAGAGCCATGTTACTACTGCAGATCATTCAAAGAAATATCATTTTTATAGAAAAATTTTATTCAACAGACAACATTTTCCAGCAAAAAGGCAATATACAGTTAGAGTTGTACACTGCTGCTAACAGAGCAAAAAATAAAAATAAAACCAGGAAAAAAAAAAAGAGACCAGGAGAGAACGTAAAATAAATTTGAATGGCTGTAACCTATTTACTGCACTCAAACTAGACACGCTTCTGTCCTTAAGTGTAAAGGGGCAAACCCAGAAGAAAACCAACCCCACAAACTGAATGAAAACGGGGGGAGTGGGGGGAAAGGAGAAAGTGATAAAAAAAAATAATCCCACAGAAAATAGGAAATTAAACTACACACAAGAATATCAACATCAGTGAAAGACTGAGACTCAACCAACAATATGAACCTCCATGTGTTAATTTGTACATGTTCATTAAATATACAATTTTAATTTTAGGTCTGTAATTTTTGTACAAAGTTATCCTACTAAACACTAGTGAGCATGCCCTCTGTGCTCAAAGGCGGTAAATGACAATGGTGTTTGTTTTTCCCCCCCAATCAGCATCAACAGCTATATACTGTATATACACACACGTGGGTATACATAGATTTTTGCCAAGTTTGGGCGTCTTTCTAATTGAAAAGAAGCAGCCCTGTACATCTTTCCTATGCATCTAGATTAAAATCTGAACAGGTACTCTTGATGATTCCCAAAAAAGTGGCAACAATGTACACAATGAAGTAGATTGCTATTTATTGAAGTAAGGGTTTCTGCATTTACAAATGCACAAGGATGTACTTTAAAGGGAGATGTTTTTTTGAGTGTAAACCTAAGTTACTTGCTGCAATGACGGTGGGATAAGAACCCCAGGACTGACATCTTATGTCTCATACAATATTTTCTATGAACAAATTGGGCCAATTCCTTTGTTCTGCTAAAGTCCTCCCACACTCTTTACTTAATTCTTGCTTTAGATTTACCATAAAATAATTTGTTGGCATTCAAGCTTTATAAAAACACCTTCATTTTCCTCAAAAAAGGGCAGTCAATAGATACAGAGAAGCCAAACGGAACAGCCTCAACAAAATAAAATTAACATCAGCAGCAAATCTTCTTGCTGTAGACTTCAGATATAGTGCACGTGTACCAAAGTTCTAGCGTTGTTAGGAAGGTGCACACACACACACTTATTTGTCCCTCGTCTCGGATAAACTTGGTTACGGCGAGTCAGTTATGGATCTTAATTGCTTTCTCAAGGTATGTGTAGCGGCTTCTCTTTGGGGCTTTATTGAAGTGATCAAGCCCTAGCCAAGGCCTAGGATGGGACATATTGCCTGGGGAAAGAAGAAAGAAATAATTATGCAGTGCATTATTGCAGTATTTCACAAATACAGCCCTCAAGGAACCCTAACGGTGCATGTTTTCCAGGTTACCTCACAAAATCACAAGTGAAATAGTTAGCGCCACCTGTTGATCTTTTAAAATGTGTCACTAAGTAATGAATACACCTGTGCTCCAGTACCAAGGTATTGAAAAACATGCATATTATGGTTCCATGGAGGACTGGAGTTGGTTAACACTGCATTACTAATTAAAGATCTATTAAATAAATATTTTAAACTGTTGCAGGAAAAAGGGTTTTTATAATAAAAATAAATATTGAAACAAACCAGGCACATGATCATTTTGATTGAAACCATGTGTAATTAAAAGGGGGGTATAGCTCATTGCAGCATCTATAGAAAAACTGCACAAAACAGCTGTTTATAACAGTTTTGACACATTCATTACACCTTAGTATGATAAAGACATCCATCAGCAATATTTATGTTCAGTAGTGGCTTTTAAGGTCACCAAGGAGGATTGTAGAAATCCCTTATTGATACCTTCCATATATTCCAACTACTTCCCAGACTATCTTCTTTACCTTTGCCTCCTTGAGCAAATTATCTTTTGCTATCCCAACACCTTTTTGTTTCCTCAATTTTCCTCTCTGATGCATTTCATTCTAGCTTTCATTCATTGAAACTACCCTCACTTAAATCAGTAATGACATTCCTCCTGCCAAATCTAAGGGTCATTACTCTTACTTACCCTTGTTGACCACTCTGCTGCCTTTGACACCATGAACCACCCTCGTCTTCTGCAATTCTTTACTCCTTTGGTCCTCTCCCTTGACTGCCCTCCTATGTCTCTGAAGGTTCACTTATAACTCCACATCTCCTGCTACCTGTTCTCTTGCCTCAAGGCTCTGTTCTTGACCCTCTTCATACCTCTTCCCTTAGTGAGCTCATTAGCTCTTTTGGCCTCAAATAGAGGGGCATATGTAATAACGTCCGAGAACTCAGACATTTTTTTTTTTAAAGGGGCAAACAATTACAAGGCATGTTTTTTTGCGTTGTAAGCGATTGCCCCTTTGAGAAAAAAAAGAAAAAGGCCAAGTTTGCATGACATCCTGCACGGCTGCCGAACTCAGCCGCATTACTTCCGGCCCATAATCTCTTTGCCGATACTCGGATCTTCCTCTCCACTTTTATGTTTGCATCTATCTCTGCCATTTCCTCCTGGATGTCCCAGTGTTTTCAAAAACTTTGAGTAAGAGTAAATAGTCTCCCGAACCTTCTTATTCACCTTCCTCCTATTTACTATCCATTGATCACATCACCACCTCTTCTCTCCCACAATCCACTGTTTAATAGTTCTCTTGACTAGCCCCTTTTATTGAAACCCCATATTGAGATTCTTTCCATCTTTGTAATATCTTAAGAATTAGACCCTTTTAACCGTGGAGGCAATGAAGACCCTCTTCCAATCACTGGTCAGACTATTGAAATCTTCCCTTATCCAGCCATCTCGACTCTCCCCACTCCAGACACCTCTCTTGGCTGCAACTTCTTCCACTTATGCCTCCAGCATATTATCCGTACTGTTCACCACCACTGGATTTCACTCTATTATTCTATCACTCAGTCTATCTGTAAAGCTTTGATCTCATCCACTGCTCTTCAAACTGGCACATTACTGAGATAGTCAGGAGAAAATGACCCACTGTAAGTGCAGATGCATGGAGGTATAGCTGTACATAATTAGCACACATTGCAGTCCATATAAAGTGGTGCAGCTACACTTACTGAGAGAAATCCTATTGATTTTATGTAACAAACAGACACGACTGGCAGTGGAACGTTGTTTATGACCCTAAATCTTTTGATTGTGAATAAACAGTTTTATTTTCATGATAAACCGAACAGTGGGTCATTTACTCCCAACTATTTCTACAATATCTGTCTCTCCACTTTTTCTTACCAGCTCCCTTTCCAAGCTGGGACTGCGCTGAAAACATCCTTATTGTTGTCACGTGTATGCTTTTACTAGGGGAGGAACCTAGCTAGTTTTGTGGCTGCATCCTACCTTTACTGCTCCTATACACAGAAGCTGCGCAAATAATTTATCATATCCTATAATAAAACCCTTAATTATGTTCACGCGTTTCCATGTTCAATAGACATTTTCTCTACAGTATATAGGGACATTGCTACAATCTTTACAAAGGCACCTTTACACCATTATAGATATTGGAGATTTTACTCACCAGGTTGGGGCTCAAAATCTTTCAAACTCACTTCATAATCCTCTTCATTAATGTACTGATGCCGGCCCATCATTACAATAGCAAATTTGAACTGTAATAATTTTGAAAGACAGACATTTATAGATATTAACATTCTTCAATTCAATAAAGCTGTCTATGTCCTAATCAATAGTACATCTTCACAAAAACAGCTGGAACTCGTTTAAGAAACTGAACTTTTACAACACACACAGGAAGTAAACATTAAAATAAACCTCTAAATTGCTTGAGAGTTTATACCACCGGTAAGACCTGTAAATGCTGCAGCACTGAGTCTACCAATGTCTAGAATTGTATAGAAGGGATGTAGAACACAAGGAAGTCAATCAATTGATGTTTCATGGTGATTTAAAATGGTCTCAGGCAACTTTCCAGAATATCACTAATATGCTTTATTGGACTCATATGTGGTAGCTCAGAATGACAGGACATACAGTATAGAGACCATCAGTATCATGCTCCTCAAAACCACTGGGTAGGCACGCGTGCTCCATGGGTGGAAGCAATATACACCCTGGAGCCACCCATGCCAATAAGGAAAAGAATGTTGCAGCATTGGGTAAAGATAATAGTAGTTATGTAGTAATTAGTATCAGTATTGCCTCCTAAGGACTGTACTACAACCATGCTGGAAAACTGTGCTTTATATCAGTACATAACCACCAGAAAACAGACTGTATTGAACAAGGGCTGATAATTGATCTTATCATATTGCCCTTCCTCTACTGCTCAGTAGTCCATTGTCCGTGCTCTGCATTGCCAGGTGTGATGAGCAACTGGCCTATGCCCTGCAATCAAATCAGACTATAATATCATGAGCTGTAGAATTAATAATGTAAGATTATTCATACCGAAAATAATGTGTCATTATGCCAGAAATGCTAATGATGGGAAGTGAAAATATTCACCTAATGTTTTTAGTAGCACTTATACACGTTGAGTATCCCATATCCAAATATTCCGAAATACGGAATATTCCGAAATACAGAATTTTTTGAGTGAGAGTGAGATAGCGAAATTTTGTTTTCTGATGGCTCAATGTACACAAACTTTGTTTAATACACAAAGTTATTAAACATTGTATTAAATGACCTTCAGGCTGTGTGTATAAGGTGTATATGAAACATAAGTGAATTGTGTGAATGTACACACACTTTGTTTAATGCACAAAGTTATTAAAAATATTGGCTAAAATTACCTTCAGGCTGTATGTATAAGGTGTATATGTAACATAAATGCATTCTGTGCTTAGATTTAGGTCCTATCGCCATGATATATCATTATGGTATGCATTTATTCCAAAATATGGAAAAATCCGATATCCAAAATACTTCTGGTCCCAAGCATTTTGGATAAGGGATACTCAACCTGTATTGCCTTCTAAGTGAATAGTTTTAACAAAACCATGACACAGATGTGCCCCCCAGAAAGTGTAACCATGATATCCTTTCAATGCTGGAGACATGCATTCAAGTCATTAAGCAGGAGAAAAACACTCATCCATGTAGAGAGAACATTAACGAAAACCATACGCTGCATCCGGAAAGTATTCACAGAACTTCACTTTTTCCACATTGGTATGTTACAGCCTTATTCCAAAATGGAATAAATTAATTTTTTCCCTTAAAATTCTACACACAATACCCCATAATGCCAACGTGAAGAAAGTGTTTTTGTTTATTAATTTGCAAAAATGTAAAAAACAAAAAAACAAACTAAGAAATCACATGTACATAAGTATTCACAGCCTTTGCTCAATACTTTGTTGATGCACCTTTAGCAGCAATTACAGACTAAAGTCTTCTTAAATATGATGCCACAAGCTTGGCACACCTATCTTTGGTCAGTTTCGCCCATTCCTCTTTGCAGCACCTCTCAAGCTCCATCAGGTTGGATGGGAAGCGTCGGTGCACAGCCATTTTCAGATCTCTCGAGAGATGTTCAATTGGATTCAAATCTGGGCTCTGGCTGGGCCACCCAATGACATTCACAGTTGTCCTGAAGCCACACCTTTGATATTTTGGCTGTGTGCTTAGGGTAGTTGTCCTTCTGAAAGATGAACAGTGGCCCCGTCTGAGGTCAAGAGCGCTCTGGAGCAGGTTTTCATCCAGGATGTGCCTGTACATTGCTGCATTCATCTTTCCCTGTATCGTGACTAGTCTCACAGTTCCTGTCACTGAAAAACATCCCCACAGCATGATGCTGCCACCACCATGCTTCACTGTAGGGATGGTATTGGCCTGGTGATGAGTGGTGCCTGGTTTCCTCCAAACATGGGCTCCGGTATGAATGGTCGACCATGTTATGGTCGACAGTCATTAGGTCGACCACTATTGGTCGACATTGGCATGGTCGACACATGAAAATGGTCGACAATTTTTTTCTTTTTTGGTGTAGTTTTCTGCGTTAAGTGACGGGGAACCCCAATTAGTGCACCGCGTCCGCTCGCCATGCTTCGGGGCAAGGTGCCTCGCTGCGCTCGGCACAGATTACAGTTCCCAATCGTAGTCCACGTGGATCGTAAAGTATGGAAAAGTTCCCCAAAAGAGAATAAAAATAGGATTTTGGTACTTACCGATAAATCCTTTTCTCCTAGTCCGTAGAGGATGCTGGGGACTCCAAAAGGACCATGGGGTATAGACGGGATCCGCAGGAGCTTGGGCACACTAAAAAGACTTAATCTGGGTGTGAACTGGCTCCTCCCTCTATGCCCCTCCTCCAGACCCCAGTTATAAGAACTGTGCCCAGGAGAGACGGACATTTCAAGGAAAGATTTTTGTTTAAACTAAGGGCTACAAAAC
The DNA here is from genome assembly GCF_028390025.1 of Pseudophryne corroboree. Classification (NCBI taxonomy): domain Eukaryota; kingdom Metazoa; phylum Chordata; class Amphibia; order Anura; family Myobatrachidae; genus Pseudophryne; species Pseudophryne corroboree. The sequence continues at coordinate 308,323,320 of NC_086450.1, forward strand.
TACCAGCCCACACCACAAACAGACCGTACAACCGGAGTAACTTTAAACCAGATAACAGTATGCATTAACACCAGCAACAAGCTGCAATAAACAATACACAACCTGTGTATAAACCAATTTAACCAGCAAGAAAAACACTGCAAGTAATAGTCCGCACCGGGACGGGCGCCTAGCATCCTCTACGGACTAGGAGAAAAGGATTTATCGGTAAGTACCAAAATCCTATTTTCTCTTACGTCCTAGAGGATGCTGGGGACTCCAAAAGGACCATGGGGATTATACCAAAGCTCCAGAACGGGTGGGAGAGCGCGGACGACTCTGCAGCACCGACTGAGCAAACGCCAGGTCCTCATCGGCCAGGGTATCAAACTTATAGAACTTAGCAAATGTGTTAGACCCCGACCAAGTAGCCGCTCGGCAAAGTTGTAACGCCGAAACGCCTCGGGCAGCCGCCCAAGATAAGCCCACCTTCCTGGTAGAATGGGCTTTTACTGACTTCGGCACCGGTAGTCCGACCGAAGAGTGAGCCTGCTGGATCGTACTACAAATCCAGCGTGCAATAGTCTGTTTTGAAGCGGGATGACCAATCTTGTTGGCAGCATACAAGATAAAAACGCCTCAGTCTTCCTAGCAACAGCTGTCCTAGAAACGTAGATCATCAACGCTCTTACAACATCCAGAGATTTTGGAATCACCACCGCTTTCGTAGCCACCGGAACCACAATAGGTTGGTTAATGTGAAATGAAGAAACCACCTTCGGTAGAAATTGTTGACGAGTCCTCAATTCCGCCCTATCCGAATGAAAAATTAAGTACGGGCTCTTATGAGATAAAGCCGCCAACTCTGACACCCGCCTGGCAGATGCCAGTGCCAAAAGCATAACCACCTTCCAAGTGAGAAACTTCAACTCAACCTTACGCAAAGGTTCAAACCAGGAAGACATGAGAAACCGTAAGACCACATCAAGGTCCCATGGAGCTACTGGAGGTACAAACGGAGGATTGATATGCATTACTCATTTCACAAAGGTCTGAACCTCTGGGAGGGCAGCTAATTCTTTTTGAAAGAAAATAGACAAAGCCGAAATCTGCACTTTGATGGAACCCAATTTCAGGCCTGCATCTACGCCCGCCTGTAAAAAGTGGAGAAAGCGACCCAAGTGAAAATCTTCCGTATGAGCCATTTTAGACTCACACCAGGAAACATACTTCCTCCAAATACGGTGATAATGTTTCGCCGTAACCTCCTTCCAAGCCTTAATGAGAGTTGGAATGACCTCCCTGGGATTACCCTTACGAGCTAAGATCTGGCGCTCAACCTCCATGCCGTCAAACGCAGCCGTGGTAAGTCTGGAAACACGCATGGACCCTGCAACAACAGATCCTCTCTTAGAGGAAGCGGCCAAGGATCTTCCACCAGTAAGTCCTGAAGATCCGGGTACCAGGCCATTCTTGGCCAGTCTGGGACGACGAGAATCGCCTTAACCGTTGCACGGCGAATGATCCCCAGTAGCCTTGGAATGAGAGGAAGTGGAGGGAACACATACACCGACTGGAACACCCACGGAGACACCAGGGCATCCTCTGCACTGGCTTGGGGGTCCCTTGACCTGGAACAATACCTCGGGAGCTTCTTGTTGAGACGAGACGCCATCATGTCGATCAACGGAATTCCCCAGCGTTCTGTCACCTCTGCAAATACCTCTTGGTGAAGAGCCCACTCTCCCGGATGGAGATCGTGTCTGCTGAGGAAATCTGCTTCCCAGTTGTCCACCCCCGGTAGGCAGACCGCTGACAGTGCGCTCACGTGTTGTTCCGCCCAGCGAAGGATTTTTGTGGCCTCCACCATTGCCGCTCTGCTCCTTGTTCCGCCTTGACGGTTTATATGTGCCACCGCTGTGATGTTGTCGGACTGTACCAGGACAGGACGACCCTGAAGAAGACTTCTTGCTTGTAGCAGGCCGTTGTAAATGGCTCTTAACTCGAGAATATTTATGTGGAGACAGGCTTCCTGGAGCGACCATTTTCCCTGGAAGTTTCTTTCTTGGGTGACTGCGCCCCAGCCTCGGAGACTTGCATCTGTTGTCAGAAGTACCCAATCCTGGATACCGAATCTGCATCCCCCTAGGAGGTGATGACCTTGTAGCCACCACAGGAGAGAAATTCTGGCTCTGGGAGATAAACTTATCTTCCGGTGAATGTGCAGGTGAGACCCGGACCATTTGCTCAGCAAGTCCCACTGAAACACCCGGGCGTGAAACCTGCCAAATGGTATGGCTTCGTACGCCGCAACCATCTTCCCCAGAACCAGAGTACAATGATGGATCGACACACTCGTCGGCCTCAGAAGTTCCCTGACCATCGTCTGCAGTTCCAGAGCCTTTTCTTCTGGAAGAAATACCTTCTGTAAATCCGTGTCCAGAATCATGCCCAGAAAAGGAAGCAGAGTGGTCGGAATCAACTGGGATTTTGGCAAATTGAGCACCCAACCGTGCTGTTGCAGAACCGACAGTGACAACTCTACAATTCTCAGCAACCGTTCCTTGGACCTCGCCTTTATCAGGAGATCGTCCAAGTACGGGATAATTGAAACCCCTTGTTTGCGAAGAAGAACCATCATTTCCGCCATGACTTTGGTGAAAATCCTCGGAGCCGTGGAAAGCCCAAACGGCAACGTCTGAAATTGGTAATGAGAATCCTGTATCGCAAACCTGAGAAAAGCCTGATGAGGAGGATATGTCGGCACATGTAAGTAGGCATCCTTTATGTCGACTGACGCCATAAAATCCCCCCCCTCCAGGCTGGCAATCACCGCTCGAAGGGATTCCATCTTGAACACTATCAAGTATGGATTGAGGGATTTTAGATTTAGAATTGGTCTGACCGAACCGTCCGGTTTCAGCACCACAAAGAGGCTTGAGTAGAACCCCTCACCCCGCTGGGACGAGGGAACAGGAATAATGATCCTCTGTAGACACAATTTTTTAATTGCTGCTAGCACCACCTCCCTGTCCGGAAGAACTACTGGTAATGCCGAAATTAAGAACCGGTGAGGGGGCATCTCCTGAAACTCCAGTTTGTATCCTTGAGACACGATCTCTAACACCCAAGGATCCAGGTCTGATTGAATCCAGACCTGACTGAATATCCGAAGATGGCCCCCCACCGGTCCGGACTCCCCCAGGGAAGCCCCAGCGTCATGCGGTGGACTTGGTAGCAGCAGGGGAGGACTTTTGGTCCTGTGCGCCTGAGCCTGCAGGAGGTTTCCTTCCCCCTTCCTCTACCCTTTGAAGCGAGGAAGGACAAACCTTTTCCACGCCTGTATTTATTGTGACGAAAGGACTGCATTTGCTGATGTGGTGCCTTTTTCTGTTGTGTGGGCACATAAGGAAGAAAAGAGGACTTACCCGCAGTCGCGGTCGAGACCAGGTCCGCCAAGCCGTCCCCAAACAAGACAGTACCTTTGAAGGGTAGTGCTTCCATAGACCTCTTGGAGTCGGCATCAGCGTTCCATTGATGGATCCACAGGGCCCTCCTGGCAGATATCGACATGGCATTGGTTCTTGAACCCAAGAGACAGACATCCCTCGCAGCGTCCTTTAGGTAATCTGCAGCGTCCTTGATATAAACGAGAGTTAAAAGGACATTATCTTTGTCAGGGGTATCCATATCACAAGCTAAATTCTCAGCCCATTTAGCAATAGCACTACTCACCAATACTGACGCCACAGCGGGGTCTGAGCAAAGCCCCCGAATTAGCGAAAATGGACTTCAGACACGTCTCCAAATTGCGATCCGCCGGATCTTTGAGAGCTGCCATGTCAGGAGATGGAAGTGCCACCTTCTTAGACAAACGGGATAGAGCTTTATCAACATTTGGAGATGTCTCCCATTTTTCCCTGTCATCAGAGGGGAACGGATACGCCATGTAAATCCTCTTGGGAATCTGCCATTTCTTATCCGGCGACTCCCAAGCCTTTTCACAAAGAGTATTCATTTCATGAGAGGGGGGAAAATTCACCTCAGGTTTTTTCTCCTTGAACAAGCAAATCCTTGTTTCCTGTACCGCAGGTTCATCAGAAATGTGTAAAACATCTTTTATAGCCACAATCATGTACTGAATACTCTTAACTAACCGTGGATGTAAAACTGCCTCAGTGAAATCGACCTCGGAATCAGAGTCCGTGTCGGTATCAGTATCTACCACTTGAGTAAATGGCCTCTTATGGGACACGGATGGGGTCTGTACCTGAGACAAAGCCTCTTCCATGGACTTTTTCCACACCTGCGTCTGTGACTCAGACTTATCTAACCTCTTTGATAAGGAAGCTACATTGGAATTTATCGTATTGAGCAGTGCTAGCAAATCAGGTGTCGGCTGCGTCGACAGTCCCAATTCTAGCCCCGCATCCACACCCCCAATAGCCTCCTCTGGTGAATAACATTCAGCCTCAGACATGCAGACACGTAGTGCCGACACACCCCAACACACAGAACGTCCCAGCTAGGTAAAAGGCGCACAATGAAGCCCAGAGAGAGGACACAGAGGGAGTATGCCAGCTCACACCCCAGCGCCCATATATCGACACAAACGATATATGTACCCAGCGCTGCCTTTGTTAAATTCAAGCACCACACTGCGGCCCCCCTTGGAAATGCCCCCCGTTACTTTGTAGAGAAGCGTGGAGGTCCCGGCAGCGTCTATCCCTCAGCCGCGTGTAGGGAGAAAATGGCGCCCGTGAGCTGCGGGACGAAGCTCCGCCCCCTTCCCGGCAGGCTTCGGCCCGCCAATTTCAAAATTGAAAGAAAATGCCGGCGGGGGTCTGTAAAGGGTGCCGAGGCACCTACAATCTCTTTATGCCGCCCTCAACTCCAGTAACATGCCGCCCCCCCCCCAGTGAAATACCGTTGGTGATGTGTGTGGGAGCATGGAGCACAGCGTTGCCGCTGTGCTGTACCTTTACTGAAGTCTTCTGCCGTCCTGAAGTCTTCTGTTCTTCTCATACTCACCCGACTTCTGTGAGGGGGCGACGGCGTGGCTCCGGGAACAAGCAGCTAGGCGCACCAAGTGATCGAACCCTCTGGAGCTAATGGTGTCCAGTAGCCGAGAAGCAGAGCCCTTAAACTAAGAAGAAGTAGGTCTGCTTCTCTCCCCTCACTCCCACGCTGCAGGGAGCCTGTAGCCAGCAGGTCTCCCTGAAAATAAAAAACCTAACAAAAGTATTTTTCTAGAGAAACTCAGTAGAGCTCTCCTAGTGTGCATCCAGTCACTCCTGGGCACAAAGTCTAACTGGGGTCTGGAGGAGGGGCATAGAGGGAGGAGCCAGTTCACACCCAGATTAAGTCTTTTTAGTGTGCCCAAGCTCCTGCGGATCCCGTCTATACCCCATGGTCCTTTTGGAGTCCCCAGCATCCTCTAGGATGCAAGAGAGAAAAAAATGTGAAAAACTCATGTCGACCGTTTCACATGTCACCCATTTTCATGTGTCGACCATGTGTCCATGTCGACCATAACATAGTCGACCATCCAAACGGATACCCCAAACATGACGCCTAGCATTCACGCCAAAGAGTTCAATCTTTGTCTCATCAGACCAGAGAATTTTGTTTCTCATGGTCAGAGTCCTTCAGGTGCGTTTTGGCAAACTCCAGGTGGGCTGCCGTGTACTTTTTACTAAGGAGTAGCTTCCGTCTGGCCACTCTACCATAAAGGCCTGATTAGTAGATTGCTGCAGAGATGGTTGTCCTTCTGGAAGGTTCTCTTCTCTCCACAGAGGAATGCTGTAGCTCTGCTAGAGTGACCATCCGATTCTTGGTCACCTCCCTGACTAGGGCCCTTCTCCCCCGATTGCTCAGTTTAGACGGCCGGCCAGCTCTAGAAAGAGTCCTGGCGGCTACGAACCTCTTCCATTTATGGATGATGGAGACCACTGTGCTCATTGGGACCTTCAAAGCAGCAGATATTTTTCTGTACCCTTCCCCAGATTTGTGCCTCAAGACAATCCTGTCTCGGAGGTCTACAGTCAATTCCTTTGACTGTATGCTTGGTTTGTGCTCAGACATGCACTGTCAAGTGTGGAACTTTATATAGACAGGTGTATGGCCTTTCCAAATCATGTCCAATCAACTGAATTTACCACAGGTAGACTCCAATTAAGTTGTAGGAACATCTCAAGGATGATCAGTGGAAACGATGCACCTGAGCTCAATCTTGAGCTTCATGCCAAAAGGCTGTTAATACTTATGTACATGTGATTTCTTAAGATTTTTAATAAATTAGCAAAAATCTCATAAAAAACGTTTTTTCACGTTGTCGTTATGGGGTATTGTGTATAGAATTGAGGGAAAAATTAATTTATTTCATTTTGGAATAAGGCTGTAACATAACAAAATGTGGAAAAAGTGAAGCGATGTGAATACTTCCCGGATGCACTGTAACTCATCCCTGGGAAACCTGTAGTCTGTTTTTTACAACTCCACTGCCAGGTGCCACAATCTGTGTTTGCAAACTCAGTATATACTGTAATAGACTTTCGAAATGCAAAGTTCCAAGATCATAAAATGTTCAGATGAGAACAAATACATAGCTTTTATAGTTTTGTTTATTGTGATATTCAACTGTCCAGTTTCGGTGAGCCAGTACCCACTGTAACCTCAGTTTTCCTTTCTTGGATAACATACGTGGAACCCAGGGTGGCGTTTTGCTGTAGTCCATCCACCTCCACTAATACTGTATTAACAAACTTTTCACTGATCACTTCATCTGAATCCATCTGGAGGTGCTGGGTTAGAGTGTGGGCTATGAAGGTTAGGCACAAGAAACACTAAAAACTAACTACTCACCCCTCTAATCCCCCACCACCTCCAGCAAGCCTCAGGTCTACGTTTAGCTAAGCTGCATGGAGAAAGAACGAGAGAATAGAGTAAAAAAGAAACCAGACAAAAAGTGGAGGGGTCGCAGTGTCGGTGCAGCCGGTGACGTCTGGAAACCGCGGCGTCCGTTCCCTGCACGTGGACCCGGCTGCACCGAGCTGTGTGGAGCAGGTGAGCCCACTTACCAATTTGTTGTCATTGTCGGTTTGGGTATAAATGTGCAAATTGTTTGTCAATTTGTGTATTATTGTCCGATGTAAGCCGGAAACGTGACGTAGGAATAAACTTTTAACCCGCCGTCCGTGTGACCTGTTACTACATTGGGTCACTAGACCCGGGGAGGGCACCAGAGCAAGATAAAGTGAGAGACCTGTAAGCCACTGCAGAAGCTCCCAAAATGGCGCCGCACCATTGTGCATTCAGTGGCAGTACAGCGGGACCTAGTGGCTAGTGGTCAGCGGTGGAGCGATGATGTAACAGGCATCGGTAACACAGGGCAGCACCCCCCCCCCCCCCCTCCCAACACAGTCAGAGGTAGGGGTGCTCACTGCCACACATGGGGACCACATAAGGCACAGACAAACACATACACCAGGTACACAGCCCAGCGCTGTCAAGGCAGACTGTGCTTACCTTATAGAAGACTCCTCAGACAAACTGTGATCCGAAAGAGGGAGACCCAGGGACCAGATGGTTTGGTAACTCCCCCAGAGGCAAAGCAGAGTGATGAGAGCTCACAGCTGGTCCTAACTATCTAACCTCACTCTGATAATGCTAGTCTCCATTATGGGGACTAAGCACTGTGTGAAATAGAAATAAACATAACTAAAACCTAGCTAAAGACTAAGCAGAAAAAAAAGAAAAGGGAAAAAAAAAAGTATGCCTACCTCCAAGGCACAAAAAACAAGACTTAGGCTTGCTGGAGGTGGTGGGGGGTTAGAGGGGGAAGGAGCTAGTATTTTTGTGTTTCTTGTGCCTAACCTCCTTAGTCCACACTCTATCCCAGAGGTACTGACGTAGCGTCCCCCAGATGGATGATAGAGGAATCCAAGGAGATCAGCAGTTTCTGAAATACTCAAAGCACAGTCGCTTAGAGGACATTTCTTCGCTTTCTGGTGTTTGGTCTGAACAACTGAACCTCCTGAACATGTTTGCATGTGTTTATGCATTGAGTTGCTCCTACATGATTGGCTGATAAGATATATGTATTAATAAGCACATGTACCAGATAGTCACCATTTACTGTACATGTAGCTACTTGCTTAGTAACAAATATATAGTAGTAGCAGAAGATTCATCTGAACTAAATTAAGAGGTACAATTAGAAATGATCTGACAGGAGTCCAATTCAATTGCAACACTACCTTTTCAAACTCTTTTTCTTGTATTTCCAGCATAGCTTGAATCCTCTTCATTACTTCTCTGAAAGGCTCACCCTAATAAGAAATAGTCCTTGAATTTAGTTCTTGAAATAATGTTTAGTGTGATAAGTTAACCTGGCAAAATCAAGAACAGCTCCTTTAACAAGCAAACTTCAATAACAATTTGCAGTTAGCTTTCACCATTGCAAGCATATATAAAACATGGCACACTTTAAAGCAGCAATCCCCATTTAGACTTGATTTTTATTCATTAAATAGTAAGTATGGAAGAGTGGGGCAAGATGAGCCAGTGGGTAAATTGACACACCCCCTGTATCTAGGCAACATTCGTCATCATGTGACCATAAATCATGGGTCTTCAACCTGTGGCTCTCCAACTGCTGTGAAACTACACATCCCAGCATGCCTGGCCACAGTTTTGCTATCAAGGTATGCTTAAACTGAGGCAGGGCATGCTGGGATGTGTAGTTCCACAGCAGCTGGAGGGACGCCGGTTGAAGACCCATGCCATAAATTGAAGAAGCACCCATTATTTCTATCTAGCTGTGATGGAAGAGGAGGACATGGTAAAGAGGCAAGTATATTCCCCCCCCCACAAGAAACTGTTTTTCCTCTCAAAATACATTTCCTACATGTCCGGTATAATGACATGTCAAACCAAATTTATCCAGGTATAAAGATATTTATCACTAGTTACCAGCCCGTCAAAATGACGGATCATCATAACAGTAATGTCAACGCCGACTGCTATGCGCACGGAACTGAGCCACACTTTAATTGCACAGTTGGACGCCATCCAGAGATGAGGAGCAGCGTTAGCCTTTTATTACAGTATATAGAATACATATTGGTGATTTTCCAATGTATAAAACATTTAGGTAAAGATTAGCCGAATTATGAAGCTAGGCATTTTTTTCCAAAATGGTGGCTGTGGGGTAAATTGAGCCAGTTTTAAACGGAGGGCGACAGAGTTACTTGTCAGAAGAATCCGGGGGAGTGCTGGCACACAGTAACTCACTTTTCCATTTAAGGAAAATTATGTGGTACTCTCCACACAAAGGGGGAGATTTATCAAAAGCATAGAGAAAGTACCAATCAACTCCTAATGGTCACGTTTCATACACAGGGGTTGATGTACTGTATCAAGCAATGTAAATAGTGGATAAGGGGGGCAGTGGTTGCTATGGGCAACTTCTCTAACCAGCTTTGAGGAAGCATTTATACAGTATAATCTATAAAATGAAAAGTAAAAAACGATTAGTTGCTATGGGCAACTTCTTCACATTTTTTACGGCTTGATACATCAACCCTACAATCTGTAAAATAAACTTTGTAAGCAGAGTGGTTAGTACTTTATTTCTTCTCCAAACCACCCCAATGTGATTAGCTGGAGGAATGGCAAAGAGGGAGCAATACTACATTATTTCCCTGCAATGTTGGTAGGTGAAATGTTGAGTAGTCACTGAAATGCCAATAGATGTATGAAAACTGTTTAATTGCTTAATGGTAATTATTATTTAGTTGGCTTTATATTATTTAAAGTTGCCTTTAAAAACAATAATTAAGACTAGTTGGTAAATGAAACTGTTTGTAAATGTCTTTTTTATTTATCTTTTTTTATTATGCCCATATTTAAACATGAAAACGTCAATTGGTCAGTTTAGCCCCAGATGGCTCAATTTACCCACAGAGTAAGATCAACTTACACCTAAATCTGAGTTAAATTGAGCCTTTTACAAGACCATTTTTTTTTTAAAAGTCCTATTTTCCTAGCGTTTTGTCATATATGCATTTTTTATATAACGATTGGCAGAACCTGCATCAAGAATTAAGGGTAGATGTTTACGTTTTACTTCTTAAGTAAAAATTGGCTCATCTTACACCACTCTCCCCTACCTTTAATTCATGCATCAAATAGTTATTTTCCTCTTACAAATCAATATCTCATTTGAATACCTCTCTGGAGGGCAACCAAATATGGCTACCACATGGCCATAGCTTTCACCATGTCATGTGATAACATATGGGGGGAGGTGTGTCACAGTGCATAGTATGGACACAAAATACATGGTGTGACTGCCAGTCAACTAAAGAGATACAGGCTCACAAGTTGTCAAGAGATACAGGCTCACAAGTTGTCATGTTTAGAAAGAGACGGGTGGGAGGAGAAGGACAAGGATGGTGCAGTGAAAACAAAAATCATAGGGGTATTCCAAATCCTTCTCCTAACTAAATCATATGCCATGTGATTGTGGTTGCCATGGTAGTCATATAATGCTGGAGAATAATTTATTAGCAGACACAAACCAAAGAGAAATAGTAAATATATATATTCTTATAATTATACAGATAAATTATATATTTTTTCTTTTATAGTTTTCGATCTGTATATTAAAGCACGATCCTCTCACAAATGCACACACATACACACAAGTTTATAACAGTAACTGATCACAACTGCATATGTTTAATATAACCTCAATTTACCAGTGGGACATAATGAGACTCCTATAAATGGCTACACTACACAGCATACAAAACCCCAGTAGTTGCTATTTTCATAAGCAACATTAAAATTACCAGATTATAGAAAATGTATTTAATTTCATGAGAAATATCTTTTATACAGTATGGTCAGCTTTTAAAAAGCTACACTTCCTCACTGCAGTGTGTACATATAGGCCACCGGCAGACTCTGAGCCATTATGGCACATGCTAACTGCACTGTGAAAGTTGCGCACAGATATGGCAAGGAACTCACTCAACACAGCAGCAGCAGAGAGAGGAAGTGTACAAAGTCAGAGAGCTGGAATTGATCCAGTCAGATCTCATTTGTAAAGTAGACTACAGCGTTCGAATGTAAAAAAGTATGAATAAGCAAGGAGCATTTTTAGTTTAATGAGCAATCAAGTTTAGGGGCCCATTTATCAACGAGTAGCAGCTTAAAATTCATTGCATATGATAAATGGTGCTCAAGCCAAACAGCTTCCAACTGTCATTTATCAAACATATGATCATAATGAGCCGATTGGCTGGAGCACCATTTATCATACGCAGCACGTTTTAAATGACTAAAACTTGTTGATATATGAGCCCAGTTTTTTATGTTTGAGTACAGAGTAAAAAAATGACTGAACTGGTAGTAGACACCACCTTTCTAGTGATCTGGGGCATAGCTTTGCATCCATATAGGTCTCGTATTGTAGTTTTTTTTAAGTTAAAAAGTATACAATTTAAATATGCATATAAGGTGACAGAACACAGCAACAAACTGACAAAAATATCATGTGCATTGATGTATTCAAACACAAAAAACCCCTACAAATCGCATTTTCTATAGTGTACACCAGAGGTTCCCAAACTGTGTGCCGTGGATCCCTGGGGTGCCTCGGGACACTTGCAGGGGTGCCCTGGGTTGGTGGTCCAGGACCAATTCAAATTACTCATGGTCAATATAATAGGCAAAACCAGTGCTGGTGGCTTCCAGTCCATAAATATGTTGGCAAACAGAAGTAAATTTTGTCCCTCACCACACAACTGACCCTAAGGATGACATATAAACACGATCTACTTAATGTAATATTTCTTTCTAAATTTCTCAATAAGACATTTTTGGCCTAGGGGTGCCGTGAAAAAAATTCTGATATTCTAGGGTGCCGTGATTCAAAAAAGTTTGGTAACCACTGGTGTACACAATTTACTTCTCTATATGGTTTACCTTAACTTAATAAATACAGCTACAATTTGCCAAATGCTGATGATGAAAAGCAAGAACCTAATCAGAACCTTGTAGGTAATGGATAAATGTATACATACCTGTTGTATCCTTAGCAAAAATGGGATTCCAAATGTGCCAAACACCTCCTTGTGAAAATGTGCCACAGTAATTAGCATCTCATTTTCTTTATCTATGTCTACCTGGTCCAGAGGGATTTCCTGTAACACCATTGAAAAAGACTGTAGGAATACAAGCTCAATTTTTTGTTCTAGACAAGTATCAATACATCAACTGTCAGTTTCAATAGCACCTCAACAATAGGCAGTGCAGATTGTGTAATTGTTAACATTACTGCCTCACATAACTGAGGTCATGGGTTCGATTCCCACCATGGCTGTGTGTTTATATATGCTCCCTGTGCTTGCGTGGGTTTACTCTGGGTACTCCGGTTTCCTCCCACAATCCTAAAATATACTGGTAGGTTACTTGGCTCTCAATGAAATTAACCATAGCGTGAATGTGTGTGTAATAAGCGCCACTGAAGCAGGGACTGATGTGAATGACTAAATATTCTGTAAAGTGCTGCGGAGTATTTGTGTGTTATATAAATAACTGGTAATAAGTAATAAACAAAGGAAGCCTACTGACTGCAATAGTGATTATATAGAGCCTCTGTAATACAAAGATTACAGAAAAGCAATTCAATCAGGAAATAGCTGCCCATCAATTTACCTCTATTCGAAATGTTCGACTTGTAGCAGGTGATAAGCACTCTAGTAGTTCTTCCTCTTGGTGTACCCCGATTATCTTGTAGCTTACAATCTCTAACAGCCTTAAAAATAAAATCAATTCATTTCATATACATTGGATTTGGTTTGAGAATAAAAGCATTACTGTGAATGCATAAAGCTCATGCTAAATTAGCAGGGATATCACACCGTTCTGTTGTACAGGCCCATCTATGACGAAAAAGAATACAGAAAATATCTACTGTCCCAAAATACCAGATTACTTAACAGAAAGCAATACAATATATTCAGAATATTAGTCAGCAATTTTACTTACCGTAAATTCTCTCTCTGAGTCCATCTGGGGGACGCTGCGCACTTACAATTGAGTTAGAGTATGGAGTTTGGAACAAGCTATAAAAAGAACTCCTCCCCCTCTAACCCCTCCCATCAAGTCCCTGTTCACAGGAAGTATTCCTCAGTTAAAGTTTAACAAATCCAAGAGAGAACAGAATAACTAGACAAGAGGGAAGGGATCGCAGCGTTCCCCAGATGGACTCAAAGATTTTACGGTAAGTAAAAAAAAAAACAATTTTCTCAATCAATCATCTGGGGGATGCTGCGCACTTACAATTGGGATATCCCAAAGCAAGTCAAAGAGGGGGGGAAGCAGACGGAAAATCCACCCGTAAGATCAGACTCCCAACAGAGGCATCCCCCATACCAAAAGTATGGAAACAAGAGAATCCTGTGAAGGTTGCCGCTCTTCACAGCTGCAGAACAGAGGCACCTCCACGAACTCAGATGACCCCAAAGGCCAGTGGCACAAGCCCGCAGAGGGCCAGGAACAGGAACAGAAACTGCAAAGGACACATAAGGCTGCGGGATAGCAGATGTGACCCAACAATCCACAGTGTTCGTAGAGACCTGCAACCACGCTTGGGTGCAACACTAAGAAGTCCGTATGGCGATCGGTCTCCGTATAGGAAAGGGAATGTGTAAGGCTTGAAAGACCAGCAATAAGGCCAAGTGCCGACCTTCCCCGGACGACACAGGAAGCACATTGTGCTGATGAAGAGGAAAAGCAGATACAACCTGTGATTTGTAGTTAAGACCACCCTAACTTCAAAAGACAAAAACACCGTAAGAGAAAGAAACCGCAACTCAACAGAGAAGAGGCCGGAAAGGAGAAACAGGAGCCATACAAGGAAACTGTACAGGAAACACAGAACATCTGTAAGAATGTTGGTAACCAGCTCCGGAAAATAAATTCTAAAGCGGAACCGAGTCTCCAAAGATAAGACAAAGTAGTTCTGACAGCTATTTTGCAAAAAGGACAAGAGGCGGAAAAGACTAAGAACCTCAGCTGAGTGACCTTTGCAAACGCACAAAACAATGACAAGTGTTCTGGGCACTGTGATTGGTTAGTGAGCCGGAAACATAGCAGTGCTACTGACTGAGGCAAATTATTATTAATTTTTTTTTTTACTCTGGTGACGCTTTTCTCCACAATCACGCCGTCACAGTTAGACGAGACAAATCCCGGTGATGACACGAAGTTAAAAGTAGAGAGCCGGCCGAAGAGGTACCCTGTAAGAAGCCCTGGCCATCCTGGCCTGAAGCATTGCAGGGAAGAGTGAACAGGCAAATTCGGAGCAGATTAGGAAGACCGAAGGAGCCACCGGTCAAATGTGTTGAAGTACTCACTAGATTTTGCCAGAGGCAGAAATAAATATGCCAAATGAAAGTGACAAGGAGCTGACAAGACGTCCATGATTGCCACAAGAGGATCCCCGGAGCGATCACAGTACCAAGGAAGCCCTTTTTGCAGAGACGAGATGCCCTGAGGTCTATGTCAGCTAGTCACAGAGGTACACCAAAGCCAGAAATACCCGTTGATTACACATATTTCAAGGAAGAACAGCCTGACAACCCAGGAAGTCCACTTCCCAGTTGCCCATTCTGGAACTGGAGATGACCGATCTTGCCGGAACCCAAAATTCCGCCCTCTACATATGTTAGATACTGTTCCGATGGCTCTCCAGCTACAAGTGCCACTGCACATGATGATATAGGCCACTGTGGAAAGACCTTGTAGAAAACCTTGTGCTGGAGTCAAGTCGTTGTGGATCGCCCGTAGATCGGAAGTGACATATAGTGTTTTTGAAAATGCCAGAGTTGAAACCAAAAACCGTAACGTCTGAGACTACTGACTGTGGTTATGACCCTCCATGTCGAGACAGAATGAAGTCCTATGGGTCAGATTTGGATTGTGTAGTCACCAACGAGAATATTGTCGTATTTGAATTGAGAGACTGCACTGTTGTTTATGTAAACTCAATTCTGCCTGGGATTAATAACAGAATCAAAGATTGAAAAAAACAGGTATGAGACCAGGAGAATGGAGCCACCTGTAAAGTCACCACTATCCTGCAGAGGAAGTGTACACCATGGTGTACTGACCCCTGTGGAAACTGCCGAAGTGTATTCTGGTCAGTAAATCCTACACTCCGCCGAAGTTGGAGATAACTGGGGTCGAAAAGAAGACCCCTGAACACCATCCTCTGCGAAGGCTGAAATCCAGAACCAAGGTCCGCTGTAGATGTGTATGACAAAAGGTGCATGAAACAGAGCTCTTTTTGCAACAACCAACCCAATATTGCAGTGATGGGGAAGTAACAGTAAAAAATAATAATAATCCCAAAACCTTGATGATGGGAAAAGTATTGGAATGAATACTCCTGTGGTGGATAGCGAACAGACTGCAAGGATTAGGGGACACGGACGTTAGGTCGACAGTCATTAAGTCAACCACTGAATGTTGACATGGTCAATAGGACGACATGGTCATTAGGTCAACATGTACTAGGTCGATAGGTCAAAAGGTCGACATGAGTTTGTCACATTTGTGTTTCCATTATTTGGATTTTTCCATACTTGACAATCCACGTGGACTACGATCGGAACGGTAATCTGCCCGAAGCATGGCAAGCGGACACGGTGTACTAATTGGGGTTCCCCGTCACTTTATAAAGAAAACACCAAACAGTCCAAAAACTCGACTCTTTCACCTGTCGACCTAGTACAAGTCGACCAAATTCCCACGTCGACTTTCAGTGGTCGACCTAATGACTGTCGACCTAAGTTGTTACCTCCTCCATCACTTTTCGGTTGCAAATTCCTCACTGATGATTGAGGTACGCTACTGCCGTTGCACTGTCCGAGCGGATCTGGACTGGTTTTCCCCGAAGAATGTCCTTTGCCTGCATCAGTGCCACGTATATGGCCCGAAGTTCCAATATGTTTATTGGCAGGCAACTAACTTCTCTGGCCCATTGCCCCTGAAAACACAGCCTTCCTGACACTGCTCCCCAGCGTTTGAGACTGACATCTGTCGTCAGAATTTCCCAATCGGATTCCAAAAGGGTCTCCCCTTGTCCAGATGGGATGTCTGTAGCCACCAGGCTAATGACCTTCTTACTTCTAATCGTAAGAAACAGGGTCTGTGTTTTTATCGTCTAATGCAACCCATTACATTTGGTGAGAATCAGATGCTGCAGAGGCCGTGAGTGGAACTGTGCATACTCCACCATGTCGAAAGTTGATACCATCAAACCCATCACCCGCATTGCTGCGTGAATGGATACCTTTTGACTGTGTAACAAGTCCTGAATCCTTGACTGGACCTTGGATATCTTGTTCAGAGGTAACCTTACTCTGAAGACCTGAATCCAGTACCGTCCGCAATTGAGTCATCCGTTGTGACGGAACCAGAGACTATTTTGCCCAATTTATGAGCCACCCGTGGTTCTGCAGATATGTTATTGTCTGTCGTAGATGACATAAGAGCAACTCCTGCGTCTGTACCAGGATTAAAAGATCGTTGAGGTATGGAAAAATTCTTATCCCCTGCTGGCGGAGATAAGATGCCATTACCACCATAATCTTGGTAAATACTCTGGGAGCTGTGGCTAACACAAAAGGTAGGGCCTGGAACTGAAAATGTTGTTGGAGGATAGCAAACCTGAGATAGCTCTGATGGGACAGTGCTATAGGAACATGTAGGTAAGCATCCTGTATATCCAGGGATACCATATAATCTCCTGGTTCCATGGCCAAAATGACTGACCGTAACGTCTCCATGTGAAACCGAGGTACCCAAATGTATTTGTTCAGTACTTTGAGATTAAGAAAAGACCCATTTGGCTTCTGAACTAAAAACAGGTTGGAGTAAAACCCCTGTTCTCGCTGCGCAGGAGGAACTGGAATGACTACTCCTGAGTGAAGCAATTTCTGAACTGCCTCTAACAAAGTCCTGGCCTTCGTCTCTACCCGAGACGGGCTGGTACAAAAAAAAAAAAACACCTTTGAGGAGGGTGCTTCTTGAAGGCAAAAGCATAACCTAGAGATACCGCTTCCTGCACCCAGGCATCTGTTGCAGACTGCTGCCAGACCTGTGAAAACTGAAGAAGTCATCCCCCCAGGTGGAGGCCCGCACCATCAGGCTGATGGTTTATCATCTGTCTTCCCAACCGGTCCTCTGGGAGCCCAATGCTTTTTAGTCTTACCAGACTTCTTGTATTGGGCCTGCTTGCCCTCATTTTTTCCTTTAGCTTTTCCTGGATACCGAAAGGGCCGAAAATCCGTAACTTTAGGTTTGAAATTGTATGTGGAAGGGAACTTGACCTTCTTAGAGTCTGCTTCTGACTCCAGAATATCTGTCAATTCTTTACCAAAAAGAATATCTCGAGAAAAAGGTAATGATTCCAAAACCTTAGATTCTGAATCCGCTTTCCACGTACGTAGCCAACCTGCTCTGCGAGCAGCTATTGTTGAAGCTGATGCCCTATAGGCAATAGTACCCATATCTAATGCTGTTTCTTCCAGGAACATTGCAGCCTGTTTTATATGAGCTATATGGGATTTTTGCTCTCTAGAAGCTATAGAAAAATCCCCCTCCAATGCATCAGCCTAGGCAGCCACTGCCTATGCCATCCAAGCTGAAGCCATGGCTGGCCTTATGACTGCTCCAGACAAGGAAAAAATGGTTTTTAGAAGACCATCCACTCTCCTATCCGTGACATCATTTTATGATGTTGAAGGCAAAGGTAATATAGATTTTCGCACTAATCGAATCACATGCGTATCTACTTTAGGAGCCACCTCCCTTTTTAAACAATCCCCAGCTGGAAGAGGATAATTGGAATTACATTTCTTAGAAATACTAAACTTCTTATTGGGCGTAGCCCAAGCTTCTTCCATAATTTCCGTCAGCTGATCTAACCCTGGAAACTCACTTAACTGCTTTGGGACGTTTAAACACAGGTGCCTTGGTTTTTAACACAGGCTAAGGATAGAATGGCTTTCATTGCTCTAATTAACTCCGCTATATCCACTGAGCTGAGACTTTCTTCCTCCTCTTCGTATGCCGAAGTAGAATTAATTGAGCTTTCATCTTCCGATGAATCCTCATCTGAAATGTGAAGGTGAAAATTTACTTACCACTGGTTTATCATCTTGTTTCTTTTGAGAATTTGCTGCTGCTAGTGATACACCATAGGTGGGGAGCTGCATGTAAGGGTTAATAGTGTAACCTATCCCTGGTACAGGAGTTGGAGGAATTTTACGTTCAGCTATACTGGATAAAGTCTGTGCAAACATAGCCCAAGGTGGATCCATTTGTACCTGAATCTGCCTTGTATTTTTCATTAACTCTTGATGAAAGCTAAAACAATTTGCAGAAACCATCCTGAACCAGATCCTGAGAGGATAACACATTTTTGTAAGACAAACATTATATGAGTGTTGGTGTACCTTCCTCACCTTTGCCACTCTTAGACATGATAAATAATCAACACTTCCACAGTGTACTACACAATTTGTGACTGTAACCACTTTAAAAAAAATTGATACTGTACAATCCGACGCTACCCATGCACCGGCATTGAGGAAATAGACCAATACAGTAAAGTCAGCAATCACACTAGCAGTCAGTCACATGTTATACATTAGTATATTAAGCAATATGAGCACATGAACTACAGCTACATTTTAAGTATGTAGGAGAACATATTACTGCATCAGTTTTTAAACAGATCTAACGTATACAGATGCACATGCGAAAGAAACAGTAAATGTATACAGACTCATATGCAATAAGCACTTTAACTTATTCGTACTCAAAAGGTAGATAGAGACTTAGTGCTGTATAACCCGTACTCAGTAGAGTGGGATACAGGGAGACTCACCTCGCTTCCAGGACCGATCAATACGTTAGCAAACGCTGAGTGGATCCAGACGCTACTAGTGTACACTGCTGCTCCATGAACATACATACACACACACACACACACACACACACATATACATATACATATATATATATATATATATATATATAAAATAGGATTTTGGTACTTACCAGGTAAATCCTTTTCTTTGAATCCATAGGGGGCACTGGAGTACTCTTGGGATATGGACGGCTTCCGTAGGTACAGCACTGAATATTTAAATTTAGAACACTCCACCCCTCCATATCCCCGAGTACCTCAGTGTTTTTTACTGAGCCGAACAGGAACTATAGAGAGGTTGACAATGGAGTATTACATATAACATAACGGACAATAACGAAGTTGACACATAACGTTACTGACAACTAAACAGTTGACACCCTAACCAGCACTTGATAATTTGAACCAGTCGGTGAGAATGTGTTACCATAAGATCCTCAGAACTCACCACAACTAGGTAAAACTGCTCTGGGTGGGCGTCCAGTGCCCCCTATGGATTCAAAGAAAAGGATTTAGCTGGTAAGTACCAAAATCCTATTTTCTTTTTCATCCACTAGGGGTCACTGGAGTACTCTTGGGACGTACCAAAGCTAGATGCTGATGCCGCAAACGTATCAAACTTGTAAAAGCGCACAAACGTGTGCACTGAAGACCATGTAGCCGCACGGCAAAGCTGCGTCGTAGAAGCTCCCCGACCAGCTGCCCATGAAGTTCCCACAGAACGTGTGGAATGAGCGGTTACTGATGTAGGCGGCTGTAACCTAGCATTAAGGTAAGCCTGACGTATGGTCAGTTTTATCCATCTGGATAAGGTTTGTTTAGACGCTGGCCAACCCATCTTGGCAGCATCATAGAGAACAAACAAAGTATCCGTCTTACGAACTGAAGACGTTCGGGATACATAAACGCGTAATGCGCGTACCACATCCAGAGTTCCAGAATGTGCTGTCAACACAGGAACTACTATTGATTGATTGATGTGAAAAGATGACACTACCTTTGGTAAGAAAGCAGGATTCGTCCGAAGTTCCGCTCTGTCATCATGAAACACCAAATACGGTGACTTGCATGACAAGGCACCCAAATCCGAAACACGCCTTGCCGAAGCTAAGGCTAGAAGAAAAATTGTTTTCCAAGTGAGAAACTTTATATCCACTTGCTGTAAGGGTTCAAAATATGAAGACTGTAAAAAATCTAAAACCAGATTCAAGTCCCATGGCGCTGTAGGCGGAATGAATGGAGGCTGTACTCTGAGGACACCTTGGAGAAAAGTGCGTATAGACGGCAATAGAGCCAATCGTCTTTGAAAGTAAATTGACAAAGCAGATACCTGCACCTTTAGTGTAGATAAACGCAGTCCTCCATCCAACCCTGTTTGTAGAAACAACAAAAGGCGGGTTAACTTGAAAGATGATGTCGGAAACTTCCGAGCTTCACACCAACCTATATAGGCACGCCATATTCTGTAATAATGAGCTGCCGTAACCGGCTTCCTAGCTCGTAACATGGTTGGTATAACCGATTCTGGAATGCCCTCTCTTCTTAAGAGGGCGGTCTCAACAGCCACCCCGTCAAACGCAGCCGCGCTAAATCGGGGTAAAGGAACGGACCCTGTTGTAACAGGTCTGGACGTAGTGGGAGCGGCCAAGGATCGTCTGCGAGTAGTCCTTGGAGATCCGAGAACCAAGCTCTCCGAGGCCAATGAGGCGCCACTAGTATGACTGTGACAGACTCTTTTGATCCGTTTTAGCACCAGAGGGAGCAACGGAAACGGTGGAAACAGATACACAAGACTGTACGGCCACGCGACAGTGAGAGCATCCACCGCCACTGCCTTTGGATCTCTTGTTCTGGACACATACTGGAACGTTTGGTGATTGTGTCGAGACGCCATCAGGTCCACCTGAGGATAACCCCATCGCTGAACCAACATGTGAAACACTTCTGGATTTAATGCCCATTCGCCTGGATGAAAATCCCGACGACTGAGATAATCCGCTTCCCAGTTGTCCACTCCCGGAATGAACACGGCCGACAATATCACCTGGTGGTATTCCGCCCAATTGAGGATTCGAGCTACTTCCCGCATTGCCATGCGGCTTCTCGTTCCTCCTTGTTTGTTGATGTATGCGACCGCCGTCGCATTGTCTGACTGCACTTGGACAGGCTGAGAGCGAAGCATGTGCACTGCTTGTCGTAGCGCATTGTAAACTGCGCGGCGTTCCAGGACATTTATAGACAGCAATCTTTCGTGATCCGCCCAGAGACCCTGGAGCTGACAATTTTGAATTACCGCTCCCCAACCTCTGAGAATGGCGTCCGTAGTTAGAATTATCCAATTCCAGCCTCCGAACCGTCTTCCTGCGGTTAAATTGTGTTCCTTGAGCAACCAGAGCAGAGACACTCTTGCCCTTGGCGACAACCTCACCCTGTGGTGAATCTGCAGATGCGAGCCCGACCACTGGGCGAGCACATTCAGTTGAAATGGACGCGAGTGAAATCTTCCGAACTGAAGCGCTTCGAAAGCTGCCACCATTGTGCCTAAGAGGCGAATGCACAAGTGTACAGACACTGTGCGTGGCTTGAGCACTAACTGTACTAGATGGCGTAGAACTTGTACTTTCTGTTGTGGTAGGTAAATTCTTTGATTGACCGTATCGAGAATCATACCTAGGAATTGAAGGCGTTGAGACGGAATTAGATGTGATTTCTTGAAATTGACAATCCAACCGTGGTGAACCAGTACATCGTACGTTAGCAGCGCATGTTGGAGAAGCATCTGTTGAGACAGAGCTTTGATGAGCAGATCGTCTAAATACGGAACTATTGTCACTCCCAGGGATCTGAGATGAGCTATCATCACAGACATCACTTTGGTGAATACCCGAGGCGCTGACGACAGGCCAAACGGTAGAGCCTGAAACTGGTAATGGTTCTGGCGTATTGCAAACCGTAAGAATTTCTGATGAGGCTGCCAAATTGGAATGTGTAAGTACGCATCCTTGAGATCTAGCGCAATAATAAATTCCTTTGGCTCTAAACCCGCAATCACCGAACGCAGAGACTCCATCTTGAATCTGTAGTAAGTTACGTACTGATTGAGACCCTTTAAGTTCAATATTGGTCTGACTGAGCCATCCGGCTTCGGTACCACAAACAGACTGGAATAATAACCCTGACCCTGCTGATGTACAGGGACCGGAATCAAAACTGCTTAATCCAGTAGGGACTGAATGGCAATTTGCAGAACCGCCCTCTTGTCGTACGACAGAGGCAATCCTGTCTTGAAAAACCGCAGAGGCGTAAGACAGTCGAACTCTATTTTGTAACCTTTTAACACTAAATTGCAGATCCACCCATCCGCGGATGTGTGGAACCACGCCAAATGGAACGTCTGAAGGCGTGCTCCCACATTCGGAGAACCGAGATGGGCTGGTAGCCCGTCATGCCACTGGTTTGTCGGTAACCTTAGCATCCTGGCGACTTGTGTTGGTTTGTTGGAAACCACGTCCACGACCACGTCTAGCAGGCGTGGCTGTTCCTCTGCCACGTCCTCGAAAGGACTGAGGTCTAAAGGATTTGAACGAAGGTCCAGCGTACCTCCTTCTTGATACCGGTGGAGGCAATGGTAAGAAAACAGACTTACCTCCCGTAGCCTCAGCAATCCATGCGTCCAATTCAGGACCAAACAACTTCTTGCCATCGTAAGGCAACGCCTCTATACCTCGTTTGACCTCTGCCTCCGCATGATAAGCACGCAGCCAGAGTGCTCTTCGTGCCGTAACTAGCGACGATGAAATACGAGAAGTGAGTTGACAGACGTCAGTAGACGCTGTACAGAGATACTCTACAGCCTCACTCATTTGATTTGCAAGAAGTATCAGGTTTTCGTCATGTAAAGCAGATTTGAGTTCTGTAATCCATATTATGAGCGCCTTAGTGACCCAGATGCCAACCAATCCAGGTCTCAGCATCACACCTGCTGCTACATACATGGACTTTAGCATAGTTTCTATCTTGCGATCTGAAGGGTCTTTAAGCGTAGTAGCTGCTGGCACTGGTATGGTTAATTTCTTGGTAAGCTTCGACACTGACTAATCAACTATTGGTGGATTCTCCCATATACATGTTACCGAGTCTGGAAACGGGTAACTAGACTTAAATCTGCGAGGTATAGAAAACCGTTTATCTGGATTCTGTCGTGTTTCTACTAACATCTGATTAAGAGATTCCGAGACAGGAAAACTTATTGGAGTTTTTTGTCGTTTAGTAAATACGACCTGATCATTTGTGAGAGGCTCCTCAGTTTCAGTAAACTTCAGAGACTGACGTACCGCTCTGATGAGATCATCAATGCCGGAACTGTTAAAATCCTCACCATCTGACTCCACTTCGCCCTCCTCACCCTCATCTTGTTCCGTGATATCTGGCATGGAATCGTCAGAATGCAACATAGCAGAAACTGTAAAATCATAAGACCTATGAAATTTATCCCATCTACCCAAAATGGATTTGGACCTTACGTAAGGCTGAGACGCCTCCGGTAGTTCTGGCGGTCTCACCCTAGACTCAGATCTTGCCGTTTCCCGCTCCTGTCGAGCGGTGGTCAATTCTGATTGTAACCTATCCAGTACATTTACTAACAATTCCCAAGGAGGGTTCGGTGAGGAAATTGGCTGTAAAACTGGAGCAGAAATTGTATTCTGAACCGAATCCACAAAACATACTGTACATGTGGTAGATCCATCAGGTAACACACTGCTACAGACTTTGCAATTATGCTTTTTAGTTTTTGCTGGTGCCTTACTCATTATGGCGACAGACAATACAATACACAAAAACCAGACACTTGCACGACTCAGTAAAATAGTAGTAAGGTGTCTATATATATATATATATATATATATATATATATATATATATATATATATATATATATATATAATAAGATTTTACTTACCGATAAATCTATTTCTCGGAGTCCGTAGTGGATGCTGGGGTTCCTGAAAGGACCATGGGGAATAGCGGCTCCGCAGGAGACAGGGCACAAAAAGTAAAGCTTTTCCAGATCAGGTGGTGTGCACTGGCTCCTCCCCCTATGACCCTCCTCCAGACTCCAGTTAGGCACTGTGCCCGGACGAGCGTACACAATAAGGGAGGATTTTGAATCCCGGGTAAGACTCATACCAGCCACACCAATCACACCGTACAACTTGTGATCTAAACCCAGTTAACAGTATGATAACAGCGGAGCCTCTGAAAGATGGCTTCCTTCAACAATAACCCGAATTAGTTAACAATAACTATGTACAATTATTGCAGATAATCCGCACTTGGGATGGGCGCCCAGCATCCACTACGGACTCCGAGAAATAGATTTATCGGTAAGTAAAATCTTATTTTCTCTATCGTCCTAGTGGATGCTGGGGTTCCTGAAAGGACCATGGGGATTATACCAAAGCTCCCAAACGGGCGGGAGAGTGCGGATGACTCTGCAGCACCGAATGAGAGAACTCCAGGTCCTCCTTAGCCAGAGTATCAAATTTGTAAAATTTTACAAACGTGTTCTCCCCTGACCACGTAGCTGCTCGGCAAAGTTGTAATGCCGAGACCCCTCGGGCAGCCGCCCAAGATGAGCCCACCTTCCTTGTGGAGTGGGCCTTTACAGATTTAGGCTGTGGCAGGCCTGCCACAGAATGTGCAAGTTGGATTGTGCTACAGATCCAACGAGCAATCGTCTGCTTAGACGCAGGAGCACCCATCTTGTTGGGTGCATACAATATAAACAACGAGTCAGATTTTCTGACTCCAGCTGTCCTTGCAATATATATTTTTAATGCTCTGACAACGTCCAGTAACTTGGAGTCCTCCAAGTCACTTGTAGCCGCAGGCACTACAATAGGCTGGTTCAGATGAAATGCTGACACCACCTTAGGGAGAAAATGCGGACGAGTCCGCAGTTCTGCCCTGTCCGAATGGAAAATCAGATATGGGCTTTTGAAGATAAAGCTGCCAGTTCTGACACTCTCCTGGCCGAAGCCAGGGCTAGAAGCATGGTCACTTTCCATGTGAGATATTTCAAATCCACCTTCTTTAGTGGTTCAAACCAATGAGATTTTAGAAAGTCCAAAACCACATTGAGATCCCACGGTGCCACTGGAGGCACCACTGGAGGCTGTATATGTAGCACTCCCTTAACAAAGGTCTGGACTTCAGGGACTGAAGCCAATTCTTTTGAAAGAAAATCGACAGGGCCGAAATTTGAACCTTAATAGATCCCAATTTGAGACCCATAGACAATCCTGATTGCAGGAAATGTAGGAATCGACCCAGTTGAAATTCCTCCGTCGGAGCACTCCGATCTTCGCACCACGCAACATATTTTCGCCAAATTCGGTGATAATGTTGCACGGTTACTTCCTTCCTTGCTTTAATCAAAGTAGGAATGACTTCTTCCGGCATGCCTTTTTTCCTTTAGGATCCGGCGTTCAACCGCCATGCCGTCAAACGCAGCCGCGGTAAGTCTTGAAACAGACAGGGACCCTGCTGAAGCAAGTCCCTCCTTAGAGGTAGAGGCCACGGATCTTCCGTGATCATCTCTTGAAGTTCCGGGTACCAAGTCCTTCTTGGCCAATCCGGAACCACTAGTATCGTCCTTACGCCTCTTTGCCGTATAATTCTCAAAACTTTTGGTATGAGAGGCAGAGGA
Source organism: Pseudophryne corroboree (assembly GCF_028390025.1). Lineage (NCBI taxonomy): Eukaryota > Metazoa > Chordata > Amphibia > Anura > Myobatrachidae > Pseudophryne > Pseudophryne corroboree. The sequence goes on from NC_086450.1 coordinate 308,349,020, forward strand.
GGAAACACATACACCGACTGGTACACCCAAGGCGTTACCAGCGCGTCCACAGCTATTGCCTGCGGATCTCTTGACCTGGCGCAATACCTGTCCAGTTTTTTGTTGAGGTGAGACGCCATCATGTCCACCATTGGTCTTTCCCAACGGGTTACCAGCAAGTGGAAGACTTCTGGATGAAGTCCCCACTCTCCCGGGTGAAGATCGTGTCTGCTGAGGAAGTCTGCTTCCCAGTTGTCCACTCCCGGGATGAACACTGCTGACAGTGCTATCACATGATTCTCTGCCCAGCGAAGAATCCTTGCAGCTTCTGCCATTGCACTCCTGCTTCTTGTGCCGCCCTGTCTGTTCACATGGGCGACTGCCGTGATGTTGTCCGACTGGATCAACACCGGTTTTCCCTGAAGCAGAGGTTCTGCCTGGCTTAGAGCATTGTATATTGCTCTTAGTTCCAGAATGTTTATGTGAAGAGACGTTTCCAGGCTCGTCCATACTCCCTGGAAGTTTTTTCCTTGTGTGACTGCTCCCCAGCTTCTCAGGCTGGCGTCCGTGGTCACCAGGATCGAATCCTGTATGCCGAATCTGCGGCCCTCCAATAGATGAGCACTCTGCAACCACCACAGAAGAGACACCCTTGTCCTTGGAGACAGGGTTATCCGCAGGTGCATCTGAAGATGCGACCCTGACCATTTGTCCAACAGATCCCTTTGGAAAATTCTTGCGTGGAATCTGCCGAATGGAATTGCTTCGTAAGAAGCCACCATTTTTCCCAGGACTCTTGTGCATTGATGTACAGACACCTTTCCTGGTTTTAGGAGGTTCCTGACAAGCTCGGATAACTCCTTGGCTTTTTCCTCCGGGAGAAAAACCTTTTTCTGAACCGTGTCCAGAATCATCCCTAGGAACAGCAGACGAGTTGTCGGCATTAACTGGGATTTTGGAATATTCAGAATCCACCCGTGCTGTTTTAGCACTTCTTGCGACAGTGCTAATCCCATCTCTAGCTGTTCTCTGGACCTTGCCCTTATTAGGAGATCGTCCAAGTATGGGATAATTAATACGCCTTTTCTTCGAAGAAGAATCATCATCTCGGCCATTACCTTTGTAAAGACCCGAGGTGCCGTGGACAATCCGAACGGCAGCGTCTGAAACTGATAGTGACAGTTTTGTACAACGAACCTGAGGTACCCCTGGTGTGAGGGGTAAATTGGAACGTGGAGATACGCATCCTTGATGTCCAAGGATACCATAAAGTCCCCCTCTTCCAGGTTCGCTATCACTGCTCTGAGTGACTCCATCTTGAACTTGAACTTCTTTATGTACAGGTTCAAGGACTTCAGATTTAGAATAGGCCTTACCGAGCCATCCGGCTTCGGTACCACAAAAAGAGTGGAATAATACCCCTTCCCTTGTTGTAGAAGAGGTACCTTGACTATCACCTGCTGAGAGTACAGCTTGTGAATGGCTTCCAAAACCGTCTCCCTTTCGGAGGGGGACGTTGGTAAAGCAGACTTCAGGAAACGGCGAGGTGGATCTGTCTCTAATTCCAACCTGTACCCCTGAGATATTATCTGCAGGATCCAGGGATCTACCTGCGAGTGAGCCCACTGCGCGCTGTAATTTTTGAGACGACCACCCACCGTCCCCGAGTCCGCTTGAGAAGCCCCAGCGTCATGCTGAGGCTTTTGTAGAAGCCGGGGAAGGCTTCTGTTCCTGGGAAGGAGCTGCCTGTTGCTGTCTCTTCCCTCGACCTCTGCCTCGTGGCAGATATGAATAGCCCTTTGCTCTCTTATTTTTAAAGGAACGAAAGGGCTGCGGTTGAAAAGTCGGTGCCTTTTTCTGTTGGGGAGTGACTTGAGGTAGAAAGGTGGATTTCCCGGCTGTAGCCGTGGCCACCAAATCTGATAGACCGACTCCAAATAACTCCTCCCCTTTATACGGCAAAACTTCCATATGTCGTTTTGAATCCGCATCGCCTGTCCACTGTCGCGTCCATAAAGCTCTTCTGGCCGAAATGGACATAGCACTTACCCGTGATGCCAGTGTGCAGATATCCCTCTGTGCATCACGCATATAAAGAAATGCATCCTTTATTTGTTCTAACGACAGTAAAATATTGTCCCTGTCCAGGGTATCAATATTTTCAATCAGGGACTCTGACCAAACTACCCCAGCACTGCACATCCAGGCAGTCGCTATAGCTGGTCGTAGTATAACACCTGCATGTGTGTATATACTTTTTTGGATATTTTCCATCCTCCTATCTGATGGATCTTTAAGTGCGGCCGTCTCAGGAGAGGGTAACGCCACTTGTTTAGATAAGCGTGTTAGTGCCTTGTCCACCCTAGGAGGTGTTTCCCAGCGCTCCCTAACCTCTGGCGGGAAAGGGTATAATGCCAATAATTTCTTTGAAATTATCAGCTTTTTATCAGGGGCAACCCACGCTTCATTACACACGTCATTTAATTCTTCTGATTCAGGAAAAACTATAGGTAGTTTTTTCACACCCCACATAATACCCTGTTTAGTGGTACCTGTAGTATCAGCTAAATGTAACGCCTCCTTCATTGCCAAAATCATATAACGTGTGGCCCTACTGGAAAATACGGTTGATTCGTCACCGTCACCACTGGAGTCAGTGCCTGTGTCTGGGTCTGTGTCGACCGACTGAGGCAAAGGGCGTTTCACAGCCCCTGACGGTGTTTGAGTCGCCTGGACAGGCACTAATTGATTGTCCGGCCGTCTCATGTCGTCAAACGACTGCTTTAGCGTGTTGACACTATCCCGTAGTTCCATAAATAAAGGCATCCATTCTGGTGTCGACTCCCTAGGGGGTGACATCCTCATATTTGGCAATTGCTCCGCCTCCACACCAATATCGTCCTCATACATGTCGACACACACGTACCGACACACAGCAGACACACAGGGAATGCTCCTAACGAAGACAGGACCCACTAGCCCTTTGGGGAGACAGAGGGAGAGTTTGCCAGCACACACCAAAAGCGCTATATATAACAGGGATAGCCTTATAATAAGTGCTCCCTTATAGCTGCTTTATATATATCAAAATATCGCCATAAATTTGCCCCCCCTCTCTGTTTTACCCTGTTTCTGTAGTGCAGTGCAGGGGAGAGACCTGGGAGCCGTCCTGACCAGCGGAGCTGAGAGAGGAAATGGCGCCGTGTGCTGAGGAGATAGGCCCCGCCCCTTTTCCGGCGGGCTCGTCTCCCGCTATTTAGTGAATCCAGGCAGGGGTTAAATATCTCCATATAGCCTCTGGGGGCTATATGTGAGGTATTTTTAGCCTTTATATAGGTTACATTTGCCTCCCAGGGCGCCCCCCCCCAGCGCCCTGCACCCTCAGTGACTGCGTGTGAAGTGTGCTGAGAGGAAAATGGCGCACAGCTGCAGTGCTGTGCGCTACCTTTAGAAGACTGCAGGAGTCTTCAGCCGCCGATTCTGGACCTCTTCTGACTTCAGCATCTGCAAGGGGGCCGGCGGCGCGGCTCCGGTGACCATCCAGGCTGTACCTGTGATCGTCCCTCTGGAGCTGATGTCCAGTAGCCAAGAAGCCAATCCATCCTGCACGCAGGTGAGTTCACTTCTTCTCCCCTCAGTCCCTCGTTGCAGTGATCCTGTTGCCAGCAGGACTCACTGTAAAATAAAAAACCTAAGCTAAACTTTTTCTAAGCAGCTCTTTAGGAGAGCCACCTAGATTGCACCCTTCTCGGCCGGGCACAAAAATCTAACTGGAGTCTGGAGGAGGGTCATAGGGGGAGGAGCCAGTGCACACCACCTGATCTGGAAAAGCTTTACTTTTTGTGCCCTGTCTCCTGCGGAGCCGCTGTTCCCCATGGTCCTTTCAGGAACCCCAGCATCCACTAGGACGATAGAGATATATATATATATATATATATATATATATATATATATATATATATATATATATATATATATATATATATATATATATATATATATATATATATATCTGGCCAAGTGCAGTACACGTGGCCAGTACTATGAAATGTGATCCCAAATTCCCACTAACACCCCTGCGCCTCCGGTGGAGTAGAGATGTAGTACTGGAACGTTCTGGAATCACAGAGGAAGACACAGGAAGCATGGTTAAAAATGGCTGCCATGCTTAACTTATAATCACAGTGCTGGTTACAAGCTTTTGACTGATTATAACCCTGTATGAAATCCTGTGTAAATACCCCTGCAGCCTAGCATCTGCTGTTGCTGCAGTTTCTTATGCCGCTGTATTGCCCCCTTCTTTCTCCGTTTATTGCCCCGCTCCGTGAGGTAATGCCTGCATGCTCTTTCAGATGCAGAGCAGCGGGCAGCGCAGCGTGTGGGGCCGCCAGCGGGTTATCGGGCGCAAAGACAGAGAGCGGATCGTGCTGTGCTGTGAGCCGCGGGAGCCGGGTGAGCAGCGGAAATACAGCGGTGGGGGCCGGAGCAGTAGCGGCCAGAGCAGCAGCGGCGGCCGGCGCAGTGAGCGGGCAGAGCAGCGGCGGCCGGAGCCGTATGAGTGGGGCGAGTAGCGGCGGCAGCCGGAGGCAGTCTGCAGAGTCCCCGGCGCAGTAACAATGTCCCCACACCTCGGGACGGCAGTGGGAGCTGACCGCCCCGTTCACATACCTTCACTCCTGCAGCTTGTGAGGAGGCTCCGACGGGGCTTCTGTACAAGCGCCGGCCAGCCTGAGCAGGAGGATCTCTGTGTGGCTGTGAGGGAGCTCTTTTAGAGAGGACCGACACGCCACTGCTGCTATCAGCAGCTTGCACTATCCCTGACCCTGCCTTTTGGAAGGGGGGAAAGGGATGTGTATAAAATATAAAAATATAAAAATAAAAATGAAATATTCAAAGTAATTGTGGACCCAGCCACAAACGAACTGTTGCTATCGAGCACAGAAAAACCACTGAGGTACTCGGGGATATGGAGGGGTGGAGTGTTCTAAATTTAAATATTCAGTGCTGTTCCTACGGAAGCCGTCCATATCCCAAGAGTACTCCAGTGACCCCTAGTGGATGAAAAAAACACAGACGCTCAGTGAACATGGACGCACCAGTCACACAGCCGCCTATGCTGCGACTGGTCCTCTACGTTTACAGCGTCTGAGCCGGAAGCGGGAAAACAGTTCATGGCTGAAGACTCAGTGGAAACTGGTCATGGACCAGGGGAGGGGCGACCAGGAGAGCGTCTGGCTCCCCACTGCTAACATCAACCCTAGGGATCGCGGCCTCATACTAATCCTGGAGCCTCTGATCCCCAAGGCCTAGCGCTGGTGCACCAAAGCTGGAAGCCGCGTCAGCTGCTGTTTGGTGGTCTCCTTCCCAAAACAGTGCCATATTCCCCTTCTAAGCGGAATCGATGCCTTACCTTCTCCCCGTGCTCCGGCCACAGCCTGGTAACGTCTGCTGTACCAGCTAGTATATCCGACACAGACGCCCGCCGAAACAGCACTCTACTTGTGAGTAAGCATTGTCGCAACCCGGCGGAGTTGTTGGAGTGACTCTTTCTAAGGTACGTATAAGATGCGGTTTAGAAAGATCACTCAAAAAATAGTAAGACCATAAAAATAAAATAAGAAAGCTTAGGGCTGCTAAGAATCAGCAGCCCTCTGACCATGGTCCGGCTCCTGCCGCACCAAACAAAAAACTGATTTACCTGAGCAAGAAGGTGGGGATATATGGACAGGCCCGTTGCATGCTGGGAGGCCAGAAAAGCTTTGACCGATTGGTGCAAATCCGCTGTCACTTCATCATATCCCATTGTTATCCTGTGGATAACCTGTGGACCATGCCGGAGAAATAAACCTTTGCATCAAGTGTGGAGTCAGACTTCCATCAACATTCTCTCAATGTGAGGGAAGAGGTGGAAACAAATTCAGTAGATTATTTCTTATTCCTATGCTGAAGCATCCTCCCTGACAGGATTTATTTCGCCATTTTCCTTAGATGAAGCCTCAAAACGTGGACAGAACCAGGAATGAAAGGAGGCGAAGGACTCCGCCAATTGGCGGTACAGCCTGAGGACGCAATGATCCTAAGGAAGTCATGTTAGACACCATGCAGTATAAAACTAAAATCTGCTTCAGAAGCGACCATAACTATTGAGATCATAACCACTAGGATAAATGATTGGCCTTTGAAGTAACTGAGCTATATTGTCGGTCAAAGACCAGGCTCACTGCACAGTATAAGCTGAGTAAGGAGCGATGAGCTGTGTTCAGCCATTTGGCAATTCACAAGTACATAGAGTACAAGAAAAATAAATAGTCTGTCTTGTGTGACATAGTTCAACATTATTTTACATTAACCCAGCCATTAAAATGTTTACCAAGATTAGTGGCTAAGTACTAAACAGAGTACCAGACCCATTACATTGTCAATGTGTAAGGAAAGGTAGACTCTGACAATACCGGTATTTGTGGACCAGTCCTGGAACCCCAGTAAAATCCATGCAAGTGCTGTGAGGCAGTAATGCTAACCACTACACCATCCATACTATTCTGGATTGGGGTATCTCTGGCCCACAGAGGCATAGAGTGATCCGTGGAGCCTCCCGGCTGCTCTGCAACTGGTGTCCCGGAGCATGGGATACCTGGGTCCGTGCTACCTTTAGGAAGTTTGGAGCCACATTGGGAACATACAAAGTAAACTACTGAACCTGCCTTCCCTTTAGGAGTTTGCTGGTTTATAGGCCATGGAATAAACAATGCCACAACCAAGCACACACACACTCTGACTACTGCTCCTCTGGGATTCGATCCCTTGACTGTGCACTGTAGTCCAGAGGTCTACTGATTGAGCTGTAGCAGCTTCTTTTATAAACCTAATGTCTGTAAACAGGTAAACAACTGTTTATGTTAGAATAGCACAACACTAGTTAAGATATGATCCCCACCTGTGTAATAAACAGGGTTAGATAAATAATTTTATTACAGTGAAACTACTGATACATATGCAGACAAGAAATAAAATTGGGTGATGCAGATTTCTGATCTGACCCAAAACACTTGTACTGCCTGTTCCCCGCCTGTATAATAACAGGGCGAGTCAGTTTTCTGTCAGATATTCTCCTCAGTGTGTTGTGTAGCATTCCCCGGTCAGACCGCTGATAGAGAGGGAGTGGTTGAGTCCGCCCCCACAGACCGTAATGGGCGGAATAGCAAAGACTGCATAACGCGGGAAGAGCACGGCAGGAAGCCTCTAGAATCTGAAATCCCCTTCAGGAGAACGGCCTGTCACGCCTGCAAAACCCTTTCAGTTAAAGTACGGACGCGGCTACTGCTCCCCTTCCGCTGTGGTCCCGCTGCTGCCTGTGATCATAAAACGGCAACGGCGGGATCCAAAGCAGCGGTGAGCGGCAACAGACGTCCTGTCAGCAGAGTGATCCTGGCCGCTCAGTACCCTGCTGCGCGCCACTGCAATCACCCGCTAAATGGGTGAGGGAGATTATAATAAATGGGACTCTGTCCAACACTGCCAGGGCAGGTTGCCTGTCCTACCTGATACAGCACCAAGGAGGCACTGTAACAGAAAGCCCCAGAGACCTCTGGCATGGTGACTTTCTAGAGGCTGGGTGAGTGAGAAATGAGGCGCACAGCCGCCTTCTAATAACTTAACCCCACTCACAATATGCTTGTCGCCTGTATACAGGGACTAAGCCTAAAATCAAAACAAATAAAACAAAAAACCTAACTAAAATCTAAGAGCAAAAGAAACTGTGCCTGTCCTCCAAGGCACAAAACTAAAACGGAGGAGTACTTCCTGTGAACAGGGACTTGATGGGATGGGTTAGAGGGGGAGGAGTTAGTTTTTTATAGCTTGTGCCAAACTCTATACTCATACACTCTAACCCAATTCTAAGTGCGCAGCGTCCCCCTGATGGACGACAGAGAAAAATAAATGAAATCCAGGACAAGTCTCCTGGCATTGAGGAAGAAAACAAAAACCTAAAATCACACTCACTGAAGGCTAAGCATTAAAAATCCACAGAATATAGTATGAGAAATCTTATGCACTCCAAAGCTTGCTACTATACCCCTTTCATACAAAGTATTACTGTATAACAAATGTAACAGCAAGCACACATTTTTCGGAATGCTAAGACAAGGTGCTACAGTTAATCAAACGATAGATCAGAGAAAGAAACGGCTACTATAGACCTCACACTAAAAGGTCCACTGTGACAGTCTTGTACCTGCATCAACTAACCTCCATCCTCATTAGAGGAAAGTGCCGCAGGAGCAGTACATCTATCTCAACAGCACAAAGTGCACCACTCCAACACTGATGGTTGTGCACTGTGTATGCCTCCTCTATGGATTACACTACACGTATATCTGTCAACACCTAGAACAAAGTTTAAGCTTTTGGGAACAAAGACGACTGTAAAAAGATAGAAGTACAGGTTTGGACAGCGCAGTAGTTCATCAATGGAGATAAGGATTATCAGCAAAGTTATACAGATAGTCTCATTTTTTTTGCATAAAAATTGATGAATTTTGAAATCCTTTACCTCAATTTACCCGATCCCTTATCAGAAAGTTCAACAGCTCTTTTACATTCTTCAAGAAGATCTCGTACACAACCGTGTTTGTCTGGGTATAGTGTTATTTCCTATTAAAAAAATGCAGACTGTTAACACTAGTAACAATAAATTATGCTGCTTTTAAAACGTAATGAACACTAAATGGTTAATCCAGTTTAATTTGACACAATGGGTCAGGGAAGGGAGCAGTTACAGTATTAACATTCTCTTGCCATGGTTTCAAGACTTTTTGCGGCACTCAGTTTATGTATTGAAATGTAACTTGTTCAAAAGTGTTTAAAATAGATGTATAAAACTGAGAGCCAATATTAAACAGAAATAGTACCTTGACAGAAAAAAAAATGTATAAAAATAATAAAATAACCAAAGTACAGATCAGTGTTCCAATGAATGAAAAGTCGCAGATATGTGGGAAAGGAGGAATTACTTTAACAGAAGGGCATCACCTAGATATTCCTTTGTATAATGGCAAAAGTAGTGTTAATAAGAAATTCCCAAACCTGTGATTCTTCTCAGATTACAGTATTATATTTACGTTTTGGTGATTTTTTTTTATCCTATATAATAAAAGGCTAACGCTGCTCCTCACCTCTATGAGGGGAATTAAAGTGTTTGTGTTTCGGGCAGGCACTAGATTTTGCCCAATGGAGCAATTTAATCATTGCTCCGTTCGGGGGCACACAGCCACCGGCAGCTGACATTACGGTTATGTTTTTTTAGTAATTTTGATAGGCTGGTAACTAGTATGCTATACTTTGGTAGTCACTACCAGACCTATAGCACTTACATGCAAGTACCACCAAAGTACTATATTTGAGAAGATGCAGAAAAATGTGTGAGGCACATGCTTTAGTGAAGCTCCTGACTGGGCAGTTGAATCAAGCGAGTAAATGCCTAAACTTAACTAAAAATGGACCACCTGCCCAAACTGGGTATCCTCTCTGGCCAGGGTATCAAACTTGTAGAATTTCACAACGGTGTTCTTTCCCGACCAGGTAGCAGCTCAGCATAGTTGCAAGGCCGAGACTCCACAAGCAGCCACCCAGGAAGAGTCCACGGATCTAGTAGAGTGGGCCCTTAGAGACTTAGGAACAGGTAAGCCTGCTGACACATAGGGCTGTTGGATGGTAAACCTAATCCAACGAGCAATGCACTGCTTTGAAGCAGGGCAACCCTTCTTCTGCGCATCATAGGGCACTAACAAGGAATCAGTCTTTGAGCCAAGCTGCACGCGTGACATAGATCTTCAAGGCATGCACAGCATCCAATGCCTCCAGAGGAGCAGAAGCGTCAGAACTAGAGGGAACCACAATAGGCTGATTCAGATGAAATGTGGAGACAACCTTCGGCAGGTACTGCTGCCTAGTCTGCAGCTCCACTCTGTCCTCATAAAAGACCAAACAGGGACTTTAACATAAGGTCCCTAATTCTGAAACACACCGAGCAGAAGCCAGGGCCAGAAACATCACCGTCTTCCACGTGAGGTACTTGTCTTCTACAGTCAGAGGTTCAAACCAGGAGGACTATAGAAATTTTGACACTACATCCAAATCCCAGGATGCCTTAGGAGGCACAAAGGGAGGTTGTATGTGGAGTACCCTTTTGCAAGAAGGTCTGAACTTCTGGCAACACTGCCAATTTCTTCTGAAAGAAAATGGAGAGCTGAAATCTGGACCTTAAATGGAACCTAGACGTAAACACTTATCCACACCAGCCTGCAGAAAACGTAGGAAACGTCCCAAGTGAAACTCTGCAGGCGGATACATGCGTTCCTCGCACCAAGAAACATATCTCCTCCAGATATGATGCCAGTGTTTTGACGTCACAGGTTTCCTGGCCTGAACCATGGTTGCAATAACCTTCTTGGAAAGGCCCTTGTCCGCTCAACCTCCATGCCGTCAACCGAAGACACCGTAAGTCCGGGTAGACGAACGGTCCTTGTTGAAGATCGCTCCCGAGTGGTAGAGGCCAAGGGTCTTGGATGGACATGTCAAGAAGATCCACGTACCACGTCCTCCGAGGACAATCCGGGGCAATTAGAATTGCCTGGACACCTTGATTCCTGATCCGCTTTAGCACTCTCTTGGGAGCAATGGGATCGGAGGAAACAGGTAGACCAGCTGGTACGGCCAAGGCGACGCCAGTGCATCCACTGCCCTCGCCTGAGGGTCCCTGGTACGCGAGCAGTACCAGGGAAGTTTCTTGTTGAGACGAGAAGCCATCACGTCTATTTGTGGGCAACCCCACTGGTTGATGATATGCTGGAACACCAGCTGGTGGAGTCCCTACTTCCCCGGGAGGAGATCGTGATGACTCCGGAAGTCTGCCTCCCAGTTGTCCACACCTGGAATGAAGATTGCCGACATGGCTCTTGCATTTTTTCCCGCCCAGAGGAGTATCTTTGACAGATCTCGCATGCAGGCTCTGCTTTTTGTCCCTCCTTGTTGATTGATATTGCAGATTGGACCTGGATCGCGTGATCCTTGAGCAGAGGAGAGGCTTGAAGTAGAGCATTGTAGATCGCCCAAAGTTCAAGAATGTTAATTGGAAGGAGGCTTTCGTGGGCCGTCAACCTGCCCTGGAACTGCGCAACTTGGGTGACAGCTCTCCATCCTCTCAGACTCGCATCCGTCGTGAGGAGGGTCCAATCCTGGATTCCAAAACTCCTGCCCTCCAGGAGATTGGAGGACTGTAGCCACCACAGGAGGGAAATCCTGGTATGAGGCGACAGCTGAATCATCCTATGCATCTGGAGATGTGATCCGGACCACTTGCTCAGGAGATCTAACTGAAACGTTCTGGCATGGAACCTCCCATACTGGACTGACTCATAGGAGGCAACCATCTTTCCCAACAATCTTATGCAGAGATGTACGGACACTCAAGTAGGGCGGAGCACCATGCGGACCATCTCATGAAGTGTTGTCACCTTGTCCTCTGGTAGAAACAGCTTCTGGGCCACAGTATCCCTCAACATCCCCAGGAACAGGAGCCTCTGATTTGGCTCCAGGTGAGACTTCTGTAAGTTGAGGATCCACCCATGGTCGGACGAAAGACTGATGGTGTGGTCGATATGGAGCAACAGAAGCTCCCTGGATTTTGCCTTTATCAGAAGATCGTCTACATAAGGGACCACATTGATCCCTTGGACCCAGAGTTGAAGCATCATATCTGCAATCACCTTCGTGATTACCCTCGGGGCTGTTGACAGGTCGAAGGGCAGTGCCTGGAATTGGAAGTGATCTTCCAGCAGGGCAAACCGCAGGTACGCCTGATGAGGAGGCCAAATTGAAATATGGAGATAGGCGTCCTTGATGTCCAAGGAGACCATAAATGCCTGTTCTTCCAGGCCCGCAATCACTGCTTGTAGGGATTCCATTTTGAACTTGAACACCCTCAAATAAGGATTCAAGGATTTCAGATTCAGAAGGGGTCTGACCGAACCGTCTGGCTTTGGCACCACAAACAGGTTTGAGTAAAACCCCTTGCCGCATTGCGGTAGTGGTACTGGAACAATGACATGGGACTGGACCAACATTCGGATAGCCTGTTGTAACGTAACTTGCATATCCTCCAAAGCTGGTAAGCTGATTTGAAAAAATATTTTTGGGGGGGTTATACTGTCGAGCTCCAGCTTGTATTCTTGAGAAACAAGTTCCCTGACCCAGGCATCCTGGCAGAAAGTCTACCAGAGGCAGCTGAAGTGATGCAGTCTAGCTCCCACCTCGAGATCCCTTCAGGGTTGTTGGGAACAGTCAATGCTGAGGCTTTAGTGGAAGCAGAACTGGTGGACTGTTCCTGAGAACTGGTACTCGCAGGTTTTCTGGGCTTACCTCTGGTGCCTCTAGCCGCATTGGAGGCACCTCTGGCCTTCGATCGAAATGTGCGAGACCGAACGGACTGGACAGACGGTCCTGGAAAAGAATATCTCGCTAGCGGGGCCCCAGAGGGGAGAAACGTGAATTTCCCAGCAGTAACCTTTGAAATCCATGCATCCAATTCAACCCCAAAAAGCAGTTTCCCAGAAAAGGGAGGGACTCCACATTACGTTTGGATTGTGCGTCCGCAATCCACTGACGCAACCACAAGTGGAGCGTGACGAAACGCGTTAGGACCCACCTCCTTACACACCTTGCTCAGGTGTCTCACTTTTGGTGCAGAGCTTGGCATTCTCAGACGGCAACGCTCCGGACTGATCTCTGCTTTTAGCAGCCGTTGTTATCCACGCCGCACCAGCCAGCTGATTACCTACGGCATTCCGTCTCCTATCCGCTGCACAGCACGAGTGGGCAACGCAGGATACCAGACGGGGACGCCCGGTATACGGACCAGCCCATTGAGAGGTATCAATCACTGAATGATCCACTGGCCACACACCTGTATTATAATATAGGAGCTCCACAATTGCATTCTGTGTTCATCTCTGTGCACTATCAGAAGTATCTCTCTCAGTCACGGAATATGGACTTCAGCATTACACATCACTGCTGCAATTCGATATAAGCTCCTGAATGATGTTGACACTTTGAGACAAGTAACTGAGTAAAATCCACATTGTTTTCTCATTATATTAACAGTGTTTTAAATAAAATTGTTCATTTTTAGATTTGACACGTTGGCTCTCTATTAATTATATCATATATTTCTGAAATTCAGCGCAGCCGCACTTTTCTTTTGTTTACTCCTTGCCTTACTATAAAACATAGTTGTTGGGCTAGCGCAGTATTTCTGAAATAGATATAATACATATTTCTCAATTTCATGCATATCTTCTGCAGAGGCGCTTTTTAACAGTTAATATTCTTTAGCGTTAGGGGTGTGCGGCGTGCTGCGGCTGTGACAGCCAAGGCTGAACAAACAGCCCCTCAGGACCAGGTGGTCCTGCAGCGTGTTAGCAGCTCTGCACCTTGCAAGGCCGGTGACCGCCCCCCTCCCCCTCCTAACTTCCACGGTGCAGGTATGCTGTTGCCCAGACAGCATACAGAAAAAAAATAAGTTTAAAATTAAATTGAAGTAAACTCTCTGGAGCTGCAGATGTGCATCCTCCTCTGAGGGCACTTTTTTCTAAATTGCCTGTGGGAGGGGGCATAGAGGGGAGGAGCCATCAGACCCAGTTGAAGAAATTTAAAGTGCACTGGCTCCTTTGGACCCCGTCTATACCCCATCTTACTAGTTTCCCTCGATATCCCTTATGGATGCTAGAGAAATATTGTTTAACAGAATTGTTCTGTGATTTCTTTTTGATGTACATTAAGACATTAAACTGGGAGATCTCAATAAATTTGATAAATGGGTGTTTTATAGAACTTTTGACTTGTGGTCTAGATGCTTATGAAGAAAACGGTATTCAGACTTGTAGACTTCTAATCACATAACTACCACTGATCATCATGAAGAGCATAATTGGATAAATAAACTATTAAAGGCAAGAATACAATGCAATACCTACCTCTTCTCTAAACTGGCTATTCAGCCATATACATTTGAAACTCCTCCTGTTTTCAAAGTCTGTGATTTTCATTTTAAGCTGGAACACAAAAATCACAGTCACTCGCACCATCACATTACAGAAAATAAAATCCTTTTATTTCCATAAGAACACATACCTGCTGATAATACAGTTTCTTAGGCTGTCTAGGCTTGAAGAATTGCAGAAGGTCCCTTAAAGTTCCTTCATAATTATGCCTAAGAGGGTTTCCAGGACCATCCCTGTAACTAAAGATATTACACATGTGTAACAGAATTTAATATTCACTTGATCATCACCAGGGAGATATCCGCATTATATATCAAGATATCTGGGATGTAGCTTTAGAAAGTATAACTAAAGAAATGCAATTTCACATTGGATGAAGAAATGCCCCCAACACTATGTGCATACAGAGTAAGTTGCCAGTTTTGTCTGAGCGGCATGAAAAGAAGTGTGTACACATTATGTGAGCTACCAATCAATGATCTATGTACACGTGCCACTAATAAGAAACCATTATTGGAGTGTCATCTGTGACCGTTTCAAGACGTGTACAAAGGGATTTAAGGCCAGAATCCCATAATTACTGGGAGGCTGCATTCACAATGAAGCAGAATACAGCACAAATGAAATAGACCATGGGTTCAATTTTCTGACTAGTGATAAAAACAAATGCACTTTGAAGAACAAGTCTCCAGAAGAGAATACACTGATCTGAAGGACATTTTGTGGACTTGCAGCCATATGTAACAAATGATTGACACTACAATACATTTAGAAGGAGAAAGTGACTGACAATCTGATAGGGAGAATGCTGCCAAGGAAAACATACTTGTGGCATTCCTGTTCTGTAAAAGCTGCCACGGAATGAACACAGCACTTACCCTTGAGATTTGAAAAACTGTAAAAGCATTGGGTCAGTGTTGAGTCTTTGTGCAACAGTCTTTGCAACCTATTTACAACAGAAAGGTTTATTTTTTTACATGTCAAACATTTCATATTTTACTCACTTCACAACCTCTGATAATTTGTCTCATTAATATGTATTATGACATATCCCCAAAACATTAATGTGATATGTAATTTATAGACTGTGGGGATACCCTATATTTAAAAGCAAAAAAAAAAAAACTTCATGTTTGTGTTCCTCATTGGGAAATCTTTCACCATTATCTGTTTGGAGGCGCAATAACAAATCTAAAGGTTCAACAAAGAGTTTGGCCATTTTAACAATCTGTCACAAATCTGAATTCCGCTCTATATCCTTTAGCATAAAGAAATCTGCTTTTCTGAATTGGAGCCGGGTGCTTTATCCCAGTGCTGCTTATGGAGCATAAAAGCTGAACTTCTTATAAGTGTATTTTATTGCTATAAAGGCATCAGTCTCTGCAGCAACTGTAATAATTCCTAATGCTATAGGTTGATAGATGCAGGCTGGAGTGCCATCAAGAGCCACTGCCCTATTAATATGAACATTTAATTTGGCAGGCTATTCCTCATAGAGAAAGCCCCACCTAAATGGGCCCAAGCTGCTGCTCCACTTCTAAAGGAGTTATGCAGTCTCAACTGTCCGCTTCTCTCAGAATACGAGGGGTGTGCAATGAGGTTACATATGCATAAAAAGTATTATATTTACAAAGTGAACTTTCAAAGAATTCGCCAGGAGTCAATACAAAGTTGAATGCGCTCAAACCACAGCTGAACCAGTACAAAACAGGTATGGTCTTCTACATGCTGGATGAAAATCTCCACTACAGCTTCCAGTGACTCAAAACGAATCCAGCGCATCTTGAACTTGATTTTTGGGAACATGTAGATGAATAAGTGGCACGGGGCCAGGTCTGGACTGTACATCAGATCACCAAGCTTCTGGATGCAATCATGGGCCAGGAAATCCACCACTTTCCTGTACCTGCTGGCAAGTGCATTGTTGTGATGGAGAAGGGCACTATGAGCGAAGTTCCTGGACGGCAACTGGAAACTGCTTCCAGCACTTGCGGCAGGAATTGGTTGACGTACCAGTCCCCATGCGCAGATGCACAAGTGGTACGGTAGTTACAGATGTATCATATCTTGCCTCGTAGTGGGAGATGCAAGGTGTGAGTTAGCTGAAAGATTTGTGCAACTCTGATAGCGCTGGAAAACTTTCATTATACGAATAGGGAGCACTAACTGTTAACGGTTAAAAATTATATGCGGCATGCCTATATTCTGTGTGCGACTGCGGCTGTATCTGTATACGAATGGTATGTTAGTGTGCTTTCTAGGAAATTTCGTATGCAAATACAACCACAGTCGCACACAGAATCTAGGCATGCCGTATATTTTAGCTGCTTGTGCGTCCTATTCACAGTTTTCAATGGAAAAGTGCACAAAAAGAGGCTTGGTGCTACAGAGTCATGCCAAGGCATGGCTTGACTAGAAGGGCTGTTTAACGTGACAGGCGGCTATAAGTGGACGCACCACAGCTGTAGACTATCCGTGATTGCCATCTGGGGCGTTTTGGAAGGAGTGATGAGGCCAGGATCTCAGACTTCTTCCAACAATATTTCCAGGACTCTTTGTGGGAATTAAGGTGGCCGTCTTGCACAACCCTATGGGTCATGCAGACGGTGTCGTAGGTAATCTAATACTGTGTCCTATGCCGTGGCACGGATCACTAGTGCAAGTAGGAGGCATCTACTTATACCATACACCACCTGCTGCATTACCAAACTAGCACATTGCTGCTTCCAAGTACTGTATGCAGCAGCGATGCACTCTCCAACCACTTCTGAATAAGGCTCAGTTTGTGAGACTCAGGGACAGCTTCCGCACATGCCCACTGGCGGCTCAACCGGTTTTGTAGAAGCCTGGCCAAGTCTCTTGTACAGCTTACTCAGCAATAGAATCGGTTATCCTGTCCAACCCACTGGTCCTTAGGCAACAATACCTGTCCTTCTGAAAAGCCGGCTAAGGCACACATCCTGACAAATGAGCTCAGAATACAGAGTTTTCAGCATCCTTAGAGAGGATTTTAAAATATACCAGATCAGCAAGAGATAGCAAAATTTCCTCTCAAGAGGAAGGGAAAATAAAATCAGTCTTAAAGTCCATATACATTGCTGCTGGAGCTTGTTAAATCTATTTAAGATTCAGATTAACAAGGTGTAAAGTGCAGAGTACAGCATTTGCAAGGACTGAAGTCTGAAGACTTTGTTTAAATCATTTACACTGGTGGCATCAGAGTATTTGGGCGATATGGCTCATGATACAGGACAGTTAGGGCTAGGATTTCAGTCCCAGCAACCGCTGTAAATGGTAACTGACAAGGAGTCTAACATTTGTATGACATTCTCATGGTAATGATGTTCAATCTGATCAGTTAGTGCTTCCTGGGTGACGAGGCATGTAGCCCCAATTGAGCAGCTATGTCGGACACACGCCTGGCCCTCTGTCCATACATTTTCAATGTTTTGCAGATTATTTTTTTATTTATTTAAATCCAAAAGATCAGTTTACATGGTAGGAATTGCAGGCAACATCTTTTGAGAATATCCTCACACAGGGGAAATTTTGGGTCATCCTCTGTTTTTCAGTGTCCCCAAAAAGATGAGAAAACTTTTTTTTTTTTTTTTTTTTTTTAAATTATGTTAAATCCTTTTCTCTGAATCTGTTGGGAGACAGTGGACACCTACATTTAATGCTCCGATTTTCCCTGGTCTCTCTACCTATATAGCTTAGTTAGTAAGTAACAGATTGCTGGCAGGTTACAGGCTATATAGGGGATGGAGTTCAGACTGGATTCAGATTCTTAATGTACCTAAACTCTGCCCATTACTTTATTTCATCTCGCGTATTGCCAATGTATTTAGAGAAAATTAATTTTAAGCATAAAAATCCTGTTATTCAAAATATGAGATGCATGTTGTCTTCTAACAATGATTGTGAATCAGTATGTTTAATGGATTAGCGAATACAACTTGATAATCTGAGTTGTACCATAAACATACAGGGGTGCAATTGCGCCAAGTACAAGTATCTTCATATTTATATTAGAAGTGTGATATACTTTGCTATTGGATAGGATACAAATTAGCTATGCTCCGTGCACTGAGCACAATGGGCCTGATTCAGATGTAGTCGCAATGCCGATGCAGCAGCGATCCTTTTCAGTGACGGAATTGTGAGGTATTGCATCTGAATCAAGGCACTACATGCAGGGAACTACAAATAATGGGGCAGATGTATTAACCTGGAGAATGCATAAGGAAGTGATAAACCAGTGATATGTGCAAGGTGATAAAGGCACCAGCCAATCAGATCCTAAATGTTAATTTACATATTGTAACTGATTGGCTGGTGCCTTTATCACCTTGCACATATCACTGGTTTATCACTTCCTTATGCCTTCTACAGGTTAATACATCTGCCCCATTATCTGTCCAGCTAATATAAAAAGGCATTGGCGGAAATACAAAATGAATCAAAGAAGATCAAGCAATTTGTTAAGCAGAGGTATACAACAGCAAAGAGAAACCTGTAAAAGAAAGTTGACTAAACATGAAAAAAAACCTAGTAGTCATGAAGAGTAAAATACATACATGCGAGTAATTCATTCTGTTAGACAATGTAACAACGAATCCTGGATCATTAGGAATTGTTTTGTCACAGAAGATTACATCAACACGGTGATAAAGGTCTCTGAAGTATTCCTTAGCAGTCGCCAATTCACTGTTCTCATTCTCTGGATCATCTCTAGAGAAGATGAGAATAAATTGAATGGTGGTTCTGGATAATTTAGATATTTTTCATCCATTGTTCATACAAGAGACATAAGGTCTTATAATCCGTGCAATAGATATGTGGGGGTGAACAAAGTCGAAACAAAAATAAATCAACCTGGGAGAACACGGTTATAGCTAGCTGGAGTGAAAGGACACTAATAAGGCATTAACAAATATACAGGCAGCTTGTTCCCCTTAGTTTAGTTGCAGGACTTTATGGGGAGAATTAAATTGTGCTGAGCACTTTTATCAATGCACATCAGAGGTATTAAACGGTCACTCTGATCGATGCCCATTAGCAAGTGGCAGTCACATTTTTTTTTAGATAGGTGGGTTTAGTCACTTTGCATGGCTAAACCCGGAGCTAACAGGCGCCTTAACTGGCAATGGGCGTCTGATTGGAGCAACAATTCAATAGTACTGATAGACGCACATAGGAGGCATGCGGTACAAATGAATTCCCCTTATGTGTGAACATCGGTACGAAGGCTAACTGCAGTGGACACAACATCGGGTGTAATATTCAGTGGTATTCTCTGACAACTGTGTGAGATATCAAGATACTGGTCATTCCACAACAAGTCAACATAAGCTTCAAACGGATCGTTTCAGATTGTAATGAAATTTGGTATAATAAATGCTGCCATGGGTATAAAGAAAACACACAAATCTTAGGCTGATGGGCACACTGGTTTTGAAATTACATGCCTATAAAGCTGCAATTTTTTCACAAAAGATTTGCTATTAACATTTCAAATTGCACTTGCAGATCACCTGAGCACGAGAGTTTGGAATGGACTCATTTTAAACCTATTTGTATGGTCTTTGGTATGATATACAACACAGAAGTATGTTTCCATAAAAAATAGGTTTCGAAAAGCAAATTTTTGACCCCCCTCCCCTCCTCAAATTGTTCATATACTGTTAATAAATCCCCAAAGTTGTATTTTGGAATCATGATGGGATCACTTGTTGTAAGACCTTTCATTTATGAGTAATTCATGAAAATGGTATTTAAAAATCAACAAAGCAATATTTTTTCCAGTTCACTAAATTAGAGGAATGCACATTCCTCTTCAGATGTGCTTGGGGACGAGATTCTACAGACAGCGCCTGCTCTCACTTCTGCGCAGCCACACAAACGTAAGTGGAAAGACATTAATTTTGTTGACTAGGCCCACATTTTACAATTCCCTGAAACACTAGGTCAGGGTGGGCTTTAAATAGTGAAAACTGTGTTTTTGAGGTGATCATCAAAAATGAAAGCTCTTACAGCACGTGATTCTATTATGGTTAAAAAAGATCTAAATATATATATATATATTTCAAAGTGTTCAGGTGTTGCGCAACAGGAACTGTTGTGAATCAGAGTTTATGATATCACCAAGAGTGCAGCTTCAGATCCCCTCCAAGCCACTGGAGTAAAGGTAAAGACTGTCGAAAAATGGAGAGCGCACTCTTGATTATATAAGAAGTAACAACTTTTACTTTGTAGCATTTGATTACATACATTAAAGGTTAAAATTCATCAGCATAGTGTTTCCACCGCAACTTAGCCGGTATGTCTCCCGAACCACAGCTCGTCTGATCTCCGGCTCTGAATCCGGAGGATGACGCCACGGCGTCTACGTCACTTAGCCACGCGGATTCAGAGCCGGAGATCAGACGAGCTGTGGTTCGGGAGACATACCGGCTAAGTTGCGGTGGAAACACTATGCTGATGAATTTTAACCTTTAATGTATGTAATCAAATGCTACAAAGTAAAAGTTGTTACTTCTTATATAATCAAGAGTGCGCTCTCCATTTTTCGACTATATATATATATATATATATATATATATATATATATATATATATATATATATATATATATATATATATATATATATATATATATATATAGTGTGTTGGAAAATCCAACAGAGGGCACTCACCAGTCCATAAGAGTATAAAGGTTTATTGATACATCATAATCACCAATAGTGTGTCGACGTTTCGGCCCCTAGGGCCTTTCTCAAGACAGTCAGTGAAGACATCCAAACAGCATGCCAGTTACACACATACTGACACTGCCTACCGGGTCCCCTTATATAGCCCATCAATATCAATCAACAATACAATCAGCCCAAATAGAAGGCATGCAGTGTAATTCAAGAACCCCCATTATGCATATAGTATAACTTCATGAACTCACAAAGCAAACAGGGGTCATAATACATGTCGCCGAAATAGGCATCATTATTCAGACATCGGAGACAGCTGTGGACGCTGCGCCGCGCTTCCGGAGCTACCGGAAATACGTCAACCGTATCGCGCGTTACCATGGCTACGTCGACACACTATTGGTGATTATGATGTATCAATAAACCTTTATACTCTTATGGACTGGTGAGTGCCCTCTGTTGGATTTTCCAACACACCTGATATATATATATATATATATATAATAAAAATCGGATTTTTAAGAAAATCATAGCCCATAAAAGTGGCTTAAAATGAGACCTTGTTCAACTCCGTAGCTCAATTAGAGCTGCAATTTAGAGTTGCAATTTAAATAAAAATATACGTTATGGTAAGGACTTACCGTTGATAACGGTATTTCTCCTAAGTCCACAGGTTCCACAGGACAACAATGGGATATGATGGAGCGACAGCAGATTGTCACAAACGGTCACAGCATTCAAGCCTCCCAGGACACAACGGGCCGGTCCATATATCCCCACCCACTGGCTCAGGCAAACCAGTTGTATTTCAAAGCATTTAGGCAGGAGCATCATGTAGAGCCCTACTCAGGCGAGAAGAACACACACGTACACCCTTCCGTAAAAGACGGAAGACGTTAGTGAGCAAAAAAGGATACTCAAATCAGGTGCGTCAGGGTGGGATCCCTGTGGAACCTGTGGACTTAGGAGAAATACCGTTATCAACAGTAAGTTCTTACCATAACATATTTCTCCGGCAGGGTCCACAGGTTATCCACAGGATAACAATGGGATTTCCCAAAGCAGTTTAGTGGTGGGGACGCTCCTGATGCTTAGGAGAATCCTTCGCCCAAATTCAGTATCGTGAAAGGTATCCACGGCATAATGTTTTAATGAATGTGTAAACGGAAGCCATATGGCTGCCTTACATACCTGTTCTAATAAAGCACCATATTGTGCTGTCCATGAAGGACTTACCCTATGAGTAGAGTGAACAGAGACATTAGCCGGAACCGGGAGATCAGCTTGAAAAATAAGATTTTACTTACCGATAAATCTATTTCTCGGAGTCCGTAGTGGATGCTGGGGTTCCTGAAAGGACCATGGGGAATAGCGGCTCCGCAGGAGACAGGGCACAAAAAGTAAAGCTTTTTCCGATCAGGTGGTGTGCACTGGCTCCTCCCCCTATGACCCTCCTCCAGACTCCAGTTAGGTACTGTGCCCGGACGAGCGTACACAATAAGGGAGGATTTTGAATCCCGGGTAAGACTCATACCAGCCACACCAATCACACCGTACAACTTGTGATCTAAACCCAGTTAACAGTATGATAACAGCGGAGCCTCTGAAAGATGGCTTCCTACAACAATAACCCGAATAAGTTAACAATAACTATGTACAATTTATGCAGATAATCCGCACTTGGGATGGGCGCCCAGCATCCACTACGGACTCCGAGAAATAGATTTATCGGTAAGTAAAATCTTATTTTCTCTATCGTCCTAGTGGATGCTGGGGTTCCTGAAAGGACCATGGGGATTATACCAAAGCTCCCAAACGGGCGGGAGAGTGCGGATGACTCTGCAGCACCGAATGAGAGAACTCCAGGTCCTCCTTAGCCAGAGTATCAAATTTGTAAAATTTTACAAACGTGTTCTCCCCTGACCACGTAGCTGCTCGGCAAAGTTGTAATGCCGAGACCCCTCGGGCAGCCGCCCAAGATGAGCCCACCTTCCTTGTGGAGTGGGCCTTTACAGATTTAGGCTGTGGCAGGCCTGCCACAGAATGTGCCAGTTGGATTGTGCTACAGATCCAACGAGCAATCGTCTGCTTAGACGCAGGAGCACCCATCTTGTTGGGTGCATACAATATAAACAACGAGTCAGATTTTCTGACTCCAGCTGTTCTTGCAATATATATTTTTAATGCTCTGACAACGTCCAGTAACTTGGAGTCCTCCAAGTCACTTGTAGCCGCAGGCACTACAATAGGCTGGTTCAGATGAAATGCTGACACCACCTTAGGGAGAAAATGCGGACGAGTCCGCAGTTCTGCCCTGTCCGAATGGAAAATCAGATATGGGCTTTTGTAAGATAAAGCTGCCAATTCTGACACTCTCCTGGCAGAAGCCAGGGCTAGAAGCATGGTCACTTTCCAAGTGAGATATTTCAAATCCACCTTATTTAGTGGTTCAAACCAATGAGATTTTAGAAAATCCAAAACTACATTGAGATCCCACGGTGCCACTGGAGGCACCACAGGAGGCTGTATATGCAGCACTCCCTTAACAAAGGTCTGGACTTCAGGGACTGAAGCCAATTCTTTTTGAAAGAAAATCGACAGGGCCGAAATTTGAACCTTAATAGATCCCAATTTGAGACCCATAGACAATCCTGATTGCAGGAAATGTAGGAATCGACCCAGTTGAAATTCCTCCGTCGGAGCACTCCGATCTTCGCACCACGCAACATATTTTCGCCAAATTCGGTGATAATGTTGCACGGTTACTTCTTTCCTTGCTTTAATCAAAGTAGGAATGACTTCTTCCGGCATGCCTTTTTTCATTAGGATCCGGCGTTCAACCGCCATGCCGTCAAACGCAGCCGCGGTAAGTCTTGAAACAGACAGGGACCCTGCTGAAGCAAGTCCCTCCTTAGAGGTAGAGGCCACGGATCTTCCGTGATCATCTCTTGAAGTTCCGGGTACCAAGTCCTTCTTGGCCAATCCGGAACCACTAGTATCGTTCTTACGCCTCTTTGCCGTATAATTCTCAATACTTTTGGTATGAGAGGCAGAGGAGGAAACACATACACCGACTGGTACACCCAAGGCGTTACCAGCGCGTCCACAGCTATTGCCTGCGGATCTCTTGACCTGGCGCAATACCTGTCCAGTTTTTTGTTGAGGCGAGACGCCATCATGTCCACCATTGGTCTTTCCCAACGGGTTACCAGCATGTGGAAGACTTCTGGATGAAGTCCCCACTCTCCCGGGTGAAGATCGTGTCTGCTGAGGAAGTCTGCTTCCCAGTTGTCCACTCCCGGGATGAACACTGCTGATAGCGCTATCACATGATTCTCTGCCCAGCGAAGAATCCTTGCAGCTTCTGCCATTGCACTCCTGCTTCTTGTGCCGCCCTGTCTGTTCACATGGGCGACTGCCGTGATGTTGTCCGACTGGATCAACACCGGTTTTCCCTGAAGCAGAGGTTCTGCCTGGCTTAGAGCATTGTATATTGCTCTTAGTTCCAGAATGTTTATGTGAAGAGACGTTTCCAGGCTCGTCCATACTCCCTGGAAGTTTCTTCCTTGTGTGACTGCTCCCCAGCCTCTCAGGCTGGCGTCCGTGGTCACCAGGATCCAATCCTGTATGCCGAATCTGCGGCCCTCCAATAGATGAGGACTCTGCAACCACCACAGAAGAGACACCCTTGTCCTTGGAGACAGGGTTATCCGTAGGTGCATCTGAAGATGCGACCCTGACCATTTGTCCAACAGATCCCTTTGGAAAATTCTTGCGTGGAATCTGCCGAATGGAATTGCTTCGTAAGAAGCCACCATTTTTCCCAGGACTCTTGTGCATTGATGTACAGACACCTTTCCTGGTTTTAGGAGGTTCCTGACAAGCTCGGATAACTCCTTAGCTTTTTCCTCCGGGAGAAAAACCTTTTTCTGAACCGTGTCCAGAATCATCCCTAGGAACAGCAGACGAGTTGTCGGCATTAACTGGGATTTTGGAATATTCAGAATCCACCCGTGCTGTTTTAGCACTTCTTGAGACAGTGCTAATCCCATCTCTAGCTGTTCTCTGGACCTCGCCCTTATTAGGAGATCGTCCAAGTATGGGATAATTAATACGCCTTTTCTTCGAAGAAGAATCATCATCTCGGCCATTACCTTTGTAAAGATCCGAGGTGCCGTGGACAATCCGAACGGCAGCGTCTGAAACTGATAGTGACAGTTTTGTACAACGAACCTGAGGTACCCCTGGTGTGAGGGGTAAATTGGAACGTGGAGATACGCATCCTTGATGTCCAAGGATACCATAAAGTCCCCCTCTTCCAGGTTCGCTATCACTGCTCTGAGTGACTCCATTTTGAACTTGAACTTCTTTATGTACAGGTTCAAGGACTTCAGATTTAGAATAGGCCTTACCGAGCCATCCGGCTTCGGTACCACAAAAAGAGTGGAATAATACCCCTTCCCTTGTTGTAGAAGAGGTACCTTGACTATCACCTGCTGAGAGTACAGCTTGTGAATGGCTTCCAAAACCGTCTCCCTTTTGGAGGGGGACGTTGGTAAAGCAGACTTCAGGAACCGGCGAGGTGGATCCGTCTCTAATTCCAACCTGTACCCTTGAGATATTATCTGCAGGATCCAGGGATCTACCTGCGAGTGAGCCCACTGCGCGCTGTAATTTTTGAGACGACCGCCCACCATCCCCGAGTCCGCTTGAGGAGCCCCAGCGTCATGCTGAGGCTTTTGTAGAAGCCGGGGAGGGCTTCTGTTCCTGGGAAGGAGCTGCGTGTTGCTGTCTCTTCCCTCGACCTTTGCCTCGTGGCAGATATGAATAGCCCTTTGCTCTCTTATTTTTAAAGGAACGAAAGGGCTGCGGTTGAAAAGTCGGTGCCTTTTTCTGTGGGGGAGTGACTTGAGGTAGAAAGGTGGATTTCCCGGCTGTAGCCGTGGCCACCAAATCTGATAGACCGACTCCAAATAACTCCTCCCCTTTATACGGCAAAACTTCCATATGCCGTTTTGAATCCGCATCGCCTGTCCACTGTCGCGTCCATAAAGCTCTTCTGGCCGAAATGGACATAGCACTTACCCGTGATGCCAGTGTGCAGATATCCCTCTGTGCATCACGCATATAAAGAAATGCATCCTTTATTTGTTCTAACGACAGTAAAATATTGTCCCTGTCCAGGGTATCAATATTTTCAATCAGGGACTCTGACCAAACTACCCCAG
Source organism: Pseudophryne corroboree (assembly GCF_028390025.1). Lineage (NCBI taxonomy): Eukaryota > Metazoa > Chordata > Amphibia > Anura > Myobatrachidae > Pseudophryne > Pseudophryne corroboree. The sequence goes on from NC_086450.1 coordinate 308,374,994, forward strand.
CACTGCCCATCCAGGCAGTCGCTACAGCTGGTCGTAGTATAACACCTGCATGTGTGTATATACTTTTTTGGATATTTTCCATCCTCCTATCTGATGGATCTTTAAGTGCGGCCGTCTCAGGAGAGGGTAACGCCACTTGTTTAGATAAGCGTGTTAGCGCCTTGTCCACCCTAGGAGGTGTTTCCCAGCGCTCCCTAACCTCTGGCGGGAAAGGGTATAATGCCAATAATTTCTTTGAAATTATCAGTTTTTTATCAGGGGCAACCCACGCTTCATTACACACGTCATTTAATTCTTCTGATTCAGGAAAAACTATAGGTAGTTTTTTCATACCCCACATAATACCCTGTTTAGTGGTACCTGTAGTATCAGCTAAATGTAACGCCTCCTTCATTGCCAAAATCATATAACGTGTGGCCCTACTGGAAAATACGGTTGATTCGTCACCGTCACCACTGGAGTCATCGCCTGTGTCTGGGTCTGTGTCGACCGACTGAGGCAAAGGGCGTTTCACAGCCCCTGACGGTGTTTGAGTCGCCTGGACAGGCACTAATTGATTGTCCGGCCGCCTCATGTCGTCAAACGACTGCTTTAGCGTGTTGACACTATCCCGTAGTTCCATAAATAAAGGCATCCATTCCGGTGTCGACTCCCTAGGGGGTGACATCCTCATATTTGGCAATTGCTCCGCCTCCACACCAATATCGTCCTCATACATGTCGACACACACGTACCGACACACAGCAGACACACAGGGAATGCTCCTAATGAAGACAGGACCCACTAGCCCTTTGGGGAGACAGAGGGAGAGTTTGCCAGCACACACCAAAAGCGCTATATATATATCAGGGATAGCCTTATAATAAGTGCTCCCTTATAGCTGCTTTGTTATATCAAATTATCGCCATAAATGTGCACCCCCCTCTCTGTTTTACCCTGTTTCTGTAGTGCAGTGCAGGGGAGAGACTTGGGAGCCGTCCTGACCAGCGGAGCTGTGAGAGGAAATGGCGCCGTGTGCTGAGGAGATAGGCCCCGCCCCTTTTCTGGCGGGCTCGTCTCCCGCTATTTAGAGAAATCAGGCAGGGGTTAAATATCTCCATATAGCCTCTAGGGCTATATGTGAGGTATTTTTAGCCTTTATAGGTAATCATTTTGCCTCCCAGGGCGCCCCCCTCCCAGCGCCCTGCACCCTCAGTGACTGCCGTGTGAAGTGTGCTGAGAGGAAAATGGCGCACAGCTGCAGTGCTGTGCGCTACCTTTTGAAGACTGCAGGAGTCTTCAGCCGCCGATTCTGGACCTCTTCTGTCTTCAGCATCTGCAAGGGGGCCGGCGGCGTGGCTCCGGTGACCATCCAGGCTGTACCCGTGATCGTCCCTCTGGAGCTTGATGTCCAGTAGCCAAGAAGCCAATCCATCCTGCACGCAGGTGAGTTGACTCCTTCTCCCCTCAGTCCCTCGCTGCAGTGATCCTGTTGCCAGCAGGAATCACTGTAAAATAAAAAACCTAGCTAAACTTTTTCTAAGCAGCTCTTTAGGAGAGCCACCTAGATTGCACCCTTCTCGGCCGGGCACAAAAATCTAACTGGAGTCTGGAGGAGGGTCATAGGGGGAGGAGCCAGTGCACACCACCTGATCGGAAAAAGCTTTACTTTTTGTGCCCTGTCTCCTGCGGAGCCGCTATTCCCCATGGTCCTTTCAGGAACCCCAGCATCCACTAGGACGATAGAGAAATGTGCTTCGTTATTTGAAGTCATCTTGCCAGTGTCTGCCTACCAGCAGGTCATCCTGTCTAATTAAATCCATAAAGAATGAAAAGAGAATATGCTTTTCGGATGACACTGGTACCATCCACGTTGATCCTTATTGCACGGATCACTCCTGCGACACATCTTGCGCAGAACGGGTCCAGACCTTAAAGGCTGGGACAATATTTTCTTTGATAAGATGTAACTTAGTCATCACCTTAGGAAGATACCCAGATCTAGATCTGGATAAACAATCAGAAATGGGGAATATTATGACAATCCCCAAGTCTGATATTCTTCTAGTTGACCCCTTAGTCAGTAGAAAAGACACTTTAGTTATCAACCCTTTATAATCCATATAATTAAGTGGTTCAATTGGGTCCACCTGAAGGACTTTCAGAATTAAACAAGTCCCACTGCACTGTAGGAAAAACAACCAGAGGTTGATGTGCAGCGAACCCTGAAATATAAAGTACACCCATGCTGCAAGTTGGTCATTTATTTTTGGAACTCTACAGGCAATGCCGACCGTTTGCTTCTCTCAAGGAAGGCCTCTATTCCTTTCTGAAGGAATACTAAGACCCTGGAAACTCTGAAAACATTTTTAGAATCCCATTCATATACAGCGCCTGGTGTTTGCAGATGTTCCCCATCCAAGTACTCACCAGGCCCAACACTGCATAGCTTCCCAGATCTGATGCAATTGGGCATATCCAGTGTGGTGTGGCTCTAGATTTTCTTTCACTACACCAATGAATATATGCCTGCCATATTTGGTGATAAATGCAAACTAAGGAAGGTTTCCTTGCTCTGAACTATTTGAAAGAATCTTCTTGAGCGGAGGATAGAAGTTTATTGGCCCTGCTGTCAGACAGTCAACCCACATATCTGTGACAACCAGGACCCTGCATTAGTAGGTCTGGACGTTGAGGGAGCAGAAAGAGCCTGCATTGTCATTATCTGCTGGTCTTCCGGTTTAAAGTTTCTCACTACCCTGAGTAATAGGGTAATTAGAGGAAACCCCATCTGCCAGATGAAGGTCCTGTCTTACCGATAAGGCATCCACAATCATCGCCCTGGAATCCTTCTTGACCCGTATGTGAGCCTTTCGTTGTTCCACCAAGGACGTTCTGAGATACATCTCTAGCATGCACCTCCTGTTTTCTAGAGTCCAGGTGTAGAGCCCATTCACTCCTCTGAAAGGTGCATCGACTCGAAAAAAAATCCATTTACCATTTTATAATTCTCAGACTGAGAACAGTGGACAAGGCTAAATGATAAAGCCTACCTGTTAGGTAATGTGACTTACCTTCTTCATCCCCTTTTCGGCTGAGTTCTTCCCTGATGTTGAGGTACCCTATTGCCGTTGCCTTGTCCTAGCGGAACTGGACTGTTTTTTTCATGAAGATTGTCCCATGCATACCCTGGTGCTCTGTATATGGCCCGAGGTTTCAACCTTTATTGGTAGACAGCACTTTGGGAAACAATCTCCGTGACACTAATCCTAGTGTCAGATCTTCCCAATCTGATATCCAAAGGATTTCCCTTTGTCCAGCTGGGATGTCTGTAGCCACCAGGCTAATGACCTTCTTACTTTCATCGCAAGTACCATAGTCTGTCTTTATTTTCCGATGCATTCCATTAATACTTACCACACCCTATATTACTACTTACCACCCCTCCAGGTACCAACCAGGTCCACACTGCTAATCTTCCAAGATCCAGTGAATTCTGGGCATATCCAGTGTGGTGTGGTTCTAGATTCTACTGGATAAGAATCAGAGCCTGCAGAGACCTAGAGTGGAATTGTACATACTCCCTCCTGTCGATGCAGATACCCTCAAACCCATCCCGCATTGCTGCGTGGATAGATACCATTTGATTGTGTGGTGATTCTTGAATCCTATAGTGAACCTGCAGACGTGATCCAGTAGAAGGAAAAAAAACAAAAAAACCTGGCTCCATGTAACACATAGGGAACGTATGATTCCATGTTTCCAATTATATATCTGCGCAGCATTTTTCGGATCGAGCATGAGTCGACATGACATTTGACTTCTGACTAAAGCCAGGTTGAAGTAAACCATCGTCCTTGTTTGTCAGAGGAACTGGAATGACTATTCCTGACCGAAGCCAATTTCTGACCTGCTTATTGCAAAGCCAGGCCTTTGTCTATAGCCGCGATAGGCTGTCTTGAAGACAAACATAACTAGGGAGATACCATGCCAGGCCTGTGTGACCTGAGGAATTCGGCCACCCAACCTGGTTCTCCCAGGCGGAGCCCCTACCATTCGCTGATGGTCTTTTTTTCTACAGCCCCTGGTATTCCCCGATAGCCATCCGAGTACCAACCAGGCCCATACTGTAGATTTTCTGGTAGCTCAATGGTTTCTTAGTCTCAAATAACACTGACGTGGGATTTAGCCTATGACAGGCTGTATTGGTAGTGTAGTAGCAACACTTAAACTGTATGTGGAAGGAACCCTTTCTTGGAGTCTGCTTCTGACTCCCGATTATCTGTCAATTCTTACCAAAAAAAGAATATTTTCAGAACAAGACAATGATTCCACCTACAACACCTGGTATTCGCAGATCACTAGGCCCCACACTGCATAGCTTCCAAGATCTGGTGAGACTGTGCCTATTCAGTGTGGTGTGGTTATAGATCTTCCACTTACCAGCTAAACTGCTCTATGAGCGAGTATAGTTAGAGCTGATGCCCTGAAGTAAATATTTTACCCATATACAAGTGCTTCCAAAAACACTGCAGTTTTTTATACGAGCCATCTGAGATTCTTGCTCTACTGACAAATCTCCTTTCAATGCATCAGCCCAGGCAACCACTGCCTTTGCCATTTAAGCCAAAGCCCAAGCTTGGCCGCATGACTGCCCTAGACAGGAAATTTGAAAGCCAAACTATTGTAGATTCTCCTTATCTACTTTATGAGCCATCTCCCTTTTTCTAAACAATCCTCACGTACTGGGATGTTTAAACACAGGTGCCTTGATTTATAACACCGGTTTTACTGTATCCTCTACGAATAAGGTGGCTTTATTGCTTACATTTAACTCAGCTATATTCGAAAGCTGAGACCTACCTCTTTTTCATATGATGAAGAAGAATATTTAGGCTTTCATCTTCTGATGAATCTGAACAATGTGTAGCCTGTGAGGGTGAAGGTTTACTTACCACTGGTTTGAGAAGCTGCTGGTATATATAAGGGCTTGTAACCCTATTCCTGGTAGAGGATTTTGGGGAATTAGCCATCTCTTACTGGATACAGCTTGTGTAATATATAGCCCAAGGTGGATACATTGTACCTGCATCCGCCGTGCCTGTTGAGCTAAAACATTATGCATACAAACCATCCCAAACCAGATCATAAGAGGATACTACAGCTTCATAAAATGGAATGAGTGTCCTCACCACTGCCGCTTTATTACATGACAAATAATCAGCACTTCCAGTGTACTACACAATTTTGTGAATATCACCTTTAAAATGATATCCATTCGATCCTAACCATGCACCAGCATTGAGGATCTGCAAAACAAACTGACAAACGTGTAGCAACGTCAGCATTATACTAGTAGTCAGTCACATGTTCTACATTAGTATAATAAGCAATATGAGCACATAGTCAACTACAATAACACTTTAAATATGTAGGAGAACACATTTACTGCATGTTTAACATATGTCAGACGCAATGTGACAAACAGTAATGGTATAGACTCATATGCAATAGGCACTTATCTAACTATTCATACTGAAAACAGTAGATAGAGACTGAGGGGCAGATGTATTAACCTGGAGAAGGCATAAGGAAGTGATAAACCAGTAATATGTGCAAGGTGATAAACACACCAGCCAATCAGCTCCAATATGTAAATTAACAGTTAGGATCTGACTGGCTGGTGCCTTTATCACCATGCACATATCACTGGTTTATCACTTCCTTATGCCTTCTCCAGGTTAATACATCTGCCGCTTTGTGCTGTATAGCCCGTACTCAGTAGAGTGGGATACAGGGAGACTCACCTCGCTTCCAGGATCAATATGTAAGCGAACGCTGAGTGGATCTAGACGCTACTAGTGTACACTGCCGCTCCATGTACCTACAGTGAACACAGACACACCGGTCACACAGCCAACTATGCTGCGACCGGGTCCCCTCGTGGTAGCAACCAGTGAACACAGATGCCCCGGACACACAACCGCCTATGCTGCGATCGGGTCCCCTCATCTCCCAGTGCAACTGGTAGCGTCTGAGACGGAAGCGAGGAAACCGTTCATGGCGGGAGACTCGGCGGAAACTGGTCATGAACCGGGGGGAGGGGCGCCCAGGACAGCGTCCGACTCCCCACTGCTGACAGCAACCCTAGGGATCGTAGCCTCATACTATTCCTGGAGCACCCGTGGTGGCAGCGCATCAGCTACTGTTTGGTAGTCTCCTGCCAAAACAGTGCGGCTGTGTACGTATTCCATGCAGATACGTGGAACTGATGCCTTACCTTCTCCCCGTTCTCCGGCCACAGCCTGGTAACGTCTGATGGACCTGCGAGGAATATCAGACACAGACAACTGCCAAAACAGCACTGTACTCATGGGTAAGCGTTGTCGCGACACGGCGAAGAGTTGTTGGAGAGACTCTTTCCAATATGCGTATAAGACGCTGTTAAGAAAGATCACTCAAAAAAATAGTAAGACTATAAAAATAAAACAAGAAAGCTTGGGGCTGCTAATAATCCAGCAGCCCTCTGACCATGGTCCAGCTCCTGCCGCACCAAACAAAAAACTGGTTTGCCCGAGCCAGTGGGTGGGGATATATGGACGGCCCGTTGCATCCTGGGAGGGCTGAAAGCTCTGATCGTTTGGTGCCAATCTGCTGTCGCTCCATCATATCCCATTGTTATCCTGTGGATAACCTGTGGACCCTGCCGGAGAAAATGTTATCATATTTTTGGTGACTAAATTGCAGCTTTAAAAAAAGGCATATAACTTCAAAAGCAGTATGTATATCAACTTAAGATTTTGGCTGTTGGTGGTGGATTTCTATACACCCATGGCAGCATTTAGAATACCAAATTTCATTACAATCTGATACAATTAGTTTGAAATCTGTGTTGATTTCATGTGGAAGTGGAAAAAAACTAGTGATGAGCGGATTCGGTTTTACTCAGTTTTACTCGGTTCTCAAAACAGCATCTTATTGGCTCACGGATGTCACGTGTTTTGGATAGCCAATGTCACGTGTTTTGGATAGCCAATGTCACGTGTTTTGGATGCCGTATTGAGAACAGAGTAAAACCGAATCCGCTCATCACTAAAAAAAAAACAATCCTTGAAAGTCATTTTATTGGACCAAATCACATCACACCATCTCCAGCAGACTTTAACGCACAAACCATGTGAGACAAGTTGCACAAACAGCTTCCATGCTTGGAATACGGTCGTTAGGTCGACATGGTCAAAAGGTCGACATGTACTAGGTAGACAGGTCAAAAGGTCAACATGAGTTTTCAATTTATTTTTTAAGTTTTTTTATTTTTCCATACTTGACGATCCACGTGGACTACGATTGTAACCGTAACCTGTGCCGAGCGAAGCACCTTGCCTGAAGCATGGCGAGCCATGCGAGGGGACATGGTGCACTAAATGGGGTTCCCTGTCACTTTATGAAGAAAACGACACAAAAAACAGTACAAAACCTCATGTCGACCTAATTCCCATGTCAACCTTCAGTGGTCGACCTAATGACTGTCGACCCAATGACCCATACCCCCCCATGCTTGGACCCAAGCTGCAGCTGATCTATAGTGCCGCACCGGGAATTGGTGATCACAATGAACCGTCAGCATTGCTGAACTCACTGAATGTTTAAAAGAGAATATATAAGCTGGCATTTCTGCTTATACAAGGGCTGTGGCACAGTGCCGCACAGGGGCATCTGACAGGGATAATATAATATCTTTGAGGGGGCCATTTGGACTGTGAAACACTGTGGAATGGCGCCAATACCCTTTCCTGCAATAGAGTACAGAGTAGAGTACTGCTGGTCTGTAAAGGACAGTTTTCAGCACTGAAAAACTTCTCTGCACTCTAAGACTGCTTTAGGGTAAGTTAGGGACAACATCCTAACACTTTTGCTTTAGCGATATTATATACTTGCAGGTAGGAAAAGCACACAACATATTTTCATTAAAAAAAGAAAAAAAAGGGTAAACATTTATTGGGAGGAATCAAATGTTCAATCTGTCTATTAGATAGGAAAAAACAGACACCCAACTGACTTTTCAAACAATTGAATATCCCCCATAGTGTTGATTACAGCACTCATTTTCTCTCATACATCATTATTCCTTTCCACATGCATATTTGCATATTTATCAAGTTCAATTTATTTTAGCAGTTTAAGTGTAATCTATTTTTAAATCAAATAGCCATTTTTACATTGAATGCAGCTTTTAATACTCCTATGGAGCACTTAGATAAGTATCTTTATACAGACATCACATTCAACCTGCCCTTAATTTCACATTTCAGTACATCTACATAAATAAAAAAAAATGTGGACGCAACTACAATTCTGATGACTGTATATAGCAATGTACCTACTATAGAGAATATAAGCACCGGCATTGTACCTGCTTTAATACATTTAATCTGATGTAACACTTGAAGTTTACGTTCCAAGCAAGCCCACGTCCAATCTAATGTTGTAATGTGATTTGTTTTTATTAACACGTATTCTGGACCTATGAGATTCCTGGTTTTGATAAAAATTTTTGAAACTATACAATATTTCCTAAAAGGTTAGCAAAAATACATACAAATGTTGCTATAACATTTGCTATAACATTTTTAAATGCCTGTACTTTAAGTTAAAAGGAAGTGGAAAAGACCTTTAATTATGGTAGGATGAGCACCTAATTGATTTCCTGAATGGCCACAGTAATGCTGAAATACATACTATCTTACCCTTTCGTAAAATCTCAGTATTTTGGATAGCAGGTTAAAGCTTCAATTTAACAAAATATATATTAGATCCCATACCAATGTAACTATATTACCTACATTTTATTATGCAACGATGCATAGGTACCACATTACTTGCAGATTGACATTTTTAGCTAGAGGCTGCAGGAATTACAGAACACCACAGAGCAGAAAACGTAGGATTTTGGTACTTACCAGGTAAATCCTTTTCTTTGAATCCATAGGGGGCACTGGAGTACTCTTAGGATATGGACGGGGCATAGCCGGAAATGGCACATTTAAATATTTAAATTAGTAACTGGTTACCCCCTCCATACTCCCATAGAGACTCCAGTATTTTTCTGTGCCTCTAGTCGGAAGGTACAAGTGGACATGTCCTTAGACTCTTCAAACAAGATAGCTAGAGGCTGCAGGAATTACAGAACACCACAGAGCAGAAAAAGTACCAGTGATCGCGCTGAGCCGGAAAAAAAAAGTGGGTCCCAGGGACCCCTCACTTTTAAAAATTGGGGTCCTACCTGTCCTTTTCTGGGTCCCATCGGAATAAAGGCTCTTATTAATCGTATTAATGATTCAAATATAAAAACACACAGACTTGATTTGGACACTAAGAAGTGTTGCAAGGGGGAGGAGGGGGTGACAATGCTGCTGCGCTGTGTAGCATACAGGACACCCTGCACCAGAGCTGTAACTAGACACTTTGGTGCCCTCCAGCAGAAAGTGAATAGGTGCTCACCCTCCCATTCTCCAAAGCATGGAAGCAAGGACTGCGCGTCGAAGGCGCGCTGCTAAAAATTAGGGGCGTGACCACATAATAGTGCTAGTTCACATTGCGCCAGGTAGAGCACGTCACACACATTGCGCCAGGCAGACCACGTTATACACTTTGCGCCAGGCAGAGCACGTTATACACTTTGCACCAGGCAGAGCACGTTATACACTTTGCACCAGGCAGAGCACGTTATACACTTTGCACCAGGCAGAGCACTGGTCTGGATGGTGGTGGGATGCAGGATCACTAAGAGGCCCTACACACTGGTCGATCTGACTGAAAGATACAAACGATCTCGTTCATTAATGAACGAGACAAAGTTCATATCTTTCAGTGTGGAGGCACAAGCGATGAACGATGCGCGGCCCCGCGCTCGTTCATCGCTGGTGCCCCTTCCCCTGTGCATGCAGGCCAATATGGACGATCTCGTCCATATTTGCCTGCACTTCTATGGAGCCGGGTGAAGGAACTTCACTACCCCATCACTGCCCCCCACCGCCGGGTCGCCCGTCGGCTGTATCCGCCGTCGGGCAGCTCGGCGCGGATCGTTAAATGTGTAGGGCCCTTAAGCAGTAGAAGGGAGTACACTGGAATGAATGAGGGGGCACTGTAATGGGACTGGCTGGTGGGGTTCTTGCTGAGGGGGCAGGGGGCTGGTTGGTTGAGGGGAGACTGGGATGAGGGAGTCCATGAGATGAGGGGGACACTGGGCTGTATGGGGGGACACTATGAATGGGGAGGCACTGAGCAGGGTGGGAAGGTGGCAGTGAGATAGGGGTGTGACACTGGGTTGGGGGGGATCATTGTGTCTGGACTAATTGGGGGTTCTAGATGGGAGGGCAGTGAGATGGCACAGTGAACTGGATGGGGAGGGAAGGGGGAAACGCTCTGCTGGCAGGGTCAGTAATGCTGGGGGACACTGGGCTGGAGAAGTGGCAGACACTGTGAAGGGAGCATTGGCATGCTGCTGTTTCTGCATGGCCCTGCACACCGACTCCAGCACCGCACACTCCTTCCCCACTATCCCAGCGCCCCAACTGCATCCTTAATTTCTGCACTGCAGGGAGCTGTCCCCTGGTGGCGGGTCCGGCAAACTTCATTCACTGCCAAGTAATGTCACCCGGCGGCGGCTCCTGCTCTGACACAGACTCCGGCTCTCTCGAACCTCCTCCCTCCCCGGAGAGCCGCGCTGCGGCTTCCCGTGGTCTGCGGCATGATTGTGCAGTCCCTCGCTCCTCTCAGCGGGAGTGTGGTACTCTCTGCGTCCTCCCGCCCAGCAGCAGCCTGACGTGCACGTCTGACAAGTAACGTCAGAGCAAGCGCCAGAGTGCAACCCAGCGGAGCGCGTCCCCGGGGACCCTCCCATTATTAAAAAGTGAGTCCTTATCCTCCGTTTCGGGGTAAAATACGCGCTATAGCGCGTTCTTGCGAACACCGAGTACTACTGGTGAACAAAAACAAGACATACATTTAGCATCAATATACAGAACAGATCAGCCAGTAAAGTTGTTTGGCAATAAATGGAGGAAATATACTCACTTTTGGAATACTATAATGTCACCATCCATAAGCTCATCTAGAGCTTTATCAAGGGACACATCATAATCTTGAATGCGCTCAGTTAAATTCGGTTTAACTTCCTACAAAAAAAAAAGAATAAAAATTAGATCCCCAACAGTCCAGGTTTTAAAGATATCAATGGCTCAGCACAAAAGGTTAAATCAAATTGGCTGAGGTGCTAATTAAGTCAGGGGGGAGTAGCTCTAGACTGAACTGTTTTTAAGCAGGAACTAGCATCTGGCAGCACATCGAAACAGGCATAACCAAAAGTGCTTTTTATATTTATATAGTGTCAGTTTTTTGCAGTGAAGCTTGGGGTATGGGGTCCCCTGAGCTGTTCTGCTGGGCCACTTCAGGGCATCACCACTTAACACTTATACCTGTATTCACATTTTAGATCACTGTTTTTTTATCCATGTATCTTTTCACACATTTTTTATTCTTGTAACACTTTACACTAAAAGCCCATACACACTGGGTGATTTTGAGCTGAAAGCAGCTCACTTTTGGTGTTTTGAACTGCTTTCAGCTCAAAACCCCCAAGTGTGTATGCCCCAGCGATGAGCACTGATGCGCATCCCCGCTTCGTTGCCGTAGGCCGCCGTTCATCTGCTGTATTACCAGCAGATGAACGGCGGGATGAACGGCTTTCCATATCTCCTGCTATGGAAAGCAGCTTACCCCCGCTGACATCGCTGGGCAGGGGGAAAAATAGCTCAGTGTGTATGCACCTTAAGTAGCTGTTTACATACACCCGAACTCTAACACTCCACTGCTATCTTTCATTAGTGTGATATCTTGGGTTTTACTTTGATTGGGTTGTTTAGGGGGTTCCCTGCACCCCAGACGTGAACCCCAGAGTGTTAGGGACTAGTCCGTCAAGAGATGACACGAACGTTGGTGGGCAGGCCCGTATCTTTGGCCAAATGTATGCCAACAACTTCTTATGATATTGTAAATATATATATATATATATATATATATATATATATATAAGAATTTACTTACCGATAATTCTATTTCTCGTAGTCCGTAGTGGATGCTGGGAACTCCGTAAGGACCATGGGGAATAGCGGCTCCGCAGGAGACAGGGCACATCTAAAGAAAGCTTTAGGATCACCTGGTGTGCACTGGCTCCTCCCCCTATGACCCTCCTCCAAGCCTCAGTTAGGATACTGTGCCCGGACGAGCGTACACAATAAGGAAGGATTTTGAATCCCGGGTAAGACTCATACCAGCCACACCAATCACACTGTACAACTTGTGATCTGAACCCAGTTAACAGCATGATAATAGAGGAGCCTCTAGAAAAGATGGCTCACTACAACAATAACCCGAATTTTTTTGGTAACAATAATTATGTACCAGTATTGCAGACAATCCGCACTTGGGATGGGCGCCCAGCATCCACTACGGACTACGAGAAATAGAATTATCGGTAAGTAAATTCTTATTTTCTCTGACGTCCTAGTGGATGCTGGGAACTCCGTAAGGACCATGGGGATTATACCAAAGCTCCCAAACGGGCGGGAGAGTGCGGATGACTCTGCAGCACCGAATGAGAGAACTCCAGGTCCTCCTCAGTCAAGATATCAAATTTGTAGAATTTTACAAACGTATTTGCTCCTGACCAAGTAACTGCTCGGCAAAGTTGTAAAGCCGAGACCCCTCGGGCAGCTGCCCAAGATGAGCCCACCTTCCTTGTGGAGTGGGCATTTTAAGATTTTTGGCTGTGGCAGGCCTGCCACAGAATGTGCAAGCTGAATTGTACTACAAATCCAACGAGCAATCGTCTGCTTAGAAGCAGAAGCACCCAGTTTGTTGGGTGCATACAGGATAAACAGCGAGTCAGATTTTCTGACTCCAGCCGTCCTGGAAACATGTATTTTCAGGGTCCTGACCACGTCAAGCAACTTGGAATCCTCCAAGTCCTTAGTAGCCGCAGGTACCACAATAGGTTGGTTCATGTGAAATGCAGAAACCACCTTAGGTAGAAAATTTGAGGACGAGTCCTCAATTCTGTCCTTTCAGAATGAACTATTAAGTAAGGGCTTTTATATGATAAAGCCGCCAATTCTGACACCCGCCTGGCTGAAACCAGGGCTAACTCGTCACTTCCATGTGAGATATTTTAAGTCCACAGTGGTGAGTGGTTCAAACCAATGTGACTTTAGGAAAACTCAACACAACATTGAGATCCCCAAGGTGCCACTGGAGGCACAAAAGGAGACTGTATATGCAGTACCCCTTTTACAAATGTCTGAACTTCAGGCACTGAAGCCAGTTCTTTTTGGAAGAAAATCGACAGGGCCGAAATTTGAACCTTAATGGACCCTAATTTTAGGCCCATAGACAGTCCTGTTTTCAGGAAATGGAGGAAACGACCCAGTTGAAATTCCTCTGTAGGGGCCTTCTTGGCCTCACCCCACGCAACATATTTTCGCCAAATGCGGTGATAATGTTTTGCGGTTACGTCTTTCCTGGCCTTGACCAGGGTAGGGATCTTCAGGATCCGGCGTTCAACCGCCATGCCGTCAAACGCAGCCGCGGTAAGTCTTGGAACAGACAAGGCCCTTGCTGGAGCAGGTCCTTTCTTAGAGGTAGAGGCCACGGTTCGTCCGTGAGCATCTCTTGAAGTTCCGGATACCAAGTCCTTCTTGGCCAATCCGGAACCACGAGTATAGTTCTTACTCCTCTCCTTCTTATGATTCTCAGTACTTTTGGTATGAGGGGCAGAGGAGGGAACCCATACACTGACTGGTACACCCACGGTGTTACCAGAGCGTCCACCGCTATTGCCTGAGGGTCCCTTGACCTGGCGCAATATCTGTCTAGTTTTTTGTTTAGACGGGACGCCATTATGTCCATCTTTTGTTTTTCCCAACGGTTTACAATCAGGTGGAAGACTTCTGGGTGAAGTCCCCACTCTCCCGGGTGAAGGTCGTGTCTGCTTCCCAGTTGTCCACTCCCGGAATGAACACTGCTGACAGTGCTATCACATGATTTTCCGCCCAGCGAAAATCCTTGCAGCTTCTGCCATTGCCCTCCTGCTTCTCGTGCCGCCCTGTCTGTTTACGTGGGCGACTGACGTGATGTTGTCCGATTGGATCAATACCGCCTGACCCTGAAGCAGGGGTTTCGCTTGACTTAGGGCATTGTAAATGGCCCTTAGTTCCAGAATGTTTTTATGAAGAGATGTCTCCAGGCTTGACCATAAGCCCTGGAAATTCCTTCCCTGTGTGACTGCTCCCCAGCCTCGCAGGCTGGCATCCGTGGCCACCAGGACCCAGTCCCGAATGCCGAATCTGCGGCCCTCTAGAAGATGAGCACTCTGCAACCACCACAGGAGGGATACCCTTGTCCCTGGTGACAGGGTTATCCGCTGAAGCATCTGAAGATGCGACCCGGACCATTTGTCCAGAAGGTTCCACTGTGCGTGGAATCTGCCGAATGGGATTGCTTCGTAGGAAGCCACCATTTTTACCCAGAACCCTTGTGCATTGATGCACTGAGACTTGGTTCGGTTTTAGGAGGTTCCTGACTAGCTCGGATAACTCCCTGGCTTTCTCCTCCGGGAGAAGCACCTTCTTTCTGGACTATGTCCAGAATCATCCCTAGGAACAGAAGACAAGTCGTCGGAACCAGCTGCGATTTTTGGAATATTGAAAATCCAATCGTGCTGCCGCAACACTACCTGATATAGTGCTACACCGATCTCCAACTGTTCCCTGGATCTTACCCTTATCAGGGAATCGTCCAAGTAAAGGATAACTAAAATTCCCTTCCTTCGAAGGAATATCATCATTTCGGTCATTACTTCAGTAAAGACCCGGGGTGCCGTGGACCATCCCTACGGCAGCGTCCGAACTGATACAGTTCTGTACCATAACCTGAAATACCCTTGGTGAGAAGGGTAAATTTTGACATGAAGGTAAGCCTCCTTGATGTCCCGAGACATCATGTAGTCCCCTTCTTCCAGGTTTGCAATCACTGCTCTGAGTGACTCAATTTTGAATTTGAACCTCTGTATGCAAGTGTTCAAAGATTTTAGATTTTAAAATCGGTCTCACCGAGCCGTCTGGCTTCGGTACCACAATAGTGTGGAATAATACCCCGTTCCCTGTTGCAGGAGGGGTACCTTGATTATCACCTGCTGGGAATACAGCTTGTGAATGGCTTCCAAAACTGCCTCCCTGTCAGCGGGAGACGTCGGTAAAACAGACTTTTGGAAACGGCGAGGGGAATACGTCTCGAATTCCAATTTGTACCCCTGAAATATTATCTGAAGGATCCAGGGGTCTACTTGCGAGTGAGCCCACTGCGCACTGAAATTAATTGAGAACGGGACCCCACCGTGCCTGAATTTGTAAAGCCCTAGCGTCATACTGAGGGCTTGGCAGCGGCGGAAAAGGGTTTCTGTTCCTTGGAACTGGCTGATCTCTGCAGCCATTTTCCTCTCCCTCTGTCACGAGCAGAAAAGAGGAACCCTTTTGTCCGCTTGCCAACCAGGACTGCGCCTGATAATACGGCGTCTTATTTTGAGAGGCGACCTGGGGTACATCCCCTCTTTTAAGGCAATACTTCCAAATGCCGTTTGGAATCCGCATCACCTGACCACTTTACTGGAATAATTGGACAACGCACTTATACTTGATGCCAGTCGGCAAATATTCCGCTGTGCATCCTGCATATATAGAAATGCATCTTTTAATTGCTCTATAGGCAATAATATTCTGTCCTTATCTAGGATATCATATTTCCAGTCAGGGAATCCGACCACGCCAACCCAGCACTGCACATCCAGGCTGAGGCGATTGCTGGTCGCAGTATAACACCAGTATGTGTGTAAATACATTTTAGGATACGCTCCTGCTTTCTATCAGCAGGATCCTTAAGGGCGGCCATCTCAGGAGAGGGTAGAGCCCTTGTTTTTACAAGCGTGTGAGCGCTTTATCCACCCTAGGGGGTGTTTCCCAACGCACCCTAACCTCTGGCGGGAAAAGGTATACTGCCAATAACTTTTTAGAAAATATCAATTGTTATCGGGGGGAAACCCACGCATCATCACACACCTCATTTTATTTCTCAGATTCAGGAAAACTACAGGAAGTTTTTCCTCACCAAACATAATACCCCTTTTTTTTGGTGGTATTCATATTATCAGAAAAGTGTAAACTTTTTCCATTGCCTCAATCATGCAATGTGTGGCCCTATTGGAAATCACGGTCGTCTCTTCACCGTCGACACAGGAGTCAGTACCCCTGTCGGCGTCTGTATCTGAGGTAACGGGCGCTTTAGGGCCCCTGTATGAGACGTCTGGACATGCACAAGCTGAGTAGCCGGCTGTCTCATGTCAACCACTGTCTTTTATACAAAGCTGACACTGTCACGCAATTTCAACAGTACATCCACTCAGGTGTCGACCCCCTAGGGGGTGACAACACAATTTCAGACACTCTACTCCGTCTCCTTATCATTTTTCTCCTCATACATGTCGACACCAACGTACCGACACACAGCACACACACAGGGAATGCTCTGATAGAGGACAGGACCCCACTAGCCCTTTGGGGAGACAGAGGGAGAGTTTGCCAGCACACACCAGAGCGCTATATATATACAGGGATAACCTTATATAAGTGTTTTTCCCTTTATAGCTGCTGTATTGTTATATACTGCGCCTAATTTGTGCCCCCCTCTCTTTTTTAACCCCTTTCTGTAGTGTAGTGACTGCAGGGGAGAGCCAGGGAGCTTCCCTCCAACTGAGCTGTGAGGGAAAATGGCGCCAGTGTGCTGAGGAGATAGGCTCCGCCCCTTTCTCGGCGTCCTTATCATCCTTTTTCTGTATGTTTTGGCAGGGGTTAAATGCATCCATATAGCCCAGGAGTTATATGTGATGCATTTATTTTAGCCATATAAGGTTTTTTTATCGATTTATTGCGTCTCAGGGCGCTGCCCCCCCCAGCGCCCTGCACCCTCAGTGACCGGAGTGTGAAGTGTGCTTAGAGCAATGGCGCACAGCTGCGGTGCTGTGCGCTACCTTATCTGAAGACAGGATCGTCTTCTGCCGCCGATTTTTCCGGACCTCTTCGCTCTTCTGGCTTTGTAAGGGGGACGGCGGCGCGGCTCCGGTGACCCATCCAGGCTGAACCTGTGATCGTCCCTCTGGAGCTAATGTCCAGTAGCCTAAGAAGCCCAATCCACTCTGCACGCAGGTGAGTTCGCTTCTTCTCCCCTTAGTCCCTCGATGCAGTGAGCCTGTTGCCAGCAGGTCTCACTGAAAATAATAAACCTAAACTAAAACTTTCACAAAGAGCTCAGGAGAGCCCCTAGTGTGCACCCTTCTCGTCGGGCACAGAAATCTAACTGAGGCTTGGAGGAGGGTCATAGGGGGAGGAGCCAGTGCACACCAGGTGATCCTAAAGCTTTCTGTACGGTCGACCGCCCGTACACATGCTGCGGCGGCCGGCGGTGATTGACAGTGTACACGCCTGCCCAGTTCATGCCGTCACTCCCCGATGGATCGGGCAGTGTGTATGCACAGCACACTGCCCGATCCGTCCATAGATATATCTGCAGATCAATTGATCTGCAGATATATCTACTAGTGCAGGGGTGGGCAATTATTTCAGCTGAGGGGCCACTTGACATTTCCTGTCAGTATCCGAGGGCCACATACAAAATAGCAGCTCGCCCCACTTGCCAAAAATATAGGGACGTGGTTTCATGTGGAAGGGGTGTGGGCAAAAAATAATACAGATTCATATTAGGCTGCACAATAGTCTCCATTATTCAAATTGCGCCACTTACACACATTACGGCAGGTAGAGCCCCTTTTACACACATTACGGCAGGTAGAGAGCCTTTTTACACATTAACATTTTATTTAGGATAATTATTGTGCAGCAAGCAAATTATCCAGTGTCTTATGGCCCCTGGGGAAAGGTGCGACACGGTGACAGAACACGGTGGGGGTGACACGGTGACAGAACATGGGGGGGGGGGGTGTGTGACACGGTGACAGAGACAGAACACGGGTGTGTGACCGTGACAGAAAACGGCGGGGGTGACAGTGACAGAACACGGGGAGGGGGGGGTGACAGTGACAGAACACGGATGTGTGACACGGCGACAGAACACAGGGGGTGTGACACAGTGAAAGAACACGGGGAGGGGGGGTGACAGTGCCAGAACATGGTGGGTGTGACACAGTGAAAGAACACGGTGGGGGGGTGACAGTGACAGAACATGGTGGGGGTGACACGGTGACAGAACACGGGGAGGGGGGTGACAGGACACGGGGGGAGGGGTGACACAGTGACAGAACACGGTGGGGGTAACAGTGACAGAACACGGATGTGTGACACGGTGACAGAACACGGGGGGTGTGACACAGTGAAAGAACACGGGGAGGGGGGGGGTGACAGAACACGGTGGGGGTGACAGTGACAGAACACGGGGGGGGGGGGGGGGGGTGACATGGTGACAGAACATGGTGGGGTTGAAAGCGACAGAACACGGGGAGGTGACCTCACACAGACACACGCTTTCTTTCACTTTTCCCATTAACTTACTGATCTGGCTGGCAGTGGCAGGAAGGATGGATCTGTAGCAGCCTGGCTCTTGTCCCGTGTAGCTCCGCCCCCTGAGGTCCCGTGTAGCCCCACCCCCTCATCGGCACATAGCCCCACCCCCTTCTCGGCTGAACACAGCCGTTGTCACTGGGGACTCTGGAGGAGGCTGCTACAACGCAGCAGCAGGGGAGAGAGGCGCCGCTGGCAGCTTGGAGGTACTGCAGTGCAGAGCAATGACAAGCAGCTCAGCCGGTCGGGCCGCTTGTCATTGCTCGCTGGTGGGAGGCAGTGGGCCGGGCAGGATCGGTTTGCGGGCCGCATCCGGCCCGCGGGCCGTATTTTGCCCACCCCTATACTAGTGTGTACCCAACCTTAAGCTAAGCGACCCAATGACCTCGGTGCAACCTATTGGCCTAAAAACAATATTGTGAGGTGTTCAGAAATGAGTGAAAATGAATGTTATTGAGATCAATAATACTGTGGGACCAAAAGTACCCCCAAATTCTGTGATTTTAGCCGTTTTTATGTTTTTTCCAAAATCATCCAGCTCCAAAACCCGAAAGGGAGGTTTTGGCAAAACCAATCCACATCCAAAACACGAGAGAGGTTCCAGATCCAAAACACGAAAAGTGCCCACCGCACATCTTTAATTACAAGTAGGTTAAATTCATCATGTTCATAGTTATAGTGGTTAGCTGCTCATTTCATTAACTGGGTTAAAACTGGTGGTGAATCGTGTTTACCTGGATAAAAAAAAAAAAAAACCTCCCTGATTTTAAAGAACAAAAAAGGCACAGTAAATGCTATTCAAAAGGAGAGTTAACATTGTTAAATCTCTTTCTGCGAGGTACACTGGATTCCACAGGGAATAACATTGAGGTGTTGAGTTGAATCTTGATCCGAGGCACCAACAGGCTAAAAACTGCCCGTACCACATCCAAAAGACCTTTCTTTGGAAGACAAACCATGAGAGATGAAGGCCGGAACCACAATCTCTTGGTTAAGGTGGAACGACGACACCACCTTAGGCAGATAACCAGGGCGAGTACGGAGAACTGCCCGGTCACAATGAAATATCAGGAAGGGCAGATGACAGGACAAAGCGCCTAAGTCCGACAACCTCCTAGCAGAGGCAATAGCCAACAGGAACAGGACCTTAATAGTAAGCCATTTCAGGTCTACAGAATCAAGAGGCTCAAAGGGAGACCCTTGCAAGACGTCAAGGACAACGGACAGATCCCATGGAGCCACAGGAGGGACATATAGGGTGTTCTGCGGATACAACCTTCCTAAGTGAATGTATGAATGTCAGGAATAGACGCAATTTTTCTCTGAAGGCCCAAGTCCAGGCCCTGTTGCAGAAAGGCCAGAAGCCATGAGGTTCTGAACTTGTAAACATCGTATTTCTTAGCAGCACACCAGGTGAAGTAAGAGTTCAAGACCCTATAGTAAATCCGAGCCAAAGCCAGTTTACGGGCCTCCAGCATAGTTTGGATGACCGCCTCAGAGAACCCTTTGGCCCTTAGGAGTGACGCTTAAAGAGCCATGCCGTCAAAGCCAGTCTGGGTAGACACAAGGGCGCTGAATGAGGTGGTCTGGGCGTTAAAGTAGAAGAGGATGCTCTATCGAGAGACCCTGCAGGTCTGAGAACCAATGCCGTCTGGGCCACGCTGGAGCGACTAAAAGTAGTATTCCTTCTTGCTTGAACTTCCGCAGAACCCTGGGCAGGAGTGACACCGGAGGGAACACGTATGGCAGACAAAAGTTCCATGGAATTGCTAGTGTGTCCACAGACTCTGCTTGAGGATCCCTTGTCCTTGATCCGAAGACCGGAACCTTGTGATTGTGTCAAGACGCCATCAGGTCTACATCTGGTAGGCTACACTTGTCCACTAGGAGTTGAAAAACCTCCGGATGAAGGCTCCACTCTCCGGTGTGTACATCCTGATGACTGAGGAAATCCGCTTCCCAGGTGAGAACACCCAGAATGAACACTGCCGATATTGCTGGCAGATGGCGTTCCGACCCATTTAAGAATTTTGGACACCTCCCTCATTGCTTGTCAGCTTAGAGTGCCGCCTTGATGATTTATGTACGCCATCGCGGTGTTGTCCATCTGTACTTGAACAGGCCTGTTCCTTAATAGAGGCAGGGCTAGTGTCAACCCATTGAACACTGCCCGCAGTTCCAGAATGTTGATGGGGAGGAGAGACTCCTCCTTGGTCCAGCGACCCTGGAGAGAGAGTGTGTTGCTTGAACACCGCGCCCCAGCCCCCAGACTGGCGTCCGTTGTCAAGAGGACCCAGTTGGGAATTTAGAAGGGATGGCCCCTGCTCAACTGTTGATCCTGGAGCCACCAAAACAGAGGAAAGTGGACCTCCAGAGTCAGGACCATCATATGAGACCTGATCCGCTGAGGCAGACCATCCCACTTGGATAGGATTAACCGTTGGAGAGGACGAGAATGGAATTGAGCAAACTCCACCATGTTGAAAGTCGACACCATCAGGCCTAGTACTTGCATCGCCGACTGAATGGACACTTTTGGGCGAGAGAGGAAGTATCTGATCCTGTCCTGAAGCCTCAGGACCTTCTCTGGAGACAAACAGCCTCTGGCTGTGTGTATCCAGTAGAGCCCCCAGGTGCACTATGCGCCATGCAGGGACCAGGGAGGACTTTTTCCAATTGACCAGCCACCCGTGGGCTGTGAGGAATTGAAATGTTGGAAGTGGCTAAGGACGACAATCTTGGGAGCTTGCCAGGATCAGCAGGTCATCTAGATACGGCAGGATCCCGATTCCCTGCTGACAGGGAAGATTAGCTGTCATCACGGCCATGACCTTGGTGAAAATCCAAGGGGCCATGGTCAGTCCAAACGGCAGAGCCCTGAATTGATAATGGAGGTTGCCAATAGCAAACCGGAGATATTGCTGATGTGAAATGGCAATAGGAATATGCAGGTAAGCATCCTGTATATCCAGGGATACCATGTAGTCCCCAGGTTCCATGGCCAATACAATGGAGCGCAGTGTTTCCATACAGAACTTGGAAACTCTCAAAAACTTGTTCAGTGACTTGAGGTTGAGAATAGGCCGGAAAGACCCATTGGGTTTTGGTTCTAGAAACAGGGTCGAGTAGTAGCCCGTCCCTTTTTGAGAGAGAGGCACCGGCACCACCACTCCTGTCTCCAGGAGGGATTGGACAACCAAGTGTAGAGCTTGCACCTTCAACGAGTCCGATGGGATGACCGTTGCGCAGAACTGGCGAGGGAGACCTCTCTTGAAAGAGACTGCGTACCCGTGAGAGACAACTTCCTGCATCCACGTGTCTGAAGTGGTCCTTAATCAGACCTGGGTGAACTGCAGGAGTCGGGGTCCCCCAGGGGTAGGCCCGCCCCGTCATGCTGCAGGCTTGTCCTGTTTAAAAGCAGGCCAACAGGCAGCGCAGGATTGTTTAGATTTGGGCTTACCGGCCTTGGAAGTACGAGGCTTGCTCGAGTACCCGTGACCCTTTGATTTATCTGAAGTCCGAAAGGAACGAAAAGTAGTACTTTAAGCTTTCGGAGCAGGAGGAGTAGTATGAGGAAGGCACAAAGACTTAGCAGAGGCTAAGTCCGTCGCGATCTTATTAAGATCTTCTCCAAATAGGATGTCACCCTTAAAAGGGAACACCTCCAGAATCTTCTTGGAGTCTAGGTCCACCTTCCAGGACCGCAATCATAGAATCCAGCGAGCCAAAATAGACGCAGTGAACACTTTGGACGCCAGAATACCTGCCTCAGAAGACGCCTCTTCAATATAATGGGAGGTGGTGTTAATATAAGACAGACACTGTTTGGCAATGTCAGAAATATCCTGAGATAGCTCCTCCTCCAATACCTGGACCCACACATCAATAGCTTTTGCAGCCCAGGAGGCCGCAATAGTGGGCCTGTGAATTGCCCAAGTTAGGGAATAAATACACTTCAGGCATCCCTCCACACGCTTATCTGTCGGTTCCTTCAGGGAGGTTACAGTGGTGACAGGCAGAGAAGAGGAAACCACAAACCGGGCGACATGAGAGTCAACCGGTGGTGGAGTTTCCCACTTGTCAACTCCGCATGGATAGGAAAACGAGCCAACATCTTCTTGGATAGGGAAAACTTCTTTCCTGGGGAGACCCAAGCCTCTTGACGCATGTCAATTAAAAGGTCAGTGAGGAAAAACTACTTTTGCCACTTTCTGACGCTTGAATTTATCAGGCTTTTTTGATGCAGTAGTGGGATCAGCTTCATCAATCTGGAAAAAAATTTTGATAGCTAGCACTAATTCAGGGACATCAACCTGAGGTACATGCTCCCCATCAGAGGCCGCAGAGTCAGAATCAGACGGATCAGTATAGGTCCCATCTTCATCAGAAGAAGTAACTGAAACATGAGTGGATTGAGAGGAGGAAACCAGACGCTTAGAGGGCCCCTTAGCCCCAGAGGGCTGAGCTGTAGACTTCTCTTTAACCAAGGAATTATTCAAAATCTGTATCTGGTTAGATAGTGTGTCTGCCCAAGGTGGATTAGCTACAGGGACAAGTTGTGGCTGCAATGGCACAGGAAGTCTCACAGGGGAAGTAAGACGTGTTACCAAAGTATTTAACATACAAGAGAAAGCAGCCCAGGGTGGCTCTTGGTTGGCCACGAGGGCCACAGGTGGAGTGGGAGAGGTAAGGGACCCAGCACCCACATCCCCAGTAAATCCGTGGGAGCAGCACTGCCTGATGCACGAGCGTCCATGTGTGGCAGACATTATGAGGAATGTAGCCGTGGGGCACACAGTACAATATAGCGAAACAATAGGAATACCGTAATCCCCTGATTTATGTGCCAAAATACACTGAGATGTATAGACTGTGTAGCACTATAGAGAAGAAAAAAAAAAAAAATTTACACACACACATACACACAAATGTGGACCCTGACACACTTATCCTCACAGGGCTGAGAATATAGTGATAGCAAGGGTGTGATACACATAAAACGAGAGCACACACAGAACCCATATGGCCCACTCAGTCACAAACACAATGCAGGAGTAATGTACACAACAATAATACTGCACTGGAAAGGCAATTTACATATAATAGCAGATATATATATGCAGAGATAACAATGCACAGAAATACTGGGATGTATATCACAGAATAATTGCACCACCTATTCTGTTAGAAGCACACTCATTTCTTAACTAACGCTGTCTATATGACATGTAGAATACTCGTGTCTGTATAAGCACGGCGCTGTGACAGGCGGCTATACAGAGGAGACAGCACCCAGCAATCCCGTGGAGAGCAGCCCTGAAGTAGAAATGGCGCCTGGTCTTAGCCGTAAGTTGAGGGAGAAAGTGAAAGCAGCTCCAGGGCGGGAACATCTGCGGGAGATGGCGCCCGGAGCTGGGGTGAGGGGTTACAGGTAAGCACTCTACCCCCTTTTGCTGGACTTCACCACCGGTATAAAAGGAGCCTGTATAAAAAGTAACCTGTACTCCTATAGCCCTGGTGAATATAGTGGGGTCCCTGAGCCGTACAGTGTCAACGCCAGCCGCGCGGTCCATCTCCTAGAGACCGCGATTTCAACCCGGCGGGTCGCACCTCAGGGACCCTCTTACCTCCTCCCCATGTCCTGCAGCCACGCAATCTTGGAGATGAGCAGCGGCAGTGTGCCAAGATACCGGTGCGCCTCCGCTGTAAGTACCCGGGAACCAAGCCACGGGAGTATACAGCGCCACAGAGGGGAGGTGATAGAGCCGCAGCACAGCATGACATAAGTGCTGCTGCTCGGTCTTCAAAAAGATTTCTTCTTCAATTCTTCAGGGCTGCCTAACGCAGCCCTCTCCGGTTAGTGACCTGCTATGCAGCACCAACTTTAAAACTGAGCTCCTATGCACGGAGGAGGGGTTATATAGAGGAGGAAGTGCAGTGCATCCTGGGAACAGTCAAAGTTTTTAACCTTTTGGTGCCTCGGATCAAGATCCAACTCTACACCCTGATGTTTTTCCCTGTGGAATACCAGTGTACCCCGCTGCAAAATGTAGTACATAATGTAAGAGTGCATGGAATACTGTTTATTGTCAGTTGGTTTTGAATATGATATCGCCCGGATTGCGTCCATTTATAGTCAATTTCTGAAGTTTTGCATCACGTGGCGGGTCATCTCCGGCGTTACCGATGCAATTTCTTGACAAAGCTCACTTTCATTAATCTGGCCTCAACAACCACCCGAAATTTCATTACTGGGAAGAACACAATACTCATTAGCTTCATGAAAGGCCTCTAAACAGCCAATGGGGACATCTGAAAGTTGAGTTCTACAAACACTGACAAGGAACCATTAATAAACTGAAGGCTACAATACGCCAAGAAATACTGATACATTCAAAACCAATTTTAAAAAAATAAATAAAAAATGTACTCCATGCACCTTTAGATTATGTGCTAAAAAGTATGAATAGCATTTACCTTGCCTTTTTCTTAACCTTTAAAATCTGTGTGTGTGGTGTGGGGGTGGGGTGGGGGTGTTGTTGACTCACCCCGTATATTTACAAATTACTATGTACAGCAGGGCTGCACAGCTTTGATGTGTGCAAGTGACATGATGGGAGAGTACTATCTGGCGGGCTACATCACACGCTTGCCATCTCCTAGACCTAGAATAACCAACATCCACCTCCTACTAGATCAGCATAAGTGTGGGGGAAAAGAGCCCTAAGGCTCACTTTGTGTAATGTTTGTTTTTCTATGAATTGAGATCAAAGGGTGCAGAATTCTTTCTGCTGTGTATCTCCAATGCAGAGGAAGAGGAGAGAGAAGGAAATAAATAGACCTGAAGCAAGCAACATACAAAGGCTATTTTTGTGAGCAAGCATTGCCACCACTGCTGAAATATCTTCTCTACACCCCATCACATCCCCCCTGCTGCTTTAGCATCTTTCCTACTCTGATCACCAGCTACTATTTATACAGAAATGGAATAACCAGTCATTGGCTAATAAAGCTGTGAGTTCAGGAGTGAAGGGGACATTAAAAAAAAAAAAAAACACACACACAAAACCCCTGCTTACTACTTATACAATACTTCCAGCCAGGAACAGCTGATTGTCTGCTTACTAGTCCATTGCTTCCAATGGTCAAATGGCAGGAGCCATATATTCTTCCTGAACTTTGTAGTTGCCAGTAACCATCTGTGAAGTAAGCAGAGGGGGCTAGTGCGTGACCAAATCCTAAGTATTGTCTATGAGCCAGCTAATTTGTACTGGGAAACCAAACAGTTGTGTGCCCCGTGTTATTCTTTAAACAACGACCACAATCAGCCCATGGCAGCAAAGGATATGTCAAATAAACTATTTATGTTAATGAATAGTAAATGCATTTTAAAAGTAAGAAGAAAAAAAAACCACTATGAAAAACCAAAAACTATTGAGTTACACTGCAGATGAAAAGAATGTTTATTTAGTTTTACCTCATAGAGGATAAGATTAGTTCCTTGCGGAAACCCAGCTCTCTCGCACATAACTGGCAGTAGGTCACCTGTAGGGAAATGGGGTGAGTTAGTAATACAGAACCAACAATTTCTCAAAACATTTAGCTGGGGCGCAATTCAATTGAGGGCAAAGGGAGCAAATTGCTGTGATGGTTAAACGCTGGCAATGGCAGCTCTTCTCTCAACCCTACCCTATGGGGTAGTGAACACTTTTGTGCGAAATCCTGCTGCCTTAAAGCGTGGCGACAGCCACACTGATTTGGGATGGCAAATAGATTTGTCCACAATTGAATTCACCTGGAAGTCTAAGTTGCAAGAGACTTACGTATTTTACAGGAAATGGGGGTGTAGATATGTCCACAGTAATTTAAACTTCGGCTTTTTGGATCATACATTTTTAAAAACAGCATAACATCATCTGTGGAAGAGAAACCAAGATTAACAAAAATCAGAAAGTAATGGTGACAAACACTGCACAGCTGTGAGATTTGGGGAAAAAGTGAAAGAAAATGTAAAACAATCTATTCAGAGGACGCTTCATTGTTATCAGGCACAAGAGGGACATATACGTCTCCCAAACATCTGTTCATGCAATACAAAAATGGAAAGTATGGAGTAGAGAATACTAAAAAAGCTGCATGTAAAAGGCATCCTACATTGTTCCCCAAATAAAACCAGCTGCAACTTAGTCCTACAAAGGGTTGCATGAAAATGTGAATTCAATTGTTTTTTTTTTTTCTATTGAAAGGGTTGGTTCAGAACACAGCTATCTAAGGAACAAAATCTGAGTTTATAACCTACACTATGATATTTTTAATTCAGTAACCAAAAATGTACAAAAACAAAAGTCAAGCAGCTCTGCTGAAGGAAGGTTACATAGTAAATGCAGATCTGCAAAGACTACCCCCATTTAAGGTAAAGCAATTACTTTTTAAAAGCTACTCAAGAAATGAGGATTTTGGTACTTACCAATAAATCCCTTTTTCGGAAGCCATAGGGGACACTGGCACAACTTCAAGACTGTGGGGGTGATGGTGGCTTACAGGGAGCTGGCACTTTAAATAATCTAAGAAGTGAATAGGGTCCTCCCCCTCTATTCCCCAGTTATGAATTAGCCGACAGGAGACGGGAACAAGAGAACAGAAACTAGACGAGGGAAGAGCGCATAAGAAGAATTAAACAAAACAGAACAAGGAAGGCAAGAGTACAGCGACGGGCGGGCAGCCAGTATCCCCTAAGGCTTCCGAATAAGGGATTTATTGGTAAGTACCAAAATCCTCCTTTTTCTGTCAGCCACTAGGGGACACTGGCACAACTTCAAGACTGTGGGGACATCCCAAAATTTCCCCCCTGGGCAGGAGATCACTGGGGACCTTACAAAACAAGACAGCCAAACCGTGAAGACGAAGCCGCAAAAGTATCAAACTTGTAGAATTTAGCACATGTATGAATACTGGACCAAGTGGTTGCACGACAGAGTTGAGACATGGTAGCCCCCCTACTAGTGGCCCACGAAGACCCAACTGAACGCATAGAGTGGGCAGCAATGGATACTGGCGGTCGCCTAGACTGTTGGAGATAGGCAGTCAACTTAATCCAGCGGGCCAGGGTCTGCTTAGTAGCAGGCCACCCGCGATGAGGGTCATCATAAAGCACGAATAAAGCATCAGACTTCCTGAAAGGAGCAGTCGGCTCTACGTAAATCTTCAAGGTCCGCACTACATCCAGACAAGGTGTCCCAGAATCGTCCTGCAAAGATGGAAACACAATAGGCTGACTGATGTGAAAAGCAGACAACCTTGGGAAGGAAAGAATCGTGATCTCAACTCCGCCTGATCAGGGTGAAAAAAAAAAAAAAGGGGGGGGGGGGGCCTGCAAGACAAGGCACTTAATTCAGAAACCATCCGGGCTGAAGCTATGGCTAGCCAAAAAGCAGTTTTCCAAGTAAGATAAGGTCAGCTTCTTCCAAAGGTTCAAAACAGGTTGACTGTAGAAATTCCAGCACCAGATTTAAAATCCCAGGTAGCTGTAGGTGGAACAAATGGAGGTTGTACCCGTAGAAACCCTTGTAGAAAGGTTTGCACATCCGCCAGGAGTGCTAGACGTTTCTGGGGGAAAAAAAAAAAGATAAAGCAGAGACCTGAACCTTAAGGGATCCTAGACGAAGTCCGGAATCCAATACTGTTTGAAGAAACACTAAGAACCGTGAGAGACTAAAAGAATCTGATGGAAATCCTCTTCGATCACACCAAGCTATATACGATCACCAGATGCAATGGTAATAGGCTGCCGTAACCGTTTTTTGTGCCCGCAACATTGTGGGGATCACACATTCCAGAATTCCTTTTTTTTTCAGGATGTCTGCCTCAATAGCAATCCCATTAAACGAAGCCGTGGTAAATTTGGATGCATGAAAGTCCTTTGTTGGAGTAGATCCGGACGCAGAGGAAGAGGTCAAGGATCGTCCGTTAGAAGAAAGTGCAGGTCTGATTACCAAGCCCTCCGAGGCCAATATGGTGCCACCAGGATCACCGTCATTGACTCCCGTTTGATTCACTTGAGAATTTGAGACAATGGAGGGAACCGTAAACTAAGTCGTAGGGCCAAGGTATGGCCAGAGCGTAAACAGCTTACGCTTGAGGATCTCGGGATCTGGAGATGTATCTTTGAAGCGGATAATTGAGACGGGATGCCATGAAATCCACGTCTGGACACCCCAAGTGTTGTAACAGATCGTTGAACACCTCCGGGTGAAGTGCCTATTCTTCCGAATGTAGGTCCTGACGGCTGAGGTAGTCTGCTTCCCAATTGTCCACTTCTGGAATGAATACCGCCAAGAGAAATACTGCATTGCGTTCTGTCCATTGGAGAATGTGAGACACCTCTCGCATTGCCTGGCGACTGAGTTCCGCCTTGTTTGTTTACGTACGCTACAGCAGTTGCGTTGTCCGATTGAACTTTTACTGCCTTGGATCGAAGAAAGTAGGTGGCTTGTACCAGCGCATTGTAGATCGCTCTCAGTTCCAATACATTTATTGGCAACAGCGATTGGCCCATAAGAGCAGTGGCCCTGAAGATGGGAGTCCAACACAACCGCGCCCCATCCCCTGAGGCTGGTATCAGTCGTGAGGAGCGTCCAGTCCCACACACCGAACCACCTGCCCGCAGTGAGATTGTGCAGCTGGATCCACCTAAAGTTACGTCTCCGGAGTTAGACTAACTGTTGAACGTTTGGATGCGATCCAGACTATTGATGTAACAGGTCCGGCTGGAAAGGACGTGAATGAGTGTCCAAACTCCAGAGTTTCAAAAGCAGCTACCATCTTCCCAAGCAGACGAATGCATAAATGGACTGATACCTGTCGTGGCTTGAGAAAAGCCTGGACCAGTTTCTGTTTACTCAGAGCTTTGTCTTGTGGCAGAAAAACTCTGTACATTGGTGTCCAGGATCACAACGAGAAACTGGAGATGCTGCGACAGCTGAAGGTTGGATTTCTGAAAATTGATTATCCATCCATGTTCTACCAACACATTGTATGTTAATAGAGCATGCTCCTGGAGAATGAGATCGGATGGAGCCTTGAGGAGGAGGTCGTCTAGGTATGGTATTATTGTGATTCCCAATGATCTGAGGTGAGCAATCATCACTGACATGACCTTAGTAAACAATCTGGGTGCCGTGGACAGTCCGAATGGTAAGGCTCTGAACTGAAAATTATCCTGTTGAATCGCGAACCTGAGAACTGCTTGGTGAGGTTCCCAAATCAAAATGTGGAGATTTGATGGCTAGAGATAATAAAATTCCTTGGGTTCCAGGCTCGAAATCACTGAGTTGAGCGACTCCATCTTGAACCGGTAATAAAACAGAAACTGATTTAATGATTTCAGGTTCAGGATGGGTCTTACCGTATTGTCTGGTTTTGGAACTATGAAAAGATTGGAATAGTAACCCCTTTTCCGTTGACTCCGTGGTACCGCCATTAGCACAGCTGATTCTACTAAGGTTCATATTGCACCTTGAAGGGTTAAACGTTTGTCCAAGAAGGATGGGAAGACTTGTGGTAAAATATTTATTTGGCGGTAAAACTTTGAAATCTAACTTGTACCCTTGAGATGATGTTGCGAATCCACGCATTGTCGGATATTCTGAACCAGATATCCTGAAAATTTTGAAGCCGCGCTCCCACCGTACCCGAGCCCCGGTGGGAAGGGAGACAGTCATGCCACGTTCTTTTCTGTAGGCTTTGGGTCTTGACGAGCAGCGATTGGTTGCTTGCCACGACCTCTACCTCGCAAGGGTGTAGCTCTTCCGCTTCCTCTATAAGGTAGAGTGGAACGAAAGGATCGAAATGAGGTTCCAGTATAAGAGCGTTTAGACAGTGTTGGAAGGGTCGGTAAGAATGTAGATTTACCACCCATAGCTTGTAGAATTAACGTGTCTAGTTCTTTTCCAAAAAGAATGTCACCTGAAAACTGCCTCTGCCGCTCTTTTTGACTCCGTGTCTACTTGCCATGACCTCAGCCAAAGGGCTCTTCTGGCTGCAATAGTTGCTGCTGAGATCCTCGAGTTAACTTGTCCGATATCTCTAGCCGCTTCTCCCAAGTACATAGTTGATTCTTTAATGTGTTCCGCTTGGATAACTATGTCTTCTAAAAGAAACCCCCTCTAGTAAATCTTTAATCAACTTAGTGGCCCAATGCTCCACTGCCTTGTTCACCCAGGAAATCACAGAGGTTGATCTAAGTGCAACCCCAGCGGCCGAATAGATGGACTTCAACATGGTGTCCAACTTCCTGTCAGAATAGTCTTTCAAAGAAGTTGCTCCCGGAACAAGTAATGCAGTTTTCTATGACAACCTTGAGAGAGAGGAGTCCACTCAAGGTGACTGCTCCCTTTTATCTGTCATAGCCGATGGAAACGGATAAACACTAACGAATCTTTTGGGCATCTAAAATCGCTTGTCTGGGTTTTTTCAAGCCTCAGTCAGCTGATCATCCAGCTTCTTTGAAAAAGAATACTTGACCGAAGAACAGTGTTTTCTACCAAATAACATAGTAACTGGCGACTCCGGTGTTGTAGTCTCGGAAATGTTCAAAACTTGTCTTATAGCTAAAAATAAGAATTTACTTACCGATAATTCTATTTCTCGTAGTCCGTAGTGGATGCTGGGGACTCCGTCAGGACCATGGGGAATAGCGGCTCCGCAGGAGACAGGGCACAAAAATAAAGCTTTAGGATTAGGTGGTGTGTACTGGCTTCTCCCCCTATGACCCTCCTCCAAGCCTCAGTTAGGATACTGTGCCCGGACGAGCGTACACAATAAGGAAGGATATTGAACCCCGGGTAAGACTCATACCAGCCACACCAATCACACCGTATAACTTGTGATCTGAACCCAGTTAACAGTATGACAAACGTAGGAGCCTCTGAACAGACGGCTCACAACAAATAACCCGATTTTTTTTTGTAACAATAACTATGTACAAGTATTGCAGACAATCCGCACTTGGGATGGGCGCCCAGCATCCACTACGGACTACGAGAAATAGAATTATCGGTAAGTAAATTCTTATTTTCTCTAACGTCCTAAGTGGATGCTGGGGACTCCGTCAGGACCATGGGGATTATACCAAAGCTCCCAAACGGGCGGGAGAGTGCGGACGACTCTGCAGCACCGAATGAGAGAACTCAAGGTCCTCCTCAGCCAGGGTATCAAATTTGTAGAATTTTGCAAACGTGTTTGCCCCTGACCAAGTAGCAGCTCGGCAGAGTTGTAATGCCGAGACTCCCCGGGCAGCCGCCCAGGATGAGCCCACTTTCCTTGTGGAATGGGCCTTGACAGATTTAGGTTGTGGCAAGCCTGCCACAGAATGTGCAAGTTGAATTGTGCTACAAATCCAACGAGCAATCGTCTGCTTAGAAGCAGGAGCACCCATCTTGTTGGGTGCATACAATATAAGCAGTGAGTCAGACTTTCTGACTCCCGCCGTTCTTGAAATATATATTTTCAATGCCCGGACCACGTCCAACAACTTGGAATCCTCCAACTCGTTAGTAGCCGCAGGCACCACAATAGGCTGGTTCAGGTGAAACGCTGACACCACCTTAGGCAGAAAATGAGGACGCGTCCGCAGTTCTGCCCTGTCCGTATGGAAAATCAGATATGGGCTCTTATATGATAAAGCCGCCAATTCTGATACTCTCCTGGCTGAAGCCAGGGCCAGTAGCATGGTTACTTTCCATGTAAGATACTTCAGCTCCACCGATTTGAGCGGCTCAAACCAATGGGATTTGAGAAAATCCAAGACTACATTAAGATCCCACGGTGCCACTGGGGGCACAACCGGGGGCTGTATATGTAGTACTCCTTTTACAAAAGTCTGGACTTCAGGAACTGAAGCCAATTCTTTCTGGAAGAAAATCGACAGGGCCGAAATTTGAACCTTAATGGACCCCAATTTGAGGCCCATAGACAATCCTGTTTGCAGGAAATGTAGGAATCGACCCAGTTGAAATTCCTCCGTGGGGGCCTTCCTGGCCTCACACCACGCAACATATTTTCTCCAAATGCGGTGATAATGTTGTGCAGTCACCTCCTTCCTGGCTTTTACCAGTGTAGGAATGACCTCTTCCGGAATGCCTTTTTCCTTTAGAATTCGGCGTTCAACCGCCATGCCGTCAAACGCAGCCGCGGTAAGTCTTAGAATAGACACGGTCCCTGCTGAAGCAGGTCCCGTCTTAGAGGTAGAGGCCACGGATCCTCCGTGAGCATCTCTTGAAGTTCCGGGTACCAAGTTCTTCTTGGCCAATCCGGAGCCACTAGTATCGTTCTTACTCCCTTTTGCCGTATAATTCTCAGTACTTTTGGTATGAGAGGCAGAGGAGGGAACACATACACTGACTGGAACACCCACGGTGTTACCAGAGCGTCCACAGCTATTGCCTGAGGATCTCTTGACCTGGCGCAATACCTGTCCAGTTTTTTGTTGAGGCGAGACGCCATCATATCCACCATTGGTTTTTCCCAACGGTTCACAATCATGTGGAAGACTAATGTATGAAGTCCCCACTCTCCCGGGTGTAGATCGTGTCTGCTGAGGAAGTCTGCTTCCCAGTTGTCCACTCCCGGAATGAATACTGCTGACAGTGCTATCACATGATCTTCCGCCCAGCGAAGAATCCTTGCAGCTTCTGCCATTGCTGTCCTGCTTCTTGTGCCGCCCTGTCTGTTTACGTGGGCGACTGCCGTGATGTTGTCCGACTGGATCAACACCGGCTGACCCTGAAGCAGGGGTTTTGCCAGACTTAGAGCATTGTAAATCGCTCTTAGCTCCAGTATATTTATGTGAAGAGACATCTCCAGGCTTGACCATACTCCCTGGAAGTTTCTTCCTTGTGTGACCGCTCCCCAGCCTCTCAGACTGGCATCCGTGGTCACCAGGACCCAGTCCTGTATGCCGAATCTGCGGCCCTCTAACAGATGAGCACTCTGCAACCACCACAGAAGAGACACCCTTGTCCGTGGCGATAAGGTTATCCGCTGATGCATCTGCAGATGCGATCCGGACCATTTGTCCAGCAGATCCCACTGAAAAGTTCGTGCGTGGAATCTGCCGAATGGAATCGCTTCGTAAGAAGCCACCATCTTTCCCAGGACTCTTGTGCATTGATGCACAGACACTGTCCCTGGTTTTAGGAGGTTCCTGACAAGTTCGGATAACTCCCTGGCTTTCTCCTCCGGAAGAAACACATTTTTCTGAACCGTGTCCAGAATCATTCCCAGGAACAGCAGACGTGTTGTCGGGGTCAACTGAGATTTTGGAAAATTCAGAATCCACCCGTGTTGTTGCAGCACTACTTGGGTTAGTGCTACTCCGTCCTCCAGCTGTTCTCTGGACCTTGCCCTTATCAGGAGATCGTCCAAGTAAGGGATAATTAATACGCCTCTTCTTCGCAGAAGAATCATCATTTCGGCCATTACCTTGGTAAAGACCCGAGGTGCCGTGGACAATCCAAACGGCAGCGTCTGAAACTGATAATGACAGTTTTGCACCACGAACCTGAGGTACCCTTGATGTGAAGGGCAAATTGGGACATGCAGGTAAGCATCCTTTATGTCCAGGGACACCATAAAGTCCCCTTCTTCCAGATTCGCTATCACTGCTCTGAGTGACTCCATCTTGAACTTGAATTTTTGTATGTACAGGTTCAAAGATTTCAGATTTAGAATAGGTCTTACCGAGCCGTCCGGCTTCGGTACCACAAATAGCGTGGAGTAATACCCCTTTCCCTGTTGTAGGAGGGGTACCTTGACTATCACCTGCTGAGCAAACAGCTTGTGAATGGCTTCCAATACCGTCGCCCTGTCTGAGGGAGACGTTGGCAAAGCAGACTTTAGGAACCGGCGAGGGGGAGACTTCTCGAATTCCAACCTGTAACCCTGAGATACTACCTGCAGAATCCAGGGGTCCACCTGTGAGCAAGCCCACTGTGCGCTGAAATTCTTGAGTCGACCCCCCACCGTTCCTGAGTCCGCTTGTAAGGCCCCAGCGTCATGCTGAGGGCTTTGCAGAACCCTGGGAGGGCTTCTGTTCCTGGGCAGGGGCTGCTTGCTGCCCTCTCTTACCCCTTCCTCTGCCCCGAGGCAGATATGACTGTCCTTTTGTCCGCTTGTTCTTATAGGAACGAAAGGACTGCGGCTGAAAAGACGGTGTCTTTTTCTGTTGGGAGAGGGTCTGAGGTAAAAAAGTGGATTTTCCGGCAGTTGCCGTGGCCACCAGATCCGATAGACCGACGCCAAATAATTCCTCCCCTTTATACGGCAATACTTCCATATGTCGTTTGGAATCCGCATCACCTGACCACTGTCGCGTCCATAAACTCCTTCTGGCAGATATGGACATCGCATTTACTCTCGATGCCAGAGTGCAAATATCTCTCTGCGCATCTCGCATATAAAGGAAAGCATCCTTTAATTGCTCTATAGTCAATAAAATACTGTCCCTATCCAGGGTATCAATATTTTCAGTCAGGGAATCCAACCAGACGACCCCAGCACTGCACATCCAGGCTGAGGCGATGGCCGGTCGCAGTATAACACCAGTATGTGTGTATATACTTTTTAGGGTGGTTTCCAGTCTCCTATCCGCTGGATCCTTGAGGGCGGCCGTATCAGGAGACGGTAACGCCACTTGTTTTGATAAGCGTGTGAGCGCCTTATCCACCCTAGGGGGTGTTTCCCAGCGCGCCCTAACCTCTGGCGGGAAAGGGAATAATGCTAATAACTTTTTTGAAATTAGCATTTTTCTATCTGGGTTAACCCACGCTTCATCACATACATCATTTAATTCCTCTGATTCAGGAAAAACTACAGGTTGTTTTTTCACCCCCCACATAATACCCCTTTTTGTGGTACTTGCAGTATCAGAGATATGCAAAGCCTCCTTCATTGCCGTGATCATATAACGTGTGGCCCTACTTGAAAATACGTTTGTTTCATCACCGTCGACACTAGATTCAGTGTCTGTGTCTGGGTCTGTGTCGACCGACTGAGGTAAAGGGCGCTTTACAGCCCCTGACGGTGTCTGAGACGCCTGGGCAGGTACTAACTGGTTTGCCGGCCGTCTCATGTCGTCAACTGATTTTTGTAATGTGCTGACATTATCACGTAATTCCATAAACAAAGCCATCCATTCCGGTGTCGACTCCCTGGGGGGTGACATCACCATTATCGGCAATTGCTCTGCCTCCACGCCAACATCGTCCTCATACATGTCGACACACGTACCGACACACAGCAGACACACAGGGAATGCTCTTATCGAAGACAGGACCCCACTAGCCCTTTGGGGAGACAGAGGGAGAGTTTGCCAGCACACACCCAAGCGCTATAATATATATGGGAACAACCTTATATAAGTGTTGTTCCTTATAGCAGCTTAAATATATCCAATATATCGCCAAAAAATGCCCCCCCTCTCTGTTTTACCCTGTTTCTGTAGTGCAGTGCAGGGGAGAGTCCTGGGAGCCTTCCTCACAGCGGAGCTGAGCAGGAAAATGGCGCTGTGTGCTGAGGAGAATAAGCCCCGCCCCCTATTTCGGCGGGCTTTCCTCCCGTAGATTTAGATAACTGGCATGGGTTAAATACATACATATAGCCTTAATGGCTATATGTGATGTATTCTTTTGCCTTAAGGTATTAAAATATTGCTGCCCAGGGCGCCCCCAGCAGCGCCCTGCACCCTCCGTGACCGCTTGGTGTGAAGTGTGTGACAACAATGGCGCACAGCTGCAGTGCTGTGCGCTACCTTCATGAAGACTGAAGAGCCTTCTGCCGCCTGTTTCCGGACCTTCAATCTTCAGCATCTGTAAGGGGGGTCGGCGGCGCGGCTCCGGGACGAACCCCAGGGTGAGACCTGTGTTCCGACTCCCTCTGGAGCTAATGGTGTCCAGTAGCCTAAGAAACCAATCCATCCTGCACGCAGGTGAGTTGAAATTCTCTCCCCTAAGTCCCTCGATGCAGTGAGCCTGTTGCCAGCAGGACTCACTGAAAATAAAAAACCTAAAAAACTTTTTCTAAGCAGCTCTTTAAGAGAGCCACCTAGATTGCACCCTGCTCGGACGGGCACAAAAACCTAACTGAGGCTTGGAGGAGGGTCATAGGGGGAGGAGCCAGTACACACCACCTAATCCTAAAGCTTTATTTTTGTGCCCTGTCTCCTGCGGAGCCGCTATTCCCCATGGTCCTGACGGAGTCCCCAGCATCCACTCAGGACGTTAGAGAAATAAGAGGCTCAACCCCATGAGAAGGTTCGTCATCTGCGTCTAATTTCGGCCAACTCACGATCTTCCTCCTCAGCTTCATCCTGAGAGAGAGAGAGAGAGAGAGAGAGAGAGAGAGAGAGAGAGAGAGAGAGAGAGAGAGAGAGAGAGAGAGAGAGAGAGAGAGAGAGAGAGAGAGAGAGAGAGAGAGAGAGAGAAGTTCTTCACCGGATTCATCGGACTGAAGAATTAAGGGCACTGGACGTTTCTTAGTTTTGGACACGGTCTGTGGCTGTTTACTGGTCAAGACCAAACGTTTTGTGAGACCCTCTACCAACCTGGCTAATCCTGACACCCAAGGTGGTTCTGTAGTAATAGAAAGTACATCATTTTGAGGAATCTCCCTAACCGTCTCACGAGTCTTCCGTAAAGCAGCCACCTCAGTATGTAATTGTGAGATGGTTCTTGTTAGCGCTACCGCCCAGGGAGGAAAATTAGCGTCTTGGGACGGGATAACGAATGTAACCTCCAAAGCACATGCCTCACACAGGGAGGAATCGTCCGTGTTAGCTTTTTTGTTACACTTCGCACAGACAAACATTTTTTGTGACACCTTATTTGCCGGTCCCTTGCCTGCCATTGTAAAGACGCATCCAATTTTCCACCAGCACTCTCAATGAGAGAGAGAGAGAGAGAGAGAGAGAGAGAGAGAGAGAGAGAGAGAGAGAGAGAGAGAGAGAGAGAGAGAGAGAGAGAGAGAGAGAGAGAGGGCGAGACAGAAGGATAGAGTATGGATGGTGTAATGGTTAGCATTACTGCCTCACAGCACTGAGGTCATGTTGTTCGATTCCCACCATGGCCCTAACTGTGCGGAGTTTGTATATTCTCCCCGTACTTGTGTGGGTTCTCTCTGGGTACTCCGGTTTCCTGTCCACTCCCGGAATGAACACTGCTGACAGTGCACTTACATGATTCTCCACCCAGCGAAGAATCCTGGTGGTTTCCGCCATTGCCGCTCTGCTCCTTCTGCCGCCTTGGCGGTTTACATGAGCCACTGCGGTGATGTTGTCTGACTGGATCAGAACTGGCTGGTCGCGAAGTAAGGCCTCCGCTTGACGTAGGGCGGTGTATATGGCCCTTAGTTCCAGGATGTTGATGTGCAGACAAGTCTCTTGACTTGACCAAAGACCCTGGAAATTTCTTCCCTGTGTGACTGCTCCCCAACCGCGGAGGCTTGCGTCCGTTGTCACCAGGATCCAATCCTGAATGCCGAATTTGCGGGCCTCGAGAAGGTGAGCACTCTGCAGCCACCACAGTAGTGACACCCTGGCCCTGTGGGACCGGGTGATCAACCGATGCATCTGTAGATGTGATCCGGACCACTTGTCCAACAGATCCCATTGGAAAGTCCTCGCATGGAACCTGCCAAAGGGAATGGCCTCGTATGAGGCCACCATCTTTCCCAGGACTCGAGTGCAATGATGCACGGACACCTGTCCTGTTTTCAAAAGGTTCCTGACCAGAGTCATAAGTTCCTGGGCTTTTTCTATCGGAAGATAAACCCTTTTCTGGGTCGTGTCCAGAATCATGCACAAGAAGGGCAGACGAGTCGTAGGAACCATCTGCGACTTTGGGATATTGAGAATCCAGCCGTGTTGCTGTAACACTTTCAGTGAAAGAGATACGCTGTTCAGCAACTGCTCTCTTGATCTCGCTTTTATGAGGAGATCGTCCAAGTACGGGATAATTGTGACACCCTGCTTGCGCAGGAGCACCATCATTTCCGCCATTACCTTGGTGAAAATCCTCGGAGCCGTTGAGAGACCAAACGGCAACGTCTGAAATTAGTAATGACAGTCCTGTACCGCAAATCTTAGGAACGCCTGATGAGGTGGATAAATGGGGACATAAAAGTATGCATCCTTTATGTCCAGTGACACCATAAAATCCCCCCCTTCCAGGCTGGCTATGACCGCTCTTAGCGATTCCATCTTGAACTTGAACCTCTTCAAGAATAGGTTCAGAGATTTTAAATTCAATATGGGTCTGACCGAACCGTCAGGTTTCGGAACCACAAACATGGTCGAATAATACCCCCTTCCCTGTTGAAGGAGGGGAACCTCGACCAACACCTGCTGAAGAT
This sequence comes from Pseudophryne corroboree, assembly GCF_028390025.1. Classification (NCBI taxonomy): domain Eukaryota; kingdom Metazoa; phylum Chordata; class Amphibia; order Anura; family Myobatrachidae; genus Pseudophryne; species Pseudophryne corroboree. Next base: position 308,414,056 of record NC_086450.1, read on the forward strand.
ACAATTATTGTATTGCATTTAACACTATCTCCCTCTCTAGGGGCGAAGACGGTAGAGCCGATTTGAAAAACCGGCAAGGAGGCACCTCTTCGAATTCCAGCTTGTAACCCTGAGACACAATTTCTATTGCCCAGGGATCCACCTGGGAGTGAACCCACATGTGGCTGAAATTCCGAAGACGCACCCCCACTGGCCCCGACTCCGCCAGTGGAACCCCAGCGTCATGCGGTGGATTTTGCAGAGGCCGGGGAGGACTTCTGTTCCTGGGAACTAGCTGTATTGTGCAGCTTCTTTCCTCTGCCCCTCCCTCTGGCAAGAAAGGACGCACCTCGGACTTTCTTGTTTCTTTGTGAACGAAAGGACTTCATTTGATAATTTGGTGCTCTCTTAGTCTGTGAGGGAACATAAGGCAAAAAATTTGACTTTCCAGCCGTAGCTGTGGAGACCAGGTCCGATAGACCTTCACCGAACAATTCCTCACCCCTGTAAGGTAAAACCTCCATATGCCGTTTTGAGTCGGCATCACCTGTCCATTGCCAAGTCCACAGGACCCTTCTGGCAGAAATCGACATAGCGTTTATTCTAGAACCCAGCAGACTAATGTCTCTTTGAGCATCTCTCATATTAAGGACAGCGTCTTTAATATGCCCCAGGGTCAATAAAACAGTATCCCTATCTAGGGTATCAAACTCCTCTGATAAAGGTATCAGTCCATGCCGCTACTGCACTACACACCCAGGCCGACGCGATTGCCGGTCTGAGCAAGGTACCTGAATGTGTATAAATGGACTTCAGGGTACCCTCCTGTTTGCGATCAGCAGCATCCTTGAGGGTAGCTGTATCCTGGGACGGCATGGCTACCTTTTTGGATAAGCTAATTAAAGCTTTGTGCACCCTAGGGGAGAATTCCCATAGTAACCTGTCCGTTGGCGGGAAAGGATACGCCATAAGAATCAGTTTGGAAATCTGCAGTTTTTTATCTGGAGATTCCCGAGCTTTTTCACATAACTCATTCAGTTCGTGTGAGGGGGGAAAAGTTACCTCAGGTTTCTTTCCCTTATACATATATAAACCCTTGTGTCAGGGACAGGGGTTTCCTCTGTGATGTGCAAAACCTCCTTAATTGCTATAATCATATATCGGAGTGATTTAGCCAACTTTGGCTGTAACTTTGCATCATCGTAATCGACACTGGAGTCAGAATCCATGTCGGTATCTGTGTCAACAATTTGGGATAGTGGGCGCTTATGAGACCCTGACTGTCCCTGCGACATAGGATCAGGCACGGGTTGAGACCCTGACTGTCCCAATGCATCAGCCTTGTCTAATCTTTTATGCAAAGAATTATTATCATTTAAAACCTTCCACATATCCATCCAATCAGGTGTCGGCGCCGTCGGCGGAGACACCACATTCATTTGCTCCCGCTCCTCTCCCACATCAGACATGTCGACACACCACACACACAGGGAATGTCCTTTCTGAAGACAGTTCCCCCCACGAGGCCCTTTGGAGAGACAGAGAGAGTATGCCAGCACACACCCCAGCGCTATATAACCCAGGAATAACACAGTAACTTAATGTTAACCCAGTAGCTGCTGTTTATATACTTTTTTGTGCCTAATTATGTGCCCCCCCCCCCTCTCTTTTAAACCCTCTTCTACCGTGTATCAGCAGGGGAGAGCCTGGGGAGATTCCTCTCAGCGTGCTGTGGAGAAAAAATGGCGCTGGTGAGTGCTGAGGGAGAAGCCCCGCCCCCTCGGCGACTGGCTTCTGTCCCGCTTAAAATGTATTTCTTTGGCGGGGGCTCCTACATATATACAGTGCCCAGCTGTATATATGTGTTTATTTGCCAGAATGAGGTCCCAAATGCTGCCCAGGGCGCCCCCCCCCTGCGCCCTGCACCCTACCAGTGACCGGAGTATGTGTAGGTGTGTGGAGCAATGGTGCACAGCTGCAGTGCTGTGCGTTACCTCCAGTGAAGATCACGAAGTCTTCTGCCGCCTGTGAAGTCTTCTTGCTTCTCATACTCACCCGGCTTCAGTCTTCCGGCTCTGCGAGGGGGACGGCGGCGCGGCTCTGGGACGGACGGCGAGGGTGAGATCCTGCGTACCGATCCCTCTGGAGCTAATGGTGTCCAGTAGCCTAAGAAGTAGGACCTAGCTTCAGAGAGTAGGGCTGCTTCTCTGCCCTCAGTCCCACGATGCAGGGAGTCTGTTGCCAGCAGAGCTCCCTGAAAATAAAAAACCTAACAAAAAACTTTCTATCAGCAAACTCAGGAGAGCTCACTGAAAAACACCCAGCTCCTCTGGGCACATAATCAAACTGAGGTCTGGAGGAGGGGCAGAGAGGGAGGAGCCAGTGCACACCAGGAACTAAATTCTTTCTTAAAGTGCCAGTGTCTCCTGCGGAGCCCGTCTCTCCCCATGGTCCGTACGGAGTCCCCAGCATCCTCTAGGACGTTAGAGAAAAGGTAAACAAAGTTTTAAACTGGGAAGATTGTGTGCAGATGATGTATTATTTTCTATGTACTGGGCTCACCACCTGCGTGACTAAAAATGGGGGAGAACGACACACAGTCATGCTCCTACAAACATCATACTGTAGGCATGCACACAAAAGGGGCGTGGGTTTGTGTCAGCTAGGCCACTCCCCATTTTTTGCGCACGCCAAAGGCGCGCGCATGACAGTGGCTCTTTAGCTTCACTACAGATATTTTTGGGCTCTTTGCCTCTGACTGGTTGTCCACCCCTGCATTAAACACTTAACAGTATGAAAAAACAACTTAGCATCAGTCCAAAACTGATGAAACTATAACATAACCCTTATGTAAGCAAAACTATATACAAGTCTCGCAGAAGTAGTCCGCACTTGGGACGGGCGCCCAGCATCCTCTACGGACTACGAGAAAAAGATTTACCAGTAGGTTTAAAATCTTATTTTTTATCTTACGTCCTAGAGGATGCTGGGGACTCCGTAAGGACCATGGTGATTATACCAAAGCTCCCAAACGGGCGGGAGAGTGCGGATGACTCTGCAGCACCGATTGAGCAAACAGGAGGTCCTCCTCAGCCTGGGTATCAAACTTATAGTACTTTGCAAAGGTGTTTGAACTTTGAACCCGACCAAGTAGCAGCTCGGCACAGTTGTAGTGCCGAGACCCCTCGGGCAGCCGCCCAAGACGAGCACACCTTCCTAGTGGAATGGGCCTTGATCGATTTTGGTAACTGCAATCCAGCCGTAGAATGCGCCTGCTGAATCGTGTTACAGATCCAGCGAGCAATAGTCTGCTTTGAAGCAGGGGCGCCAACCTTGTTGGCTGCATATAGGACAAACAGTGCTTCTGTTTTCCTGACTCTAGCCGTTCTGGCCACGTAAATTTTCATAGCCCTGACTACATCAAGGGACTCGGAATCCTCCAAGTCTCGCGTAGCCACAAGCACCACAATAGGTTGGTTCATATGAAAAGATGACACCACCTTAGGCAAGAACTGAGGACGGGTCCGCAATTCCGCCCTATCCACATGGAAAACCAGATAGGGGCTTTTATGAGACAAAGCCGCCAATTCCGACACTCGCCTAGCCGCAGCCAAGGCTAACAACATGACCACCTTCCAAGTGAGATATTTTAACTCCACCGTTTGAAGTGGTTCAAACCAGTGCGACTGAAGGAAACTCAACACCACGTTAATGTCCCAAGGTGCCACCGGAGGTATAAAAGAAGGCTGAATATGTAGCACTCCCTTTACAAAAGTCTGTACTTCTGGGAGAGAAGCCAATTCTTTTTGAAAGAAAATGGATAAGGACGAAATCTGAACCTTAATGGATCCTAATTTTAGGCCCAAATTTACTCCAGTCTGTAGGAAGTGAAGGAAACGGCCCAGATGGAATTCTACCGTAGGAGCATTCCTGGCCTCACACCAAGAAACATATTTTCGCCATATCCGGTGATAATGTTTCGCTGTCACGTCTTTCCTAGCCTTTATCAGAGTAGGAATGACCTCATCCGGAATGCCCTTTTCCGCTAGGATCCGGCGTTCAACCGCCATGCCGTCAAACGCAGCCGCCGTAAGTCTTGTAACAGACAGGGCCCCTGTTGCAACAGGTCCTGTCTTAGAGGCAGAGGCCACGGATCTCCCGTGAGCATTTCCAGCAGATCCGGATACCAGGACCTTCGTGGCCAATCTGGAACAATGAGTATTGTTCTCCCTCCTCTTTTTCTTATTATTCTCAACACCTTGGGTATGAGAGGAAGAGGAGGAAACACATAGACCGACTAACACCCACAGTGTCACTAGGGCGTCTACTGCTATCGCCTGAGGGTCTTTTGATCTGGCGCAATACCTCTGTAGCTTTTTGTTGAGGCGGGACGCCATCATGTCTATCTGGGGCAGTCCCCACTGACTTGCAATCTGTGCGAAGACTTCCTGATGAAGTCCCCACTCTCCTGGATGCAGGTCGTGTCTGCTGAGGAAGTCTGCTTCCCAGTTGTCCACTCCCGGAATGAACACTGCTGACAGGGCGCTTACATGATTTTCCGCCCAGCGAAGAATCCTGGTGGCTTCCGCCATTGCCACTCTGCTCCTTGTGCCGCCTTGGCGGTTTACATGAGCCACTGCGGTGATGCTGTCTGACGGGATCAGAACTGGTTAGTCGCGAAGTAAGTTCTCCGCTTGACGTAGGTCGTTGTATATGGCCCTCAGTTCCAGGATGTTGATGTGAAGACAAGTCTCTTGAATTGTCCAAAGTCCTTGGAAGTTTCTTCCCTGTGTGACTGCTCCCCACCCTCAGGCTCGGGTCCGTGGTCACCAGGATCCAGTTCTGAATGCCGAACCTGCGGCCTTCTAAAAGGTGAGCACTCTGCAGCCACCACAGGAGAGATACCCTGGCTCTGGGGGACAGGGTGATCAGCTGATGAATTTGTAGATGTGACCCGGACCACTTGTCCAATAGGTCCCATTGGAAAGTCCTTGCATGGAACCTGCCGAAGGGAATGGCTTCGTATGTTGCCACCATCTTTCCCAGGACTTGAGTGCAATGATGTACTGACACTTGTTTTGGCTTCAATACGTTCTTGACTAGAGTCATGAGTTCCTGAGCTTTTTCTATCGGAAAAAAAACCCTTTTCTGGTCTGTGTCCAGAATCATGCCCAAGAAGGTCAGACGAGTTGTAGGAACCAGCTGCGACTTCGGGATATTGAGAATCCAGCCGTGTTGCTGTAACACGTTCAGTGAAAGTGACACGCTGTTCAGTAACTTCTCTCGTGATCTCGCTTTTATGAGATCGTCCAAGTATGGGATAATTGTGACGCCCTGCTTGCGCAGGAGCACCATCATTCCCGCCATTACCTTGGTGAAAATCCTCGGGGCCGTGGAAAGCCCAAACCGCAACGTCTGAAATTGGTAATGACAATCCTGTACCGCAAATCTCAGGTACGCCTGGTGAGGTGGATAAATGTGAACATGAAGGTATGCATTCTTTATGTGCAGAGATACCATAAAATCCCCCTCTTCCAGGCTGGCGATGACCGCTCTGAGCGATTCCATCTTGTACTGGAACCGGTTTAAGTATAGGTTCAGGGATTTTAAATTCAAAATGGGTCTGACCGAACCGTCCGGTTTCGGGACTACAAACAGAGTTGAGTAGTATCCCTTCCCTCTTTGAAGCAGGGGAACCTCGACCACCACTTGTTTTAGACACAATTTGTGAATAGCATTTAACAGGGGGAGAAGTCGGTAGAACCGATTTGAAAAACCGGCGAGGAGGCACCTCTTCGAATTCCAGCTTGTATCCCTGAGAAACAATTTCTATTGCCCAGGGATGCACCTGTGAGTGAACCCAGATGTGGCTGAAAAGTCGAAGATGTGCCCCCACTGGGGCGGACTCCCTCAGTGGAGCCCCAGCGTCATGCGGTAGATTTTGCAGAGGCCGGGGAGGACTTCTGTTCCTGGGAACTAGCTGTGTTGTGCAGCTTTTTTCCTCTGCCCTTACCTCTAGCAAGAAAGGACGATCCACGTACCCTTTTGCTTTTATTTGACCGAAAGGACTGCATTTGATAATGTGGCACTTTCTTAGGCTGTGAGGGAACATAAGGCAAAAAATTTGATTTACCTGCCGTAGCTGTGGAGACGAGGTCCGAGAGACCTTCCCCAAACAATTCCTCACCCTTGTAAGGCAAAACTTCCATATGCCTCTTTGAGTCGGCATCACCTGTCCACTGCCGGGTCCATAAGACTCGCCTAGCAGAAATAGACATAGCGTTTATTCTGGAACCCAGTAGACTAATGTCTCTTTGAGCATCTCTCATATATAAGACAGCATCTTTTATATGCCCTAGGGTCAATAAAATGGTATCCTTATCTAGGGTCTCAATTTCCGCTGATAAGGAATCTGCCCATGCTGCTACAGCGCTACAAACCCAGGCCGACGCAATTGCCGGTCTGAGTAACGTACTAGAATGTGTGTAAATGGACTTCAAGGTAACCTTGAGGGTAGCCGTATCTTGGGATGGCAGCGCTATCTTTTTTGATAAGCGTGTCAATGCTTTGTCTACCCTAGGGGAGGATTCCCACCGTATCCTGTCCGTTGGCGGGAAAGGATACGCCATAAGAATCCTTTTGGGAATCTGCAGTTTTTTGTCTGGAGATTTCCAAGCTTTTTCACATAATTCGCTCAACTCATGTGAGGAGGGAAAAGTTACCTCAGGTTTCTTTCCCTTAGACATGTGTACCCTCGTGTCAGGGACATGTGTTCCTCTGTGATATGCAAAACCTCTTTTATTGCAATAATCATATAACGAATACATTTAGCCACTTTTGGCTGTAACTTTGCATCATCGTAGTCGACACTGGAGTCAGAATCCGTGTTGGTATCTGTGTCTCCTATTTGGGATAGTGGGCACTTTTGAGACCCCGAAGGTCCCGGCGACATAGGGACAGACATGGGTTGACTCCCTGACTGTTCCCTAGCTTCAGCTTTGTCTAATCTTTTGTGCAATATATTTACATTAGCACTTAAAACATTCCACATATCCATCCAGTCAGGTGTCGGCGCTGCCGACGAAGACCTCACATTCATATGCTCCCCCTCCTCCCTAGGCGAGCCTTCTACCTCAGACATGTCGACACACGCGTACCGACACACCACACACACAGGGAAACTCTTATCTGAAGACTGTTTCCCCACCAGGCCCTTTGGAGAGACAGAGAGAGTATGCCAGCACACACCCCAGCGCTATATGACCCAGGAAGAAACACAAAATGTTTACCTAGTAGCGCCTTTTATATGTATATGCGCCAATTATGTGACCCCCCCCCTCTTGAAAACCCTCTGTCACCGTGAGTAAGCAGGGGAGAGTCCGGGGAGCTTCCGCTCAGCGCTGTGCTGTGGAGAAAATGGCGCTGGTGAGTGCTGAGGGAGAAGCCCCGCCCCCTCGGCGGCGGGCTTCTGTCCCGCTCAAAAATCTTAAAAAACTGGCGGGGGCTCTTTATATACATGTACAGTACCCAGCTGTACATGTATATATGTATTTTTGCCAAAGGAGAGGTTTATATACTGCCCAAGGCGCCCCCCCTCAGCCCTGCACCCTTACAGTGACTGTCGTGTTTGAGGTGTATGGGAGCAATGGCGCACAGCTTTACTGCTGTGCGTTACCTCTGTGAAGATCAAGAATTCTTCTGCCGCCTCAAGTCTTCTTTTCTTGTCATACTCACTCGGCTTCTATCTTCCGGCTCTGCGAGGAGGACGGCGGCGCGGCTCTGGGACGGACGGCGAGGGCGAGACCTGCGTACCAATACCTCTGGAGCTAATGGTGTCCAGTAGCCTAAGAAACAGAGCCTTGAAACTCACAGAAGTAGGTCTGTTTCTCTCTCCTCAGTCCCTCGATGCAGGGAGTCTGTTGCCAGCAGGCTCCCTGAAAATAAAAAACCTAACTAAAATACTTTCTGACCGGAAACTCAGGAGAGCTCCCTGTAATGCACCCAGTCTCCTCTGGGCACAGTATCAAACTGAGGTCTGGAGGAGGGGCATAGAGGGAGGAGCCAGTGCACACCCATACCGAAAGTCTTTCTTAAAGTGCCCATGTCTCCTGCGGAGCCAGTCTATCCCCATGGTCCTTACGGAGTCCCCAGCATCTTCTAGGACGTAAGAGAAAATTTAAATAAAGTAAAGCACAGGTTCTCAAACTCGGCCCTCAGGACCCCACATGGCTCATATTTTGCAGGTCACCTGTAGATTTTTAAAATGTAACAGTTGGTGATACACAGTGCTCCTGCCAGGTGACATGGAAAACGTGAACCATGTAGGGTCCTGAGGACAGAGTTTGAGAACAACTGAAGTAATATAACGGAGCAGGAGCTCAGTCAGCAGTGACCGGCTCCCTCGGCACAAATTCAAAACTGAGAGATGATGGGGGATAGAGGGGGAAGAGCCTGTTTCACTTCTTAGATTATTTAAAGTGCCAGCTCCCTGTAAGCCACCATCACACTCCCCCCCCACCCCTCTTCCTTGCCCACCGTGTCTTGAAGTTGCGCCAGTGTCCCCTAGTGGATGACAGAAAAAATAAGAATTTACTTACCGATAATTCTATTTCTCGCAGTCCGTAGTGGATGCTGGGGACTCCGTCAGGACCATGGGGAATAGCGGGCTCCGCAGGAGACAGGGCACATCTAAAAAGCTTTTTAGGTCACATGGTGTGTACTGGCTCCTCCCCCTATGACCCTCCTCCAAGCCTCAGTTAGGTACTGTGCCCGGACGAGCGTACACAATAAGGAAGGATCTTGAATCCCGGGTAAGACTCATACCAGCCACACCAATCACACCGTACAACTTGTGATCTGAACCCAGTTAACAGTATGATAACAAAACGAAGTAGCCTCTGAAAAAATGGCTCACAACAATAGTAATAACCCGATTTTTGTAACAATAACTATGTACAAGCATTGCAGACAATCCGCACTTGGGATGGGCGCCCAGCATCCACTACGGACTACGAGAAATAGAATTATCGGTAAGTAAATTCTTATTTTCTCTAACGTCCTAGTGGATGCTGGGGACTCCGTCAGGACCATGGGGATTATACCAAAGCTCCCAAACGGGCGGGAGAGTGCGGATGACTCTGCAGCACCGAATGAGAGAACTCCAGGTCCTCTTTAGCCAGAGTATCAAATTTGTAAAATTTTACAAACGTGTTCTCCCCTGACCACGTAGCTGCTCGGCAAAGTTATAATGCCGAGACTCCTCGGGCAGCCGCCCAGGATGAGGCCACCTTCCTTGTGGAATGGGCATCTACAGATTTCGGCTGTGGCAGGCCTGCCACAGAATGTGCAAGCTGAATTGTACTACAAATCTAGCGTGCAATAGACTGCTTAGAAGCAGGAGCACCCAGCTTGTTGGGTGCATACAATATAAACAGCAAGTCAGACTTTCTGACTCCAGCCGTCCTAACTATATATATATATATATATATATATATATATATATATATATATATATATATATATATATATATATATATATATATATATATATATATATATATATATATATATATATATATATATATATATATATATATATTTTTAGGGCCCTGACAACGTCTAGTAACTTGGAGTCCTCCAAGTCCCCAGTAGCCGCAGGCACCACAATAGGTTGTTTCAGGTGACAACGCTGACACCCCTTTAGGAAGAAACTGGAGACGAGTCCCAGTTCTGCCCTGTTCAAATGGAAAATTCTAATATGGGCTTTTGTAAAACAAAACCGCCCATTCTTTTTGACAATCGCCTGGCCGAGGCCAGGACTAACAACATGGTCACTTTCCATGTGAGATATTGGTCAACAGCATGGTCACTTTCCATGTGAGATATTTCAAATACACAGATTTGAGCGGTTCAAACCAATATGATTTTAAGGAATCCCAACACTATGTTGAGATCTCACGGTGCCCCTAGAGGCACAAAAGAACTGTATATGGAATACACCCTTTACAATCTGGACTTCAGGAACTGAAGTCAATTTTTTCTGGAAGAAAATCTACAGGGCCGAAATTTAAATCTTAATGAACCCCAATTTGAGGCTCAAAACACTCCTGTTTTCAGGAAGTGCAGAATCGACCTAGTTGAATTTCCTTCGTGGAGCCTTCCTGGCCTTACCCACGCAACATATTTTCACCACATGTGGTGATGACGTTGTGCGGTCACCTCCTTCCTGGCTTTGACCAAGGTAGGTATGACCTCTTATGGAATGCCTTTTTCCCTTCAGAATCCGGTATTCAACCGCCATGCCGTCAAACGCAGCCGCGGTAATTCTTGGAAAAGACATGGTACTTGCTGAAGCAAGTCCCTTCTTAGCTCCCCAGGCCCTTAGTCCTCTGTGAGCATCTCTTGAAGCTCCGGGTACCAAGTCCCTCTTGGCCCATCCGGAGCCACTAGTATAGTTCATACTCCTCTATGTCTTATAATTCTCAATACCTTGGTTATGAGAAACAGAGGAGGGAACCCATACACTGACTGGTACACCCACGGTGTTACCAGAACATCCACAGCTATCGCCTGAAGGTCTCATGACCTGGCGGAATACCTGTCCCGTTTTTCGGGCGGGACGCTATCATGTCCACCTTTGGTCTTTGCCAACGATCCACAATCATGCTGAAAAACTTCCCTATGAAGTTTCCACTCTCCCGGGTGGAGGTCATGCCTGCTGAGGAAGTCTGCTTCCCAGTCGTCCACTCCCGGAAAGAACACTGCTGACAGTGCTATCACATGATTTTCCGCCTAGCGAAAAATCCTTGCAGTTTTGTCACTGCCCTCCCGCTTCTTGTGCCGCCCTTTCTGTTTACGTGGGCGACTGCCGTGATGTTATCCCACTGGATCAATACCGGCTGACCTTGAAGCAGAGGTCTTGCTAAGTTTAGAGCCTTATAAATTTGCTCTAAGCTTATTTATGCAGAGAGAATTCTCCAGACTTAATCACACTTCCCTGGAAATTTTTTCCCTGTGTGACTGTTCTCCAGCCTCTCAGGCTGGCCTCCGTGGTCACCGGCATCCAATCCTGAATGCCAAATCTGCGGCCCTCTAGAAGATGAGCACTCTGTAATCACCACAGGAGAGACACCCTTGTCCTTGGATATAGGGTTATCCGCTGATGCATCTGAGGATGCGATCCGGACCATTTGTCCAGCAGATCCCACCGAAGAGTTCTTGCGGGAAATCTGCCGAATGGAATTGCTTCGTAATAAGCCACCATTTTTACCAGGACTCTTGTGCAATGATGCACTGACACTTTTCCTGGTTTTAGGAGGATCCCGATTAGCTCGGATAACTCCCTGGCTTTCTCCACTGGGAGAAACACGTTTTTCTGGACTGTGTCCAGAATCATCCCTATGAACAGTAGACGTGTCATCGGAAAAAGCTGCGATTTTGGAATATTTAGAATCCACTCGTGCTGACGTAGAACTACTTAAGATAGTGCTACTCCGACCTCCAACTGTTCTCTGGACCTTGCCCTTATCAGGAAAGCGTCCATGTTTCCTTTTAAGAAAAATCATCATTCCGGCCATTACCTTGGTAAAGACCCGGGGCGCCGTGGACAACCCAAACGGCAGCGTCTGAACTGATAGTGACAGTTCTGTACCAGGAACCTGAAGTACCCTTGGAGAGAAGGGCAAATTTGGACCTGTAGGTAAGCGTCCCTGATATCCAGTGACACCATATCGTCCCCTTCTTCCTGGTTCGCTATCACTGCTCTGAGTGACTCCATCTCGATTTGAACGCTTGTATGTAAGTGTTCAAATATTTCAGACCTCACCGAGCCGGTTGGCTTCAGTACCACAATATAGTGTGGAATACTACCCCCTTCCATGTTTGTAAGAGGGGTACTTTGATTATCACCTGCTGGGAATACAGCCTGTGAATTGTGTGAGGGGGAGATGTCTCGAATTTCCAATGTACACCTGGGATACTACATGTAGGATCCCGGAGTTCCCTTGCGAGTGAGCCCCCTGCGTACTGAAACTCTTGAGATGACCCCCTACCGCACCTGAGTCCGCTTGTACGGCCCCAGCGTTATGCTGCGGACTTGGCAGAAGCTGTGAGGGGCTTCTGTTCCTGGGAATGGGCTGCTTGCTGCAGTCTTCTTCCCTTTCCTCTACCCCTGGGCAGATATGACTGGCCTTTGCCCGCCTGCCCCTATGGGGACGAAAGGACTGAGACTGAAAAGACTGTCCTTTTTTTTTTTTTGCCGATATGTGATTCGGGGTAACAAAAAGTGGATTTTTCAGCTGTTGCCATGGCCACCAGGTCCGATGGACCGCCCCTTTATACGGCAATACTTCCACATGCCGTCTGGAATCTGCCTCACCTGACCACTGTCGTGTCTTCGTCTGGCAGATATGTAAATCACATTTACTCTTGATGCCAGAATGCAAATATCCCTCTGCGCATCACGCATATATAGAAATGCATCCTTAAAATGCTCTATAGTCAATAAAATCTTGTCCCTGTCAAGGGTATCAAAATTTTCAGTCAGGAAATCCGACCAAGCCCCCTCAGCGCTGCACATCCAGGCTGAGGCGATTGCTGGTCGTAGTATAACACCAGTATGTGTGTATATACTGTCATGATATTTTTCAGCTTCCTATCAGCTGGCTTCTTGAGGGCGGCCGCTCAACTCGCCCTTACTTCTGGCGGGAAAGGGTATACCGCCCATAACTTTCTATCGGAGGAACCCCACGTATCATCACACACTTCATTTAATTTATCTGATTCAGGCAAAACTACAAGTAGTTTATTCACACCCTACAAAATACCCTTATTTGTGGTACTTGTAGTATCAGAAATATGTAACAGCTCCTTCATTGCCCTTAACATGTAACTCGTGGCCCTAAAGGAAAATTACGTATGTTTCTTCACCGTCGACACTGGGGTCAGTGTCCATGTCTGTGTCTGTCGACCGACTGAGGTAAATGGGCGTTTTTACAAGCCCCTGACGGTGTCTGAGACGCCTGGACCGGTACTAATTTGTCCGCCGGCCATCTCATGTCGTCAACCGTCTTGCAGCGTGTTGACATTATCACGTAATTCCATAAGTAGACCATCCATTCCGGTGTCGACTCCCTAGAGAGTGACATCAACATTACAGGCAATTTGCTCCGCCTCCTCACCAACATTTTCCTCATACATGTCGACACACACGTACCGACATACAGCACCCACACAGGGAATGCTCTGATAGAGGACAGGACCCACTAGCCCTTTGGGGAGACAGAGGGAGAGTTTGCCAGCACACACCAAAAGCGCTATAATGTATATAACAACCCTAGAAGGTGTTGTTTCTATATATGCGCTCTTAATATATCATTATATCGCCAATTTATGCCCCCCTTCTCTTTTAACCCTGTTTCTGTAGTGCAGTGCAGGGGAGAGTGGGAGCCTTCCTCACCAGCGGAGCTGATCAGGAAAATGGCGCTGAGTGCTGAGGAGAATAAGCTCCGCCCCCTTTTCGGCGGGCTTTTCCTCCCGGTTTTTTAATAACTGGCCTGGGTTAAAATACATACATATAGCCTTAATGGCTATATGTGATGTATTTATTTGCCAAATAGGTATTTATATTGCTGCCCAGGGCGCCCCCAGCAGCGCCCTGTACCCTCCGTGACCGTGTCAGTGAGCCGTGTGACAACAATGGCGCACAGCTGCAGTGCTGTGCGCTACCTCTCTGAAGACTGTGAAGTCTTCTGCCGCCTGTTTCCGGACCTCCGTTCCGCCGTCTTTCTTCAGCGTCTGTAAGGGGGATCGGCGGCGCGGCTCCGGGACGAACCCCAGGCTGACCTGTGTTCCGACTCCCTCTGGAGCTCAGTGTCCAGTAGCCTAAGACTTCAATCCTCCTGCACGCAGGTGAGTTGCCAGTCTCTCCCCTAAGTCCCTCGTTGCAGTGATCCTGTCGCCAGCAGGAATCACTGATTAGAAACCTAAAAAAAAACTTTACTAAATAGCTCCTTAAGAGAGCCATCCAGTTTGCACCCTTCTCGGACGGGCACAAAAACCTAACAGAGGCTTGGAGGAGGGTCATAGGGGGAGGAGCCAGTACACACCATGTGACCTAAAAAGCTTTTTAGATGTGCCCTGTCTCCTGCGGAGCCCGCTATTCCCCATGGTCCTGACGGAGTCCCCAGCATCCACTAGGACGTTAGAGAAAAGTAATGAATAAATAGGAAAGTGCACATAAAGGGCAAGATTAAATTGTTCTCACCGGAAGCAAGCCCAATGGAGCTATTCAATTGTTGCTGCCAGTAGCAAGCTGAAATTAGCGAAAACCAGTTTGAGCACTCACATGGGACTTTTCACACCGCGCCTAATACTTTAGTCAGGATTAGCGGCTGTAAGAGGCTAAATCCAACCCCTCTGAGCAGAACTAGCATGATAAAAAAAGCACAATTGAAAACCACCCCACCACAGAAGGGATATCGGGCTTGATAAACAATTTAATTCCACCCATAGTCGTGAAGCAGCTGAAAACATTTCACAATCAAAAGAGAAAAAAAAAAAAAACATTACAAAATGTCCAGAGGTAGAAAGAGAACAATATTGAGAGGATAGCCTACACTTACGATCTTTGTCAAACTTGGGAAGCGTTGCCCCACTGGCAGCCATTTCTGGATCTACAGTTTCCAAAAATATTGTCCATGGATTTTCATTGTCACTCAGCTCAATCATCTAAATGACATATGTACATTTAATACAAAAATAATTACAATAGTCAACCTTTACAATATTATGCTGAAATCATTTGCAAAGCACCAAATTCAATGAAGGATCTAGCACAGATAAAATTAAACAGAACAGGCCGTTAGCTGGATAAATTTGAATTTTGTAAATTAATTTGTTCTAAAGTACTATGAATTGTCAAACCATCTTGGATCAGTCCCATTCACTTGGAGGACTGGTGAATACAGAGGAATGGCATAGGTTTGGGGCTGTTAAAACCTTTTTGGAGCCTTGAGTTTTACTTTAACAATGTATATAGGCTTTGCTACTCAAATGTATGTTACTAATTCATATTTTTAACTCCGTAAAAAAAAAAAGAGTTATTTAGGAGAACGGTGTGATCCATTGCCTATAGCAGGGAACGGTGACTGGGCCCATCCCATCCTTTAGATAACACTCAGTGAGTGGGTGGGTGGAGCTAGTATGCCAAACTTACTAAAATCTTCTGCTTTTGTACAGTATTATTCGACAGTAGACCCAAGGTCTTCCTTACATGACAGTTAGCTCAAAATTCAGTATCCTAATGGAAGCAACTCCTTTGCAGGATATGTGATATATTGTAGGTATTTAAAGTGATTTGCTATGAAACCAACTCTAATCTGAAATTAAAATTAGTAAAAAAATAAAAATAAAATAAATTTAATAAAAACTAAGGGGTATATGCAATTCCGGGCGAATTGCGGGACTTTTTCGCCCGTTTTTAAATTCGACCGTCAAATTCCGGCAGGTGGGTGCCGGAACTCGACATATTCAATAAAAAACGAATTAGACAGTCCCGCTGTCGAAAAACGGCCGATTTGACGGATTTTGATTAGATTTTTAAAAACTGCGTGGGGTCCCCCCTCCTAAACATAACCAGCCTCGGGCTCTTTGAGCCGGTCCTGGTTGCCAAAATACGGGGGGGGGGGAAATGACAGGGGATCCCCCGTATTTTAACAACCAGCACCGGGCTCTGCGCCTGGTCCAAAAAATACGGGGGGACAAAAAGAGTAGGGGTCCCCCGTATTTTTTGTACCAGCACCGGGCTCCACTAGCTGGACAGATAATGCCACAGCCGGGGGTCAATTTTATACAGCGCCCTGCGGCCGTGGAATTTAATACCCAACTAGTCACCCCTGGCCGGGGTACCATGGAGGAGTGGGGACCCCTTCAATGAAGGGGTCCCCCCTCCCCCAGCCACCCAAGGGCCAGGGGTGAAGCCCGAGGCTGTCCCCCCCATCCAAGGGCTGCGATGGGGGGGCTGATAGCCTTGTTGAAAATGTAAGAATATTGTTTTTTGCATTAGAACTATAAGTCCCAGCAAGACGGTACTTGGAGAACCACAAGTACCAGCATGCGGGGGGAAACAAGCCCGCTGGTACCTGTAGTTCTACTGCAAAAAAATACCCAAATAAAAACAGGACACAGACACCGTGAAAATATAACTTTATTACATACATGCCGACACACATACTTACCTATGTTGACACGCCGACTCTGGCCTCATCTCCAATGTCGAAAATAAAATTATACTCACCTGATCCAGTGTCCCGTTCTTTTATTATAATCCACGTACTTGGCAAAACAAAAAAACACATTAACCGAACCAGACGGACTGAAAGGGGTCCCATGTTTACACATGGGACCCCTTTCCCCGAATGCAGAGACCCCCCGTGACTCCCGTCACAGAAGGTCCCTTCTGCCAATCAGGAAGCGCCACTTCGTGGCACTCTCCTGATTGGCTTTGCGCGTCTGAGCTGGCAGACAGCGCATCGCACAGCTCCCTCCATTAGTTTCAATGGTGGGAACTTTGCGGTCAGCGGTGGGGTTACCCACGGTCAGCCGCTGACCGCGGGTGACCACACCGCTGACCGCAAAGTTCCCACCATTGAAGATAATGGAGGGGGCTGTGCGATGCGCGTCTGACAGCTCCGACGCGCATACAGCCAATCAGGAGAGTGCCACGAAGTGGCGCTTCCTGATTGGCTGAAGGGACCCTCTGTGACAGTACTCACAAGGGGTCTCTGCATTCGGGGAAAATGGGACCCCTTTCAGTCCGTCTGGTTCGGGTAAATGCGTTTTTTTGTTTTGCCAAGTACGTGGATTACAATAAAAGAACTGGACACTGGATCAGGAGAGTATAATTTTATTTTCAGGTACCCCGGACGTCGACATTGGAGACTAGGCCAGAGTCGGCGTGTCAACATAGGTAAGTATGTGTGTCGGCAAGTATGTAATAAAGTTATACTTTCACGGTGTCTGTGTCCTGTTTTTATTTGGGTATTATTTTTTTTACCCCCGTATTTTGGCAACCAGGACCGGTTCAAAGAGCCCGAGGCTGGTTATGCTTAGGAGGGGGAACCCCACACATTTTTTTTTCCTGATTTTTACACCATTCATTAAAAAAAAATATATATATATATTTTTAAAAATATATAAATAATACTTGTGCCTCCTAAATAGACAAACCAAGTACCTAATCCCTTCTAATATAAATAGATATGCTATTACCAATTTTTTAAAAAACATGTTTTTAAAAAAATTTATTCGATTTCGCCAGCAAAGTGTGGCGGATTGAAAATGACGAATTTACTGTCTAAAAGCACTGTTGTCGAATTTACAATCTTCAATTGAATATACTTTTGTCGAAATGCCGCATTTGAACCATTGCAGAAATGTCGAATTTGACAAATGTCGAATTTCAAAAAGTCGAATTTCAAAAAGTCGAATTTGGAATGGCCGTTTTTTTGGCAAAAAGTACTGTATTGCATTGTCTAATTATTTTTTTGGGGGCGAAAATGTCCCGTTTTTCGACATTTTCGGGAATTCGACCGCAATTGCATATACCCCTAAGACTTTAAACCAAATCAAGAAATCAAGAGCTCTACGTTACTGGACCACCTAATGTTACTCTATAAAATTACATTCATGAAAAGCCACAATCCTTTTAAAGGGACACTATCATCAAAATGCGGAAAGCCTTATTTGATATGGCAGAAGCTGAATTTTCCAGGGTCAACTGGAAAATTAAACGAATACCCAACCCTTCCCAGGCTGGAGAGAAATTATAAAGTTAGTCTTATAACAGAAAGCAGTACTGACTGGTTATACAATTTATCATGTTACCCTTTTTAATGACAATATTTTGATAGGACGACCAGGATCCATTATGGCAGCTGTAATAATGACAAAGACTGAAGCCCTCACTACCCATAAATGATATCCAATACCCTCAGACCACCAAATCAGTTATTCCTCAGAAAGAGGTGATTACCAACTGTCCAAGCAGCCATTGGATTCAGTATAAAGGAACTACCCTATCCCCTAGGAGCAATCATGGGTTTATTAAACAGATTCAGTTTACTACTGGAACAGGAACCAATTGGCTTTTGAGGACTACAACACTACGCAGTTCTGCTTGGTAGGATTGGTTCAAAAAGATATTGGCTGTCAAGCATTAGAAGGGAACGTATGATGAAACCTTAACCTAACCACCCCCTCCACGCAGTTCTGCTTGGTAGGATTGGTTCAAAAAGATATTGGCTGTCAAGCATTAGAAGGGAACGTATGATGAAACCTTAACCTAACCACCCCCTCCCTCACACCCTTATCGTCCCACTGTAAAGGGTAGGGGTAATTCTTGATCCTACATTATACAATGTAAAAAAATAAAATAAAATGAAAGTAAATGAAAGCAAAAAATCTATACAGCAAGAAACTACTGTGCAAGTCTACTAAGGAAAGTGGGTGGCCCGGGACTGTCTTTAAAAAGGAAAAATTCCTGTTGAATAAAAATGGTACTAGATTTGTAGCAAAAATATTCACCCAAATACAACATACATAGTACAGTAAAAATAAAATCAATACAAAAATGATAGTGTCCCTTTAAACTATGAGGTTCGTCTAATAATGCCACACTAATTACATTCAGCACATGAATCCAGAAGAGAAGTCTCTCAATATATATTGAATATTTACAGTTTTGCTGCAATCTGCTTCATAATCCAACATTGCTGGCCTTTTAGTTCCATTGCTCCGAGCCTGCATGGGCCATAACCGAATTTGGTCTTGTGGAAATCCCTGCAAGTGGCAAAAGCAGACGCACATTTATTTTTCAGTCTGGTTACTAAAATGTGGAGAAACTTGTAGATAATGAATAGTGGTTTCTGGAGATCTTTATCAAACTAAACTGTATATCCAACAGCACAGTAGATTGTTTTATTTTATATAATTTAATTCTTATAGTTTTGATAAATGTTTTTAGCGGAGAAATGGCTAAAATTACTGTGGGACATTGAATGTCACTAGTACACAAATGTTCCTACACTGCTTTCCATCATGTCTCATCACCAGGCTGAGTGTGTTGAGTCTTCTAAAATATGGCTGACAAAGACATTGAAAATCTAGAATGACTTATTTTGGTGAATTTGCTTACCATTGTCTGTGACAGATTTTGAACAAATTCAGCCAGCGTGGAGTTTTTTAATACTTTGAACACAGTGTATTTAACTTTTTCTTCATCGTACATGTCATTCCCCTGGTGTCCACAGAACTGGTCCTCTGCCACTATCTGATAAAATTAAACATAAAGGTCACAATTATTAAAGTATTTTACCAAAAAGTAATAGTGAGTCCCTACACTTTCAAGTATGTTCTGGATACATCACTATCAGTTGTGTCCAAACCACATACAAAAATACAAAACTAAGACATCAAACAATATAATTAAACAAGCTTAATAGAGGCAAATTGCGTAAGTTTTGACAGATCTCAGAAAGACTGGAGATTTAAGAGACTCCAGTAGGTTGTTCCAGAAAAAGAGTTTCGGTATTAGAACTCAAAACACCAAAGCTCCGTTCTGTATTTAGGAATGATTACAAGCTTCTGGAAATAGATCTTAGATGATATGTCCTGTTAGATACAGAAGAAAGGAGCCAGATTAGGTATTAACTTTATCTAGAAGATTTTGAAGACAACTGGCAAAGTAGATTCTATTTCTAGACCCTAGAGAAAGTCAGTCTACATCAGATAGCTTATGATGGTTGGGTTTGTGTTAGAAAAGCAAAACAAAAAGGCAGACTGATTCCTATTTTAATAAATTTCAATAATGTCTAACACTAACTGAAGGGGGTGTTCAACTTTTACTACACATGGTCCTTTATTTTTCTGCCTTTCCTATATGTCATCTAGCCATAAATTTATATCAACCAAAGTGAGCAATTCATTTTAAAAAGCAGGTCGGTGGACACAGGAACTAGAAACATTCCATCTGAATGTTGCTGCAGAAACATCCTTCTGGATATAGCACTAATGAACTACACCCATGTTTATGCGTTACCAAATAGTGTTCTTTATTAGTGTAAAATCTACAGGCATTGTACTCCATTCTCAGCTGCTCTAGATTGTGACCAGTATAGGTTTAAAGCACTCCTGGAAAGTAGAGCTGGTTCTAGAGAACTAGAAAATTAAGAGGTGTATAGAAGTAGACCAGTGGAGTTTCCCTACTACAACCAATCAGCTTTTAGCTATCATTTTGTAGAATGTACTTGATAATTGCTACCTTAAAAGCTCATTAATTGCTATGGGCAAACCCTCCACTGGTCTACTTTTCAATGATTGATATATCCTAAATGTGTGTGGTAATGTGATAAGCCAGATACTAGCAAACAATATTGATAAAAGTAATAAACACAAATTAAACTGGGTGTGTAAACAAAACAAATTTTACTAGAAGTGGTGTGTTCCTTTCTTTCATATTTTATTTGTAATCCTGTACATATTTGATAGATTAAGTTAATTTTTTACAATAATAAATTAAGACCATCAGGAAAGGATAAATATCTTATGATGCCTCCCATCAGTAGTAAAGTTCAGTTAAGAGATATTGTCACAAAAAGCAGCAATTCCCAGCTACACATAATAGCAGACATAGCGGACTAACCTGTACTTGCATGTACAGGTGAGCTTCCTGCCGTTCCTTTCTTTTCTGAGCTTCTATCCGCTTCTCTTCCTGTAGCCGCTCAACAAGCTGCTGGGGAATATCATGATCTGTGACCGCTTGTAAAACCTCATCTAAAATAAAATCAAAAATCTAGATAAAACTGTATCCTTGCAACCGTTCCAATGCGTTGCAAACACAAACATAAATAGATGGAATGTTATCTACCAGTATGACTTGCTGCCACTTCTACCGCTCAGTTGCCAAACAGTCAAATTGCATACTTGCATTTCCCATAGTACCACTCCAACAACTTTATGTATGTACAGAGATAGGAGGGTATCTAATTATAGGATATCCAAAAGACAACTGCTCTGCCGAAGGCTATCCAATTAACCCCAATAAGGAACCTGCTGCTTATCGGGGATTTTCTTTCTCCTGAGACTAAATCAAATCCCTGAAAGTAGCATGCTGTGGCCGGCTAAAACACACAGGTTTCACTGAACCTGTATGTTTCCGTGAGAAAATGCGCACCAAATGTTTTATCGAGTGTTAACTGGACACCCCCCCCCCCACCACCAAAGTTTTGGTTAATAATAGGATTTCAAATACCTACCGGTAAATCCTTTTCTCATAGTCCATAAGGGATATTGTGGACAGATTAGTACGATGGGGTATAGATGAGTCCAAAGGAGCCAGTGCACTTAAAATTTCTTCAACTGGGTGTACTGGCTCCTCCAGGTCAGTTATAGGTAAGTGTGCCCGAAGGAGAATGATCTACTTGAGAGAAGGAACATAACAATAAGTGTGGTGAGATTTACACACCAGCACACCATAACATGCCTGGGCCAGCAACAGCTGGCAACAGGAACAGCAACAGCTGAACAGGTAACACAACGGAGAACCTGCAGAAAGTCCCCCGCACAGAGGCGGGCGCCCAATATCCCTTATGAACAAAGAGAAAAGGATTTACCGGTAGGTATTTAAAAACGAGTTTTATGGTAAGAACTTACCTTTGTTAAAACTCTTTCTGCGAGGTACACTGGGCTCCACAAGGAATGGACAATGGGGTGTAGAGTAGGATCTTGATCCGAGGCACCAACAGGCTCAAAGCTTTGACTGTTCCCAGAATGCATAGCGCCGCCTCCTATATCACCCCGCCTCCCTGCACAGGATCTCAGTTTTTAGTTAACCAGCCCAATGCAGTAGCAGGAAGAGAGACGACAACGGTTAGTAGCCACAACACCGCATTCTAACAGGAGACGTGTCAGCGGCTAATGCCATACCAACCCAAAGAAGCTAAGTGCGTCAGGGTGGGCGCCTTGTGGAGCCCAGTGTACCTCGCAGAAAGTTTTAACAAAGGTAAGTTCTTACCATGAAACTCGTTTTCTGCTGCGGGGTACACTGGGCTCCACAAGGAATGGACAATGGGGATGTCCTAATGCAGTTCCTTATGGGAGGGGACGCACTGTAGTGGGCACAAGAACCCGGCGTCCAAAGGAAGCATCCTGGGAAGCGGCAGTATCGAAGGCATAGAACCTTATGAACGTGTTCACAGAGGACCACGTAGCCGCCTTGCACAATTGTTCAAGGGTCGCACCACGTTGGGCCGCCCAAGAAGGTCCAACAGACCGAGTAGAATGGGCCTTAATGTGATCAGGAGCAGAGAGACCAGCCTTCACATAAGCATGTGCAATCACCATTCTAATCCATCTGGCCAGAGTTTGCTTGTGAGCAGGCCAGCCTCAACAAAGAGAGAGAATCAGATTTCCTAATAGGAGCAGTTCTCTTCACATAGATACGGCGAGCCCGTACGACATCCAGCACCGCGCCACAACCTCTTAGACTGGCATCTGTCGTCAACAGTACCCAGTCGAATATCCAGAACGGACGGCCCCTCTTAGGGCTGCCTGGAGCAGCCCCTCTGTTAAGTGCCTGCTACTGCAGCACCAACTACAAAACTGAGATCCTGTGCAGGGAGGCGGGGTGATATAGGAAGCGGCGCTATGCATTCTGGGAACAATCAAAGCTTTGAGCCTGTTGGTGCCTCGGATCAAGATCCTACTCTACACCCCATTGTCCATTCCTTGTGGAGCCCAGTGTACCCCGCAACAGAAATCCTATTTTCTCTAGCATCCATAAGGGATATTGGGGACACATTAGTATGATGGGGATGTCCCAAAGCTTCCAGAACGAGCGGGAACGTGCAGAGACATCTGCAGCACCGCCTGCCAAACTGGGTATCCTCTTTGGCCAAGGTATCAAACGTGTAGAACTTCACAAAGTTGTTCTTCCCCGACCAGGTAGCAGCTCGGCATAGTTGCAGGGACGAGACTCCACGGGGAGCCATCCAGGAAGACCCCACTGATCTCGTAAAGTGGGCCTTCAGAAACTGTGGAACAGGTAAGGCTGCCGACACATAGGCCTGTTGGATAGTAAGCTGAATCCAGCAATAGACTGCATTGAAGCAGGGCAACCCTTTTTCTGCGCATCATATAGCACGAACAAGGAATTTGTTTTTCTGATCTGAGCCGTCCTCTTGACAGATTTTCAAGGTTCGCACTGCATCCAATGCCTCCGGAGGAGTAGAGGTGCCAGAACTGTACGGAATCACAATGGGTTGATTCAAGTGAAATGCGGAGACCATCTTCAGCAGGAACCGCTGCCTAGTCCAGAATGCTGCTCTATTCTCATAAAAGACCAAGTAGGGACTTTTACATAAGGGCCCCAATTCTGAGACACGTCTAGCAGAAGCCAGGGCCAGTAACATCACTGTCTTCCACGAGGTACTTGTCTTCTACAGCCATCAGAGTTTCAAACCAGGAGGACTGTAAAAAGCATAACACCACATCTAAATCCCAAGGTGCCGTAGGCGGCACAAACGGAGGTTGTATGTGAAGCACCCTTTGCAAGAAGGTCTCAACTTCTGGCAGGATAGCCAACTTCTTCTGAAAGAAGATGGAAAGAGCTGAAATCTGGACCTTAAGGGATCCAAGATGTAAGCCTTTATCTACTCCAGTTTGCAGAAAACCAAGGAATCTTCCCAAGTGGAATTCTGCAGACAGACATGTGCGTTCCTCGCACCAAGAGACATACCTCCGCCAGATATGATGATAGTGTTTTGACGTCACAGGTTTTCTGACTTGCAGCATAGTGGCAATGACCTTTTTGGAAAGCCCTTTGTGAGCTATGATGTTCTGCTCAACTTCCATGCCGTCAAATGAAGCCACCGTAAGTCCGAGTAGACCAACGGGCTTTGCTGAAGATCTCTTCTTAGCGGTAGAGGCCAAGGGTCCTCTGCAGACATGTCCTGAAGAGCCGTGTACCACGCTCTTTGGGGGCAATCAAGATTGCTTGCACTCCTTGATGCCTGATCCGCTTGAGCACCCTTGGGATCAACGGAATCGGAGGAAATCGGTAGACCAGCTGGTAAGGCCAAGGCGATGTCAGCGCATCCACTGCGCTCGCCTGAGGGTCCCTGGTTCGCGAGCAATAGCAGCGAAGCTTCTTGTTGAGGCGAGAGGCCATCATGTCGATCTGTGGGCAGCCCCACCTGTCGATTACCTGTTAAGACACCTGAGGGTGTTGTCCCCACTCCCCTGGATGGGGAAGTCCGCTTCCCAGTTGTCCACTCCCGGAATGAAGACTGCGGACAGTGCTCTTGCATGTCTTTCTGCCCAGAAGAGTATTCTTGACACTTATCACATGCAGACTCTGCTTTTTGTCCCTCGTCGATTGATGTACGCCACAGCTGTGACGTTGTCCGACTGAACCTGGATCGCCCGATCCTGGAGCATAGTGGAGGCCTGAATCAGAGTATTGTAGATGGCCCGAAGTTCCAGGACGTTGATTGGAAGTAGGGCCTCCTGGGCAGTCCACCTGCCCTGGAACTGCGCCCCCTGGGTGACAGCTCCCCATCCTCTCAAACTCGCGTCCGTCGTGAGGAGAATCCTATCCTGAATCCCAAAGTGTCGACCTTCCAGCAGGTTGGAAGACTGTAGCCACCACAGGAGTGACATACTGGCCTGGGGTGACAGCTGAATCATCCCGTGCATCCGAAGATGGGAACCGGACCACTTGTTCAGGATGTCCAATTAGAAAGGTCTGGCATGAAACCTTCCAAACTATCGCCTCGTACGAGACCACCATCTTTTCCAACAAGTTTATGCAAAGATGAATGGATACTTGAACAGGTCAGAGAACCATGCGAACCATTTATTAAAGTGTTCTCACTTTGTCCTCTGGGAGGAACACTTTGTGCTACCATATCCAGTAGCATCCCCAGAAACAGGATCCGTTGAGATGGTTCCAGTTGGGACTTCTGCAGATTGAGGATCTATCCGTGGCGAGTCAGAAGTTGGATAGTGCGATCTATGTAGAACAATAGAAGCTCCCTGGAACTCGCTTTCATCAGGTCGTCCAGGTATGGAATTACGTTGACCCCCTGGACCCTGAGCTGAAACATCATTTCCGCCATCCCCTTCGTGAACACCCTCGGAGCTGTAGGCAGGCCGAAGGGTAACACCTGAAACTGGTAGTGATCGTTCAGTAGGGCGAACCGCAGATAGGCCTGATGAGGAGGCCAAATGGGGATATGGAGGTAAGCGTCCTTGATATCCAGAAACACTATGAAATCCTGTTGCTCTAGGCCCGCGATCACTGCTCTCAAAGATTCCATTTTGAATTTGAAAACCTTCAGGTAAGGATTCAAGGACTTCAGATTCAGAATGGGTCTCCCAGACCCGTCTGGTTTTGGTACAATGAACAGACTGGAGTAGTAACCCTGTCCTTGTTGTTGCAGGGGTACTGGAACAATGACCTGGGACTGGACCAACTTGTTTACGGCCAGAAGTAGCGTACCACGCATATTTTTCAAATCTGGTAAGCCTGATTTGAAAAATCGTTAGGGAGGAGCACCATCGAACTCCAGCTTGTAACCCTGAGAGATAAGGTCCCTTACCCAAGCATCTTGGCAGGAACCGTCCCAGATGTGGCTGTAGTGACGTAACCGAGCTCCCACCACGGGATCCCCTCGGGGTGGATGGGCACCGCCATGCTGAAGTCTTTGTGGAAGCTGAACAGGTGCTCTGTTCCTGGGAGCCGGGAACGGCTGTATTCTTAGGCTTACCTCTGGTGCATCTAGCTGTGTTGGAGGCCCCCCTGGCCCTAGATCGAAATCTGTAGGACAGAGCAGACGGGCCCGGGTAGGCACGTCTAGCAGGCGGAGCTCCGGAAGGGAGAAACGTGGATTTCCCAGCAGTAGCTTTGGAGATCCATGCCTCCAATTCACCTCCAAAGAGCCAGTCACCTGCGAAGGGAAGAGATTCCACATTACATTTGGAGTCAGCAATCCACTGATGCAACCATATGGCTCTGCTGTGGTCCTAGCATTAATATTGCCAATCTCTTTAAGGGAATCCCTACCCGTGTCCTGAATGTGATTTAGGAAAGTTACAGTAGTAACTAAGGTCATATCACCCGAAAGACCGTCCTGAATTTGAGTAGCCCAGGAATGAATGGCATGTGTCATCCAGCAACCTGCAATGACCGGTCTTTGAGCGACACCTGCAACAGTGTATATAGATTTCAGAGTGGTCTCAATTTTCCTATCTGCCGGGTTCTTTACCATGATGGAGCCCGGAGCAGGAAGTACCGCCTTTTTAGAAAGGCGAGAGACATACGTCTACTGCTGGAGATTCTATCCAGAATTTCCTGCCTCCAGGCAAAAACCGTTTGGACACCTGATATTTTTTTATCTGGATTTTTCCAGGCTATTTTAAATAAATCATCCAACTCCTTGAAGTCAGGAAATGTGGGGGGGAGAGAGTGTTTAGCAGCTAGATTTGCCACTGCTTGATGCAGTTCCTGAGTTTAATTGGCATTTGCAGTGACTTGAGATGACATATAAGACATCATAGTTTTGATAGACCCCAGCCAGAAGGGCTCTGGACTCTACCCCACATTGTGATCAGCATTTTGTGATGACCGACTACACTGCTCGCATGATATTCAGCCAGATGAGATAGGGGAAAATCTAGCATTACATACACTGCATAACTTCTGTTTTACCATTGTGAAGAGGAAAAACCGGTATAATACATATACAACACAGCCTGAACCACAATACAAGCCTGCCCTATTGCATGTGAGAGGACACACCGGGGAGAGGACACCAGCGCACCCAACGTTGCACAGCCCCAGTGAGGCTGTCAGCGTTTCACATATAAACAGTGAGACTAACGAAAAATCCCTCAGAGGGATGATATTTGTGCACAATATAGCGGCTTTCCCCCTCTTCAGCTGGTACCAGTGATCCAGTATGTGACCGTTATGGAGGAGCTGTGTGAGGCTGCTGCTTAAGCAGAGAAAGGCGCCAAAAAGCCGCTGAGCCCGCTCTGATGTAGCTCCGCCCCCCGCTATGGCGCCGGAGCTACTGTGTAATCTTTATACTGGCCATGTCTCCTAAGTGTATGTAGCCTCACATAAATGCTTGGTACAAAGTATTTAGCAAGTCTCACGCAGGGCCATAGCGGGTCCTCACCCGCGCTTCTGCCGCACCGTGAACCGGGGGACTCCCATAGCGGGTTCCCTGGTGTGTACTCACCACCGATCACCTTCAGGCAACGTTAGGGGTGTGCGGCATGCTGCGTCAGCCAAGGCAACATCCCCCGCTGAACAAACAGCCCCTCAGGACGGTGGTTCTGCACCTCAAGAGTCCGGTGACCGTCCCCACCTAACTCCCACGGTGCAGGTATGCTGTTGCCCAAACAGCATACTGAAAGAAATAAAAGTTTAAAAGAAATTGAAAAAAAAACAAAAAAAAAAACCTCTGGAGTTTACAGTGTGCGCATCCTCTCCGGAGGGCACTTTTTTCTAAACTGACCTGCAGGAGGAGGCATAGAGGGGAGGAGCCAGCACACCCAGTTGAAGAAATTTAAAGTGCACTGCTCCTTTGGGACCGGTCTATAACCCATCATACTAATCTGTCCTTAATATCCCTTATGGATTCTAGAGAAATTTTAATACACCAAATGAACATTATTACATTAGTCTAATGCAGCTATGTACAACTGTATTGTTCTCAACTATACGCTATGGAAGGTAACGCAAACTAGAAATCAAATGTACATACAACAAAATGCTTCACTTTCACATTACGTCCCCAACATTAATGTTTCAAACACGTAGAGCCAAAATGCTTTTATTTTGGGTGCTTGAAATCTCTATGCTGGTGGGAAAAAGACATGGCTGAGGGTTGGTTACATACAACCATTTATAACGGAAACTATTTTATTTTTAGTATTAGGGTATGTAATCAACTGTTAATGGACTTTGAGTTTTCTTTATTGGAAAAGTAAGAGACCTAAACTACACCCTTTAACTTAACAGAAGGAAAATAATTATATAGTGCACCACTCAAGCAGATTTGAAGACACTTACTAAGCTTGGATTCCCTGATATAAACCAGCATGTAAGCATTTGTACAATGCCGTACAGATAAGTCATCATCATGGCCTCCATAATTATGCTCAATAGCTTCCTCCTTTGTACATCTTGAGACAACGTCATCATCAAATTTACACCACTGGAGAAAGAAGAAATACATCTCAAAGATAGGAATAACCAAAGCATGTCAAGTGATTGGCGCCAAAACACTGGCCACACCGACATTTTCCTATAACATTTAACATTGGATGCTATAGCTTAGCATAGCTATTACGTCCATTCCTGCTTACTGCATCACCAAAACATACTGTATCACTCTTTTTCCAAAATTACAGTGACAACTGCCCATCGAGGTTTGGCAGCTTCAGATATGCAATACACTTCTTTATAAAGAAAATATTATGAGGCTATTTTTTGGCTACCAAGTTCTCTGTAAATAAGAATGACTGAAGTAACCTAACGCTAAACAGGCGCAAGCAAGACTACAATGAATCAAAACAAGTTTCAAGACCAGGCATAACACATTTCATGTAAGTTGCAAATCTGAATAGAAAGTAAATTAACATACTGTAAGTGTAAACTATTACTCGGGCTCTGACATTGTTTTGCCTGACTTTAGTATTCTGATGCTTCACATAAAATATTTTATCTGACAAATATTTCCTATCAGATTTTCTTACATTATATATTAGGACCTATTTTTAAAGGTCTGTGTAACACTAGAAGGTTGCCCACTTATCCAGAGAACACTTGTAATAAAGGACAAGGCAAGGATGGCTGGTTTAAACCACCTTCATTTAAGCAAAATGGGTTTAAAAAAACAAAAACTGTTGTTTATGTTATTATACTGTGACTACAGTCATAGCGCCACGAATAAAAAAAAAAAAAAAAGCTTATACTAGGAAATTTGTGTTTTTATTCAAAATGTTAAATGGCTCCATAATTATGCTCATTGCTAATGCTTATCTCCTCCTTTTTAGTGTGTGTTTCTATGAAAGTGATTTTGCATTTTACATTTTGTATTATTTCATTATAATATGTAATAAGTAAGACTAACATTAACTTGTTCTTATTTTCAAATTCATTTCTGAGTGTACTTTGTATGTATTAATATGTTTAGTCTAACATTTATTCAGTTGGAAAAATAAGCTGTAAAAAAATGGTTTTATTGAAAGAAAGAAATCAAGTTAAAGCCTAATAACATTATTAATATTAGAAAGCATTAAACCATGGTTGATCAAGGTATTTTTTAATAAACAATTACATTTTTTTTCATTAAACATTAATGTAAAAAAAAAAAAAAAAAAACTAGTTAAGAAAAAAAATTGTTTAAAAAAAAAAATGTTTTTCTTTTAAACTGATTTTTTTAGCCAACCCTGGGACTAGGCCACTGCAGCCAAAAGAGGCGCTTAAGTCTGCATAAATGTGTATTTTTCAAGGTAATGTTCAAATGCTGCCCCACAAATACCTTGCCTATCTTCTGAATACAAAAGAAAATCACAAGTAATGCGACTGTAGCTAAACTTTAGGGGGCCTAATCAATATTTGGGGCATAACCATCAAAAACACCAATTTTTGGGGGATACCTGCAAATAGGTTACCACCACAATGTTCCTCCATTTTCGACAGTAGCCACAGGGTTAACCCCTATGGCGGTTGCAAAGCCATCAGAATTAAGAAGTTTGGCCCCCACAGACTATGCCATCTGAAGATGTAGCCTTTGGTCAAAAATTCTCAACTATAAAGAGAGGGATCCCCCGCAACCCTCCTTGGCAATGGCTGCTGCACGTGCATGGTCAGTAGACCGCACATGCACTGGCACTGGAGTCCCTATAGATTAGTGAAAATACTGCTGATGTGGTCACTTCACTCCAAACACATAGCAGGAATGGCTGTCCCTGCTTGTGAATATTGGGGCAGATGTATTAACCTGGAGAACGCATAAGGAAGTGATAAACCAGTGATATGTGCAAGGTGATAAAGGCACCAGCCAATCAGCTCCAATATGTAAATTAACAGTTAGGATCTGATTGGATGGTGCCTTTATCATCTTGCACATATCACTGGCTTATCACTTCCTTATGCCTTCTCCAGGTTAATACATCTGCCCCTATGATCCTTAACACATCTGCATGGCACTTATTTCTTATAGGTACAAACAGCGGCTATAAGATATTACAATTATCAAAAACCTGATAATTAATACATAAATCCCTAAGTGTTTAAACTGTGAAAAATACAAAGAAACACTATTTGTCTCAGACAAGATAAACAAATATATTATATGATCTTAGTTACGAAGTTCTAAAATATGTCAAGAAACTTAAGTTCAGTGATTAAGTCAATTGGAAAGTTATCACCACCAAGTATTTCCTAGTTATTATGAGAATCTTAGACAACAATTTAACAAGAGGGAACCAATGGCAGCACGGGGAAAAACCAGGTTATTTTTTAAAGAGTTGTGAAGATACAATAAAATATTACATAAGTGTTACTCCACCACTATGCTAGTATAGTGTAGTTTTATTCAACTGCAAGTGAAAACATTACTGTGGGCTGCCATGTAGAATAAATTACCGATGATTTAAAGCAGCAGTATTTTTATTCATTAACTACCTTTCCATTGCCTTTATCATCCTGATCACATACGTCACTGTATATGCCTCCAGTAGTTATCTATTTCAGAGAAAAAACAATAATTTAGGAGAATATTTGCAGGACGTGGGCTGCAGACTGCCCTCAGTAAATAAGCAGTTTTACCCTTCATGTTCACTAAGTAGCCTTCAAAATCATGATATAGATACCTTAACTGCAGAAACAAATGTTAAAATAGACTGCATAAAGAATTAAACACATTCAGTTGGACTGCTGCTTTAAATTGATTAACTCTTACAGGTCCTGGGCAGTATTGTACACCACTAAGCTAACAATAACCAAAATATTAAAAAAAACTCCCTCTCATAAAGCAATTAGTTCTAGAACACCATGATTCCAAACTTTTAAGTCACCTTAGTCCCCTAGATTGGGTAAACACATACTTTGCCTTCTCCTTTGGGATTCAAATAAACAACATAATGCCCTCCATGGTTGTCCCCACTGTGCACCAATACGGCATGTAGTATGTAGTTTGCAGGATCCTTAACATCAGGCTTTTGCAGGAATTCATCCAGGGGTAATTGCTCTGGAAACTCAAACCTGACAAAACAACAAAGGATTAATCCCAAGCAATGACGCAAACCCGACAAACTTACGGCGTAGAACCGCGAGTACCTCTTCTGATTTTTGGGAACTTGATCAATGTAATTATACATGTACATTCTCTACACTCGAACGCCTCATACAATTTCCACATACTCAACAGTCGAAAATAATATTAAAGAGGGGAAAGTTGAAGCCATCATGTTCTTAAGGTCATGATGGCTCACCCAGTGAACCTGCACATGCCGCAATTCAGAAATCTATAATATAGAAACAAAATGAACTTTGCATAATATTTTAGATTGGTCTAGACCAACCTTACCATACTCATGGATTACATAGGTTATGCATATCCTCCAACATGACCCATTTCATTAGGTACAAAAAGCTCTGTTCCTGGATTTCCTTGACGGTGGTGGCTCCAGAGGTGAGGCTGTAGCATAGTACAAAATTCAGATAGGGGGGCCACACCAACTGCCACTGGTGTGGCTCCCCTATTTGAAATTTGGACTGTGCTGCAGCCCCAGGAAATCCAGGAACAGAGCATTTTGTACCTAATGGAAGGAGTCATGTTGGAGGATATGGTTCCGTGGCTGGTGAAGTCAGACAGCAACCGAACCTGTGTACTTCATGAGTGTCCCGGTTTAAAGGCATATTATGGCAAGCCTAGTTATAGACCACAACAAACAATAAAAATGATGCAGCCTTCATCTCCTGATACAAGCAGTACTAAGATATGTTCTAGGATCTCAGACATTGCTAAATCTTTCTTAATTACCTTAAATCATATTACCTGGACATTACTATATTGTATGGAGCATACATAAAACAAATACACAGAACTAGTATAAATTGGGCCCTGCCAAGTTAATTCTTTGTTGTTTGGAGCCAACATCTCAAGATGTCCGCTGCCCATTGCAACCGACTCTCCTTCAAGAAATCTTCCCATGTACCTCTAGGACACGTCCTGTGAAAGCACTGAGTAATGCAAGGTGTATTAATTACCTGTCATTGATTTTGATATTTTGATCGGTCTGAGGATCATACATGAATCGCATTAGTTGAAGATGTAGGACAGGTGGTAATGTAACAAATTTTACACCTTTTTCTGCCTCCTACACAAAAAAACAAATAAAAAAACAAACACTAGAATTACATAATAAAAAAGGAGCATTATTGTCTTTCCTTTTTTTTTTTTTTTAAATATGGCGTTTATATTAAAATAAGGTCACAAAGCTAAAGATTCCTTGTCAAAAAGAAAGACCCGGCAGGTTTTGGGCATAAACATGTCAGTTCGGTGGGTTGTGGCATGTCTAGCATGGATATTAGAAGAACTAGTGGAAAAAGTAGTTATATGCAACATTCACTATATGTATTTACCTGCAAACCATGTTCCCCAGCATCATACTTGTTATCACCATCTAGCTGTTCCACTGCTACATAGTCAATAAAGGACTCAAAGACTGCAGAAAATGAAAGAAAACATATTACAACTATGACCCAACAAGCTTATCTGTAGTAGTCGTTTCTGAGCTCTGATTTACACACACTCAGAAAGCCAAATAAAATCTATGCTGTGCTGGATGATTGATACAGAGGGCAAACAGTGAATGGATGTAACAGATCTTGACCAGCAATCACTTTCAGTGCAAACTAAACTATTATAAACTGGCTGATCATAATATGGACCAATACAAAGCTTGGCCTAAAAAAAACTTCACAAAGCATGCCAGGGAGCATGGGAAACTTGAAGTATATTTTTATGCCATCCATTAAGGAAATATATGAATCCACATCCCATGTATTACAGCTACACTAGAACGGCAGACTTCATCTGCCTGAAATCTGTATGTACAGATGCTTGTTTACCCATCAGACTGATACTGCAACCACATTAACAGGGCAACTTGTGATCATTCTCGAAACATTTCTCATTCCTGAAGCAGCAGATGCTGGCCAGCTTCCACTTTACAGCATGGAAAGCAATACTACCCACCAACAGTTTTGACAGCCAAATTGATGGGACAATGTCAGTATGCTTAATTACGGACCAAAAGGTGCAGCTCATACTCCTTTACACCTGGGAGCCGATCTGGTACATAAGTACTTTTATATTCCAAGTTGTATGAATTAGCTTTAGCTAATATTTGCCCATTAGTCACTTGCATACAGTATATCTTTCATTACATATGTTAGAATAGCCATTTCTACAAAACAAGCCTAAAATGAGTACTCTTACACAAATTTACAGCAGAATGCTTTTCTTTTTAAACCTAAAACTAGACATATGCCTTAGTGTAATAGCCTAAGGGGATTCGGTCTCTATTTTTAAAGCGACAATGTAAGAAGGAAAAAGCAGGCTGGGTTGACTTTTAAATTACTGCTTTAAAAATACACGCAGATGCACCAAAATCGTGCCCGTATCCCGTAGGCAATTACATAAAGCCCATAGTGGAACATCTATCAATGGGTGATTTTGTCCAGTTGCTACATTATCATAAATACATTATTTCTCAAACTTACATTGCTTGTGTAGCAAAATCACAAGCAATGCTTACATGCTAGCCACTTGTTACTGGCACTAACCTACAGCCCCCTAGAGAACAAACCAGCAACATCCATTAAATGCGCTGTTAAAGAGTGCATGCAGAACTTCTACCAGGAAAATTAGCTCTGTACTAGTTTAAGCTTAGCTTAGGCTGAAAAAAAAATAAAAAAAAAAATATATATATACACAGGTTGAGTATCCCTTATCCAAAATGCTTGGGACCAGAGGTATTTTGGATATCGGATTATTCCGTATTTTGGAATAATTGCATACCATAATGAGATATCATGGCAATGGGACCGAAATCTAAGCACGGAATGCATTTATGTTTTATATGCACCCTATACACAGCCTGAAGGTCATTTTAGCCAATATTTTTTATAACGTTGTGCATTAAAACAAAGTGTGTCTACATTCACACAATTCATTTATGTTTCATATACACCTTATACACACAGTCTGAAGGTCATTTAATACAATATTTTTAATAACTTTGTGTATTAAACAAAGTTTGTGTACATTGAGCCATCAGAAAACAAAAGTTTCACTATCTCACTCTTGCTCAAAAAAGTCCGTATTTCGGAATATTCCGTATATTTGGATATGGGATACTCAACATGTATGTATGTATGTATGTATGTATGTATGTATGTATGTATGTATGTATATATATCTATATATCTATCTATCTATCGGTGTTCTTATAACAATCCCTGCCGATACATGACAAAACTTTGTAACAAATAATATCCTTCACGTCGCAAAAATAGTACTGCGTCATCGCTACCTTCTGCCTATAAGGTAGGTACTTATATTAAATAAGAATAATGTTTCAACACTGTTGATAGGCTTATCAAATAGCACAGATATATGAGAGATCAGCAAAACACTCAGGCTAAAAATAAGAATTTACTTACCGATAATTCTATTTCTCGTAGTCCGTAGTGGATGCTGGGAACTCCGTAAGGACCATGGGGAATAGCGGCTCCGCAGGAGACTGGGCACAAAAGTAAAAGCTTTAGGACTACCTGGTGTGCACTGGCTCCTCCCCCTATGACCCTCCTCCAAGCCTCAGTTAGGATACTGTTCCCGGACGAGCGTACACAATAAGGAAGGATATTGAATCCCGGGTAAGACTCATACCAGCCACACCAATCACACCGTACAACCTGTGATCTGAACCCAGTTAACAGCATGATAACAGAGGAGCCTCAGAAAGATGGCTCACAACAATAATAACCCGATTTTTGTAACAATAACTATGTACAAGTATTGCAGACAATCCGCACTTGGGATGGGCGCCCAGCATCCACTACGGACTACGAGAAATAGAATTATCGGTAAGTAAATTCTTATTTTCTCTGACGTCCTAGTGGATGCTGGGAACTCCGTAAGGACCATGGGGATTATACCAAAGCTCCCAAACGGGCGGGAGAGTGCGGATGACTCTGCAGCACCGAATGAGAGAACTCCAGGTCCTCCTCAGCCAGGGTATCTAATTTGTAGAATCTAGCAAACGTGTTTGCCCCTGACCAAGTAGCTGCTCGGCAAAGTTGTAAAGCCGAGACCCCTCGGGCAGCCGCCCAAGATGAGCCCACTTTCCTTGTGGAATGGGCTTTTACAGATTTTGGCTGTGGCAGGCCTGCCACAGAATGTGCAAGCTGAATTGTACTACAAATCCAACGAGCAATAGTCTGCTTAGAAGCAGGAGCACCCAGCTTGTTGGGTGCATACAGGATAAACAGCGAGTCAGTTTTTCTGACTCCAGCCGTCCTGGAAACATATTTTCAGGGCCCTGACTACGTCCAGCAACTTGGAGTCCTCCAAGTCCCTAGTAGCCGCAGGCACCACAATAGGCTGGTTCAAGTAAAATGCTGAAACCACCTTAGGGAGAAATTGAGGACGAGTCCTCAATTCTGCCCTGTCCGTATGAAAAATTAGGTAAGGGCTTTTATAGGATAAAGCCGCCAATTCTGAGACACGCCTGGCTGAAGCCAGGGCTAACAGCATTACCACCTTCCATGTGAGATATTTTAAGTCCACAGTGGAGAGTGGTTCAAACCAATGTGATTTTAGGAACCCCAAAACAACATTGAGATCCCAAGGTGCCACTGGAGGCACAAAAGGAGGTTGTATATGCAGTACCCCCTTGACAAACGTCTGTACTTCAGGAACTGAAGCCAGTTCTTTTTGGAAAAAAATCGACAGGGCCGAAATTTGAACCTTAATGGACCCTAATTTTAGGCCCATAGACAGTCCTGTTTGCAGGAAATGCAGGAAACGACCCAGTTGAAATTCCTCTGTAGGGGCCTTCCTGGCCTCGCACCACGCAACATATTTACGCCAAATACGGTGATAATGTTGTACGGTTACATCCTTCCTGGCTTTGATCAGGGTAGGGATGACTTCATCCGGAATGCCTTTTTCCTTCAGGATCCGGCGTTCAACCGCCATGCCGTCAAACGCAGCCGCGGTAAGTCTTGGAACAGACAGGGTCCCTGCTGGAGCAGATCCCTTCTTAGAGGTAGAGGCCACGGGTCCTCTGTGATCATCTCTTGAAGTTCCGGGTACCAAGTCCTTCTTGGCCAATCCGGAGCCACGAGTATAGTCCTTACTCTTCTCCTTCTTATGATCCTCAGTACCTTGGGTATGAGAGGCAGAGGAGGGAACACATAAACCGACTGGTACACCCATGGTGTTACCAGAGCGTCCACAGCTATTGCCTGAGGGTCCCTTGACCTGGCGCAAAACCTGTCTAGCTTTTTGTTGAGGCGGGACGCCATCATGTCCACCTTTGGTTTTTCCCAACGGTTCACAATCATGTGGAAGACTTCTGGGTGAAGTCCCCACTCCCCCGGGTGGAGGTCGTGTCTGCTGAGGAAGTCTGCTTCCCAGTTGTCCACTCCCGGAATGAACACTGCTGACAGTGCTTGCACGTGATTCTCTGCCCAGCGAAGAATCCTTGCAACTTCTGTCATTGCCCTCCTGCTTCTTGTGCCGCCCTGTCTGTTTACGTGGGCGACTGCCGTGATGTTGTCCGACTGGATCAGCACCGGCTGACCTTGAAGCAGAGGTCTTGCTAGGCTCAGAGCATTGTAGATGGCTCTTAGCTCCAGGATATTTATGTGAAGAGATGTCTCCAGGCTTGACCACAAGCCCTGGAAATTTCTTCCCTATGTGACTGCTCCCCAGCCTCTCAGGCTGGCATCCGTGGTTACCAGAACCCAGTCCTGAATGCCGAATCTGCGGCCCTCTAGAAGATGAGCACTCTGCAACCACCACAGGAGAGACACTCTTGTCCTTGGAGACAGGATTATCCGCTGGTGCATCTGAAGATGCGACCCGGACCATTTGTCTAGCAGATCCCACTGAAAAGTTCTTGCGTGGAATCTGCCGAATGGGATTGCTTCGTAAGAAGCCACCATTTTTCCCAGCACCCTTGTGCATTGATGCACAGAGACTTGGCCTGGTTTTAGGAGCTTTCTGACTAGTTCGGATAACTCCCTGGCTTTCTCCTCCGGGAGAAACACCTTTTTCTGGACTGTGTCCAGGATCATCCCTAGGAATAGAAGTCGTGTCGTCGGGATCAGCTGCGATTTTGGAATATTGAGAATCCAACCGTGCTGGCGCAGCACTATCTGAGATAGTGCTACCCTGACTTCCAACTGTTCCCTGGATCTTGCCCTTATCAGGAGATCGTCCAAGTAAGGGATAACTAAAACTCCCTTCCTTCGAAGGAGTATCATCATTTCGGCCATTACCTTGGTAAAGACCTGGGGTGCCGTGGACAATCCAAACGGCAGCGTCTGAAACTGATAGTGACAGTTCTGTACCACAAACCTGAGGTACCCTTGGTGAGAAGGGTAAATTGGGACATGTAGGTAAGCATCTTTGATGTCCAGAGACACCATATAGTCCCCTTCTTCCAGGTTTGCAATCACTGCTCTGAGTGATTCCATCTTGAATTTGAACCTTTGTATGTAAGTGTTCAAGGATTTTAGGTTTAAAATTGGTCTCACCGAGCCGTCCGGCTTCGGTACCACAAATAGTGTGGAATAGTATCCCTTTTCCCTGTTGTAGGAGGGGTACCTTGATTATCACCTGCTGGGAATACAGCTTGTGAATGGCTTCCAATACTGCCTCCCTGTCTGAGGGAGACGTCGGTAAAGCAGACTTTAGGAAACATCTCGAATTCCAATTTGTACCCCTGAGATACCACCTGAAGGATCCAGGGGTCCACTTGCGAGTGGGCCCACTGCGCACTGAATTTCTTGAGACGGGCCCCCACCGTGCCTGAGTCCGCTTGTAAGGCCCCAGCGTCATGCTGAGGACTTTGCGGAGGCGGGAGAGGGCTTTTGTTCCTGGGAACTGGCTGTTTGTTGTAGCCTTTTTCCTCTCCCCCTACCACGGGGCAGAAATGAGGCGCCTTTTGCCCGCTTGCCCTTATGGGGCCGAAAGGACTGCGCCTGATAATACGGCGTCTTCTTAGGTTGAGAAGCTACCTGGGGTAAAAATGTGGATTTTCCCGCAGTTGCCGTGGCTACCAGGTCTGATAGACCTACCCCAAATAACTCCTCCCCCTTATAAGGCAATACTTCCATGTGCCTTTTAGAATCCGCATCACCTGACCACTGCCACGTCCATAAACCTCTTCTTGCAGAAATGGACAGCGCGCTAACTCTTGATGCCAGTCGGCAAATATCCCTCTGTGCATCACGCATATATAGAAATGCATCCTTCAGATGATCTATAGTCCATAATATACTGTCCCTATCAAGGGTATCAATATTTTCAGTCAGGGAGTCCGACCACGCCAGGCCCGCACTGCACATCCAGGCTGAGGCTATTGCTGGTCGCAGTATAACACCCGTGTGAGAGTATATACATTTTAGGATATTCTCCAGCTTTCTATCGGCCGGTTCCTTTAGGGCGGCTGTATCAGGAGAGGGTAGTGCTACCTGTTTAGACAAGCGTGTGAGCGCTTTATCCACCCTAGGGGGTGTTTCCCAACGTGCCCTATCCTCTGGCGGGAAAGGGTACGATGCCAATAACCTTTTAGGAATCATCAGTTTTTTATCGGGGGAAACCCACGCCTCATCACACACTTCATTTAATTCCTCGGATACAGGAAAAACTACAGGCAGTTTTTTCTCACCAAACATAATACCCTTTTTAGTGGTACTTGTATTATCAGAGATATGCAATACATTTTTCATTGCTTCAATCATGTAACGTGTGGCCCTAGTGGAAGTCACGTTTGTCTCCTCATCATCGACACTGGAGTCAGTATCCGTGTCTGTGTCTGCCATTTGAGGTAACGGGCGTTTTAAAGCCCCTGATGGCGTTTGAGACCCCTGGACAGGCACAAGCTGATTTGCCGGCTGTCTCATGTCGTCAACTGTATGTCGTAAGGAGCTGACACTGTCACGCAATTCCTTCCACAAGCTCATCCACTCAGGTGTCGACTCCCTAGGGGGTGACAACTGTATAATAGGCAATTGCTCCGCGTCCATCTCATTTTCCTCCTCAAACATGTCGACACAATCGTACCGACACACCGCACACACACAGGGAATGCTCTGATAGAGGACAGGACCCCACTAGCCCTTTGGGGAGACAGAGGGAGAGTATGCCAGCACACACCAGAGCGCTATATATATATATACAGGAATACCACTATAAAGTGTGCTTTTCCCTTTATAGCTGCTGTTAATATAAAACTGCGCCAAATTAGTGCCCCCCCTCTCTTTTTTACCCTTTTCTGTAGTGCAGGACTGCAGGGGAGAGTCAGGGAGACGTCCTTCCAGCGGAGCTGTGATGGAAAATGGCGCCCGTGTGCTGAGGAGATAGGCTCCGCCCCCTTCTCGGCGGCCTTTTCTCCCGCTTTTTGGTGAGTTCTGGCAGGGGTTAAAATACACCCATATAGCCCTGGGGGTTATATGTGGTGTATTTATGCCAGCCAAGGTGTTTTACATTGCTGCTCAGGGCGCCCCCCCCCCTAGCGCCCTGCACCCTCAGTGACCGGAGTGTGAAGTGTGCCTGAGTAACAATGGCGCACAGCTGCAGTGCTGTGCGCTACCTTGTTGAAGACTGATGTCTTCTGCCGCCGATTTTTCCGGACCTTTTCTTGCTTCTGGCTCTGTAAGGGGGCCGGCGGCGCGGCTCCGGGACCGAGCTCCGAGGCTGGGCCTGTGTTCGTCCCTCTGGAGCTAATGGTGTCCAGTAGCCTAAGAAGCCCAATCCACTCTGCACGCAGGTGAGTTCGCTTCTTCTCCCCTTAGTCCCTCGATGCAGTGAGCCTGTTGCCAGCAGGTCTCACTGAAAATAAAAAACCTAAAACTAAACTTTTCACTAAGAAGCTCAGGAGAGCCCCTAGTGTGCACCCTTCTCGGCCGGGCACAAAAATCTAACTGAGGCTTGGAGGAGGGTCATAGGGGGGAGGAGCCAGTGCACACCAGGTAGTCCTAAAGCTTTTACTTTTGTGCCCAGTCTCCTGCGGAGCCGCTATTCCCCATGGTCCTTACGGAGTTCCCAGCATCCACTAGGACGTCAGAGAAACAATGATTTCAAATGTATACCATCACACACTAAGGTTTATTTTAAAAAGACAGACATTGAATACTAAAAATAATGGTAGATTAGAAGCTGCATACTGATTAATATAGATGAGCAGCAAAGTGTTGCTGTACTTTCACAATTAACAGTAGATTCTTCTAGAAATATTATTGTGTAAAGGTATTATACCTTAGTAATAAAATGTGGTACTCACTGTTTTTCTTTCCTTTTATACTTAGCTGTATATCATAATAGTCCTCTATCCGTTCAGACCGGTAATCTACATGCTTACACTGTATGTATGACTGAAAGAAAGCAAATTATTAGCCCCCATGCATGCTTGAATAGTCTACTTTCCATTAAGAAAATGAGAAGGGGGGGGGGGGGGGGGGGGAAGGAAAAATAAAACCAAAAAAAAAAAAAACATACCACCATCTTTCCCCGAAATAATTTTGGAATAGTTCCTTCTACACATGTTCCTTTCATTTTGTTTTCAACATTGTCCAGTAACTAAGAGGAACAGAGGATAAATGAAATGTTATAAACAATTTGTTCAGTTGTCAAATATGTTACAGCCTATGCCATCAACACAGAGCAATTTTAGGCATGACTTGATGTTCACCGCACTATATCAGAAATCTGCCACAACACCTCTACAAAACTAGAGCTGCTGGGAAAAGCCATTTCAAAACCACTGCCAAGGAACACAATGCTCCAAGCTTGGAGGGACAGCAGCAAAAGCCAACACTGGATACTCATTAACAACAACATTAGGCAGTTACATTGAAACAGTCTGCTAATCCACATATAGGGCTAAATATACCTTTACTATATTCATAGATAAATCAGGCAATGCAGAATTCATACATAAAATAACGAAGACCGTAGCTTAAGAAACTGAAATATCAGCATTTTAGGAAAATAGTACCATGCCTGTACTTCACAAATTAAGTAACAGAGAATCCCCAAACACAGAACATTTTATATTAGGACAACTTACCACTCTACATAATTCCTGGACATCATGTTGCATAAAGCTGTCTAAAGTTTCCCATCTAAAAACCAAAAGAAATGAAACAAATGTAAAGATAATACATATCAACAAACGTTGATTCAATGTTAATTTGAATACTATGTAAAGAAATTTGGTTTCTGGATCAATAAAAGCAAGTGAATAAAAAAAAAAAGTTGAAACTGGTAAATGTAGGAAACCAGCATACTGAAACTATGTTGCTCTGCCTAGTGTGGCTCATACCAACATGGTCACCGACAGGACTGCTCAGGCTGCCTAGAATATTACTTAGGGACTTCAAATAGATGATTCAATTGTTTTTACAAAGTAATGGGCGCATGTCTAAGCAATTCAAGTGTTGCTCCGATCGGGCACCCATTACTTCGGACGCGCAGAAAGCACCAGGTTTAGCCGCACTTCCCACATTATGCTCGTCACCTCGGGAGGCTACGGGCAGAATTATCAGAGCTGGCGGTGATTGTACCTGAACAGCAGAACATTTGAATAGCTGCAGACAGTGGCAGGCACCCAAACAGTTAAATCGGCCCAAGAGAGAGGTGAGAGACTAAGTGCACATTTCTTAAAGGATTCAGTGACCAACACTGCTCAACTTGTTACACAAGAAATTGTGTCTAAGATGACTTCAGTACATTACTACGAAGGGCAAGTCAGAACAGGTAATCAACTGCAGATGAACTGACTGCAAATCTCAACCTCCGGTACAGCAAAACTGATCTGAAAAATAATGGTACTTAAAAACTTATGTATTCATTTTTTTATTTTTATTTTAATTG
The DNA here is from genome assembly GCF_028390025.1 of Pseudophryne corroboree. Lineage (NCBI taxonomy): Eukaryota > Metazoa > Chordata > Amphibia > Anura > Myobatrachidae > Pseudophryne > Pseudophryne corroboree. The sequence continues at coordinate 308,456,283 of NC_086450.1, forward strand.
CCCAATATTGCTCTCAAAGTTTAAATTAAGTCTACAGCTGTAGCTATACCTCTAGGTGGGCTCCCACAACTATGTAAATGATTAAAACTGGATTTCATTTTAGCAGAAGTTACACGATTCTATGAATAATTATTTAGATTTAACTATCACATAAGTCGCACCATTATTGCCACATTTAAAATTGACCAGACTGATACACAAACAGGTCACTGGTTAGAAACCCTTTAAGAAAGAATGGTGGAGAGACCGTAAAGTAAAAAATGGAGGATGAGGGTGGGTAGGGGGGTCGTAGATGACTACAATATTAAATATGGTTAAATCTGCAATATGAAAGTCACATATTCCGAGAAATTAAGTCGGAAAATGAGGTTTTTGGTGTGTACAAGCAAAGATAGAATTTGATGGCAGATAAGAACCACTTGGCCCATTTACGCTGACAGTTTTTTTTAACCTTTAGTTAACATTAGCCCTACTTGATCCTTAGTTCTTGTTTAAGGATATTCATATGTCTCTTCCAAGCATATTTAAATTCCTCTATTGACTTAGCCTCAACCACCTTTGCTGGGAGGCTATTCCACTTACTGACTATCTTTCAGTGAAGTGGTTTTCCTTAAATTTCCCCTGAGCCTGAATCCTTCCCTCCAGTTTCAATGCAAATACCTCTCTTCATTAGAAGATAATCTCCCTCTTGTACTTTATGGGGTATATGCAATTGCGGTCGAATTCCCGAAATTGTCGAAAAAGCGGGACTTTTTCGCAAAAAAAAAAAAAAAAAAAAATCGACAATGCAATTCAGTACTTTCCGTCAAAAAAACGGACTTTCAAATTCGACATTTTAAAATTCGACATTTGTCAAATTCGACATTTCTGCAATGGTACAAATGCAGCAATTTGCCAAATGTATATTCAATTGAAGTTTGGAAATTCGACAACAGTGCTTTTAGACAGTAAATTCGTCATTTTCAATCCGCCACACTTTGGTGGGGGAATCTAATAAAAAAAATTTAAAACATGTTTTTTTTTGGTGTTTTTTTTAATTGGTAATACCATATCTATTTATATTAGAAGGGATTAGGTACTTGGTTTGTCTATTTTGGAGGCACAAGTATTATTTATATATTTTTAAAAATATATATATATATTTTTTTTTAATGGAATGCTAAAATCCCGGAAAAAAAATGGCGTGGAGTCCCCCCTCCAAAGCATAACCAGCCTCGGGCTCTTCGAGCCGGTCCTGGTTCTAAAAATCCGGGGGGGGGAAATGACAGGGGATCCCCCGTATTTTTAAAACCAGCACCGGGCTTTGCGCCTGGTGCTGGTGCAAAAAATACGGGGGACAAAAAGAGTACGGGTCCCCCGTATTTTTTACACCAGCATCAGGCTCCACTAGCTGGACAGATAATGCCACAGTCGCGGGTCACTTTTATACAGCGCCCTGCGGCCGTGGCATTAAAAATCCAACTAGTCACCCCTGGCCGGGGTACCCTGGGGGAGTGGGGACCCCTTCAATCAAGGGGTCCCCCCCCAGCCACCCAAGGGCCAGGGGTGAAGCCCGAGGCTGTCCCCCCCCATCCAAGGGCTGCGGATGGGGGGCTGATAGCCTTAGGAAAAATGAAAGAATATTGTTTTTTCCAGTAGTACTACTACAAGTCCCAGCAAGACTCCCCCGCAAGCTGGTACTTGGAGAACCACAAGTACCAGCATACGGGAGAAAAACGGGCCCGCTGGTACCTGTAGTTCTACTGGAAAAAAATACCCAAATAAAAACAGGACACGCACACCTTGAAAGTACAACTTTATTTCACACCTGCCGACACACACATACTTACCTATGTTGACACGACGTTCGGTCCACTTGTCCAAGTAGAATCCGGGGTACCTGTGAACAAAATTATACTCACCTGATCCAGTGTCCAGGTTATAATCCACGTACTTGGCAAAACAACAAAACGGCAACCCGGACCAAACGGACTGAAAGGGGTGCCATGTTTACACATGGGACCCCTTTCCACGAATGCAGAGACCCCCCCCCCCGTGACTGCTGTCACAGAAAGGTCTCTTCAGCCAATCAGCGAGCGCAATGTCCTGGCACTCTGCTGACTGGCTGCATGCGCGTCTGCTGTCAGACAGCGCATCGCAAAGCCTCTCCATTATATTCAATGGTGGGAACTTTGCGTCAGCGGTGAGGTCACCCGCGGTCAGCGGCTGACCGCGGGTAACCCCACTGCTACCCGCAAAGTTCCCACCATTGAAACTAATGGAGAGAGCTGTGCGATGCGCTGTCTGACAGCAGACGCGCATAAAGCCAATCAGGTGAGTGCCACGAAGTAGCGCTTCCTGATTGGCTGAAGGGACCTTCTGTGACAGCAGTCACGTGGGGTCCCGGCATTCGTGGAAAGGGGTCCCATGTGTAAACATGGGACCCCTTTCAGTCCGTTTGGTCCGGGTTGCCGTTTTGTTGTTTTGCCAAGTACGTGGATTATAACCTGGACACTGGATTGAGGTGAGTATAATTTTTTTCACAGGTACCCCGGATTCTTCAGTGACGAGGGGGGCGTGGCAGTCGGCGGGTCAGCAAAGGTAAGTATGTATGTGTCGGCATGTATGAAATAAAGTTTTACTTTCACGGTGTGTGTCTCCTGTTTTTATTTGGGTATTTTTTTCCAGTAGAACTACAGGTACCAGCGGGCCTGTTTTTCTCCCGTATGCTGGTACTTGTGGTTCTCCAAGTACCAGCTTGCGGGGGAGTCTTGCTGGGACTTGTAGTAGTACTACTGGAAAAAACAATATTCTTTCATTTTTCCAAAGGCTATCAGCCCCCCATCCGCAGCCCTTGGATGGGGGGGGACAGCCTCGGGCTTCACCCCTGGCCCTTGGGTGGCTGGGGGGGAAGGGGAGACCCCTTGATTGAAGGGGTCCCCACTCCCCCAGGGTACCCCGGCCAGGGGTGACTAGTAGGATATCTAATGCCACGGCCGTAGGGCGCTGTATAAAAGTGACCCCCGGCTGTGGCATTATCTGTCCAGCTAGTGAAGCCTGATGCTGGTGTAAAAAATACGGGGGACCCCTACTCTTTTTGTCCCCGTATTTTTTGCACCAGCACCAGGCGCAGAGCCCGGTGCTGGTTTTAAAAATACGGGGGATCCCATGACATTTCCCCCCCCCCGGATTTTTAGAACTAGGACCGGCTCGAAGAGCCCGAGGCTGGTTATGCTTTGGAGGGGGGGGACCCCACGCAATTTTTTTTCGGGTTTTTTCCCGTTTTTTAAAAATCGGAACAAAATCCGTCAAATCGGCCGTTTTTAGTCAGCGGGACTGTCGAATCCGTTTTTTATTGAATATGGTCAATTTCGGCACCCACTTGCCGAAATTAGACGGTCGAATTGTGTCGAATTAAAAAACGGCCGAAAAATTGACGCGATTCGCAGCTAATTGCATATACCCCTATATATTTGAAAATTTCTACCATGTCCACCTTTTCCTTTCTCTGCACCAAACTATATGCGTTAAGAACTTGTAGTCTTTACAGGTAAGTTTTGTGTTGTAAACCAATTGCACTTCTTTCTTCTTTGTACGCTCTCAGAGAGTGTGTGTGTGTGTGTGTGTGTGTGTGTGTGTGTGTGTGTGTGTGTGTACATGCAATGTATGTAGAAAAAAAACAACACAAATGCTACTTTAATACAAAATATTGAAGAAAAAACTGAGGCCCTTTGGGTCACCATAGAAACCAGGGAGAAGGACTTTATTTGCATTGGGGTGATCTATAGCCCACCAGGGGCAGGATTTGGACAGGAACCTATTGTTGGACATCACTAAAATGGCTTTAAAGGGAGAAGTGGGAGACTTTAATTTACCTGATGTAAATTGGGAAGGGTCTACTGCAAGTTCAGCTACAAGTGGCAAATTTCTACATTCCTTACAGGGAGCATCTCTCAAGCAATTGGTGAGGGAGTCCACTCGCAAAGACTCAATATTAGATATAATTCTTACAAATGGTGATAAGATATCAGACATATGTGGGTGAGCACCTGGAATCCAGTGATCATCAAGCAGTATGGTTTAGTATAAAGACAGGATCCAACTCCTGTCACAAAAAAACAAAGGTGTTGGATTTTAGAAATGCGGACTTTGCAAAAAAGGGGAGATGTTTAAGTGATTCACTGGTGGACTGGAGGAACTTGGAAGGAGTGCAGGAGAGGTGGGAAAAACTGAAAAGTGCAATACTAAGTGCAGACCTTTGAATCAAAAGGGTTAGGAAAAGCAAAAGAAAAAGGAAGCCAGTGTGGTTCACAAAAGTAGTATCAACTAGTGTGAAAGCAAAAAAGATGGCTTTTAGGAAATACAGACTCAAAATAATAACGACAAAGAAATGTATCTTGACAGACGGAAGAATGCTAAGAAAGTGATCAGACGTGCAAAGGCAGAAGCTGAAGAGAAAATGGCCCAGTCAGTAGATTAAAAAAAAAAAAAAAAAGTTTTGCCCCCTTTAAGTATAAAGGAGAAAATCAAATGGAGGAATAATAAGACAGAGTAAGCATTTGGTGGAGGGAGACAAAGCAATAGCAAATCACCTAAATAATTATTTGTGCTCAGTATTTACTACAGAAGGAGGGATGGGGCCACAGTTAAGTTGCAAGGACATTCATAAAAATAAGGTAGATGAAAGTACATTTACAGAGGAGAAGGTCCTAATAGAACTTTCAAAACTAAAAGTGGATAAATCAATGGGACCAGATGGGATACACCCAAGGATACTCAAAGAGCTAATAGATGTGCTGGATACACCTTGAATATAATTTAACCAGTCACTAAATACAGGTGCCATTCCAGAGGACTGGAAAAGAGCAAATTTAGTTCCACTGCACAAAAGTGGAAGCAAGGAAGAAGCAAGTAACTACAGACCAGTAAGCCTTACATCAGTAGTAGGGAAAGTAATGAAAAAAATATTAAAAGAAAGTTGTGGAATATCTTAAATCAAACAATTTACAGGGTACAAAACAGCATGGATTTACTGGTGGGAGATCATGCCAAACAAATCTTGACTTTTTGACTCTGTGATGAAAATAATAGATCAAGGGGTAGCTGTAGATGTAGCATATCTAGACTTTAGTAAGGAATTTGACACTGTACCACATCACAGACTACTAAATAAACTTGAAAGTGTGGGGGTGGATTATAAAACAGTTAAATGGATAAGAACCTGGTTGCAGGATAGGAAACAGACAGTTGTAGTTAATGGAGTGCAATCTATGGAGGGAAATGGTACCAGCGGAGTACCCCAGGGATCTGTACTTAGTCCAGTTCTCTTTAATATCTTTGTTGGTGACATTGCAAATGTTATTGAAGGGAAGATATGCCTTTTTGCAGATGAAACAAAGATATGCAAAAGGGTAGACACATCGAGAGGGGTAAAACAAATGATTGATGACTTAGGTAGGCTTGAGAAATGGTCAAGAATGTGGCAACTACAGTTTAATGCTGAATAATGCAAAATCATGCACTTGGGTCTCAAAGGCTAAATATAGTATCAAGGGTACTATAATGGAGACTACTGAGAAGGAAAGGGATTTAGGAGTCACTATTTCAAGTGACTTAAAGGCAGGAAAGCAATGCAACAAAGCAATGAGAAAGGCAAGTCAGATGCTTGGTTGCATAGGTGGAGGAATCAGTAGCAGGAAAAAAGAAGTGATAATGCCACTGTATAGGTCATTAGTATGGCCCCATCTGGAATACTGTGTCCAGTTCTGGAGACCATATCTCCAGAAGGATATAAATAAGAATTTACTTACCGATAATTCTATTTCTCGTAGTCCGTAGTGGATGCTGGGGACTCCGTAAGGACCATGGGGAATAGCGGCTCCGCAGGAGACTGGGCACATCTAAAGAAAGCTTTAGGACTATCTGGTGTGCACTGGCTCCTCCCCCTATGACCCTCCTCCAAGCCTCAGTTAGGATACTGTGCCCGGACGAGCGTACACAATAAGGAAGGATTTTGAATCCCGGGTAAGACTCATACCAGCCACACCAATCACACTGTACAACTTGTGATCTGAACCCAGTTAACAGCATGATAACAGAGGAGCCTCTAGAAAAGATGGCTCACTACAGCAATAACCCGATTTTTTGGTAACAATAACTATGTACCAGTATTGCAGACAATCCGCACTTGGGATGGGCGCCCAGCATCCACTACGGACTACGAGAAATAGAATTATCGGTAAGTAAATTCTTATTTTCTCTAACGTCCTAAGTGGATGCTGGGGACTCCGTAAGGACCATGGGGATTATACCAAAGCTCCCAAACGGGCGGGAGAGTGCGGATGACTCTGCAGCACCAATTGAGAGAACTCCAGGTCCTCCTCAGCCAGGGTATCAATTTTGTAGAATTTTACAAACGTATTTGCTCCTGACCAAGTAGCTGCTCGGCAAAGTTGTAAAGCCGAGACCCCTCGGGCAGCCGCCCAAGATGAGCCCACCTTCCTTGTGGAGTGGGCATTTACAGATTTTTGGCTGTGGCAGGCCTGCCACAGAATGTGCAACCTGAATTGTACTACAAATCCAACGAGCAATAGTCTGCTTAGAAGCAGGAGCACCCAGCTTGTTGGGTGCATACAGGATAAACAGCGAGTCAGATTTTCTGACTCCAGCCGTCCTGGAAACATATTTTCAGGGCCCTGACAACGTCTAGCAACTTGGAGTCCTCCAAGTCCCTAGTAGCCGCAGGCACCACAATAGGTTGGTTCAGGTGAAACGCTGAAACCACCTTAGGGAGAAACTGAGGACGAGTCCTCAATTCCGCCCTGTCCGAATGGAAAATCAGATAAGGGCCAACAGCATGACCACTTTCCATGTGAGATATTTTAACTCCACAGATTTAAGTGGTTCAAACCAATGTGACTTTTGGAACCCAAAAAACTACATTGAGATCCCAAAGTGCCACTGGAGGCACAAAAGGAGGCTGTATATGCAGTACCCCTTTTACAAACGTCTGAACTTCAGGGACTGAAGCTAGTTCTTTTTGGAAGAAAATTGACAGGGCCGAAATTTGAACCTTAATGGACCCCAATTTCAGGCCCATAGACACTCCTGTTTGCAGGAAATGTAGGAATCGACCCAGTTGAATTTCCTCCGTCGGGCCTTACTGGCCTCGCACCACGCAACATATTTTCGCCAAATGCGGTGATAATGTTTTGCGGTTACATCCTTCCTGGCTTTGATCAGGATAGGGATGACTTCATCCGGAATGCCTTTTTTCCTTCAGGATCCGGCGATCAACCGCCATGCCGTCAAACGCAGCCGCGGTAAGTCTTGGAACAGACAGGGTCCTTGTTGGAGCAGGTCCCTTCTTAGAGGTAGAGGCCACGGATCCTCCGTGAGCATCTCTTGAAGTTCCGGTTACCAAGTCCTTCTTGGCCAATCCGGAGCCACGAATATAGTGCTTACTCCTCTCCATCTTATCAATCTCAGTACCTTGGGTATGAGAGGCAGAGGAGGGAACACATACACTGACTGGTACACCCACGGTGTTACCAGAGCGTCTACAGCTATTGCCTGAGGGTCCCTTGACCTGGCGCAATACCTGTCGAGTTTTTCCCAACGGTTTATAATCATGTGGAAGACTTCTGGGTGAAGTCCCCACTCTCCCGGGTGGAGGTCGTGCTGAGGAAGTCTGCTTCCCAGTTGTCCACTCCCGGAATGAATACTGCTGACAGTGCTATCACATGATTTTCCACCCAGCGAAGAATCCTTGCAGCTTCTGCCATTGCCCTCCTGCTTCTTGTGCCACCCTGTCTGTTTACGTGGGTGACTGCCGTGATGTTGTCCGACTGGATCAACACCGGCTGACCTTGAAGCAGAGGTCTTGCTAAGCTTAGAGCATTGTAAATGGCCCTTAGCTTCAGGATATTTATGTGAAGTGATGTCTCCAGGCTTGACCATAAGCCCTGGATATTCCTTCCCTGTGTGACTGCTCCCCAGCCTCGCAGGCTGGCATCCGTGGTCACCAGGACCCAGTCTTGAATGCCGAATCTGCGGCCCTCTAGAAGATGAGCACTCTGCAACCACCACAGGAGGGACACCCTTGTCCTTGGTGACAGGGTTATCCGCTGATGCATCTGAAGATGCGACCCGGACCATTTGTCTAGCAGGTCCCACTGGAAAGTTCTTGCGTGGAAACTGCCGAATGGGATTGCTTCGTAGGAAGCCACCATTTTACCCAGAACCCTTGTGCATTGATGCACTGAGAGTTGGCTCGGTTTTAGGAGGTTCCTGACTAGCTCGGATAACTCCCTGTCTTTCCCCTCCGGGAGAAACACCTTTTTCTGGACTGTGTCCAGGATCATCCCTAGGAACCGAAGACAAGTCGTCGGAACCAGCTGCGATTTTGGAATATTGAGAATCCAATCGTGCTGCCGCAACACTACCTGAGATAGTGCTACACCGACCTCCAACTGTTCCCTGGATCTTACCCTTATCAGGGAATCGTCCAAGTAAGGGATAACTAAAATTCCCTTCCTTCGAAGGAATATCATCATTTCGGCCATTACCTTGGTAAAGACCCGGGGTGCCGTGGACCATCCATACGGCAGCGTCTGAACTGATAGTGACAGTTCTGTACCATAAACCTGAGGTACCCTTGGTGAGAAGGGTAAATTTTGACATGAAGGTAAGCATCCTTGATGTCCCGAGACATCATGTAGTCCCCTTCTTCCAGGTTCGCAATCACTGCTCTGAGTGACTCAATCTTGAATTTGAACCTCTGTATGTAAGTGTTCAAAGATTTTAGATTTAGAATCGGTCTCACCGAGCCGTCCGGCTTTGGTACCACAACAGTGTGGAATAATACCCCGTTCCCTGTTGCAGGAGGGGTACCTTGATTATCACCTGCTGGGAATACAGCTTGTGAATGGCTTCCAAAACTGTCTCCCTGTCAGAAGGAGACATCGGTAAAGCCGACTTTAGGAAAACGGCGAGGGGGAGATGTCTCGAATTCTAATTTGTACCCCTGAGATATCACCTGAAGGATCCAGGGGTCTACTTGCGAGTGAGCCCACTGCGCGCTGAAATTCATTGAGACGGGCCCCCCACCGTGCCTGATTCTGCTTGTAAAGCCCCAGCGTCATACTGAGGGCTTGGCAGAGGCGGGAGAGGGTTTCTGTTCCTGGGAACTGGCTGATTTCTGCAGCCTTTTTCCTCTCCCTCTGTCACGGGGCAGAAATGAGGAACATTTTGCCCGCTTGTCCACGAAAAGACTGCGCCTGATAATACGGCGTCTTCTCATGTTGAGAGGCGACCTGGGGTACAAACGTGGATTTCCCAGCTGTTGCCGTGGCCACCAGGTCTGAAAGACCGACCCCAAATAACTCCTCCCCTTATTAAGGCAATACTTCCAAATGCCGTTTGGAATACGCATCACCTGACCACTGACGTGTCCATAACCCTCTACTGGTAGAAATGGACAACGCACTTAGACTTGATGCCAGTCGGCAAATATTCCGCTGTGCATCACGCATATATAGAAATGCATCTTTTAAATGCTCTATAGGCAAAAATATACTGTCCCTATCTAGGGTATCAATATTTTCAGTCAGGGAATCCGACCACGCCAACCCAACACTGCACATCCAGGCTGAGGCGATTGCTGGTCGCAGTATAACACCAGTATGTGTGTAAATACATTTTAGGATACCCTCCTGCTTTCTATCAGCAGGATCCTTAAGGGCGGCCATCTCAGGAGAGGGTAGAGCCCTTACAAGCGTGTGAGCGCTTTATCCACCCTAGGGGGTGTTTCCCAACGCACCCTAACCTCTGGCGGGAAAGGATATAATGCCAATAACATTTTAGAAATTATCAGTTGTTATCGGGGGAAAACCACGCATCATCACACACCTCATTTAATTTCTCAGATTCAGGAAAACTACAGGTAGTTTTTCCTCACCGAACATAATACCCCTTTTTGGTGGTACTCGTATTATCAGAAATGTGTAAAACATTTTTCATTGCCTCAATCATGTAACGTGTGGCCCTACTGGAAGTCACATTTGTCTCTTCACCGTCGACACTGGAGTCAGTATCCGTGTCGGCGTCTATATCTGCCATCTGAGGTAACGGGCGCTTTAGAGCCCCTGACGGCCTATGAAACGTCTGGACAGGCACAAGCTGAGTAGCCGGCTGTCTCATGTCAACCACTGTCTTTTATACAGAGCTGACACTGTCACGTAATTCCTTCCAACAGTTCATCCACTCAGGTGTCGACCCCCTAGGGGGTGACATCACTATTACAGGCAATCTGCTCCGTCTCCACATCATTTTTCTCCTCATACATGTCGACACAAACGTACCGACATACAGCGCACACACAGGGAATGCTCTGAGAGAGGACAGGACCCCACTAGCCCTTTGGGGAGACAGAGGGAGAGTTTGCCAGCACACACCAAAGCGCTATATATATACAGGGATAACCTTATATAAGTGTTTTTCCCCTTATAGCTGCTGTATTGTTAATACTGCGCCTAATTAGTGCCCCCCTCTCTTTTTTAACCCTTTCTGTAGTGTAGTGACTGCAGGGGAGAGCCAGGGGAGCTTCCCTCCAACTGAGCTGTGAGGGAAAATGGCGCCAGTGTGCTGAGGAGATAGGCTCCGCCCCTTTCTCGGCATCCTTTTCTCCTGCTTTTTTATGGATTCTGGCAGGGGTTAAAATTCATCCATATAGCCCTGGGGGCTATATGTGATGTATTTTCGCCAGCCAAGGTGTTTCTATTGCTGCTCAGGGCACCCCCCCCTAGCGCCCTGCACCCTCAGTGACCGAAGTGTGAAGTGTGCTGAGGAGCAATGGCGCACAGCTGCAGTGCTGTGCGCTACCTTGGTGAAGACAGGATGTCTTCTGCCGCCGATTTTTCGGACCTCTTCTGTCTTCTGGCTCTGTAAGGGGGCCGGCGGCGCGGGTCTGGGACCAATCCATGGCTGGGCCTGTGATCGTCCCTCTGGAGCTAATGTCCAGTAGCCTAAGAAGCCCAATCCACTCTGCACGCAGGTGAGTTCGCTTCTTCTCCCCTTAGTCCCTCGATGCAGTGAGCCTGTTGCCAGCAGGTCTCACTGAAAATAAAAAACCTAAACTAAAACTTTCACTAAGAAGCTCAGGAGAGCCCCTAGTGTGCACCCTTCTCGTTCGGGCACAGAGATCTAACTGAGGCTTGGAGGAGGATCATAGGGGGAGGAGCCAGTGCACACCAGATAGTCCTAAAGCTTTCTTTAGATGTGCCCAGTCTCCTGCGGAGCCGCTATTCCCCATGGTCCTTACGGAGTCCCCAGCATCCACTTAGGACGTTAGAGAAAATACATTAGAGAGTGTACAAAGAAGGGCAACTAAAATGGTGCATGGCCTACATCACAAAACTTCCCCGGAAAGGCTAAAAGATCTTAACATGTATAGTTTGGAGGAGGGAAGGGAAAGGGGGGACATGATAGAATCTTTCAAATATATCAAGGGTCTTAAAGTTCAGTAGGGAAACTCAAAGGAAGAGAAGTATTAGAACTCTAGGACATACACTGAGACTGGAGGGGGGGGGAGATTCGGAGGAAATTTAAGGAAAAATTATTTCAATGAAAGGGTAGTGGATAAGTGGAATAGCCTCCCATCAGAGGTGGTAGAGGCAAAGACTGTAGAGCAATTTAAACATGCTTGGGACAGGCATATGAACATCCTTACAAAGAATTAAAGTTCAAAAAGGTAGCGATTGGCTAAAGGATTTAAAAAAAAAAAAAAAGGGGGGGGGTCAGACTAGATGGGCCAAGTGGTTCTTATCTGCCATCAGAATAAAATTTATTATTATATATATATATATATATATATAAAATTCATGAACCCGCACTACTTCTTACTTGCTGTAGTCAGCTGCGGTGCCCTCAGAGGAATCGGTAGTATAGTATATAGGAATAACTGTGGCACTAGGAGTCCTCCAGTAATAAAGGCATCACGCCATCTCAAACGTTTCTGGGATGATATATATATATATATATATATATATATATATATATATATATATATATATATATATACATATATATATACATATATATATACATATATATATATATATATATATTATATATATATATATATATATATATATATATATATATATATATACACACACACACATATATATATACACATATACATACATACTGCTAAAAAAAATAAAGGGAACACTAAAATAACACATCCTAGATCTGAATGAATGAAATATTCTTATTAAATACTTTGTTCTTTACATAGTTGAATGTGCTGACAACAAAATCACACAAAAATTTTCAATGGAAATCTAATTTATTAACCCATGGAGGTCTGGATTTGGAGTCACCCTCAAAATGAAAGTGGAAAAACACACTACAGGCTGATCCAACTTTGATGTAATGTCCTTAAAACAAGTCAAAATGAGTATCAGTAGTGTGTGTGTCCTGAAGACGGGGTTCAGTGCCCCGAAACGTTGATAAAGCACCCGCTTGTTCCACATGTATACAGTCTCCTGAGTGCCGCCTTATTTGATCTCCTTGTATGTACGGACCACCAGCTCGGAGGGAGGGCACCGGAGCGCATTTACCACTTGCTGTACACATTTGTGAGTGCCGGATCAGTTATACATACATACATACATATATATTTATTTATTGTTTTACTTACCGGTAAATCTATTTGTCGTTGTCCGTACTGGATGCTGGGGACTCCATAAGGACCATGGGGAATAGACGGGCTCCGCAGGAGACATGGGCACTTTAAGAAAGAATTTAGATTCTGGTGTGCACTGGCTCCTCCCTCTATGTCCCTCCTCCAGACCTCAGTTAGAGAAACTGTGCCCGGAAGAGCTGACAGTACAAGGAAAAGATTTTTGAAATCCAGGGCAAGATTCATACCAGCCACACCGTATAACTTGTGATAAACTTACCCAGTCAACAGTATGAACAACAGAGCATCAGTTCAACCCTGATGCAACAATAACATAGTCCATATTGCAGCAATAACTATATACAAGTATTGCAGAAGAAGTCCCCACTTGGGACGGGCGCCCAGCATCCACTACGGACTACGAGAAATAGATTTACCGGTAAGTAAAATCTTATTTTCTCTAACGTCCTAGTGGATGCTGGGGACTCCGTAAGGACCATGGGGATTATATTAAAGCTCCCAAACGGGCGGGAGAGTGCGGATGACTCTGCAGCACCGAATGAGCAAACACAAGGTCCTCCTCAGCCAGGGTATCAAACTTGTAGAACTTTGCAAAAGTGTTTGAACCTGACCAAGTAGCCGCTCGGCACAGCTGTAATGCAGAGACCCCTCGGGCAGCCGCCCAAGAAGAGCCCACCTTCCTAGTGGAATGGGCCTTAACGGATTTTGGCAGCGGCAATCCAGCCGCAGAATGAGCCTGCTGAATCGTGTTACAGATCCAGCGAGCAATAGTTTGCTTTGAAGCAGGCGCACCAAGCTTGTTGGAAGCATACAGGATAAACAAAGTCTGTTTTCCTGACTCTAGCCGTTCTGGCTACATAAACCTTCAAAGCCCTGACCACATCAAGCAACTCGGAATCCTCCAAGTCAGTAGTAGCCACAGGCACCACAATAGGTTGGTTTATATGAAAAGATGAAACCACTTTTGGCAGGAATTGTGGACGGGTCAGCAACTCTGCTCCATCCGCATGGAAAACCAGATAGGGGCTTTTATGTGACAAAGCCGCTAATTCTGACACACGCCTAGCCGAAGCCAATGCCAGTAGCATGACCACCTTCCACGCGAGATATTTCAATTCCACCGTTTTGAGTGATTCAAACCAGTGGGATTTCAGGAAACTCAACACCACGTTAAGATCCCAAGGTGCCACCGGGGGCACAAAAGGGGGCTGAATATGCAGCACTCCCTTCACAAACGTCTGAACTTCAGGTAGAGAAGCCAGCTCTTTTTGAAAGAAAATGGATAGGGCCAAAATCTGGACCTTAATGGAACCCAATTTTAGGCCCAAAGTCACTCCTGACTGTAGGAAGTGAAGGAAACGGCCCAGCTGGAATTCCTCCGTAGGGGCATTCCTGGCCTCACACCAAGCAACATATTTTTGCCATATACGGTGATAATGTTGAGCTGTCACGTCCTTCCTAGCCTTTATCAGCGTAGGAATGACCTCATCTGGAATGCCTTTTTCCGCTAGGTTCCGGCGTTCAACCGCCATGCCGTCAAACGCAGCCGTGGTAAGTCTTGGAACAAACAGAGCCCTTGTTGCAACAAGTCCTGTCTTAGAGGAAGAGGCCACGGGTCCTCTGAGCATTTCTTGCAGATCTGGATACCAAGTCATTCTTGGCCAATCCAGAACAATGAGTATTGTTCTCGCTCCTCTTTTTCTTATGATTCTCAACACCTTGGGTATGAGAGGAAGAGGAGGAAATACATAGACAGATTGGAACACCCACGGTGTCACCAGGGCGTCTACAGCTATCGCCTGAGGGTCTCTTGACCTGGCGCAATACCTCTGTAGTTTCTTGTTGAGACGGGATGCCATCATGTCCACCTGTGGCAGTTCCCACCGACTTGCAACCTGTGCGAAGACTTCTTGATGAAGTCCCCACTCCCCCGGGTGGAGGTCGTGCCTGCTGAGGAAGTCTGCTTCCCAGTTGTCTACCCCCGGGATGAACACTGCTGACAGTGCGCTTACATGATTCTCCGCCCAGCGAAGAAATGTGGTGGCTTCCGCCATCGCCACCCTGCTCCTTGTGCCACCTTGTCGGTTTACATGAGCCACAGCAGTGATGTTGTCTGACTGAATCAGAACTGGTTGACCGCAAAGCAGGGTCTCTGCTTGACGTAGGGCGTTGTAAATGGCCCTTAGTTCCAGGATGTTGATGTGAAGGCAAGTCTCCTGACTTGACCACAGACCTTGGAAATTTCTTCCCTGTGTGACTGCTCCCCACCCTTGGAGGCTTGCATCCGTGGTCACCAGGACCCAGTCCTGAATGCCAAATCTGCGGCCCTCGAGAAGGTGAGCACTCTGCAGACACCACAGTAGAGACACACTGGCCCTGGGGGATAGGGTGATTATGGTTTTAATAGGTCCCTGACCAGTGTCATGAGTTCCTGAACCTTCTTTATCGGGAGATGAACCCTTTTCTGGTCTGTGTCCAGAATCATGCCCAGGAAAGGCAGACGAGTCGTAGGAACCAACTGCGACTTTGGAATATTCAGAATCCAGCCGTGTTGCCGTAACACTTCCAGAGAACGTGCTACGCTGATCAGCAACTGCTCTCTTGACCTCGCTTTTATGAGGAGGTCGTCCAAGTATGGGATAATTGTGACCCCTTGCTTCCGCAGGAGTACCATCATTTCCGCCATTACCTTGGTAAATATTCTCGGTGCCGTGGAGAGACCAAACGGCAACGTCTGAAATTGGTAATGACAATCCTGTACCACAAATCTGAGGTACGCCTGATGAGGTGGATAAATGGGGACATGAAGGTATGCATCCTTTATGTCCAGAGACACGATAAAATCCCCCCCTTCCAGGCTTGCAATGATCACTCTCAGCGATTCCATCTTCAACCAGAACCTTTTTAGGTACATGTTCAGGGATTTTAAATTCAATATGGGTCTGACCGAACCGTCCGGTTTCGGTACCACAAACATGGTCGAATAATAACCCTTTCCTTGTTGAAGGAGGGGAACCTTGACCACCACCTGTTGAAGATACAATTTGTGAATTGCAGTTAACACTATTTCCCTCTCTAAGGGGGAAGCTGGCAGGGCCGACTTGAGGTATCGGTGAGGGGACATCTCTTCGAATTCCAGCTTGTATCCCTGAGACACAATATCTATTTCCCAGGGATCCAACTGGGAGTGAACCCACTTATGGATGAAATTTCGGAGACGCGCCCCCACCGGGCCTAGCTCCGCCTGTGGAGCCCCAGCGTCATGCGGTGGATTTAGTGGAAGCCGGGAGGACTTCTGTTCCTGGGAACTAGCTGTGTTGTGCAGCTTCTTTCCTCTGCCCCTGCCAAGAAAGGACGCACCTCAGACATTGTTTTTCTGTGATCGAAAGGACTGCATTTGGTGATACGGTGCTTTCTTAGGCTGTGAGGTAACATATGGCAAAAAAATTTACTTTCCAGCCGTAGCTGTGGAGACCAGGTCCGAGAGACCCTCCCCAAACAATTCCTCACCCTTGTAAGGTAAAACCTCCATGTGCCTTTTTGAGTCGGCATCACCTGTCCATTGCCGAGTCCACAGGACCCTTCTGGCAGAAATCGACATAGCATTTATTCTAGAACCTAGTAGGCTAATGTCTCTCTGAGCATCTCTCATATAAAGGACAGCGTCTTTAATATGCCCCAGGGTCATTAATATAGTATCCTTGTCTAAGGTATCAAGTTCCTCAGATAAGGTATCCGTCCATGCTGCTACAGCACTACACACCCAAGCCGACGCGATTGCCAGCCTCAGTAAGGTACCTGAATGTGTATAAATGGACTTCAGGGTAACCTCCTGTTTGCGATCTGTAGCATCTTTGAGGGTAGCCGTATCCTGTGACAGCAGGGCTACCTTCTTGGATAAGCGTGTCAAAGTTTTGTCCACCCTAGGGGAGGATTCCCAGCGTAACCTGTCCGTTGGCGGGAAAGGATACGCCATAAGAATCCTTTTGGAAATCTGCAGTTTTTTATCTGGAGATTCCCAAGCCTTTTCACATAACTCATTGAGCTCGTGTGAGGGGGGAAAAGTTACCTGCGGCTTCTTTTCCCCATACATATGAACCCTCCTGTCAGGGACTGGGGTTTCCTCTGTGATGTGCAACACATCCTTAATAGCTATAATCATATAACGGATGGATTTAGACAATTTTGGCTGTAAATTTGCATCATCGTAATCGACACTGGAGTCAGAATCCATGTCGGTATCCGTGTCAATAATTTGGGATAGTGGGCGCTTCTGAGACCCTGTCGGCCTCTGCGACATAGGATCAGGCATGGGTTGGGACCCTGACTGTCCTGAGGCTTCAGCTTTGTCTAACCTTTTATGCAAGGAATTAACATTATCATTTAAAACCTTCCACATATCCATCCAATCAGGTGTCGGTGCCGTCAGCATAGACACCACATTCATTTGCTCCCGCTCTGCTTCCACATAGCCTTCCTCAGACATGTCGACACAAGCGTACCGACACACCACACGCACACAGGGAATGCCCTTTTTGAAGACAGTTCCCCCCACAAGGCCCTTTGGTGAGACAGTATGCCAGCACACACCTCAGTGCTATATAACACAGGAATAACACAGTAACTTAATGTTAACCCAGTAGCTGCTGTATATTGTGTTTTTAGCGCCTAATTATGTGCCCCCCCCCCCCCCCCCCACTCTCCTTTTACCCTTTTCTACCGTGATCTGCAGGGGAGAGCCTGGGGAGCTTCTTCTCAGAGGAGCTGTGGAGAAAAAATGGCGCTGGTGAGTGCTGAGGGTGAAGCTCCGCCCCCTCGACGGCGGGCTTCTGTCCCGCTAAAATACATATCTTTTTGGCGGGGGCTCATACATATATACAGTGCCCAACTGTATATATGAGTACTTTTGCCAACAGAGGTCCATATGCTGCCCAGGGCGCGCGCCCCCCCTGCGCCCTGCACCCTTACAGTGACCGGAGTATGTGAGGTGTGTTTGGAGCAATGGCGCACAGCTGCAGTGCTGTGCATTACCTCATGTGAAGAACAAAGTCTTCTGCCGCCGATTTCGAAGTCTTCTTGCTTCTCATACTCACCCGGCTTCTGTCTTCCGGCTCTGCGAGGGGGACGGTGACGCGGCTCTGGGATCGGACGACGAGGGTGAGATCCTGTGTACGATCCCTCTGGAGCTAAATGTGTCCAGTAGCCTAAGAAGCAGGACCTAGCTTCAGAGAGTAGGGCTGCTTCTCTCCCCTCTGTCCCACGATGCAGGGAGTCTGTTGCCAGCAGAGCTCCCTGAAAATAAAAAAACCTAACAAAATACTTTCTTACAGCAAGCTCAGGAGAGCTCACTGAACAGCACCCAGCTCGTACGGGCACAGATTCAAACTGAGGTCTGGAGGAGGGACATAGAGGGAGGAGCCAAAGCACACCAGAATCTAAATTCTTTCTTAAAGTGCCCATGTCTCCTGCGGAGCCAGTCTATTCCCATGGTCCTTACGGAGTCCCCAGCATCCACTAGGTCGTGGACCCCCACGAGGGAGAAAAAGTGTCAGTATGCCGGCTGTCGGGATTCCGGCGCCAGTATACTGTGCCCCGGGATCCCGACAGTCGGCATACTGAAGACCACCCGTACATACATATATATATTATATATATATATATATATATATATATATATATATACACATATATATATACATATATATATATATATATATATATATATATATATATATACACATACATACACACACACATACATACGCACATACTATATACACATACATATATACACACACACATTTTTTCAAACTTTATGTATTAAACAACGTTTGTGTACATTGAGCCATCAGAAAACAAAAGGTTTCACTCTCACTCCAAAAACTCTGTATTTTGGAATATTTGTATATGGGATACTCAACCTGTACATATACATCTATAGCAAACACTGTAGGCGGCACTCGGATAATAACCACAGGAGCAGCAGGATTTCAATCAATGATTGAAATCCTGCTGCTCCTGTGGTTATTATCTGAGTGCCGCCTACAGTGTTTGCTGAACTGCGTAACCAGGGAGGGCACCAGGACAGGTACCGTTGTTATTGGAGTGTTGCCAAAAATGATGTAAATTACAGACCTCCCTCATCTTTTTAAGTGGGTCAACTTGCACAATCGGTGGCTGTCCAAATACTTTTTTGCCCCACTGTGTGTGTAATATATATCTATCTTGTAGTATGCCGACGGCAGGGCTCCCGGCGACCTATATATATATATATATATATATATATATATATATATATATATATATATATATATATATATATATATATATATATATTTGGACAATCAAAAAGTTTAACTCAATGCTTTGTAATATAATCTCGGTTGGCAATTACAGAGGTCAAACGTTTCCTGTAGTTCTTCACCAGGTTTGCACACACTGTAGCAGGTATTTTGGCCCACTCTTCCATGCAGATCTTCTTTAGATCTGTCATGTTTTGGGGCTGTCGCCGGGCAACACAGACTTTCTATTGGGTTGAGGTCTGAATACTGGCTAGGCCACTCCTTAGTTGCCTGGGCGGTGTGTTTGGGGTCATTGTCATGCTGGAAGACCCAGCCATGTTCCATCTTACTGAAGGAAGGAGGTTTTCTCTGGCTGGGTCCACAGGATTATCCACAGAATAACATTGGGAAATGGTTGAGCGACAGCGAAAATGGCACCAACAAGGTCACAAGCTTTCTGGCCTCCCAGGATGCATCGGGGCCTCCCCATATAATCCCGCCCACTGACTCAGTCAGATCAGTTTTTTGCTTGGTGCGGCAGGAAGCCGCATGGTCACAGGGCTGCTGTAGATAAAGCAGCCTGAAG
The DNA here is from genome assembly GCF_028390025.1 of Pseudophryne corroboree. Taxonomy (NCBI): domain Eukaryota; kingdom Metazoa; phylum Chordata; class Amphibia; order Anura; family Myobatrachidae; genus Pseudophryne; species Pseudophryne corroboree. Next base: position 308,475,835 of record NC_086450.1, read on the forward strand.
TTTTTATTATTTTGAGCGACTTTTCTAAACAGCGTCTTAAATGCATACTGGAAAGAGTCGCTCCAACTCCCCCCCATCGGGTCGCAACACCGCGGTACAGTGCTGTCTCGACGGGCGTCTGTGTCGGAGGTTCTAGCAGGTCCAGCAGACGTAACCAGGCTGTGGCCGGAGCATGGGGGGGGAAGGCGAGTCTATAAATTTCCTCTTACTAGGGGGGTCCGGACACATCTACACTGTCTTGGTGGAGACTACAGTGTGTTGATGCGCCGAACATCTCGAGTGCGACAGCGCTACGCTCCAGGGATCATAGGCGCCAGGACTAGGTAGAGGGCGCGATCCTTAGAGAGTTTAAGTCGACAGGGGGATTCAGACGCTCTCCTGGCCGCCCCTCCTCTGAGTTCATGACCAGTTTCCGCGCGTCTCCCGTCCATGAACTGAATGACCTCACTTCCGTCTCAGACGCTACCACGAGGGTACTCGTCGCAGCTTAGGCGCTGCGGTTGTGTACACTAGAGATCCCGCCTAGACAGAGTCGCAGACCTTAGCCTAAGCGACTGTCTGTTATCAGGAGCGGTAGTGTACATCAGTAGCGTCTGAATCCACTCAGCGTCTTACGAGCGCATTTGCTTGGATATGGAAGTGTGGTGAGTCTCCCTGTATCCCGCTCTACAGAGGAAGGGTATACAGTACTAAAAATTATCTCTACTTGTTAGTATGAATTGTTAATTTTTAGTACATATTGCATATGAGATCTGTATATTACTGTGTTTTCTGCATGTTATGTTAAAAAAAGAAACAGTTGAAACAGAAGTACAATTTTCCTACTTATTTATAAGTTGTTATGGGGGTTGTATTCTCATATGACAATGTCTAATGCTTTAACATGTGACTGACTGATAGTATGTGTGCTGACTTTTCTGTGTAATGTCAGTCCTGTTCTGACCCTCAATTCAGGTGCACTGTGGTCAGATTGATCTCACTTCTATATACTCGTATATAGGTGATTTTCAGTCACAAATTGTGTAGTCATTAACAGATTATTACCATATCTGTGAGCGGCAAAAGTGACCAGGAGAATTTATCAAGCACTCCTACATCCCTAACATGCTTATCTTGTAAGACAGGGTTAAGTGTTATGGACCAATTGGTCACTTATGAGGGGTTGTGTACGAACTGTTATGCTTTTCAGCAAAGTAAAAAAACAGGAGTTGGTTCAACCACCAACAGAGCCACCATGGAAAATGTTCGCAAAGACTATCTTCAATAGCGGACAGGTTAACTCCGGTAGCACCACCTCAAGGGTTAGGTTACACTATTAACCCATACATGCAGCTCCCTTCCTACGGCTTGGTTCCAGTAGCCTCTACAAGCAACCAAGGGACAGGTAAGACTAAGACAGATACGTCTATGTGGCAGACTACACAAGGCGATACAACAGATGATGATACATTATATTCAAATACTCCGTGTGATGATCAGTCGCAGAGTTTAGTTCAGAGGATGTAGCTGAACTGATGCTGTGAAGGCTGTTCTCTCTTTGGAAGAGCCAGCCAAGACAGTGTTAAAATCTAAAGCCCTGTGTTTAAACAAACAAAATCAGTTAAAACTGATTTTCCAGGGTCAGATGAGCTGACTGAAATGATGGCTGAGTCTTGGGCGACGCCCAGTAAGAAATATAAGATTCCGAAAAGATGGAATTCTTATTATCCATTTCCAGCTGCGGATTGTTCGAAAAGAGAAGTTCCTCCAAAAGTAGATGCACATGTACTGCGACTTGTGCACAAATCTGCTTTACCACCGTCATCTACCTCACTAAAAGATGTCACAGACAGAAGGGTAGATAGCTTCTTGAAAAATGTATTTTCTCTAGTAGGAGCAGTGGTAAGACCTGCTATGGCTTCGGCCTGGGTAGCAAAGGCAATGGGTGAATGGATAGAGGAACTAGAAAATTACATCTCTGCTCCTATTAGGGAGCAAGAGTACATTTAAGCCGTTTAAGACAATCTGCCCAATACTTAGAAGAAGCAGCAATTGATATGGGTACAGTTGCTTCTAAAGCTTCAGCCTTGACAGCAGCCGCTCGCAGAGCAGTTTCGCTACATACATGGAAAGCAGATGCGGAATCCAAGAAAGAATTGGAAGCATTGCCTTTCATTGGTATTATATGGTTTGGGAAACCATAATCTGATATCCTAGAATCAGAGGCTGAATCAAAGAAGGTCAGATTTCCAGCTACTTATAACCCTAAGTCTAAGGGTTCAAAGTTTCACTAATTTCGTTGGCAAAGCAAAGCGAAAGCTAAAGGAGTCTAAGCAACCCCAGTTCAAAACCAGGGGTAGGAAGCAGTGGGCTAGCAAAAAGCCAGCTTCCAAGCCTGAGCAGAAACCATCAGCCTGAAGAGACGGGCCTCCGCCTGGAGGATCCCAGGGTTGGGGGCCGACTCCTTCATTTTACACACATATGGCAACAGTCAACAACAGATGCTTGGGTGCAGAAGGTGGTATCTCAGGGGTATGGGTTCCCATTCAGGAGGCAGCCTCCTCAGATTTTTTTTGCACCAGCCCGTCTCGTATAGAGTCGAAGACCAATGCCCTGCAAGAAGCAGTCCAAAAATTACTGCAGTCAGGTGTGATTGTCCCAGTACCGCCATCACAGAGGGGACAGGGGTTTTACTCCAATCTATTTCTGGTCCAGAAGCCAAATGGGTCATTTCGACCAATTCTCAATCTAAAAATGTTGAACAAATACATTTGGATTCCAAGGCTCCACATGGAGACGTTACGCTCCATAATGTTGGCTATGGAACCGGGAGATTACATGGTATCTCTGGATGTACGGGATGCTTACCTACATGTACCTATAGCACTATCTCATCAGTGTTACCTCAGGTTTGCCATCCTCCAGGAACATTTTCAGTTCCAAGCCTTGCACTTCGGGCTAGCAACAGCACCCAGGGTGTTTACCAAAATTATGGTGGTTATGGCAGCTTGTCTGCGCAAACAGGGGATAAGAATATTCCCATACCTCGACGACCTGTTAATCCTAGCACAATCGCAGGAGTTACTTTTGAGCCATCTTCAACAGACAATAGTTTGTTTACAGAGACACGGGTGGCTCATAAATTGGGAAAAGTCGTCTCTGAATCCGTCACAGCGGATGGTTCATTTGGGGGCCATACTGGATTCAGACCTACAGAAAGTTCTCTTACCTGAGAAAAAGATAGTCAAGGTGCAGGTCATGGCTCAGGAAGCGTTGCACGCCCAGACAAAGTCAGTCCCATGCAGCAATTGGACTGTTGGGTCTGATGGTATCAACCTTCGACATGGTGGAATGCGCAATTCCACTCCAGACCATTGCAGCACCTTATTCTGATCAAATGGAACGGAAATCATCAGACGATAAAAAAAGCAGATAATAAAGTTTCCAGTAAATGTAAAAAGGTCTCTAGCGTGGTGGCTACAGACAGACCATTTAAACAAGGGGAGACCCTTTTGGATAAAATAATGGCAAGTCCTGACAACAGATGCTGGGGTGCGGTACTCGGAAGCCTATGGTTCCAGGGAAAATGGACCGCAAGGGAAAGTCGCCTGCCAATAAATATGTTGGAAATAAGGGCCATTTACTTGGCTCTAGTTCAGGCAAAGGACAGTCTGCGAGGAAGACCGCTCCAGATTCGCTCAGACAATGCGACAGCAGTGGCGTACCTTAATCATCAAAGAGGAACTCACAGCAAAAGATTGATGGAGCAAGTAACTCATATTCTAAGATGGGCAGAGCTCCATCTCCCAGCATTGTCAGCAGTGTTTGTCCCAGGTGTTCTAAACTGGGAAGCTAATTTTCTCAGTCGACACACCATTCAGGAAACCGAATGGGCATTACACCCAGAAGTGTTTCAGACACTAGTGAACAGATGGGGTCTACCAGAGATAGACATCACGGCGTCTCGTCTGAACAACAAAGTTCCAAGGTACGGATCGAGAACAAGGGACCCAGGAGCGGTCCTTGTAGACGCACTGTCAGTAGAATGGAAATTTCATCTGGCATATCTGTTCCCTCCAATATCTCTGTTACCCAGAGTAGTGAGAAAAATAAAGCAAGCAAAAGGAGCGATAATTCTAATAGCTCCAGCTTGGCCAAGAAGGCATTGGTACACAGATATGTTGAGAAGGTCCGTGGAAGCACCGATACTGCTCCCTCAACGTCCAGATCTGCTAATGCAGGGTCCTTGTTGCCACAGTCATATGGATCGTCTGTCTTTAAGGGCGTGGCTATTGAAACTTCTATCTTAGAAGCTAGAGGATTTTCAAAACAAGTAATCCAAACTATGCTTAGAGCAAGAAAGCCTTCTTCAGCTCGTGGGTATCATAGAATATGGCAAGCCTATATTCATTGGTGTACTGGAAAAAGTCTGAATCCAAGATCTTTTAAAGTATCCAGGATTTTGGATTTTCTTCAAGCAGGATTGGATAAAGGTTTGAAAGTGGCTTCCTTGAGAGTTCAAGTATCAGCATTAACTGTATGGTTTCAGCGAAAGATTGCTGATTTACAGGATGTACGTACTTTCTTTCAGGGAGTGGTACATATTCAACCTCCATTTGTTCCGCCTGCAGCTCCCTGGGATTTGAATTTAGTTCTTAAATTCCTCCAGGGTCCTCCGTTTGAACCGATTAAGAGAGCAGATCTTAAATGGTTAACGGTTAAAGTACTTTTTCTACTGGCAATGGCGTCAGCCAGAAGAGTGTCAGATTTAGGAGCGTTATTATGTAAGTCACCTTTCCTAAGTTTTTTTCCAGACAGAGCAGTTCTCAGAACGAGATCTGGTTATCTTCCAAAGGTGGTTTCAAAGTTTCACCTGAATGAAGAGATTGTAGTCCCAGCTTTTCAGGTATCGGGACTATCTGCGGGAGAAGCATCGCTGGACGTAGTCCGAGCTTTAAGAATCTACATAGATCGTACAAGTGCCATCAGGAAAACAGATTCTCTCTTCATCCTCTACGGATTTCATAGAAGAGGATGGCCTGCAAGTAAACAGACGCTGGCGAGATGGCTCCGAATGGTAATATCAGAAGCTTATTCTCATGCAGATCTCCCTACTCCGGCTAATGTCTCTGCACACTCTACACGTAAGGTAGGTCCTTCACGGGCAGCACAACAGGGTGCTTCAGCAGAACAGATATGTAAGGCAGCCACATGGTCTTCCATAAACACATTCATTAGACATTATGCCTTGGATACTTTTGCCTCTCATGACGCAGACTTCGGGCGAAAGGTCCTCCTGTGTAATCAGGAGTGTCCCCACCATTAAAATTGGCTTTGGGAATCCCAATGTTATCCTGTGGATAATCCTGTGGACCCAGCCAGAGAAAAAGACGTTATGGTAAGAACTTACCATTGATAACGTGATTTCTCTTATGTCCACAGGTATTCACAAGGATCCCACCATGACGCACCTGATTTGAGGATCTTCACAATCACTAAACCTCTTCCCTCTTGTATGGAAGGGTGTGCATGTGTGTTCTTATCGTCTAAATATGTTTCTACCTGATGCCCCTGCCTAAATCGCTGTGGAAAGAACTGATCTGACCGAGTCAGTGGGCGGGATTATATGGGGAGGCCCCGATGCATCCTGGGAGGCCAGAAAGCTCGTGACCGTGTTGGTGCCATTTCCGCTGTCGCTCAACCATATCCCAATGTTATCCTGTGGATACCTGTGGACATAAGAGAAATCACGTTATCAACGGTAAGTTCTTACCATAACGTCTATTTTGCCTAAAATCTCACAATACATGGCCCCATTCATCCTCTCCTTAATACGGATCAGTCGTCCTGTCCCCTTTGCAGAAAAGCAGCCCCAAAGCATGATGTTTCCACCCCGATGTTTCACATTGGTTATGGTGTTCTTGGGGTGGCATTCATAATTCTTCTCCCTCCAAACATGGCGAGTGGAGTTTATACCAAAAAGTTTGATTTTGCTCTCATCTGACCACATTACATTCTCCCAATCCTCCTCTGGATCATCCAGATGGTCACTGGCAAACTTTAGAAGGGCCTGGACATGTGCTGCCTTAAGCAGGGGGACCTTTTGGGCACTGCAGGATTTCAATCCATGACAACGTAGTGTGTTACTAATGGTAAGCTTTGTGACTGTGGCTCCAGCTCTCTTGAGGTCATTGACCAGGTCCCCCCATGTAGTTCTGGGCCGATTCCTCACCGTTCAAGATCAGTGATACCCCACGAGGTGAGATTGTCAGTGATATTGTATTTCTTCCAATTTTTTTTTATAATTGCGCCAACAGTTGATCTCTCCTCACCAAGCTGCTTGCCTATTGTCGAGTAGCTCATCCCAGCCTTGTGCGGCTCTACAATTTTATCCCTGGTGTCCTTAGACGGCTCTCTGGTCTTGGCCATGGTGGAGAGGTAGATGACTGTTTGAGGGTGTGGACAGGTGTCTTTTATACAGATAACCAGTTCAAACAGGTGCCATTAATACAGGTAACGAGTGGAGGATAGAAGAGCTTCTTAAAGAAGTAGTAACAGGTCTGTGAGAGCCAGAAATCTTGACGCTTGGTAGGTGTCCAAATAGTTATTTTACACAAGAACAAACAAGTAAATTGTTTAAAAATCATACAATGTGATTTCCTGGTTATTTTTTTCAGATTCTGCCTCTCACAGTTGAAGTGTACCTATGATGGAAATTACAGACCTCATCTTTTCAAGTGGGTCAACTTGCACAATCGGTGGCTGTCCAAATACTTATTGGGCCTGTGTGTGTAATGTAATATTATATATATATATATATATATATATATATATATATATATATATATATATATATATATATATATATATAATGTCCCCTGAAACACTGGCTAACACAGTTGCCGCAGTGATGAGATGTCATCACTAAGCGCCCCGCTTGTCCCGGCCACTCGACGCGCCTGCTTCCCAGACAACCTATAAACCAGCTGCTGCATTCTCTATGGTGACGGCGTGACGGATGTCCACAAGAGGTGTGGTGATCTGGTGTACACCTTTTCTTAAGTGGGGTAAGTTGCTATATGTATTTTGTCTTTGTCACTTATTTGGATTATGCTATTACATCCTTATGACTGTTTAACTCACAGAAACGATGATGGAAAGATGTTTTGTGTTGTAAATATACATGTATTACAAAAACCTACGAGTGCCATCCTATTGTTCGGAAATTATATATATCCTTCTGGAGAACGGAACACAGAATTCTAGATGAGGCCGTACCAATGACCTATACAGTGGCATTATTACTTTGTTAATCCTACCGATTCCTTTCCCTATGCAGCCAAGTATCTTACTTGCCTAACTCATTGCTTTGTTAAATTGCTTTCCAGCCTTTACGCCACTTGAAACAGTGACTCCCAGATCCCTTTCGTACTTCGTAATTTCCATTCTAGTACCCTTAATATTAAATATAGCTTTTGGGTTTTTGAGAGCCAAATGCATTATTTGTGTTAAACTGTAGTTGCAACGTTCTTGACTAATCCTCAAGTTTACATAGGGGTCAATTCTATTCAGCGACAGTTGAATAGCGCCGGGAGCTATTCACTTACTTAACTGGAGCTGAATTGAATAGCGTCGGGAGCTAATTCCCGGCGCTATTCAACGGTCGCTGAATAGAATTGACCCCCTAGATCACCAATCATTTGTTTTACCCCTTCCGGTGTGTCTACCCTGTTGCATATCTTTGTGCCATCTGCAAAACTGCATACCTTCCCTTCAATACAGTTTATAATGTCACCACCATAGATATTAAAGAGCACTGGTCCAAGTACAGATCCCTGGGGTAGTACACTGGTCACAATTTCCCTTCTTAGAATGTACTCCATTTACTACAACTGTATGTTTCCTATCTTGCAACCAGGTTCTTAGCCATTCCACTGTTTTAGAAAACAATCCCACGATCTCGAGTTTATTTAGCAGTATGTGATACCCCCCTCCCTTAATCTATTATTTTAGTCATGGAGCCAAAAGAGTCAGTAAGATTTGTTTGGCATAATCTCCCCCCAGTAAATTAAGTAATGATATATACTACTCTTTCTTTTAATAGTGTTTCCATTACTTTCCCTACTACTGACGTAAGGATTACTGGTCTGTAGTTACTTGCTTCCACTTTTGTGCAGTGATACTACATTCGCTCTTTTCCAGTCTTCTGGAATTGCTCCTGTAGCTAGTACTGGTTAAAATAAGAATTTACTTACCGATAATTCTATTTCTCGGAGTCCGTAGTGGATGCTGGGGTTCCTGAAAGGACCATGGGGAATAGCGGCTCCGCAGGAGACAGGGCACAAAAGTAAAGCTTTTACAGGTCAGGTGGTGTGTACTGGCTCCTCCCCCTATGACCCTCCTCCAGACTCCAGTTAGGTACTGTGCCCGGACGAGCGTACACAATAAGGGAGGATTTTGAATCCCGGGTAAGACTCATACCAGCCACACCAATCACACCGTACAACTTGTGATCTAAACCCAGTTAACAGTATGATAACAGAGGAGCCTCTGAAAGATGGCTTCCTAAACAATAACCCGAATTAGTTAACAATAACTATGTACAAGTATTGCAGATAATCCGCACTTGGGATGGGCGCCCAGCATCCACTACGGACTCCGAGAAATAGAATTATCGGTAAGTAAATTCTTATTTTCTCTATCGTCCTAAGTGGATGCTGGGGTTCCTGAAAGGACCATGGGGATTATACCAAAGCTCCCAAACGGGCGGGAGTGCGCGGATGACTCTGCAGCACCGAATGAGAGAACTCCAGGTCCTCCTTTGCCAGGGTATCAAATTTGTAAAAATTTACAAACGTGTTCTCCCCTGACCACGTAGCTGCTCGGCAGAGTTGTAATGCCGAGACCCCTCGGGCAGCCGCCCAAGATGAGCCCACCTTCCTTGCGGAATGGGCCTTAACAGATTTAGGCTGTGGCAGGCCTGCCACAGAATGTACAAGTTGAATTTTGTTACAAATCCAACGAGCAATCGACTGCTTAGAAGCAGGTGCACCCAACTTGTTGGGTGCATACAGTATAAACAGCGAGTCAGATTTTCTGACTCCAGCCGTCCTTTAAATGTATATTTTTAAGGCTCTGACAACGTCCAACAACTTGGAGTCCTTCAAGTCGTCTGTAGCCGCAGGCACTACAATAGGCTGGTTCAGGTGAAACGCTGATACCACCTTAGGGAGAAAATGCGGACGCGTCCGCAGCTCTGCCCTATGTCGAATGGAAAATTAAATAAGGGCTTTTATAAAACAAAGCCGCCAGTTCAGATACTCTCCCGGCCGAAGCCAGGGCCAGTAACATAGTCACTTTCCATGTGAGATATTTCAAATCCACATTCTTTAGTGGTTCAAACCAATTGGATTTGAGGAAATCTAAAACTACATTTAGATCCCACGGTGCCACCTTAGGCACCACAGGAGGCTGTATATGCAGTACTCCTTTGATAAAAATCTGGACCTCAGGGACTGAGGCCAATTCTTTTTGGAAGAATATTGACAGGGCCGAAATTTGAACCTTAATAGATCCCAATTTGAGACCCATAGACAATCCTGATTGCAGGAAATGTAGGAAAACGACCCAGTTGAAATTCCTCCATCGGAGCACTCCGCTGCTCGCACCACGCAACATATTTTCGCCAAATACGGCGATAATGCTTCGCGGTGACTTCCTTCCTTGCCTTTATCAAGGTAGGAATGACTTCTTCTGGAATGCCTTTTCCTTTTAGGATCTGGCATTCAAACGCCATGCCGTCAAACGCAGCCGCGGTAAGTCTTGAAAAAGACAAGGACCCTGCTGAATCAGGTCCCTTCTCAGAAGTAGAGGCCACGGATCGTCCGTGACCATCTCTTGAAGTTCCGGGTACCAAGTCCTTCTTGGCCAATCCGGAGCCACTAGTCTTACTCCTCTTTGCCGTATAATCCTCAATACCTTTGGTATGAGAGGCAGAGGAGGAAACACATATACCGACTGGTACACCCAAGGTGTTACCAGCGCGTCCACAGCTATTGCCTGCGGATCTCTTGACCTGGCGCAATACCTGTCCAGTGTTTTGTTGAGGCGAGACGCCATCATGTCCACCATTGGTTTTACCCAACGGTTTAATAGCATGTGGAAAACTTCTGGATGAAGTCCCCACTCTCCCGGGTGAAGGTCGTGTCTGCTGAGGAAGTCTGCTTCCCAGTTGTCCACGCCCGGGATGAATACTGCTGACAGTGCTATCACGTGATTCTCCGCCCAGCGAAGGATCCTGGCAGCTTCTGCCATTGCCCTCCTGCTTCTTGTGCCGCCCTGTCTGTTTACATGGGCGACTGCCGTGATGTTGTCCGACTGGATCAACACCGGTCTTCCTTGAAGCAGAGGTTCCGCCTGGCTTAGAGCATTGTAGATTGCTCTTAGTTCCAGAATGCTTATGTGAAGAGACTTTTTCAGGCTCGACCACACTCCCTGGAAATTTCTTCCCTGTGTGACTGCTCCCCAGCCTCTCAGGCTGGCATCCGTGGTCACCAGGATCCAATCCTGCATGCCGAATCTGCGGCCCTCCAATAGATGAGCCTCCTGCAACCACCACAGAAGGGATACCCTTGTCCTCGGCGACAGGGTTATCCGCAGGTGCATCTGAAGATGCGACCCTGACCATTTGTCCAACAGATCCCTTTGCATGGAATCTGCCGAAAGGGATTGCTTCGTAAGAAGCTACCATTTTTTCCCAGGACTCTTGTGCATTGATGTACAGACACCTTTCCTGGTTTTAGGAGGTTCCTGACCAGGTCAGATAACTCCTTGGCTTTTTCTTCGGGAAGAAAAACCTTTTTCTGAACTGTGTCCAGAATCATCCCCAGGAACAGCAGACGAGTTGTCGGCATTAATTGGGATTTTGGAATATTCAGAATCCATCCGTGCTGCTTTAGCACCTCTTGAGATAGTGCTAAACCCATCTCTAGCTGTTCTCTGGACCTTGCCCTTATTAGGAGATCGTCCAAGTATGGGATAATTAATACGCCTTTTCTTCGAAGAAGAAATATTATCTCGGCCATTACCTTTGTAAAGACCCGAGGTGCCGTGGACAAACCAAACGGCAGCGTCTGAAACTGATAGTGACAGTTTTGTACAACGAACCTGAGGTACCCCTGGTGTGAGGGGTAATTGGAACGTGGAGATACGCATCCTTGATGTCCAAGGATACCATAAAGTCCCCTTCTTCCAGGTTCGCTATCACTGCTCTGAGTGACTCCATCTTGAACTTCTTTATGTACAGGTTCAAGGACTTCAGATTTAGAATAGGCCTTACCGAGCCATCCGGCTTCGGTACCACAAAAAGAGTGGAATAATACCCCTTCCCTTGTTGTAGAAGAGGTACCTTGACTATCACCTGCTGAGAATACAGCTTGTGAATGGCTTCCAAAACTGTCTCCCTTTCTGAGGGGGACGTTGGTAAAGCAGACTTCATGAAACGGCGAGGTGGCTCTGTCTCTAATTTCAACCTGTACCCCTGAGATATTATCTGCAGAATCCAGGGATTTACCTGCGAGTGAGCCCACTGCGCGCTGTAATTCTTGAGACGACCGCCTACCGCCCCCGAGTCCGCTTGCGAAGCCCCAGCGTCATGCTGAGGCTTTTGTAGAAGCCGGGGAGGGCTTCTGTTCCTGGGAAGGAGCTGCCTGTTGCTGTCTCTTCCCTCGTCCTCTGCCTCGTGGCAGATATGAATAGCCCTTTGCTCTCTTATTTTTAAAGGAACGAAAGGGCTGCGGTTGAAAGGTCGGTGCCTTTTTCTGTTGGGGAGTGACTTGAGGTAGAAAGGTGGATTTCCCGGCCGTAGCCGTGGCCACCAAATCCGATAGACCGACCCCAAATAACTCCTCTACGCATCGCCTGTCCACTGTCGTGTCCATAAAGCTCTTTTGGCCGAAATGGACATAGCACTTACCCGTGATGCCAGTGTGCAGATATCTCTCTGTGCATCACGCATATAAAGAAATGCATCCTTTATTTGTTCTAACGACAGTAAAATATTGTCCCTGTCCAGGGTATCAATATTTTCGATCAGGGACTCTGACCAAACTACCCCAGCACTGCACATCCAGGCAGTCGCAATAGCTGGTCGTAGTATAACACCTGCATGTGTGTATATACCTTTTTGGATATTTTCCATCCTCCTATCTGATGGATCTTTAAGTGCGGCCGTCTCAGGAGAGGGTAACGCCACTTGTTTTGATAAGCGTGTTAGCGCTTTGTCCACCCTAGGAGGTGTTTCCCAGCGCTCCCTAACCTCTGGCGGGAAAGGGTATAAAGCCAATAACTTCTTTGAAATTAGCAGTTTTTTATCGGGGCACCCCACGCTTCATCACACACGTCATTTAATTCTTCTGATTCGGTAAAAACTACTGGTAGTTTTTTCACACCCCACATAATACCCTGTTTAGTGGTACCTGTAGTATCAGCTAAATGTAACATCTCCTTTATTGCCAAAATCATATAACGTGTGGCCCTACTGGAAAATACGGTTTATTCGTCACCTTCACCACCGGAATCAGTGCCTGTGTCTGGGTCTGTGTCGACCGACTGAGGCAAGGGGCGTTTTACAGCCCCTGACGGTGTTTGAGGCGCCTGGACAGGCACTAATTGAGTGTCCGGCCGCCTCATGTCGGCAAACGACTGCTTAAGCGAGTTGACGCTATCCCGTAATTCCACAAATAAAGGCATCCATTCTGGTGTCGACCCCCTAGGAGGTGACATCCTCATATTTGGCAATTGCTCCGCCTCCACACCAATAACGTCCTCATACATGTCGACACACACGTACCGACACACAGCAGACACACAGGGAATGCTCTATACGAAGACAGGACCCACTAGCCCTTTGGGGAGACAGAGGGAGAGTCTGCCAGCACACACCAAAAAGCGCTATATATGACAGGGATAGCCTTATGATTAAGTGCTCCCTTATAGCTGCTTTTATATTAATATATTGCCATTTATTTTGCCCCCCCTCTCTGTTATACCCTGTTTCTGTAGTGCAGTGCAGGGGAGAGACCTGGGAGCCTTCCTGACCAGCGGAGCTGTGACAGAAAATGGCGCCGTGTGCTGAGGAGATAGGCCCCGCCCCTTTTTCGGCGGGCTCGTCTCCCGCTATTTAGTACATTTAGGCAGGGGTAAATATCTCCATATAGCCTCTGGGGCTATATGTGAGGTATTTTTAGCCTTTTTAAAGGTTTTCATTTGCCTCCCAGGGCGCCCCCCCCCCAGCGCCCTGCACCCTCAGTGACTGCCGTGTGAAGTGTGCTGAGAGGAAAATGGCGCACAGCTGCAGTGCTGTGCGCTACCTTAAGAAGACTGCAGGAGTCTTCAGCCGCCGATTCTGGACCTCTTCTTGCTTCAGCATCTGTGAGGGGGCCGGCGGCGTGGCTCCGGTGACCATCCAGGCTGTACCTGTGATCGTCCCTCTGGAGCTTCATGTCCAGTAGCCAAGAAGCCAATCCATCCTGCACGCAGGTGAGTTCACTTCTTCTCCCCTCTGTCCCTCGTTGCAGTGATCCTGTTGCCAGCAGGAATCACTGTAAAATAAAAAACCTAAGCTAAACTCTCTAAGCAGCTCTTTATGAGAGCCACCTAGAATTGCACCCTTCTCGGCCGGGCACAAAAATCTAACTGGAGTCTGGAGGAGGGTCATAGGGGGAGGAGCCAGTACACACCACCTGACCTGTAAAAGCTTTACTTTTGTGCCCTGTCTCCTGCGGAGCCGCTATTCCCCATGGTCCTTTCAGGAACCCCAGCATCCACTTAGGACGATAGAGAAATAATTCTGTTAATAGTGCTACCAGTACATCTTTAAGCTCTTGTATGTGTTCGTCTTTCACAGTTTGACGTATCAAGCAATAAAAATAATGGAGTAATGAACCAGTGGAGAAGTTGCCCATAGCAACTAATCAGATTCTTACTCGTTTTATAGACTATAGTAGAAGAAATGCTTACTTGAAGTTGATTGGTTGCTATGGGTAATTTCACGTTTTACTGCTTGATGCATCAATCCCCCGAGTTTTAGCTGGATGGCAATGCAACATAATATAAGGATGTTCTATAGCAGGCATGTCCAAACTGTGGCCCTCTAGCTGTTGAGAAACTACACATCCCAGCATGCCCTTTCACAACAGCTGGAGGGACGCAGTTTGGACATGCCTGTTCTATAGACTGGTGCCGAGCATGTTTTGTAGTTATTGTCCTTTCCAAGAACGCCATAATGGTATAGGTGACTATATAAAAGATCTAGTGCATTACCCATCTGGGAATAACTACTATACAAAAGAAAATCAGTGAAACAATGAATAAAACAAAACTCCTGCAGCACATACCTTACTTGTGTGTAAATTGCTGGAATATCATCAGGTAAGTGCTGTCCCTTCCAGAAGGGAATGGAGTATGTGGAAAGAAAATTCTCTCTAGTGCACCACCTCAGTTAGAGGATATACAATGTATTTGTACATGCACATAAAACCACACAAAAAGAATGGACACATTCACTATAACAAACCCTTAAAGATAAACAGGTGGGTACTTAAAAGAACACAAGCTACTGAAAGGTGTTGGAAGAGGAACCACGCCAACAACAGTTGCTGGGACCAGTCACCTGAGTCCTAGATCTGGAAATTTTATATCTAGGTGCGTTTTAGGTCATCGTCTGTTTTATCCTTATGGATTAGTCATATTAAATATGTATCTTCATTTTGTGTGTTTTTATTACCACAAGGATAATACATTAGATAGATTTTTATTTACTCACGGATACAATTGCAACGTTTCTTAAGGCCCGTACACACTGGTCGATGTATCGGCCGTTCTCTTGAACAGCCGATACATCGCGGGACCGTCAGCCAGTGTGTACGGGCGATACGTCTGTGAACTCCGTCGTTCACAGACGTATCGCGTCGGCCGCGCAGCACAGCCGACAGCCAATATATCTAACCATATATTGGCGCGTCGCTGTGTGTGTACGGGGCGGTCGTCCGATCACCCGTACACATGCTGCGGCGGCCGGCGGTGATTGACAGGTGAACTGGGCGGGCGCTCGCCCAGTTCATGACATCAGTCCCCCGACGGATCGGGCTGTGTGTATGCACAGCACACTGCCCGATCCGTACATAGATATATCTGCAGATCAATTGATCTGCAGATATATCTAATAGTGTGTACCCACCTTTAGAGATATACTATCTAACAAGACTTTGGGGAGATCAAGCCTCCTAAAGAGTAGAGAAGGTGCCCATTGCAACCAACCACCTTCTTGCTAGCATTTAAAAAATATTTGTTATAAAATGTTTGGTAGAAGTCAATTGGTTGCAATGGGCAAATTTTCTACTCTTTAGAAGGTTTGATACATCTCCCCATGATCTGCTCTAGACCTGTAACTTTATTTAATTGTACTACCAGCATTCCCATCTATTTGGAACTGGAACAGAGTCACTCAGTACTTGAGATATTACAGAGCAGGTGTAAATTGGCGTTTATACTTGGTTATAGAATTAGTTTTGGTTTTTTTTAATGAAAGATGTACTTCACTATATCATTTGACTGCCTCAAAGAGCTCAAACTTCCTTTATTATGAACAATTATCTCACCCTCCATTGATATCTTCAAAGCCATATCTATATCCTTGGAAAGAGTTTAACCAATATTATGAACAATTAAAAGATTTTAAGATTTCCTAGCAGACTAAACTTCCCCACAACCTTTTACTTCTTTATTCAGATTCCCCATTGCCACCAAGAACAAAATGAATACATACAAATTGAGATTTGTATTTTAGTAAATAACCAACCCCATTAAATACTTTATGGGTGTTTACCCCAAGCCAGGCCTGGCCAACCTGTGGTTCTCCAGCTGTTATCCCAGCGATCCCCGACAGTTTTATCATTCTTTAATAGCAAAAAGGATTTTGGTACTTACCGATAAATCCATTTCCCTGAATCCACTCGGGGACACTGGAGATAAAGACAGTTGGGGTGTGAAGAATAGAGACCGGAAGTGGCACAATGTATGCAAAACAATTGAAGTGCACAGCTGGTTCCTCCCCCTTCAAGCCCCCCGTCCTTCCAGTTTGAAAAATTGACTGAGAGAAGAGGGAACATGAAAGAAAAACATTCGGGAAGGAACCAACCACGCCATAACGGTAATCATCAACCAAGCAACTATCAAACTTAACTGAAAAACTTGTCTGAGCCAAAATAACAAGAACACGCAGGCTGGCAGCACAGAGGTGGACGTCCAGTGTCCCCGAGTGGTTTCAGAGAAATAGATTTATCGGTAAGTACCAAGATCCTCTTTTCTCTGTCCTCCACTAGGGGACACTGGAGATTAGACAGCTGGGGACGTCCCAAAGATACTTCCATGGGCGGGACAGCTGTCCAAGGCTTGCAAAACCAGAAAACGGACAAAATTTGAATCCCTTGCCCCAAAAGTATCAAGTTTGTAGAAGCGAGTGAACGTGTGTGCGGAGGACCACATTGCCGCACTACAAAGTTGTAGTGTTCACTCTAGGCTGTTTTAGCAGGGCGCCACGCCCTGCCCGTTTTTTAACAGGCAAAACCCGCCCTGCCCCTTTTGCGGCGCCTTGCTAGAACAGCCGCCCGCTCCCTACCCTCCCGGCGCGTATAGATGCCGTGTGCATGCGCGCGGCATCCATTCACGCATTGGGAGAGGGCTGGGGGAAGCCCAGCACCGACGGAGGTGCTGAGCACGCCCCCAAGAGTGACGTCGCCGGCCACAGACGCTCTCTATAGAAGCGTCTGTGGCCCGCACCGCCCCTAAAATTTGCGTGGCCGCGACCCCATTTCGCCGCGCGCGCACACACACGTGCCCCCGGAGTCCGGCGCCCTGCCCCTTTTCAGTCCTAGAGTGAACACTAAAGTTGGGTAGTCTAAGCTCCTCAGGAAGCCACCCAAGAAGCTCCTACCGACTTGGTGATATGAGCACCCACCCGAAACGGGACTCTTACAACTGGAGACATACGTTTGTTGGATTGTGAGTTTCATCCAACTGGACAAGGTTTGTTTTGTAGCTGGTCAATCCCTCTTAGGACCATTATACAGCACAAACAAAAAAAGTCTGACTTTCTAAGGGAACTCGTAGCCTGTACGTAAACCTTTAATGCCCTGACAACATCCAGGGAACATTCCCCTTTTGACACTTGAAAAGACGGGACCACAATTGGTTGTTTTATGTGAAAACCCAAAACCATCTTAGGCAAGAACTCTGCCCAGGTACGGAGTTCCACCCCATCCTCATGGAAAAAAGGAAAAGGACTCTTACAGTATAGGGCTCCAAATTCAAATACCCTCCTTGCCGAAGCCAAGGCAAGCAGTAAGACTGTTTTCCAAGACACATATTTAAGATCTGTCGTTTCCAAAGGTTCGAAAAGATCAGATCTCAAAAATTCTAACACGAGGATTAAATCCCACGGAGCTGTGGGAGGAAAAAATAAGATTTTACTTACCGATAAATCTATTTCTCGTAGTCCGTAGTGGATGCTGGGACTCCGTAAGGACCATGGGGAATAGCGGCTCCGCAGGAGACAGGGCACAAAATAAAAGCTTGAGATATCAGGTGGTGTGCACTGGCTCCTCCCCCTATGACCCTCCTCCAAGCCAGTTAGGATACTGTGCCCGGACGAGCGTACATAATAAGGAAGGATATTGAATCCCGGGTAAGACTCATACCAGCCACACCAATCACACCGTACAACTCGTGATCTGAACCCAGTTAACAGTATGATAAATTTAAAGGAGCCTCTGAAAGGATGGCTCAACAATAATAACCCGAATTTTTTGTAACAATAACTATATACAAGTATTGCAGACAATCCGCACTAGGGATGGGCGCCCAGCATCCACTAC
Organism: Pseudophryne corroboree; assembly: GCF_028390025.1. Classification (NCBI taxonomy): domain Eukaryota; kingdom Metazoa; phylum Chordata; class Amphibia; order Anura; family Myobatrachidae; genus Pseudophryne; species Pseudophryne corroboree. The sequence continues at coordinate 308,493,747 of NC_086450.1, forward strand.
GGACTACGAGAAATAGATTTATCGGTAAGTAAAATCTTATTTTCTCTAACGTCCTAAGTGGATGCTGGGACTCCGTAAGGACCATGGGGATTATACCAAAGCTCCCAAACGGGCGGGAGAGTGCGGATGACTCTGCAGCACCGAATGAGAGAACTCCAGGTCCTCCTCAGCCAGGGTATCAAATTTGTAGAATTTAGCAAACGTGTTTGCCCCTGACCAAGTAGCTGCTCGGCAAAGTTGTAAAGCCGAGACCCCTCGGGCAGCCGCCCAAGATGAGCCCACTTTCCTTGTGGAATGGGCTTTTACTGATTTTGGCTGTGGCAATCCTGCCACGGAATGTGCAAGCTGAATTGTACTACAAATCCAACGAGCAATCGTCTGCTTTGAAGCAGGAGCACCCAGCTTGTTGGGTGCATACAGGATAAACAGCGAGTCAGTTTTCCAGACTCCAGCCGTCCTGGAAACATATATTTTCAAGGCCCTGACAACGTCCAGCAACTTAGAGTCCTCTAAGTCCCTAGTAGCCGCAGGTACCACAATAGGTTGGTTCATGTGAAATGCAGAAACCACCTTAGGTAGAAATTGAGGACGAGTCCTCAATTCCGCCCTGTCAGAATGAAAATTTAGGTAAGGGCTTTTACATGATAAAGCCGCCAATTCTGACACACGCCTAGCTGAAGCCAAGGCCAACAGCATCGACACCTTCCACGTGAGATTTTAAATCTACCGTAGACAATGGTTCAAACCAGTGTGATTTTAGAAGTCTCAACACAACATTGAGATCCCAAGGTGCCACTGGAGGCACAAAAGGAGGCTGTATGTGCAGCACCCCTTTCACAAATGTCTGAACTTCAGGTACTGAAGCCAGTTCTTTCTGGAAGAATATCGACAGGGCCGAAATTTGAACCTTAATGGACCCTAATTTTAGGCCCATAGACAGTCCTGTTTGCAGGAAATGCAAGAAACGACCCAGTTGAAATTCCTGTGTAGGGGCCTTCTTGGCCTCACACCACGCAACATATTTACGCCAAATGCGGTGATAATGTTTTGCGGTTACTTCCTTTCTGGCTTTTACCAGAGTAGGGATGACTTCTTCTGGAATGCCCTTGTCCTTCAGGATCCGGCGTTCAACCGCCATGCCGTCAAACGCAGCCGCGGTAAGTCTTGGAACAGACAAGGCCCCTGCAGTAGCAGGTCCTGTCTTAGAGGTAGAGGCCACGGTTCGTCCGTGAGCATCTCTTGAAGTTCCGGGTACCAAGACCTTCTTGGCCAATCCGGAACCACGAGTATAGTTCTTACTCCTCTCCTTCTTATGATTCTCAATACTTTCGGTATGAGGGGCAGAGGAGGGAATACATACACTGACTGGTACACCCACGGCGTTACCAGAGCGTCCACTGCTATTGCCTGAGGGTCCCTTGACCTGGCGCAATATCTGTCCAGTTTTTTGTTTAGACGTGACGCCATCATGTCCACCTTTGGTCTTTCCCAACGGTTTACAATTTGGTGGAAGACTTCTGGGTGAAGTCCCCACTCTCCCGGGTGAAGGTCGTGTCTGCTGAGGAAGTCTGCTTCCCAGTTGTCCACTCCCGGAATGAACACTGCTGACAGTGCTATCACATGATTTTCCGCCCAGCGAAGAATCCTTGCAGTTTCTGCCATTGCCCTCCTGCTTCTCGTGCCGCCCTGTCTGTTTATGTGGGCGACTGACGTGATGTTGTCCGACTGGATCAACACCGCCTGACCCTGAAGCAGAGGTTTTGCTTGAATTAAGGCATTGTAAATGGCCCTTAGTTCTAGAATGTTTATATGAAGAGATGTTTCCATGCTTGACCACAAGCCCTGGAAATTCCTTCCCTGTGTGACTGCTCCCCAGCCTCTCAGGCTGGCATCCGTGGTTACCAGGATCCAATCCTGAATGCCAAATCTGCGGCCCTCTAGTAGATGAGCCCTCTGAAGCCACCACAGGAGAGACACCCTTGTCCTTGGCGACAGGGTTATCCGTTGATGCATCTGAAGATGCGATCCGGACTATTTTCCCAGTAGATCCCACTGAAAAGTTCTTGCATGGAATCTTCCGAATGGAATCGCTTCGTAAGAAGCCACCATTTTTCCCAGGACCCTTGTGCACTGATACACTGAGACCTGTCCTGGTTTTAGGAGGTTCCTGACTAGCTCGGATAACTCCCTGGCCTTCTCCTCCGGGAGAAACACCTTCTTCTGGACTGTGTCCAGAATCATTCCTAAGAACAGTAGACGTGTCGTTGGAATCAGCTGCGATTTTGGAATATTTAGAATCCATCCGTGCTGACTTAGCACTACCTGAGATAGTGCCACTCCGACTTCTAACTGTTCCTTGGTTCTTGCCCTTATCAGGAGATCGTCCAAGTAAGGGATAATTAAGATGCCTTTTCTTCGTAGAAGAATCATCATTTCGGCCATTACCTTGGTAAAGACCCGTGGTGCCGTGGACAATCCAAACGGCAGCGTCTGAAACTGATAATGACAGTTTTGTACTACAAACCTGAGGTACCCTTGGTGAGAAGGATATATTGGGACGTGGAGATAAGCATCCTTGATGTCCAGCGACACCATATAGTCCCCCTCTTCCAGGTTCGCTATCACCGCTCTGAGTGACTCCATCTTGAATTTGAACCTTTTTATGTAAGTGTTCAAAGATTTTAGATTTAATATTGGTCTCACCGAGCAGTCCGGCTTCGGTACCACAAATAGTGTGGAATAATACCCCTTCCCCTGTTGTAAGAGGGGTACCTTGATTATCACCTGCTGGGAGTACAGCTTGTGAATGGCTTCCAGAACTGCCTCCCTGTCGGAGGGAGACTTTGGTAAAGCAGACTTCAGGAACCGATGAGGAGGAAACGCCTCGAATTCCAGTTTGTACCCCTGTGATACTACCTGTAGAATCCAGGGATCCACTTGCGAGTGAGCCCACTGCGCGTTGAAATACTTGAGACGGGCCCCCACCGTGTCTGAGTCTGCTTGTAAAGCCCCAGCGTCATGCTGAAGACTTGGCAGAAGCAGGGGAGGGCTTCTGCTCCTGGGAAGCGGCTGCATGGTGCTGCCTTTTTCCTCTTCCTCTGCCCTTGGGCAGAAAAGAGTGACCTTTTGCTCGCTTGTACTTATGGGAACGAAAGGACTGAGTTTGAAAAGATTGTGTCTTTTTCTGTTGATGTGAAGTAACCTGGGGTAAAAAGGTGGATTTTCCAGCCGTTGCCGTGGCCACCAGGTCTGTTAGACCAGCCCCAAATAACTCCTCCCCCTTATACGGCAATACTTCCATGTGCCGTTTGGAATCTGCGTCCCCTGACCACTGTCTGGTCCATAATGCTCTTCTGGCAGAGATGGACATTGCGCTTACTCTTGATGCCAGGGTACAAATATCCCTCTGCGCATCACGCATATATAGCAATGCATCCTTTAAATGTTCTATAGTTAACAGAATATTGTCCCTATCCAGGGTATCAATATTCTCAGTCAGGGAATCCGCCCATGCGACTCCAGCACTGCACATCCAGGCTGATGCGATTGCTGGTCGCAGTATAACACCAGTATGTGTGTATATACTTTTCAGGATATTTTCCAGCCTCCTATCAGCTGGTTCTTTGAGGGTGGCCGTATCAGGGGACGGTAACGCTACTTGTTTAGATAAACGTGTGAGCGCCTTATCTACCCTAGGGGGTGTTTCCCACCGTGCCCTAACCTCTGGCGGGAAAGGGTATAGTGCTAATAACTTATTAGAAATTAGCTGTTTTTTATCGGGGGAAACCCACGCTTTATCACACACCTCATTTATTTCCTCAGACTCAGGAAAAACTATTGGCAGTTTTTTCACACCCCACATAATACCCGCCTTTGAGGTATTTGTAGTGTCAGAAAGGTTCAATGCCTCTTTCATTGCCGTGATCATGTAACGTGTGGCCCTACTGGACATTACGTTTGTCTCGTCACCGTCGACACTAGATTCAGTATCTGTATCTGGATCCGTGTCGACCCACTGAGGTAGCGGCCGTTTTAGGGCCCCTGAGGGTGTCTGAGACGCCTGAACAGGTACTAATTGATTTGCCGGCTTTCTCATGTCGTCAACAGTTTTTTGTAAATTGCTGACATTATCACTTAATTGCTTAAACACAATCATCCAGTCAGGTGTCGACTCCCTAGGGGGTGACATCACTAACACAGGCAACTGCTCCGCCTCCACCTCATTTTCCTCCTCATACATGTCGACACACGCGTACCGACACACAGCACACACACCGGGAATGCTCTGATAGAGGACAGGACCCCACTTAGCCCTTTGGAGAGACAGAGGGAGAGTCTGCCAGCACACACCCAGCGCTATTTTTGCTGCCAAAATGCCCCCCCTTCTCTTTTTTACCCTGAATCAGATGCAGTACTGCAGGGGAGAATCAGGGAGCCGTCCTTCCAGCGGAGCTGTGAGGGAATAATGGCGCCAGTGTGCTGAGGAGTTAAGGACGTCGTGAAGGGGCGGGGCCTAACTCCCGCTTTTTTGTGTAAAATGGCAGGGGAAAAAATACATCCATATAGCCCTGGAGCTATATGTGATGTATTCCTTTTGCCAGCTAAGGTATATGTGTGTTATATTGCGTCTCAGGGCGCTCCCCCCCAGCGCCCTGCACCCTCAGTGACCGGAGTGTGAAGTGTGCTGAGAGCAATGGCGCACAGCTGCGGTGCTGTGCGCTACCTTAGTCTTGAAGACAGGATGTCTTCTGCCGCCGCTTTCACCGGACCTTCGTCTCTTCTGGCTCTGTAAGGGGGACGGCGGCGCGGCTCCGGTGACCCATCCAGGCTGAACCTGTGATCGTCCCTCTGGAGCTAACGTCCAGTAGCCTAAGAAGCCCAATCCACTCTGCACTCAGGTGAGTTCGCTTCTTCTCCCCTTAGTCCCACGATGCAGTGAGCCTGTTGCCAGCAGGACTCACTGAAAATAAAAAAACCTAACTAAATTTTTATTCTAAGCAGCTCTGGAGAGCTACCTAGTTTGCACCCTTCTCGGCCGGGCACAAAAATCTAACTGGCTTGGAGGAGGGTCATAGGGGGAGGAGCCAGTGCACACCACCTGATATCTCAAGCTTTTATTTTGTGCCCTGTCTCCTGCGGAGCCGCTATTCCCCATGGTCCTTACGGAGTCCCAGCATCCACTTAGGACGTTAGAGAAATGGTGGCTGTAGTCTCAACACTCCCTGTAAGGATGGCAGACGTTGTTAAAAAAAGATTGAAAGGGCCAAGACTTTTACTTTTAAAAAGCACCCCAATCTCAAAGCTCCATCCAAACCAGCTTGTAAAAAAACTCAAACTGGTAAGGTGAAATTGTCTGGGGTTACAACCTCTAGGGTGGCACCAATCCATATATCTCTTCCAGATTCTATAATACTGTGCCGTTGTTACCAGCTTTTTGCCGCTAACATGGTAAGGATCGCTGATTTTGGCATACCCCTTTTCCTTTGGTATCCTGGTCTCAAAAACCACGCCTTTAAACGCAGGTGACTCAAGTCTGGGTGTAGAAATGGACACTATGACAACAGATCTTCCTTCTGAGTCAACCTCTAAGCCGCCTCCGCTAGGTGAACCCTCAGATCAGAGTACCAACTTCTGCGAGGCCAGTCCGGTGCTATCAGAATGCCCCACGCTCTTTCCCGGGTTACCTTTTTTTAACACTCTTGGTAATAGAGGAAATGGTAGAAAGATTTATACCAGATCGCAAGGCCAGTAAATCGCCAGCGCGTCTACTGCCTCTGCTGCTGGATCAGTGTCCTGGTCACACATCTCGGAAGTTGACGATTGTGACCAGATGCCATTAGATATACCTATGGTAACCCCCACCGTCTTACCACCAACTCGAAGACATGGGGGTGTAGACTCCACTCTCCTGGGTGCATGTCTTGACAGCTGAGGTAATCTGCCTCCCAGTTGTCCACTCCTGAAATGAAGACTGCCGACAGAATTATGTTGTGCATTTCTGTGCAAGACAGAATCTTTGTGGTCTCCTTTAAGGCCATCCTGCTCTTTGTTCCTCCTTGACTGTTTATATACGCCACTGCTGTCACATTGTCCGATTGCACTTTCACGTGCTGTGCTCTTACTAGACTCTCCGCTTGAAGCGCATTGTAGCTGGCTCGTAATTCCAGCACGTTTATCGGTAGACTACTCTCGTACTGAGACCACCTCCCCTGAAATTGATGGTTGTTTAGTACTGCACCCCATCCTCTGAGACTTGCATCCGTTGTCAAAATTATCCAATCCCAGATTCCAAAATGTTTTCCCACTGATAGGTTCCCGTGGACCGACCACCAAATCAATGAAATTCTGGCCTGAGACAAGTGAATCTTCCTGTGAAGACACAGGTGCATAGTTGCCCCCTGTGCGATCATGTTCTACTGGAAAGGTCTCGAGTGAAATTTGCCGTATTGAATCGCTTCGAAAAATGCAACCATCTTCCGCAGAAGCCATATGCAAAGGTGTAGAAAGACAGTCTGATTTTGTAAAACCTGGCAAACCATGTTTCTGATGTCTTGAATCTGGTCTTCGGAAGGAAGACTCAACCGTATCATGTCCAGGATGAGACCTAAGAAATGAAGTCTTTGTGCTGGTTGTGGTCTTTGTGATGGTTGTAAATTGGATTTTTTGAAGTTGACAATCCAATCGTGTTGAGTCAGGACCTGATAAGTTAGCTGTGCGTCTCGGATCAAGATTTCCGGGGATGGGGTCTTGATAAGGTCGTCCAAATAAGGTATTGTTACCCCCATAGAGCTCAATTTCGCTACCATGACCGCCATGATCTTTGTGTAGATCCTTGAAGCCGATGACAGACCGAACAGTAGTGCTCTGAACTTGTAGTGGTTCTTTTCCAGAGCAAACCTCAGATATGTTTGATGTGGTGTCCAAATTGGGACATGGAGGTACGCATCCTTTATATCCATTGACACCATAAACTCCTGTTGTTCTAACCCTGCAATGACAGACTATCAATTCCATCTTGAACCGGTGAACTGGCACGAATTAATTTAACACTTAAGTTTAGAATGGTTATGACTGAGCCATCTGGTTTGGTTACCACAAAAAGATTTGACTAAAAACCTGTCCATCTCTGTGGTACCGGCACCGGTACTATCACCTCTGTTGGAAGCAATTTTTGGAATGCTGTTTCTAATGCTCTTGCCTTTTGAGGGCACCGAGGTAGACCTGTAGTAAAAAAAAATCGACTGAGTTCGTATTAGAAATTCTATCTTGTATAAGTGGGAAACTATATTGTTGACACAGGTTTCTGGAGAGGTTTCGGCCCAGGCTTTCTGAAACCTTGTCAACCAGGCACCCACCTTGGAGTACCCAAGAAGAGCTGGGAGACCGTAATGCCACAGTTTGGCTTAGAGTCACAGTGGGCTTAGAGTCCTGTTTTCACGCTGCTGACTGGGAACGGCCTCTGCCTCTGTTTCCCCTAGGTTGTCCTCCATAAACCTCTACCTCTGAAACAAAAGGACTGTATACTAAATAAAGTAAAAGCCAGACCAGAATAACTCCACCTTATGGCCGGAGTGGTTCTAAGGTACATAGTAGGCAGGAAAGTCAATTTTCCAGCCGTGGCCTGTGAAATCCATTTGTCCAATTCTGGACCAAAAAAAGTCTCCAACAAAAAAAATAGCTTCTACAGCCTTTTTTGAGTCTGAGTCCACCTGCCAATCTCTGAGCCATAATAGCCGCCTGGCCAATACTGCCAAAGCCGAAATACGTGATGCTATTCTACTGCATCCTTTGCAGCATGGCAAAGATAAGTGGCTGACTCACAGATATGCTCTGCTAAGCAAGATATCTCCTCCTGGTTATTATTTTCTGCCAATGCATGAACTATCTGACCAGCCCAAGCAACAATGGCCTTATTAACCCAGGCACTCACCAGTGCCTGTCTGTGGGATGCCCCCGCGCCACAAACATGAACTTAAGCACAGTGTCCAACTTGCGGTCTTAAGCATCCTTTAATGTAGTCACATTTGGTATAGGTAAGATAGTTTTTTTTTTTTAAATCTAGCTAAGGACGCATCCACATTAGGTGGGACCTCCGATTTTGTCATGACCCCCATGGGTAAAGGATAATTTACCGCAAACTTCTTGGTTAAGTGGAAGCGCCTATCTGGCTGTTTGCAAGCTTCACCCATCTGTTCTTGGAGTGTCTTAGGAATGGGAAATACTGCAGTTTGTGGCTTTTGAGACTCACAGATCGAAAACCTCAGGTCCTTTACATCTTCCTCCTTGAAATTAAGGACCTGCTTCACTGCTTCAATAAGGAATTCTAAGGCCTTGATCTCTAAACTCTCCTCTGGAGGAGAAATCTGAAATGCCTCTACTAACTATTCCCTGTCATCTACCAAGAGACCCTCTTCCTCCTCTGCTTGCAAAACAGGAAGGGGTCTCTACAGATTCGTGCACAGGTTTTTCTACCTGTGTAGGCGGAGTAAGTCTAATCAGAAATTCCTTCATAGTCTTAGAAAAACCCGCAGCCCATTCTAAATGTTGCTTGCGAGATACCACCATTTCCTTTGAAATATCTGCTAGAGCATTTTCCAATGTTCTGGATGTACCACTACCCTGGTGCCTGTGCGTCCGCACCCAAACGTGTCGCACACCGCGGAGCTGTCAACACTTGTGCTCTTTTTCTCACATTTAGAACACACAAAGCAAATTTTTGTGGTCTTGGTTGGGGCTTTTGCCGCCATGTTTATAGTACACATACACACACAGCAACCAGAAGTCTTGTCACTCTATTAGAATAGATGGAGACAGACTGTAGGGATTAGGGGAGCAATGAAACAGGGGAGGTATACAGCTGGTTATTAGAAAACAAAACAAAAAAAAAGTCAACAAAAATGAAAATTAAAAAAGGTCAATAAAAAAAATGTTGTGCCAGCCAGAAGTTTACAAACCCCACACCACCAACTGTTCTTACAGCTTGTCTCAGGTTTGTTCCTCTGTTGAAATCTCTGATGCTTCCCACCTCAAGAGCCCACCTTGTTGCTCCACCCCCCTCCTATCATCCCGCTCTCTTTATGCGCCTTATTCTAACTAAATTGGCCGTAACTTAAAAATTTTAGTCACCTCGCTGCCTATCTTCTAATGGCAGAGAGGGTGCAGCTCACCATTGGTTTTCCGGAGCTCTCCTCCAGCGCCGCAGAAAGACTGCTGAGCTCCCCTGCGCCTCCGTGCTCTGTAACAGACGCCGCCTGCACTTCCCTCGCCTGTCTGGGTCCGTCTACCCGCTTATCCGCTGCACGCTGGACGCCTTCCCCAGACTGTCACGCCTGCCGCCAGTAAAAACCCAGTGTCTCCGGCGGTTACCATCTGAGACACAAACTGCTGGCGTCGGCTCCCTCTCCTCTGTGAAACCGCTGCACCAGGTGGGGGGGATTGCTGCTATCAGCGGTGTTAGTCCTCACTGCGAGCCTGCTGCGGGAAAACATGGGGGGGGGGGGGGGGGGGGCGGCGCCTTTATACCACCAGTACTCACTGTTTGTGGATTCTCCTAGTGAACAACCGATCCCTTTCACCGGGATCCGTGTCTCACAAATACTCTAGAGTATCTTTGCGTAACATGCTCCCTCCTTAGCGAGGTGGGATTAGGCCACTGCAATCTTGCAATACATTTAGAGTCAGAGCTCCCTGATGTGCTTCTACCTCCTCAACACAATAACTGGAGGGATGGGGGGGGCTTGAAGGGGGAGGAGCCAGCTGTGCACTTCAATTGTTTTACATATATTGTGCCACCTCCGGTCTCCATTCATCACACCCCAGCTGTCTAATCTCCAGTGTCCCCAAGTGGATGACAGAAAAACTATTAACCATTCTAATTAGAGCAAAATCAATAAGAAGCAACAACAAAAAACACACATGCAAGAATTTACTAGCCACTATATACCTGACACACACTTGTGCATGCGTGGCACAAACCATAACAACTCTACAGCCCTTGCTTTCTATGGTGAAGAGTTTTGTTATTCCATAGTGTTTTCTGATGTATTTTCACTGCTATGGTTTGGGTGCTGTACAATTTCTAATACAATTTCAAATACCGCAGCATTTCTTGTCTGAACGGAAGAATATCTTCCAGGACATTACCCATCCATAGAGAATGTGTGATTGCTCATGATTTGATTATCATCTTATATATGTTTTCCATGTGATTTGCCTTCCAAGTAACCAGATCTGAACCCAATCAAGCATTTATGGCATATTCTGAAATGAAGGCTGACAAAGTATTTCACCATCATCAACCAGTTGTCAGCTGAGAGACTGCCTTCATGATTAATATTCCTAAATCCCTTCTGCACAGTTTCAAGAAGGCTCAATGCCACAGCATATACATCTCTCATACACATTTCCATTTTTGGCCACTACCTGTAATTGTGCTATTTAATCAAGTATTGTTTCTCTTTAAACAAATACCGTGGAAAATATCAGGGGAGCGCAGAGTAAAGCGGTTAACGCGGCGGGACAGGTTAGTTCATCCTGCCTGTCTCCTCACCTCAATCCGACTTGTTTTCAAGTCGGATTGAGTTTGTCCGATTTGGCCCCCTTTCCGACAGAAGCAAGCGGATCAGCGGCTATTCCGCCGATCCACATGTTTTCCGACAAGTCAGGAATTCCCAAGTAATCGGACAAAAACTGCCTCTAATGAATAGGTCGGAACCCCTCCCGACCTATTTCTGTCGGAAAGTGCCATCTTTCCGACAAGACGGCAGCTTCCGACCGTTATTGAATATACCCCTATGACTGTGTGCAATTACAGCAAACTTGTCAAGAGGATCATCTAATGGGAGATATCATAACATGCTACATTACATGCAGTCTGCTGAAAGAATAGGGTCTCATGGGAAGATTCTTAATGGTTATTCTTGCATAAGGAAGAAAACACTAGATGACCTGGTGACTGTTCCACTTTATATGTATATATGTATAGTGAAAATCTAAAATACCAATATTTCAGTTCTATGAAGGACTTTTAAAAAAACTTACCCAAATGATTTTGTTAATTTTTTAGTTCCTACGGGTTTGTCACTGTGTTGTAATTCATAGAACACTCTCTGTAATGCTAAAGGAACACTTTTAGAGGAGTCATCGCCTTCTGTTGGCATCATATACACAGCCTGCCAGAGGGGGGGGGGAACAAACAAACAGAATAATTACTAAGCATTACAAACAGAACAGAACATTTAATTTTGTTTACAATTAAAACTAAAATTAACATGTTGTAAGCATGTTAGCGTGCGGCTTTATTTGTTAGTTAATATTAACTATTGTAATTCTAAAGCCTCCAACTGGCACGCCATTATCCTCAAAGTGCTTAAGGGCGATTCTCCAAAAAGTGAACATAAAGTCCCAGCATCACACGCTTTTAATTTATTATTTTCTTTTAAACTGGTCTGTTAAGAAATGTGTTATAGTAAAACTTACCGTTGATGACGTTATTTCTCCTAAGTCCACAGGATCACATTGGGATATGATGACACATCAGTGGATTTGCACCAATCGGTCAAAGCTTTCGGCCTCCCAATACGCAACGGGCCTGTCCATATATCCATGCCTGCTGGCTCAGGCAAATCAGTTGTTTTTCCAAAACTCAAAGTAGAAGCATCATAGAGGGCCCTAATCAGGCGAGAAGAACACACATGCACACCCTTCCGTACAAGGAGGAAGATGTTAGTGAGTGAAAGGATCCTCAAATCAGGTGCGTCAGTGTGGGATCCCTGTGGACTTAGGAGAAATAACGTTATCAACGGTAAGTTTTACCATAACAAATATTTCTCCGGCAGGGTCCACAAGATAACATTGGGATTTCCCAAAGCAATTTAGTGGTGGGGACGCTCCTGAAAGTAGAGGTACGCTACTGCCGTTGCATTGTCCGAGCGGATTTGGACTGGTTTCCAATGAAGGATGTCCATTGCCTGAATAAGTGCCATATAAAATGCCCAAAGTTCCAATATATTTATTGGCAGGCAACTTTCTTTCTTGGTCCACTGCCCCTGGAAGCAACTCCTTCCCGACAGTGTTCCCCAACCCTGAAGACTGCCATCTGTTGCCAGAATTTCCCAATCTGATATCCAAAAGGGTCTTCTTTTGTTTAGATGGGATGTGTGTGTCCACCAGGCTAATGACCTCCTTACTCCCAGAGGATGGACCATAGGCTGTTTTTATTGTCTGATGACAACCATACCATTTGGAAAGGATCAGACATTGCAGAGGCCTCAAATGGAACCGAGCATACTCCACCATGTCAAATGTCGACACCATCAACCCCATCACACACATTGCAACGTGAATGGATACCCTTTGACTGTCTAGCAGCTCCTGAATCCTTGACTGAATCTTGGATATTTTGTTCAGTGGAAGAAATACTCTCTAAAGACCTGAATCCAGCATAGCCCCCAAATGAGTCATCCATTGTGACGGAACCAGGGATGACTTTGCCCAATTTATGAGCCAACCATGTCTCTGTAAACAAGCTATTGTCTGTTGCAGATGACACTGAGGCAATTCCTGATACGGTGCCAGGATTAATAACTCATCGAGGTATGGAAAAATCCTTATCCCCTGCTGACAGATCAGATGCCATCACCACCATAATTTTGGTGAATACTATGGGAGCTCTGGCCAGTCCAAAATGTAGAGCCTGAAACTGAAAATTATGCTGGAGGATAGCAAACCTGAGAAAGCATTGACGGGACAGTGCTATAGGAACATGTAGGTAAGCATCCTGGATATCTAGGGATACCATAAAACCCTCCGGCTCCATCGCCAAAATAATGAAACGTAAAGTCTCCATATGAAACCGAGGCACCAAAATGTACTTGTTTAGCGCTTTGAGATTGAGTATGGGCCGAACAACCCACTTGGCTTCTGGACTATAAAAAGGTTGGAATAAAAATCTTGTCCTCGTTGTGCAGGAGGAATGGAATCACTCGTGACTGAAGAAACTTCTGAACTTGTCTCTTGCAAATCCCTGGCCTTCGTTTCCTCTGAAGACGGGCTGGTACAAAAAACAAAACAAAAAAACACCTTTGAGGAGGGTGTTCCTTGAAGGCAAATGCATAACAGTGAGATACCGCTTCTTGCACCCAGGCATCTGTGGTAGACTGCTGCCAGAGCTGTGCAAAATTAAGAAGTCAGCCTCCCACCCTGGGTTCCCCCAGTTGGAGGCCCGCACCATCAGGTTGATGGCTTATCTTCTGATTTGGAAGCTGGTCCTCTGGTAGCCCAATGCTTTTTAGTCTTACCAGACTTGTTGGATTGGGACTGTTTGCCATCACCCTTTCTTTTTCCTTGATTCTGAAAAGCTGGAAATCTAAGTTTGAATTTGTGTGGAAAGAAACTTCACTTTCTTGGAGTCTGCTTCTGACTGTTAATACTGTTTAATTCTTTATCAAAAAGAACATCTCCAGTAAAAGGCAAAGACTCAAGAACCTTTTTGGATTCAGAGTCAGTTTTCCATGAACGTAGCCAAACTTCTCTGCAAGCTGCTACTGCTGAGGCTGATGCCCAAGAGGCAATTGTACCCATATCCAAGGATGCTTCTTCCATAAAAATAGCTGCCTGTTTGATATGTGCAATGTGGGCTTTTTGCTCTCTAGATGCCATTGAAAGGTCATCCTCCAATTATCAGCCCAGGCTGCCACTGCTTTAGCCATCCAAGCTGAAGCCATGGCTGGTCTTATGATTGCCCCAGACAAGGAGAAAATGGTTTTAAGAAAACCATCTGTTTTCCTATCCGTGACATCATTTAATGATGTTGAAGGCAGAGGTAATGGAGGATTTTCGCACCAATCAGATGACATGCGTATCTACTTTGGGAGACGCCTCCCTTTTTAAACAGTCCCCAGCTGGCAGTGGATAATGGTTTCCATTTCCTTGTAATTCTAAACTTCTTACTGGGTGTAACCCAAGCCTCCTGCATAATTTCCGTCACCTATTCTGAGCCAGAAAACTCAATCCTAACTGTTTTAGGACGTTTAAACACAGATGCCTTGGATTTTAACACAGGCTCTGCCGCTTGCTCTAAGGAAAGAATGGCTTTCATTGCAATAATCAGCTCAGGTATGTCTACCGAGCTGAATCCTTCCTCCTTGTCTTCGTGTCTGCATCCATACCACACTGGGTATGCCCAATCTCATCTGATCTTGGAAGCTAAGCGGTATTGGGCTTGGTTAATACGTGGATGGGAGACTGCTTGGGAATACCAGATGCTGTAGGTGCCAGTATGTTATGTGAACGCTAGAAGTCTTACTGGTAAAAAAGGGCGAACTGAAAATACTTGCAGCAAGCAAACAGTATGATATTATAGGCATTACTGAACCTGGTGGGCCGAATCTCATGATTGGACAGTCAATCTAAAGGGCTATACGCTGTTTAGGAGAGACAGACTTAATAAAAAGGGTGGAGGGGTGTGTCTTTACATAAAGCTGTTTTTAAAACCTGATATAAGGGAAGATATTCAGGAGGGGACTGTAGACACTGTCGAGACGTTATGGGGTAGAAATTGCATGCGGGGATAAAGGATTTAAAAATAGGATTTTGGTACTTACCGATAAATCCTTTTCTCCTAGTCCGTAGAGGATGCTGGGGACTCCAAAAGGACCATGGGGTATAGACGGGATCCGCAGTAGCTTGGGCACACTGTAAAGACTTAAACTGGGTGTGAACTGGCTCCTCCCTCTATGCCCCTCCTCCAGACCTCAGTTATAGGAACTGTGCCCAGGAGAGACGGACATTTCGAGGAAAGGATTTTTGTGTAAACTAAGGGCTACAAACATACCAGCTCACACCACAAACATACCGTACCACCGGCGTAACAGTAAACCAGATAACCGTATGAAATAACAGCAACAAGCTAAAAACCAGAAATACACAACCCGTGTATAAACCAAGTTAACCAACAAGAATACATTGCCAGCAACAGTCCGCACTGGGATGGGCGCCCAGCATCCTCTACGGACTAGAAGAAAAGGATTTATCGGTAAGTACCAAAATCCTATTTTCTCTTACGTCCTAGAGGATGCTGGGGACTCCAAAAGGACCATGGGGTTTATACCAAAGCTCCAGACCGGGTGGGAGAGTGCGGACGACTCTGCAGCACCGACTGAGCAAACGCAAGGTCCTCATCAGCCAGGGTATCAAACTTATAGAACTTAGCAAAAGTGTTTGCACCTGACCAGGTGGCCGCTCGGCAAAGCTGTAAAGCAGAGACGCCTCGGGCAGCCGCCCAAGACGAGCCCACTTTTCTGGTAGAATGGGCTTTTACCGACTTCGGCACGGGTAGCCCGGCCGAAGAATGAGCCTGCTGAATCGTACTACAAATCCAGCGTGCAATAGTCTGTTTTGAAGCAGGATGACCAATCTTGTTAGAAGCATACAGGACAAACAGCGCCTCAGTTTTCCTGGCAACAGCCGTTCTGGCGACGTAGATCTTCAAAGCTCTCACCACATCCAGAGACTTTGGAACCGCCACAGCATCCGTAGCCACCAGCACCACAAGAGGTTGGTTAATGTGAAATGAAGACACCACCTTCGGCAAAAATTGTTGACGAGTCCGCAATTCTGCCCTTTCTGAATGAAAAATCAAGTACGGGCTCTTATGAGATAAGGCCGCCAACTCAGACACCCGCCTGACAGACGCCAGCGCCAACAGCATGACTACCTTCCAAGTGAGAAACTTCAACTCAATCTTACGCAAAGGTTCAAACCAGGAAGACATGAGAAACTGTAAGACCACCTCAAGATCCCATGGAGCAACAGTAGGCACAAACGGAGGATTGATATGCATTACTCCTTTCACAAAAGTCTGAACCTCTGGTAGGACAGCTAATTCCTTTTGAAAGGAAACATACTTTCGCCAAATACGGTGATAATGTTTCGCCGTAACCTCTTTCCTAGCCTTAATGAGAGTAGGAATGACCTCCCCGGGAATACCCTTACGAGCTAAGATCTGGCGCTCAACTTTCATGCCGTCAAACGCAGCCGCGGTAAGTCTGGAAACACGCATGGACCCTGCAACAACAGGTTCTCTCTTAGAGGAAGCGGCCAAGGATCATCCACCAGTAACTCCTGAAGATCCGGGTACCAGGCCCTTCTTGGCCAATCTGGAATGACGAGAATCGCCTGAACCCTTGCTCGTCGAATGATCCCCAGTACCTTTGGAATGAGAGGAAGTGGAGGGAACACATACACCGACTGGAACACCCACGGAGACAACAGGGCGTCCACTGCACTGGCTTGGGGGTCCCTTGACCTGGAACAGTACCTCGGGAGCTTCTTGTTGAGACGAGGCGCCATCATGTCGATTAACGGAATTCCCCAACGCTTTGTCACCTCTGCAAATACCTCTTGGTGAAGAACCCACTCTCCCGGATCGAGATCGTGTCTGCTAAGGAAATCTGCTTCCCAGTTGTCCACTCCAGGTATGAAGACTGCTGACAGGGCGTTCACGTGTTGTTCCGCCCAGCAAAGGATTCTTGTGGCCTCCGCCATTGCCGCTCTGCTCCTTGTTCCACCTTGACGGTTTATATGTGCCACCGCTGTGATGTTGTCTGACTGTACCAGGACAGGTCGACCCTGAAGAAGGCTTCTTGCTTGTAGCAGGCCGTTGTAAATGGCTCTTAACTCGAGAACATTTATGTGTAGACACGCTTCCTTGAGCGACCATCTCCCCTGGAAGTTTCTTCCTTGGGTGACTGCACCCCAGCCCCGGAGACTTGCATCTGTTGTCAGAAGTACCCTGTCCAGGATACCGAACCGGCAACCTTCTAGGAGGTGAGAACTTTGCAGCGACCACAGGAGAGAAATTCTGGCTCTGGGAGATAGACTTATCTTCCGGTGCATGTGCAGGTGAGACCCGGACCATTTGCTCAGCATATCCCACTGAAACACCCGGGCATTTTCCCCAGAACCAGAGTACAGTGATGGATGGACACACTCTTCGGCCGCAGAAGTTCCCTGACCATCAACTGCAGTTCGAGCTTTTTCTTCTGGAAGAAATACTCTTCGTAACTCGGTGTCCAGAATCATGCCCAGAAAAGACAGCCGAGTGGCCGGAATCAACTGAGATTTCGGCAAATTTAGCACCCAACCGTGCTGCCGGAGCACCAACAGTACCAAATTCACACTCCTCAGCAAGCGTTCCTTGGACCTCGCCTTTATCAGGAGATCGTCCAAGTACGGGATAATTGTAACCCCTTGCCTGCGAAGGAGAACCATCATTTCTGCCATGACCTTGGTGAAAATCCTCGGGGCCATGGAAAGCCCAAATGGCAACGCCTGAAATTGGTAATGAGAATCCTGTACCGCAAACCTTAGGAAAGCTTGATGCGGAGGATAAATCGGGACGTGTAAGTAGGCATCCTTTATGTCCACTGACGCAATAAAATCCCCCCCTTCTAGGCTGGCAATCACCACTCGAAGAGATTCCATCTTTAACTTGAAAACTTTCAAGTATGGATTGAGGGACTTTAGGTTCAGAATCGGTCTGACTGAACCGTCCGGTTTTCGGCACCACAAAAAGGCTTGAGTAAAACCCCTCCCTCCGTTGAGACGGGGGAACGGGAACAATGACCCTCCGAAGACACAACTTTTGTATTGCTGCCAGCACGACCTCCCTGTCCGGAAGAGACACTGGCAGGGTCAACATGAAAAACCGGTGAGGTGGCGTCTCCTGAAACTCCAGCCTGTAGCCCTGAGATACAATCTCTAGAACCCAGGGATCCAAGTCCGATTGGACCCAGACCCGACTGAAGAACTGCAGACGGCCCCCCCACCGTTACGGACTCCCCCAGGGAAGCCCCAGCGTCACGCGGTGGACTTGGTAGCGGCAGGGGCGGACTTCTGGTCCTGGGCGCCTGACACTGCAGACGACTTCTTTCCCCTTCCTCTACCTTTTGAAGCGAGAAAGGACGAACCTTTCCTCGCCTGTATTTATTTGGACGAAAGGACTGCATCTGCTGATGTGGTAGCTTTTTGTGTTGTGTGGGAACATAGGGAAGAAAATACAACTTACCCGCCGTCGCGGTAGAAACCAGGTCCGCCAAGCCTTCCCCAAACAGGACATTACCTTTGAAGGGTAACACTTCCATAGCTCTCTTGGAATCGGCATCAGCATTCCATTGATGGATCCACAGCGCCCTCCTGGCCGAAATAAACATGGCATTGGCTCTTGACCCCAAGAGACCAACATCCCTCGCCGCATCCTTCAGGCAATCTGCAGCATCCTTGACATAACCAAGAGTCAAAAGAACAGTATCTTTATCAAAGGTATCCATATCAGCAGCTAAATTCTCAGCCCATTTAGCAATAGCACTACTCGCCCATACCGACGCCACAGCAGGTCTGAGCAATGCACCCGTATTAGTGAAAATGGACTTCAGAGACGTCTCCAGCTTGCGATCCGCCGGATCCTTGAGAGCTGCCGTGTCAGGAGACGGAAGCACCACCTTCTTAGACAAACGAGATAAAGCTTTATCAACATTAGGAGATGCCTCCCATTTTCCCCTATAAATAGATGGAAAAGGATACGCCATGTAAAATAAGAATTTACTTACCGATAATTCTATTTCTCATAGTCCGTAGTGGATGCTGGGGACTCCGTAAGGACCATGGGGAATAGCGGCTCCGCGGGAGACTGGGCACATCTAAAGAAAGCTTTAGGACTATCTGGTGTGCACTGGCTCCTCCCCATATGACCCTCCTCCAAGCCTCAGTTAGGATACTGTGCCCGGACGAGCGTACACAATAAGGAAGGATTTTGAATACCGGGTAAGACTCATACCAGCCACACCAATCACACAGTATAACCTGTGATCTGAACCCAGTTAACAGCATGATAACAGAGGAGCCTCTGAAAGATGGCTCACAACAATAATAACCCGATTTTTGTAACAATAACTATGTACAAGTATTGCAGACAATCCGTACTTGGGATGGGCGCCCAGCATCCACTACGGACTATGAGAAATAGAATTATCGGTAAGTAAATTCTTATTTTCTCTAACGTCCAAAGTGGATGCTGGGGACTCCGTAAGGACCATGGGGATTATACCAAAGCTCCCAAACGGGCGGGAGAGTGCGGATGACTCTGCAGCACCAAATGAGAGAACTCCAGGTCCTCCTCAGCCAGGATATCAATTTTGTAGAATTTTACAAACGTATTTGCTCCTGACCAAGTAGCTGCTCGGCAAAGTTGTAAAGCCGAGACCCCTCGGGCAGCCGCCCAAGATGAGCCCACCTTCCTTGTGGAGTGGGCATTTACAGATTTTTGGCTGTGGCAGGCCTGCCACAGAATGTGCAAGCTGAATTGTACTACAAATCCAACGAGCAATAGTCTGCTTAGAAGCAGGAGCACCCAGCTTGTTGGGTGCACACAGGATAAACAGCGAGTCAGATTTCCTGACTCCAGCCGTCCTGGAAACATATATTTTCAGGGCACTGACAACGTCTAGCAACTTGGAGGCCTCCAAGTCCCTAGTAGCCGCAGGCACCACCAATAGGTTGGTTCAGGTGAGACGCTGAAACCACCTTGGGGAGAAACTGAGGACGAGTCCTCAATTCCGCCCTGTCCGAATGGAAAATCAGATAAGGGCTTTTTCAGGATAAAGCCGCCAATTCTGACACGCGCCTGGCCCAGGCCAGGGCCAACAGCATGACCACTTTCCATGTGAGATATTTTAACTCCACAGATTTAAGTGGTTCAAACCAATGTGACTTTTGGAACCCAAAACTACATTGAGATCCCAAAGTGCCACTGGAGGCACAAAAGGAGGCTGTATATGCAGTACCCCTTTTACAAACGTCTGAACTTCAGGGACTGAAGCTAGTTCTTTTTGGAAGAAAATTGACAGGGCCGAAATTTGAACCTTAATGGACCCCAATTTCAGGCCCATAGACACTGTTTGCAGGAAATGTAGGAATCGACCCAGTTGAATTTCCTCCGTCGGGCCTTACTGGCCTCGCACCACGCAACATATTTTCGCCAATTGCGGTGATAATGTTTTTGCGGTTACATCCTTCCTGGCTTTGATCAGGATAGGGATGACTTCATCCGGAATGCCTTTTCCTTCAGGATCCGGCGTTCAACCGCCATGCCGTCAAACGCAGCCGCGGTAAGTCTTGGAACAGACAGGGTCCTTGCTGGAGCAGGTCCCTTCTTAGAGGTAGAGGCCACGGATCCTCCGTGAGCATCTCTTGAAGTTCCGGTTACCAAGTCCTTCTTGGCCAATCCGGAACCACGAATATAGTGCTTACTCCTCTCCATCTTATCAATCTCAGTACCTTGGGTATGAGAGGCAGAGGAGGGAACACATACCCTGACTGGTACACCCACGGTGTTACCAGAGCGTCTACAGCTTATTGCCTGAGGGTCCCTGGACCTGGCGCAATACCTGTCGAGTTTTTAATCATGTGGAAGACTTCTGGGTGAAGTCCCCACTCTCCCGGGTGGAGGTCGTGCTGAGGAAGTCTGCTTCCCAGTTGTCCACTCCCGGAATGAATACTGCTGACAGTGCTATCACATGATTTTCCGCCTAGCGAAGAATCCTTGCAGCTTCTGCCATTGCCCTCCTGCTTCTTGTGCCACCCTGTCTGTTTACGTGGGTGATTGCCGTGATGTTGTCCGACTGGATCAACACCGGCTGACCTTGAAGCAGAGGTCTTGCTAAGCTTAGAGCATTGTAAAATGTCCCTTAGCTTCAGGATATTTATGTGACGTGATGTCTCCAGGCTTGACCATAAGCCCTGGATATTCCTTCCCTGTGTGACTGCTCCCGAGCCTCGCAGGCTGGCATCAGTGGTCACCAGGACCCAGTCCTGAATGCCTAATCTGCGGCCCTCTAGAAAATGAGCACTCTGCAACCACCACAGGAGGGACACCCTTGTCCTTGGTGACAGGGTTATCCGCTGATGCATCTGAAGATGCGATCCGGACCATTTGTCCAGCAGGTCCCACTGGAAAGTTCTTGCGTGGAATCTGCCGAATGGGATTGCTTCGTAGGAAGCCACCATTTTACCCAGAACCCTTGTGCATTGATGCACTGAGAGTTGGCTCGGTTTTAGGAGGTTCCTGACTAGCTCGGATAACTCCCTGGCTTTCTCCTCCGGGAGAAACACCTTTTTCTGGACTGTGTCCAGGATCATCCCTAGGAACAGAAGACGAGTCGTCGGAACCAGCTGCGATTTTGGAATATTGAGAATCCAATCGTGCTGCCGCAACACTACCTGAGATAGTGCTACACCGACCTCCAACTGTTCCCTGGATCTTACCCTTATCAGGGAATCGTCCAAGTAAGGGATAACTAAAATTCCCTTCCTTCGAAGGAATATCATTTCGGCCATTACCTTGGTAAAGACCCGGGGTGCCGTGGACCATCCATACGGCAGCGTCTGAACTGATAGTGACAGTTCTGTACCATAAACCTGAGGTACCCTTGGTGAGAAGGGTAAATTGGGACATGAAGGTAAGCATCCTTAATGTCCCGAGACATCATGTAGTCCCCTTCTTCCAGGTTCGCAATCACTGCTCTGAGTGACTCAATCTTGAATTTGAACCTCTGTATGTAAGTGTTCAAAGATTTTAGATTTAGAATCGGTCTCACCGAGCCGTCCGGCTTCGGTACCACAACAGTGTGGAATAATACCCCGTTCCCTGTTGCAGGAGGGGTACCTTGATTATCACCTGCTGGGAATACAGCTTGTGAATGGCTTCCAAAACTGTCTCCCTGTCAGAAGGAGACATCGGTAAAGCCGACTTTAGGAAACGGCGAGGGGGAGACGTCTCGAATTCTAATTTGTACCCCTGAGATATCACCTGAAGGATCCAGGGGTCTACTTGCGAGTGAGCCCACTGCGCGCTGAAATTCATTGAGACGGGCCCCCCACCGTGCCTGATTCTGCTTGTAAAGCCCCAGCGTCATACTGAGGGCTTGGCAGAGGCGGGAGAGGGTTTCTGTTCCTGGGAACTGGCTGATTTCTGCAGCCTTTTTCCTCTCACTCTGTCACGGGGCAGAAATGAGGAACCTTTTGCCCGCTTGTCCACGAAAAGACTGCGCCTGATAATACGGCGTCTTCTCATGTTGAGAGGCGACCTGGGGTACAAACGTGGATTTCCCAGCTGTTGCCGTGGCCACCAGGTCTGAAAGACCGACCCCAAATAACTCCTCCCCTTAATAAGGCAATAATTCCAAATGCCGTTTGGAATCCGCATCACCTGACCACTGTCGTGTCCATAACCCTCTACTGGTAGAAATGGACAACGCACTTAGACTTGATGCCAGTCGGCAAATATTCCGCTGTGCATCACGCATATATAGAAATGCATCTTTTAAATGCTCTATAGGCAAAAATATTCTGTCCCTATTAGGGTATCAATATTTTCAGTCAGGGAATCCGACCACGCCAACCCAGCACTGCACATCCAGGCTGAGGCGATTGCTGGTCGCAGTATAACACCAGTATGTGTGTAAATACATTTTAGGATACCCTCCTGCTTTCTATCAGCAGGATCCTTAAGGGCGGCCATCTCAGGAGAGGGTAGAGCCCTTGTTCTTACAAGCGTGTGAGCGCTTTATCCACCCTAGGGGGTGTTTCCCAACGCACCCTAACCTCTGGCGGGAAAGGATATAATGCCAATAACATTTTAGAAATTATCAGTTGTTATCGGGGGAAAACCACGCATCATCACACACCTCATTTAATTTCTCAGATTCAGGAAAACTACAGGTAGTTTTTCCTCACCGAACATAATACCCCTTTTTGGTGGTACTCGTATTATCAGAAATGTGTAAAACATTTTTCATTGCCTCAATCATGTAACGTGTGGCCCTACTGGAAGTCACATTTGTCTCTTCACCGTCGACACTGGAGTCAGTATCCGTGTCGGCGTCTATATCTGCCATCTGAGGTAACGGGCGCTTTAGAGCCCCTGACGGCCTATGAGACGTCTGGACAGGCACAAGCTGAGTAGCCGGCTGTCTCATGTCAACCACTGTCTTTTATACAGAGCTGACACTGTCACGTATTTCTTCCAACAGTTCATCCACTCAGGTGTCGACCCCCTAGGGGGTGACATCACTATTACAGGCAATCTGCTCCGTCTCCACATCATTTTTCTCCTCATACATGTCGACACAAACGTACCGACATACAGCACACACACAGGGAATGCTCTGATAGAGGACAGGACCCCACTAGCCCTTTGGGGAGACAGAGGGAGAGTTTGCCAGCACACACCAGAGCGCTATATATATACAGGGATAACCTTATATAAGTGTTTTTCCCCTTATAGCTGCTGTATCTTTAATACTGCGCGTAATTAGTGCCCCCCCTCTCTTTTTTAACCCTTTCTGTAGTGTAGTGACTGCAGGGAAGAGCCAGGGAGCTTCCCTCCAACGGAGCTGTGAGGGAAAATGGCGCCAGTGTGCTGAGGAGATATGCTCCGCCCCCTTATCGGCGGCCTTATCTCCCGTTTTTCTATGTATTCTGGCAGGGGTTAAATGCATCCATACAGCCCAGGAGCTATATGTGATGCATTTTTTTGCCATCCAAGGTGTTTTTATTGCGTCTCAGGGCGCCCTGCACCCTCAGTGACCGGAGTGTGAAATGTGCTGAGAGCAATGGCGCACAGCTGCAGTGCTGTGCGCTACCTTGTTGAAGACAGGACGTCTTCTGCCGCCGATTTTCCGGACCTCTTCTGTCTTCTGGCTCTGTAAGGGGGCCGGCGGCGCGGCTCTGGGACCCATCCATGGCTGGGCCTGTGATCGTCCCTCTGGAGCTAATGTCCAGTAGCCTAAGATCCACTCTGCACGCAGGTGAGTTCGCTTCTTCTCCCCTTAGTCCCTCGGTGCAGTGAGCCTGTTGCCAGCAGGTCTCACTGAAAATAAAAAACCTAAAACTAAACTTTTCACTAAGCAGCTCAGGAGAGCCACCTAGTGTGCACCCTTCTCGTTCGGGCACAAAAATCTAACTGAGGCTTGGAGGAGGGTCATAGGGGGAGGAGCCAGTGCACACCAGGTAGTTCTAAAGCTTTACTTTTGTGCCCAGTCTCCTGCGGAGCCGCTAATCCCCATGGTCCTTACGGAGTCCCCAGCATCCACTTAGGACGTTAGAGAAAAGAGGGATAAAACGTAACGCAGACATCAGCATCAGTCCAAATTTTATACCAAATAATCCTGCATAGGAGACCACAAATAGGTTGAACTCGATGGACAAACTGTCTTTTTTTAACCTTATACACTATGTTACGATGTATGCAGACCCGGAGTGCGATGAGTCCTCATCATCCTCCGACGGGTCCTCATCTGAAACGTGTACACTGTGAAGATGTTGTTTCATATCTATGTGATTTATCACAGGCCTTTCAGCCTGTTTTTGTTGAGAGGCTGCCACTTACCCTGCCGAGTGTAATAAACCTCAGGTGGAAGGTTGCATGTGGTATCGGAGCTGGCATTATCCGCTCAGCTATACTGGATAATGTCTGTGCAAAAGTAGCCCATGGGGGTTCAACGTGAACCTGTGCCTGCCTTGGATTTTTTATTTTTTTTTATAAAGGCTTCGGTGAAAGCCAAAACAATTTGCACATAAAACATTTTGAAGCGGAACAGACACCTTACCTTCTCCCCGTGCTCCGGCCCCAGCCTGGTAGGTAACGTCTGCTAGCCTTGCTTGTACATCCTACACAGACGCCCGTCGAAACAGCACTGACCACGTGGGTAAGCATTGTCGCAACCTGGCAGGGAGTTGTTGGAGCAACTCTTTCTAAGGTACGTATAAGACGCTTTTTAGACAAGATCGCTCAAAAAAAAAAAAAAATATAGTAAAAGACTACAAAAATAAGATAAAAAAAAAAAGCTTATGGCTGCTAAAAACCAGCAGCCCATTGACCATGGTCCGGGTTCTGCCACATCAAACAAAAAACTGATTTGCCTGAGCCAGGGATATATGGGTGGTCCCATTGCATGCTGGGAGGCCAAAAGCTTTTGACCGTTTGGGATATGATGACACGACAGCGGATTTGCACCAATGTTATCATGTGGATAACCTGTGGACCCTGCCGGAGAAATTGTTCTTATATGAAAACTTAATTGCTTAGTAGCAATGCCTTACCCTATAACAGGGCTGGCCAAACCAGTCCTCGAGATCTACCAACAGTTCACATTTTCCAGACCACCTAGCTAGTGCACAGGTGTAGTCATTACTAATTAAGATGTGCTGCATTCATTCCTAACTGACAAATCTACAGATCTCCAGGAGGCCTGGAAAACATGAACTGTTGGTAGATCTCGAGGACCAGTTTGGCCAGCCCTGCCCTATAACTTAAGACCCACTAAAATCTTTGTATTTTGGAGAAATAAGTCATTTGAATTTGTGTAGTTGTCCCATGCATCACGGAGAATCGCCCTTAAGCTTCTTCTTTAAATCCATCCTGCAGGTAGCTCTGCTTTTGCAGATGGCCTAGCTGGGAGGTACAAAA
Organism: Pseudophryne corroboree; assembly: GCF_028390025.1. Taxonomy (NCBI): domain Eukaryota; kingdom Metazoa; phylum Chordata; class Amphibia; order Anura; family Myobatrachidae; genus Pseudophryne; species Pseudophryne corroboree. The sequence goes on from NC_086450.1 coordinate 308,519,272, forward strand.
TGGAATGGACTGAGAAAATGCCGTTTCCAACACTACCACTTCTCTATGAGGGGACCCCTTTAGCATGGGTGCAGGTAGTGCACAGGGCTCTTGACCCGATACCTCACCATGGAGAGTCAAGATAGTTTATAGGCGCAGCAGAGCTCAGATTTCTCCCTTACTATTTTTCTAGACGTAGACTAGCTCTTAATGAAAGTTTCCAGTGTGCATACAGATTGCAGACCCTTTATCATTTCCCTAAAGGGGTTGCTGATAACTGGGAAAATCCAAACTGTTTAATTTAACTAAAAAACTTTAATGAATTTTCTAATTTCTCCTACGTAAAACATCCTGTCAGTAATACATTGAATGGCATGGAGGATTAACAAATGTACATTTTTTTTTAAATTAAGAAGAATCGAGACAAGCCCAATTTACGAGTCTTAAAAAATAAAATAGCAAATAGTAATAAAAACAGTTTTGAAAAAAAAAAAAAAAAAAAAAAAAAAAAAAAAAAGAGTGCATACCTTCCGGAGTTGGTTTGTGAAAAACAACGTTTGCAGTAAACTGTTCATGTAACATGTTGCCCCCTGATTCTTTAATCCGACATACCCAGTGTGCTTCTTGGAATCCCATCTACAAGACAATGTAGCAAAATTGAGTAAACTGAACACATCACAACCAAACAAAATAGTTACAAATCATATAAGTTCAAGCACCTCAAAATGTAATACAAAAATACCTTACAGTTATTACAGTTAATAGCATCCGCAGTACATGACAAATATGTCTAACTTGCAAGACCTGGAGAGGTATATTTTATCATCCTAATAAAACACATCCTGACTATAAGCCTGTTAAAAGACACCACAAACAGCCCAGTTTCTGTATGGGGAACCCTCTCAACCATAGTAGTGCGCATACTGTTCGGCCTCTTAACTAAGGCCATATTTAATTTAATTATAGTAGATCTTTAATACTTACGCTACACCATGAGGAGCATCTGCCTGAACATAGACTTCAAAAGTCACTTTGTCTTCTTCTATGAAGCCTTTATCTGGATCAGTAACTTCCTGGAGAAAGGAAATACACCTTATAAGTAATTCTAAACGGACAGCAGACACTTTCTTTCATTGTCATCTCACAGCCATTATTTAAGCACACAAGTATTGCCCACCACCAGTGAACCATGGTGGATACATTTTACATATTCTCATCTTAATGCAATACCTTAGAACTAAACTGGTCCTATTTAAGATTACTGGAACAAAACAAAGGTGCAGGCAACCCACAAGCAGGTGTTTTTGGATAACAATAAGCCATATAAGAGGTGATTAAATAAACAGACTTCTTCTGTAGTAGCCTCATGGGTTATGTTTCCTTGTATTGGTTAGTGACCATTGGCAGTCACTGTTCAAGGCTATTAACGGATTCTAAAAATACTCAGACATAACAAACCGGATACTACTTACACTCCATGCCATGAAGTTGGAAAATCCCCAATCATTTTCTTTATGAAAGAACAAGTGACTAATGCGTCTGCTGAACGATTTCTCATCGTCCTTGTAATTGATTATCTTTAGCACTGCCTGTGCGTGACAGGACCATGACCTGCAAAACCAGATAAACATTCGTTATATATCTTTAAAATAATGGGACAATAAAGAAATTACAGTTTAAATTAGATTAGCCAAGACAAGACAATTTATACACATGGTTTTAATATACACACAAAATATACTGCCGGCGCACAGAACCACTTAGAAAGTGGTTCTGTACGCTGGCAGTACATTTTTTGTGCATATTAGTTAGAACGAGTCTTCAGACTGCATTTCCCATTAGAGGTACTAGTACGTACTGCGGCAGCAACCCATTTTACTATAAAAATTTTGCTTTTGAGTTGCGCAGATAGTAAACATTCCATTTACATGATTTTTATCAGTGCTGTCCATGTATTTTTATATGAAATAACACAGTGTTGCCAGTGATGTCAATTTCACAGCCTGGCTAAGCCAGCCCACAAAGTGGGAAATTCAATTGGCATCGCAAGGATGTAGCTCCCTGGTTAAATGCCCAGAGCTACTCAATTGACTGCATTGCACCTGGCTCGGGAAATGTACTTTATCAAAGAAAAGCTTCAGCAATAAACATTTTAGAAAACCTAAATCAGTTGTATGAAATTAATCCTTTTGTTATGCTTTACAGTATTTCTAGTTTTGCTTTTCACCCATCTGTACATATTTTCCCTTTTTACTTAATTTTCATTAGGTTTTCACAGCATCTCCTAAACACTCCTAAAGTTAACAGCTTTACAGACATTTACAGACAGCTTTCAACAAAATATGGAAGAGGTCGTACGTTGAATCAGATTCTGCGTTACACTGAAGGAAAAATCCCACGCTTTTCTGATGTGGCCGATCTGGGTAAAATCGTGGCATCACCATTATTTTCCATGGGAGATTTCGCACAAAACAAGGAGGGCTTAGCACAGATTCACTAAGCCGACTAAAGCGCTCCACTGTGAACTGAAATGTTGCTTCTGACCGCCAACTGGTATCTGGAAGCAGACAAAGATATCATGATTATTTTAACTTCATAATTTCTTAAGTTTTACAAATAATGTGCCAACTAAAATCAATATAAAAAAAAAGACCACACAGGCCCCAACAAGGTGGGCCCTATGGACTGGACTGTAAAAGTTTGTTAAAATAAATAAATAAATATGCATCCACAATACTCCAAGGTTAAAAAAAATGTATTTACATTTTAGAAAAAAAAAATATTCTAAGTACAATAAATTTGTAACTATGAATATACCATATAAAATGCGCTTTTAATAAGAACATAAAGACATGCTATAGTACAGTTTAAATATCGACACTCATTACAAAATTTTATATAAACCCAGACAGTTATACCCCTTTTACACTCGCAGCCTCGGGTCATTCCCGAGAATGTGTCCCGGTATATTTGCCGGGACACATTCCCGGGAATGACCCTTTTACACTAGCGGCCCGACCCGGCATATTGCCGGGTCGGTGACGTCACCGCTGACTCTAACGGAGGCAGTGCTTGGAGATAATCTTCTCCAAGCACCGCCTCCTCCTATGCAGAGAACGGGTGCCGGGTCGCCTTGACCCAGTATACCCGTTCTCATTGCACAGCTTCCCGGGACGGTCCCGGATTTAACCCAGGTCGAGACCTGAATTGAAATTCCGGGATGCTCGTCCCGGGAAATTGTCCCTGTACCCATTCACACGGACAAAAATTTCTGGATGATGCGCGTTCACGTGCAAAATCCCAGGATAAAATTGTCCGTGTAAAAGGGGTATAATTGTGCAGCATAACTTAAATTAGTCAAAGTTAAAAACACTCACGGGCAACTAGAAAACTAAAGTCATGTAGATTTACTAGATTCCAAAGTATAACGGGACACCTGCTGTCTTGACTACATTTTTTAACATTTCGGGAGACGCTTTCTGCTATCATACAAAAACCTCTCATAGCCAATAGTTGAGTTAACCAGGGCCACCCATTCTGATGAAGAGGGTGTTACAGAAGCCATCCAATGTCTAGCTATGCAACCATTTGCAAACGTATAGCTGGAGCACACAAGTCATAGAATCCTCCATGCCGGGCAGGTTTACACACTACTGGTAGACAATGGGATTTACATGAAGACCTTAACAGTTTTGTAGATCAGGGTTGTCTGGTTTAAAGCACCTTAAACAAAATGGCACTATGGTATAAACCAAATGGGGTGGGTAGGCATGTGTCTGTTATATATATATATATACACACACAGCGCCGGGCGGAAGTGACGTCATGCGGCACAAGATGCGGTTCACGACCGCTCTTGAGCCGTTTTCACTATAGAAACCTTCGTTTCAAATACTTATTTTAATGTATGTTGTTTTCTATCTGCTCACACCCACGTCAATGCACTTTATTAGAGATATTTCATGTTAAAAAACAAATTAGGAAATACTCTCCAGTCCATACAGGAAGTGATGTCTGCTTCCTGTTAGTCATGTGACTAATTATCTAATTCATAAATACTCTGCTGTGCTCCCACCATGTATCCCCTTGATGAAGTCCTATGCTACAGGACGAAACGCGTCGGGACTGGGACTTATGACTCACCCATGACTTCTTTTGAATGGACAGATAAGCCGTTTTTAAAATTTATCTTGTACGTATGCTACCTGCATTTGCTTCAGGACATTTTAACATATACTAACAGGATAGGGCTGCTGCTCACCTTGTGATTCCGATTGTGGACAGATGAGCTGTTTATTTGTTTTTATCTTGTACGTGTGCTACCTACATTGGCTTCAGGATTTGTTATATTAAATTTTGTTTATGTTTTAATTTTGTCTAGTCCTCTTGTATACTGGAACCAGCATTTCTTATCCAGCTCATATTTATATTGGGACTAGCAAGGTCCCTAAAGTGTGGAGCATTGTCTATTATTTAAACAGTACACACTATGTTGGTTTCTATTTTTGTTTTTCATGTCCTAAAAGTGTCATCAGACTGAAGCTGTCTCCCAAGGAAGCTAAGTCGATCCTTTTTAATTTGCACATTTCACATGGTGAATTAGTTACATAGAAATCCTATAATTTCAGAATTTTTAAAACACCATTAGGCGTTCTATTGCACTTCATTATATATATATATATATATATATATATATATATATATATATATATATATATATATATATATATATATATATATATATATATAGTCTTTTGAAAAAAAGAGGGCACTCACCAAGATTTCATAAAAGAAGCAAAATAGTGTTTGGTGACAGAGCACCAGAAGCAGTATGATACTCTGTCACCAAACAACACTGTTTTGCTGTCTTGACAAAGATCACTTGGATGTGATCGAAACGTCGACTTGTGGATGTATTAATAAATGACCTTCTTTTATGAAATCTTGGTGAGTGCCCTCTTTTTTCAAAAGACTATTATCAGGAACCCGAAATTCCTTGGAGTTGAGCACCACCGTGTTGTCTCCTACTGATACAGCTTTGTGCGGATGTCCACATACTCTATCTATCTATATATCTATATCTATATATATATTCTCCACTTGATAATATTAACGGATAAAAATAAGATTTCAAACCTACCGGTAAATCTATTTCTCGTAGTCCGTAGAGGGTGCTGGGACTCCGTAAGGACCATGGGGATAGACTGGCTCCGCAGGAGACATGGGCACTTTAAGAAAGAATTTGACTCTGGGTGTGCACTGGCTCCTCCCTCTATGCCCCTCCTCCAGACCTCAGTTAGAGAAACTGTGCCCAGAGGAGACGGACAGTACAAGGAAAAGATTTTTGTAATCCAAGGGCAAGATTCATACCAGCCACACCAATCACACCGTATAACTTGTGATATACTATCTAGTTAACAGTATGAAAAAACAACATAGCATCAGTCCAAAACCGATGAAACTAGAACATAACCCTTATGTTAGCAATAACTACATACAAGTCTTGCAGAAGTAGTCCACACTTGGGAAGGGCGCCCAGCATCCTCTACGGACTACGAGAAAAAGATTTACCGGTAGGTTTAAAATCTTATTTTCTCTAACGTCCTAGAGGATGCTGGGACTCCGCAAGGACCATGGGGATTATACCAAAGCTCCCAAACGGGCGGGAGAGTGCGGATGACTCTGCAGCATCGATTGAGCAAACAGGAGGTCCTCCTCAGCCAGGGTATCAAACTTATAGAACTTTGCAAAGGTGTTTGACCCCGACCAAGTGCAGCTCGTCACAGCTGTAGTGCCGAGACCCCTCGGGCAGCCGCCCAAGACAAGCCCACCTTCCTAGTGGAATGGCCCTTAACCGATTTCGGTAACGGCAATCCTGCCGTAGAATGCGCCTGCTGAATCGTGTTACAGATCCAGCAAGCAATAGTCTGCTTTGAAGCAGGGCCGCCAACCTTGTTGGCTGCATACAGGACAAACAGTGCTTCTGTTTTTCTGATCCTAGCCGTTCTGGCCACGTAAATTTTCAAAGCCCTTACCACATCAAGGGACTCTGAATCCTCCAAGTCACGCGTAGCCACAGGCACAACAATAGGTTGGTTCATATGAAAGGACGAGACCACCTTAGGCAGGAATTGAGGACGGGTCCGCAATTCCGCTCTATCCATATGGAAAACCAGATAGGGGCTTTTATGTGATAAAGCCGCCAATTCCGACACTCGCCTAGCCGAAGCTAAGGCTAACAACATGACCACCTTCCAGGTGAGATATTTCAATCCACTGTCTTAAGTGGTTCAAACCAATGTGACTTCAGGAAACTCAACACCACGTTAAGGTCCCAAGGCGCCACCGGAGGTACAAAAGGAGGCTGAATATGCAGTACTCCCTTCACAAAAGTCTGTACTTCAGGTAATGAGGCCAATTCCTTTTGAAAGAAAATGGATAAGGCCGAAATCTGAACTTTAATGGAGCCTAATTTTAGGCCCAAATTCACTCCAGTTTGTAGTAAGTGAAGAAAACGGCCCAGGTGGAATTCTTCCGTAGGAGCATTCCTGGCCTCACACCAAGAAACATTTTCTCCATATTCGGTGATAATGTTTAGACGTCACGTCCTTCCTAGCCTTTATTAGCATAGGAATTACCTCATCCGGAATACCTTTTTCCGCTAGGATCCGGTGTTCAACCGCCATGCCGTTAAACGCAGCCGCTGTAAGTCTTGGAACAGACAGGGACCTTGTTGTAACAGGTCCTGCCTTAGAGGAAGAGGCCACGGATCTTCTGTGAGCATTTCTTGCAGATCCGGATACCAGGTCCTTCGTGGCCAATCTGGAACAATGGGAATTGTTCTCACTCCTCTTTTTCTGATTATCCTTAACACCTTGGATATGAGAGGAAGAGGAGGAAACACATACACAGACTGGAACACCCACGGTGTCACACTAGGGCGTCTTCAGCTACCGCCTGAGGGTCTCTTGACCTGGCGCAATACCTTTGTAGCTTTTTGTTGAGACGGGATGCCATCATGTCTATTTGGGGTAGTCCCCACCGACTTGCAATCTGCGCAAAGACTTCCTGATGAAGTCCCCACTCTCCCGGATGCAGATCGTGTCTGCTGAGGAAGTCTGCTTCCCAGTTGTCCACTCCCGGAATGAACACTGCTGACAGAGCGCTTACATGATTCTCCGCCCAGCGAAGAATTCTGGTGGCTTCCGCCATTGCCACTCTGCTCCTTGTGCCGCCTTGGCGGTTTACATGAGATACTGCGGTGATGTTGTCTGACAGGATCAGAACTAGTCGATTGCGAAGTAAGGCCTCCGCTTGACGTAGGGCGTTGTATATGGCCCTTAGTTCCAGGATGTCGATGTGCAAACAAATCTCTTAACTTGACCAAAGTCCTTGGAAATTTCTTCCCTGTGTGACTGCTCCCCAACCTCGGAGGCTCGCGTTCGTGGTCACCAGGATCCAGTCCTGAATGCCAAACCTGCGGCCCTCCAGAAGGTGAGCACTGTTTAGCCACCACAGGAGAGATACTCTGGCCCTGGGGGACAGAGTGATCCGCTGATGCAATTGCAGATGCGACCCGGACCATTTGCCCAATAGGTCCCATTGGAAGGCCCTTGCATGGAATCGGCAGTATGGAATGGCTTCGTATGTTGCCACCATCTTTCCCAGAACTGGAGTGCAATGATGTACTGACACTTGTTTTGGTTTCAACAGGTTCATGACTAGTCATGAGTTCCTGCGCTTTTTCCGTCGGAAGATAAACCCTTTTCAGGTCTGTGTCCAGAATCATGCCCAAGAAGGGCAGACAAGTTGTAGGATTCAGCTGCGACTTTGGAATATTGAGGATCCAGCCGTGTCGCTGTAACACGTTCAGTGAAAGTGATACGCTGCTCAGCAACTTCTCCCGTGATCTCGCTTTTATGAGGAGATCGTCCAAGTACGGGATAATTGTGACACCCTGCTTGCGCAGGAGCACCATCATTTCCGCCATTACCTTGGTGAAAATTCTCGGGGCCGTGGAAAGCCCAAACGGCAACGTCTGAAATTGGTAATGACAATCCTGTGCCGCAAATCTCAGGTACGCCTGATGAGGAGGATATATGGGGACATGCAGGTATGCATCCTTTATGTCCAGAGATACCAAAAAATCCCCCACTTCTAGGCTGGCGATGACCGCCCTGAGCGATTCCATCTTGAACTTGAACCGTTTTAAGTAAAGGTTCAGGGATTTTAAATTTAAAATGGGTCTGACCAAACCGTCCGGTTTCGGACCCACAAACAGAGTTGAGTAGTACCCCTGCCCTCTTTGAAGCAGGGGAACCTCTACCACCACTTGTTGCAGACACAATTTGTGAATCGCATGTAACTCTTTCTCCCTTTCTAGGGGTTGTTTCGGTAGGGCCGATTTGAAAAACCGTCGAGGAGGCACTTCTTTGAATTCCAGCTTGTAACCCTGGGAAACAATTTCTATTGCCCATGGATCCACCTGTGAGTGGACCCAGACGTGGCTGAACAGTCGAAGACGTGCCCCCACAGGAGCCGACTCCCTCAGGGGAGCCCCAGCGTCATGCGGTGGATTTAGCAGAGGTCGGGGAGGACTTCTGTTCCTGGGAACTAGCTGTGTTGTGCAGCTTTTTCCCTCTGCCCTTACCTCTGGCAAGAAAGGACGATCCACGTGCTCTCTTGCTTTAATTGGAACGAAAGGACTGCATTTGATAATGAGGCGCTTTCTTAGCTTGTGAGGGAATATATGGCAAAAAAATAAGAATTTACTCACCGGTAATTCTATTTCTCGTAGTCCGTAGTGGATGCTGGGAACTCCGTAAGGACCATGGGGAATAGACGGGCTCCGCAGGAGACTGGGCACTCTAAAGAAAGATTAGGTACTATCTGGTGTGCACTGGCTCCTCCCTCTATGCCCCTCCTCCAGACCTCAGTTAAGGAAACTGTGCCCGGAAGAGCTGACATTACAAGGAAAGGAAATTTTGAATCAAGGGTAAGACTCATACCAGCCACACCAATCACACCGTACAACTTGTGATAACCTTACCCAGTTAACAGTATGAACAACAACTGAGCCTCACTCAACGGATGGCTCATAACAATAACCCTTAGTTAAGCAATAACTATATACACGTATTGCAGAGAGTCCGCACTTGGGACGGGCGCCCAGCATCCACTACGGACTACGAAAAATAGAATTACCGGTGAGTAAATTCTTATTTTCACTGACGTCCTAGTGGATGCTGGGAACTCCGTAAGGACCATGGGGATTATACCAAAGCTCCCAAACGGGCGGGAGAGTGCGGATGACTCTGCAGCACCGAATGAGCAAACACAAGGTCCTCCTCAGCCAGGGTATCAAACTTGTAGAACTTTGCAAATGTGTTTGAACCCGACCAAGTAGCAGCTCGGCAAAGCTGTAATGCCGAGACCCCTCGGGCAGCCGCCCAAGAAGAGCCTACCTTCCTTGTGGAATGGGCCTTCACCGATTTTGGATGCGGCAATCCAGCCGCAGAATGAGCTGCTGAATCGTGCTACAGATCCAGCGAGCAATAGTTTGCTTTGAAGCAGGAGCACCCAGCTTGTTGGGTGCATGCAAGATAAACAGCGAGTCAGTCTTCCTGACTCCAGCCGTTCTGGAAACATATTTTCAAAGCCCTGACTACGTCCAGCAACTTGGAGTCCTCCAAGTCCCGAGTAGCCGCAGGCACCACAATAGGTTGGTTCAAATGAAACGATGACGACAACACCTTTGGGAGAAATTGGGGAGGAGTCCTCAATTCTGCCCTGTCCATATGGAAGATCAGATATGGGCTTTTACATGACAAAGCCGCCAATTCTGACACACGCCTAGCCGAAGCTAAGGCCAACAGCATGACCACTTTCCACGTGAGATACTTTAGTTCCACGGTCTTAAGTGGCTCAAACCAGTGGGATTTCAGGAAATCCAACACAACGTTAAGATCCCAGGGTGCCACTGGTGGCACAAAAGGGGGCTGAATATGCAGCACTCCCTTAACAAATGTCTGAACCTCAGGCAGTGAAGCCAGTTCTTTTTGAAAGAAAATGGATAGGGCCGAAATCTGGACCTTTATGGACCCCAATTTTAGGCCCATAGTCACCCCTGACTGTAGGAAGTGCAGGAATCGCCCCAGCTGGAATTCCTCTGTAGGGGCCTTCCTGGCCTCACACCAAGCAACATACTTCCGCCATATACGGTGATAATGTTTTGCTGTCACGTCTTTCCTAGCCTTTATCAGCGTAGGAATAACTTCATCCGGAATGCCTTTTTCCGCTAGGATCCGGCGTTCAACCGCCATGCCGTCAAACGCAGCCGCGGTAAGTCTTGGAACAGACAGGGCCCTTGTTGCAGCAAGTCCCGTCTGAGAGGCAGAGGCCATGGGTCCTCTGTGCGCATTTCTTGCAGTTCCGGATACCAAGTCCTTCTTGGCCAGTCCGGAACAATGAGTATTGTTCTTATTCCTCTTTCTTACTATTCTCAGTACTTTTGGAATGAGAGGAAGAGGAGGAAACACATATACCGACTGGTACACACACGGTGTCACTAGAGCGTCCACAGCTATCGCCTGAGGGTCCCTTGACCTGGCGCAATATCTTTTTAGCTTTTTGTTGAGGCAGGACGCCATCATGTCCACCTGTGGCAGTTCCCATCGGTTTGCAATCAGTTGGAAGACTTCTTGATGAAGTCCCCACTCTCCCGGGTGGAGGTCGTGTCTGCTGAGGAAGTCTGCTTCCCAGTTGTCCACTCCCGGAATGAACACTGCTGACAGTGCTTGCACGTGATTCTCCGCCCAACGAAGAATCTTTGTGGCTTCCGCCATTACCATCCTGCTTCTTGTGCCGCCCTGGCGGTTTACATGGGCGACCGCCGTGATGTTGTCTGACTGAATCAGCACTGGCCGGTTTCGAAGCAGGGGCTCTGCTTGACTCATGGCGTTGTAAATGGCCCTTAGTTCCAGTATATTTATGTGTAGAGAAGTCTCCAGACTTGACCACAGCCCTTGGAAGTTTCTTCCCTGAGTGACTGCCACCCATCCTCGGAGGCTTGCATCCGTGGTCACCAGGACCCAGTCCTGTATGCCGAACCTGCGGCCCTCGAGAGGGTGAGCACTCTGCAGCCACCACAGAAGAGACACCCTGGCCCTTGGGGACAGGGTGATCAGCCGATGCATCTGAAGATGCGATCCGGACCACTTGTCCAACAGATCCCACTGAAAGATCCTTGCATGGAACCTGCCGAAGGGAATGGCCTCGTATGAAGCCACCATCTTTCCCAGGACTCGCGTGCAGTGATGCACCGATACCTGTTTTGGCTTCAGGAGGTCCCTGACCAGAGATGCTAATTTCTGGGCCTTTTCCACCGGGAGAAACACCTTCTTCTGTTCTGTGTCCAAAATCATGCCCAGGAAAAGCAGACGCGTCGTAGGAATCAGCTGCGACTTTGGAACATTCAGAATCCAGCCGTGCTGTAGTAACACTTCCTGAGAGAGTGTTACGCTGATCAACAACTGCTCCCTGGACCTCGCCTTTATGAGGAGATCGTCCAAGTACGGGATAATTATAACTCCCTTCTGCCGGAGTATCATAATTTCGGCCATTACCTTGGTAAATATTCTCGGTGCCGTGGACAGGCCAAACGGCAACGTCTGGAATTGGTAATGACAGTCCTGTACAACAAATCTGAGGTACTCCTGGTGAGGTGGGTAAATGGGGACATGCAAGTAAGCATCTTTGATGTCCAGCGACACCATAAAATCCCCCTCTTCCAGGCTTGCAATAACCGCTCTGAGCAATTCCATTTTGAACTTGAATTTCTTTATATAAGTGTTCAAGGACTTTAAATTCAGAATGGTTCTCACCAAACCGTCCGGTTTCGGCACCACAAACATTGTGGAATAGTAACCCCTTCCCTGTTGAAGGAGGGGGACCCTGACAATCACTTGCTGGAGGTACAGCTTGTGAATTGCCGCCAGCACTACCTCCCTTTCCATGGGGGAAGCTGGCAAGGCTGATTTGAGGTAACGGCGGGGGGGGGGGGGGGGGGGGGGGAGTCGCTTCGAATTCCAGCCTGTATCCCTGAGATACAATTTGTATAGTCCAGAGATCCACCTGTGAACGAACCCACTGGTTGCTGAAGTTTCGGAGACGCGCCCCCACCACACCTGGCTCCACCTGTGGAGCCACAACTTTTGTTCCTGGGAACTGGCTGCATGGTGCAGCTTCTTACCTCTACCCCTGCCTCTGGCAAGAAAGGATGCGCCCCTGACCCTCTTGCCTTTTTGGGAACGAAAGGACTGCATTTGATAATACGGTGCTATCATAGGCTGTGAGGAAACCTGAGGCTGTCGCTGTAGACACGAGGTCCGACAGACCGTCCCCAAATAATTCCTCACCCTTATAAGGCAAAACCTCCATGTGTTTTTTAGAATCAGCATCTCCTGTCCACTGCCGAGTCCATAAGACCCTCCTGGCAGAAATGGACATCGCATTAATTCTAGAGCCCAGCAGGCAAATGTCCCTCTGAGCATCTCGCATATATAAGACGACGTCTTTGATATGGCCCAGGGTTAGCAAAACAGTATCTCTGTCGAGGGAATCTATGTCGTCTAACAGAGTATCTGTCCACGCTGATACAGCACTACACATCCAGGCTGAAGCAATAGCAGGTCTCAGTAGAGTACCAGAGTGTGTATACACTGACTTCAGGATAGCTTCCTGCTTTCTATCCGCAGGATCCTTTAGGGCGGCCGTATCCTGAGACGGCAGGGCATGTCAGCGCCTTGTCCACCCTAGGGTATGTTTCCCAGCGTAACCTGTCCGTTGGCGGGAAAGGGTACGCCATCAGTAACCTCTTAGAAATCACTAATTTCTTATCAGGGGAACTCAACGCTTCTTCACACAATTCATTTAATTCATCAGAGGGGGGAAAGTCACTGGCTGCTTTTTCTCCCCAAACATATAAACCCTCTTGGTATTAACCGGGTTACTCTCAGAAATGTGTAATACATCTTTCATTGCAATAATCATGTATCGGATGGCCTTGGTCATTTTAGACTGTAAATGTGCCTCATCATCGTCGACACTGGAGTCGGACTCTGTGTCAACCATCTGAGATAAAGGCGTTTATGAGCCCCTGACGGCTTCTGAGTCGCCTGGGCAGGTGCGGGCTGAGACCCCGGCTGTCCCAAGGCTGCAGCGTCAAACCTTTTATGTAAGAAGTTTACATTGTCATTTAAGACCTTCCACATATCCAACCAATCAGGTGTCGGCCCCGACGGGGGCGATACCACACTTATCTGCCCTTGCTCCGCCTCCACGTAACCTTCCTCAAACATGTCGACACAGCCGTACCGACACACACACAGGGAATACTCAGACTGAGGACAGGACCCCACAAAGTCCTTTGGGGAGACAGAGAGAGAGAGTATGCCAGCACACACCACAGCGCTATATAACACAGGGATTTTCACTGCTAATAAGTGATTTACCCAATAGCTGCTTTTTTGTATTGTTTTTGCGCCTAAATTTATGTGACCCCCCCTCTCTTTTTAACCCGTCTTGTACCTGGATACTGCAGGGGAGAGCCTGGGGACCTGCTTCCAGCGGAGCTGTGAAGGGAAAATGGCGCTGGTGTGCTGAGGAAGAAGGCCCCGCCCCCTCAGTGGCGGGCTTCTGTCCCGTTTTTACATGTAAAAAATGGCGGGGGTTTTTACATATATACAGTGCTAGACTGTATATATGTATGTTTTTGTGCCAAAGGTACTTCAATTGCAGCCCAGGGCACCCCCCCAGCGCCCTGCACCCTACAGTGACCGGAGTGTGCGAGTGTGCTGGGAGCAATGGCGCACAGCTGCGGTGCTGTGCGCTACCTTAATGAAGACAGGAGTCTTCAGCCGCCGATTTCGTCGTCTTCCAGCTTCTGTTCTTCTGGCTCTGCAAGGGGGACGGCGGCGCGGCTCCGGGAACGGACGATCGAGGACAGGTGCCTGTGTTCGAACCCTCTGGAGCTAATGGTGTCCAGTAGCCTAAGAAGCACAAGCTAGCTGCAAGCAGGTAGGTTTTCTTCTCTCCCCTTAGTCCCACGTAGCAGTGAGTCTGTTGCCAGCAGAAGCTCACTGAAAATAAAAAACCTAATAAATACTTTCTTTTCTAGTAAGCTCAGGAGAGCCCACTAGGAGCACCCAGCTCTGGCCGGGCACAGATTCTAACTGAGGTCTGGAGGAGGGGCATAGAGGGGGGAGCCAGTGCACACCAGATAGTACCTAATCTTTCATTAGAGTGCCCAGTCTCCTGCGGAGCCCGTCTATTCCCCATGGTCCTTACGGAGTTCCCAGAGAAATTTGATTTACCTGCCGTAGCGACGAGATCCGATAGGCCCTCTCCGAACAATTCCTCACCCTTGTAAGGCAATAACTCCATATGCCTCTTGGAGTCGGCATCACCTGTCCACTGCCGGGTCCATAAGCCACGCCTAGCAGAAATAGACATAGCGTTTATCCTGGAACCCAGTAAACTAATGTCTCTTTGAGCATCTCTCATATATAAGACAGCATCTTTTATATGCCCTAGGGTCATTAAAATGGTATCCTTATCAAGAGTCTCAATATCCGCTGATAAGGAATCTGTCCATGCTGCTACAGCACTACAAACCCAGGCCGACGCAATAGCCGGTCTGAGTAACGTACCAGAATGTGTGTAAATGGACATCAAGGTAACCTCCTGCTTGCTGTCAGCAGGATCCTTGAGGGTAGCCGTATCTTGGGATGGAAGCGCTATCTTTTTTGATAAGCGCGTTAAAGCTTTGTCCACCCTAGGGGAGGATTCCCACCGTATTCTGTCCTGTGACGGGAAAGGATACGCTATAAGAATCCTTTTGGGAATCTGCAGTTTTTTGTCTGGAGTTTCCCACGCTTTTTCGCATAATTCGTTCAGCTCATGTGAGGAGGGAAAGGTGACCTCTGGTTTCTTTCCCTTAAACATGTGTACCCTCGTGTCAGAGACAGGGGGTTCCATAGTGATATGCAAAACATCTTTTATAGCGATAATCATATATCGAATACATTTAGCCACCCGTGGCTGCAATTTTGCATCTTCGTAGCCGACACTGGAGTCTGAGTCCGTGTCGGTATCTGTGTCAGCTATTTGGGATAGTGGGCGCTTCTGAGACCCCGAAGGTCCAGGCGACATAGGGACAGGCATGGGTTGACTCCCTGACTGTAACCCAGCTTCAGCTTTGTCTAATCTTTTGTGCAATACATTAACATTAGCACTCAAAACATTCCACATATCCATCCAGTCAGGTGTCGGCACTGCTGACGGAGACCTAGCATTCATACACTCCCCCTCCTCCTTAGATGAGCCTTCAATCTCAGACATGTCGACACACGCGTACCGACACACCGTACACACACACACACACACACACACACACACACACACACACACAAGGAAGCCCTTTTCTGAAGACAGGTTCCCCACCAGGCCCTTTGGAGAGACAGAGAGAGAGTATGCCAGCACACACCCCTGCGCTATATAACCCAGGAAAAACACAGTATGTTTACCCAGTAGCGCTTTGTAATATGTATTTGCGCCAATTATGTGCTCCCCCCTCTACTTAAAACCCTCTTTCACCGTGTGTCAAGCAGGGGAGAGTCCGGGGAGCTTCCTCTCAGCGGTGCTGTGGAGAAAAAATGGCGCTGGTGAGTGCTGAGGGAGAAGCCCCGCCCCCTCGGCGGCGGGCTTCTGTCCCGCTCAAAATAACTAAAATTATGGCGGGGGCTCTCTATATACATGTACAGTGCCCAGCTGTACATGTATATACACTTATATGCCATAGAAGAGTTTTAAAATTGCTGCCCAGGGCGCCGCCCCCCCCCCCCCCCCCTTGCGCCCTGCACCATTGCAGTGACCGGAGTGTGTGAGGGGAATGGGAGCAATGGCGCACAGCTGCAGTGCTGTGCGTTACCTCCGTGAAGATTCTGAAGTCTTCTGCCGCCTGTGATGATCTTTTCCTCACATGCTCAGCCGGCTTCTATCTTCCGGCTCTGCGAGGACGGCGGCGGCGCGGCTCTGGAACGGACGGCGAGGGTGAGACCTGCGTACCGATCCCTCTGGAGCTAATGGTGTCCAGTAGCCTAAGAAACAGAGCCCTGAAACTCAGAGAAGTGGGTCTGTTTCTCTCTCCTCAGTGCCTCGATGCAGGGAGTCTGTTGCCAGCAGGCTCCCTGAAAATAAAAAACCTAACAAAAATGCTTTCTTACAGGAAACTCAGGAGAGCTCCTGAAATGCACCCAGCTCCTCTGGGCACAGTATCAAACTGAGGTCTGGAGGAGGGGCATAGAGGGAGGAGCCAGTGCACACCCAGAGTCAAAGTCTTTCTTAAAGTGCCCATGTCTCCTGCGGAGCCCGTCTATCCCCATGGTCCTTACGGAGTCCCAGCATCCTCTAGGACGTTAGAGAAATACAATGTCCTTTTGTGCCAATCCGTGTTTATTGGAAATTCGATCAGAAGTGAATATCTTTCACCAGGACCCTCTCTCCTGTTCTTTCCACTCCAGCAGTCCTTTTGGAAAGCACATTGGGGTTGGTGTATTAACCTGGAGAAGACATAAGGAAGTGATAAACCAGTGATATGTGCAAGGTGATAAACGCACCAGCCAATCAGATCCTAACTGTTAATTTACATATTGGAACTGATTGGCTGGTGCCTTTATCACCTTGCACATATCACTGGTTTATCACTTCCTTAGGTCTTCTCCAGGTTAATACATCTGCCCCATTGTATTTTATCCGTTAATATTATCAAGTGGATTTTTGAAAGCCATACATTCTTTAATGCTGCTTTCACATCGCAAATGCCGGATCCTACCCGGTAAGAGAAACGTGTACTTACCGGGTGGGATCCGGCATTTGCGCTCCGTTGCAGGCTTTCCGACCTGGCAATATACCGGGTCGGTTGCCATAGCAGCGGAGGGCGCAGCAGCAGCAGGGGCGGGGGTGGAGGCGGCACCGGGAGATGAGCTCATCTCCTGCGCCGCCTCTGCCTATACTGTGAATGGGAGCCGTGTTGCATCGGAACGGCTCCCATTCACACTGCGCCTGACCCGGTAATCAACCCGGTAATAACCCTTCTTTTTTACTGGTTGGTGAATTAGCGGGTCAGACGACCCGCTAATTCACCAAAGGACCTTTCACATCGCACACGGACCAGTTTCGACACGGCAATATGCCGTGTCGATACCGGGTTTTCAGTGCGATGTGAAAGGGGTATAACTAAAGTGTTCAAGACATGTCATTTAAGAACAGCTTATTATGGATTTAGAGAAATCAATCTAAATATGAACAACCAGTAAGAACAGCTTACGTCAAGAAAAAAAAAAAAAAAGGGACACCCCTGATGAAGTCAGTATTGACAAAACGCGATGGGTGATATGCAAGTTGCCAGATCTGAAGTTAACAGAATCTTTGGCTCCAAAAGATAGATTGTCAACTAAGGGAAGCATTCTGTCATTGTATTGTATAAATTGTATTGTATGGATTGAAAAACGAATTTTACCGTTTTAATGCTTTTAAAGCTATGTATTATATTTATTGAAGTGTCTGTGGTTGTACTAGAAAACCATTTGTATTGAAGGTAATTGGTCGTCAACAAAGTCTATATTCACATTAGGCACCCCTGCAGATATGCAGATATATATATATATATATATATATATATATATTTATATTATTCATATTATAAGGGAATCCCCTGGTATTATTTAACATTCTTGTTGCTTGCCGTCTACATCGGAGAAAGATGAACTAACGCAGTAAATCATACACAAAGGACTCTAGGATAGGAGAAAACCACAGCTAGCATTCTCATTCTTAAAGAGCAGGGTCGGCCGATTTAAACCAAATGTTTTTTGTTTTGTTTTTCAAAAACACTTTTTTTTTATTATTCTGAGAGTACTGGCATGGCACCGTGACTTTAAAGAAAAAAAGCCTATAATTGCTCTACAGACTGGTGTTAGGTAGGCTTACCATACTAACCCTTTAAAACCGGGACACTAATGACTTATACAGACTCTGGTGGCTGGCTGAATGCAAGCCTGCATTTCACCTGGTTTTAATTAGCCACAGAACCTGTGTAAGTCATGAGGATCCCAATTTAAATGGAAAGTATGGTAAGCATAGTGTCATGTAATGTATATTTAAATTGGATGCATATTGTTTTTCTTTTAGTCTGGTCCTTTGTGTAGGCATAAAAAGCTGTAAGTATACAGAGCACGAATTAACATCTTATCGGCAGCTTATTTTATTTTTTTGTTACAGGACCCCAGCAAGTCCATTATGTATTTTTATGTCTATCACCCCCTTGTCCATTATATTTCTTATATACTTTTAGGACTACCACCCACTTACTCATCATCCTACTTAGATTTTTTGCCCATAACAAACCTGAAAAGTTGGGAGAAGAGTGGAAAGGGACCTTTAGCGCACCTGGAAAAAGGGTGTGTGGCTTTTCCTCCTGTTTTCATAATGCTAGGGGCATGCACCCAGTCCCACTCACCAGTTAATAGATGTTGCGCGCATGGCATTTATTCACCACTTACTGTGCTAAGCAGAGCAACGAGGGCCTTACCTAATCACCCTCCTACCGTGGGAAGGAAGGAAATGCCCAGAAAGCAAAATGGTCCCACCAATATAGGAATGATTGGGAGGCACGCATCACCCCTCCTTGCCCATCATCCCATTTATTGTATAATTTTATAACCATCACTCATTTCACTGTAACACTGAGGAGCATTTGTTTGTCTTAAGATGGAGCTGGCTATTAATTGGGGCAGCTAGCTAGTCCTCCTAGTTGCACTGCTGGGTGTGTCGTACTGTCATAAGCACTGCAGGTTCATACACCCATGCCTCCTCACAGATCACCACATGACATCTGCACGTCTCCCCAAAGCACAGGAGGAGGAGCCAGCGACGAAAACACTAAAAGGTAGCTGGACATACCGCTAGTAAATCATGCAGCAGGTGCATGGTATTGCTGCTTGCAGCGGTGGGCAACACTCACGACCCAATGCTGAGATGGTCGCGAGCCTCAGTTTGAAAATTGCCACTTTAAACCATGCTTTACCAGGGCACACAAATGAAATTGCCTACATATATGTACTAGGGCCTTTCAACTGCCCCTTTCAGAGATGTGTGAAATATTCTAACATTTATTGTAGTCAGAAACAAGTGTTTAGTATGAAATTGCAGTCATTCATCATCAGTGTCATGGTGCACATTAAACGGCAACATACCATCTTCCATATCCTCCTCTGTATTATTGTGGCCATCTGCCATAGCAACATTGCCATTTATTACTGGGTTTGGTGTGATTCTCGGAGGGTCATCAGTGTCTCCAGCTTGAAAATAGAGGAGAAAATAAATAAATAAATGAACAAAACCTAACTCACAAATGCAAATAGCCTAATAGAGGTTCTCAGCGTATTTTCACATACGTCATTTGTGCGCTACTGTATGTTTGAGATCGTGACTGCCTAATTGAAAACTTCCACCAGACATATCATGCAAGTCAGCGCACTGGTAGGTTAGCTTAGTACTCCTTTATTTTTTGGGTAATGTTGACCAAGTGACTAAGGGCCTAATTCAGATCTGATCGCAGCAGCAAATTTGTTAGCAGCTGGGCAAAACCATGTGCATTGCAGGGGGGGGGGGGGGGGGGGCAGATATAACACGCGCAGAGAGTTAAGGGCCCCATATACTACAACGATATGTCTGAGGCGATTTCCATTGAACTCTCCCGGGAGCTTTCCGGGAGTGGTACCATGCGATTTGGTACATTTTACATGCAATATATCTTATGCGATCCCAGCCATGCCTGCGGGAACAGACATATCACGGGTGCAGCACTAACGATCTAGGGGAGCCGATCCGACCCTCACGGGAACATGCATCAGATTGGATCAGAAACATTCAAAATGCCCGATTTCACCCGATATATCAGCTCGAATGCCCGGAATTGGATGAAATCAGGCATTATCTTTCTAGTGTATCGGGCCCTTTAGATTTGGGTGGGGTGTGTTCAATCTGAAATCTAAAGGTGTGTACACACGGTGAGATATTTGCTTGCGATTTTGACTATGTAGTCAAAATCTCAAGGAAAGTTAGTGCAGATCGCAAGGTGAAGGTCACCTTGCGATACTGATGCGCGGTCCCGCGAGGTCTTTATCGCATGCCTAGATAGACTGTTCAGGCAAGTCAATTTTGACTATCTAGTATAAAAGTATAGTCAAAATTGACGGCCAAAATCGCAGAGAGCCAGTATCGCAAGCACAGTCATCTATGCTTGCGATACAGACCACAGTCCCTATCGCAACACACCTTAAATTGCAGCGTAAAAATAAAACAGCCAGTATTTACTCTGCACAGAAACAAAATAACACACCCAAATCTAACGCTCTCTGCACATGTTATATCCGCCACACCTGCAGTGCACATGGTTTTGCCCTACTGCTAACAAATTTGCTGCTGCGATCAGGTCTGAATTACCCGCTAAGATACGTATAGGTTTAGTGGTGGGATCAGTACTAAATCTCGCTGGACGGGATCCCGGCGGTCGAAATACCAACGCCGGAATCCTGACCACACAATCCCGACAGGGGTGGCGAGCGGAACGCAGCCCCTTGCGGGCTCGCTTCGCTCGCCAGGCTGCAGGCACACTATTATATTCTCCCTCTATGGGTGTCCTGGACACCCACGGAGGGAGAATATGCCGGGATTGTGCCGGTCGGGATTCCGGCGTCGGTATTTCGACCGCCGGGATTCCGTCCGGCAGGATCTTGACCGCCTCCCTTAGTGGTAGTATGGTGTTCATCCCAGAGCTGAGACACAGACCAGAGTGTCTGCTTGGAGCACTATAGCAGAGAGCAACTCCCCAGGCAGGAAAGATGAACTGCACAGGCTGTGACAGGTGCAGGGTGCTAGAATGAACACTAGGGGGTAATTTACTAAAGATGCGACTTTCAGACTATTAAAAAGTTTTTTTTATTTATTTAAAAAATCTCTCTATTTCTCCTAGACCAGACTTATAAAACCTGTAGCACTTTGCCACTAACTCAACATAGTAAACATGTAGCAATTTTACACTGACATAATATCAAGTTTCTAAATGTAACTCTCACATAGCATTGAAACAGTTGTAACTTATGTCTCAAACAGCACAATTGACAATCAGTATATCTTTGATGACACAGATAGAAACTTAGTAATAGTTTTAAAAAAAAACGCTCCGCAGACTCTCCTTATAGAAAATAACATGTATTCAATTATTTCTATGCAGCTGATATTAAAGATGGATTCTTCTGTCTGCAAAACGACATGCAAAGCTTCAAAGCAGTAGTGTCCTGATTAGATATGATCATACAGAACAATTGGAAACACTTTTAGTAAAATTCAATGTTCCTATTCAGCTGATAGCATTTTCAGTGCAAAGTTTTTCTGCTTATTTAATTAGTTAGTAAATTAGCGTGCAGGCGTCTAAAGCAGCTTTAGTTAGTATTGTAGAGCTTATTCGTGCAAAGCAGTGATTAAAGCAGTTTTTAGCCTATATACCAGGCTTATTTATGCAAGGCAGTATTTGTTTAACAGGGTGGTCTTCAGGTTGCCGAATGTCGGGATCCCGGCGCACAGCATACCGGTGCCGGAATCCCGACACCCGGCATACCGACAAATATTCTCCCTCGTGGGGGACCGCGACCCCTCCCTGGAGGGAGAATAAACAGCGCCCGCAGCGTGGCGAGCGCAGTGTTGCGAGCCCGCAAGGGGCTCATTTGCGCTCGCCATGCTGTCGGTATGCTGGTCGCCGGGAGCCGGCCGCCGCCATACCGTACCTATACCCGTTTAACATGGCCATGTTGATATTCATACCACTCCTTTGTCTTGGGTTATAAGTCCTTTCAAACTCCTGGCTCTGGTGCTTGAATTACCGTTTATAGCAAGCCTTATCTGGAGATCCAAAAAGGGATAGCCCATCACTCGATCGACTGCTGGGCTATCCCTTTTTGGATCTCTAGATAAGGCTTGCTATAAACAGTAATTCAAGCACCAGAGCCAGGAGTTTGAAAGGACTTATAACCCAAGACAAAGGAGTGGTATGAATATCAACATGGCCATGTTAAACAAATACTGCCTTGCATAAATAAGCCAGGTATATAAGCTAAAAACTGCTTTAATCACTGCCTTGCACGAATAAGCTCTACAATACTAACTAAAAGCTGCTTTAGACGCCTGCACACTAATTTACTAATTAAATAAGCAGAAAAACTTTGCACTGAAAACACTATCAGCTGCATAGGAACATTGAATTTTACTAAAAGTGTTTCCAATTGTTCTGTATGATCATATCTAATCAGGACACTACTGCTTTGAAGCTTTGCATGTCGTTTTGCAGACAAAGAATCCATCTTTAATATCAGCTACATAGAAATAATTGAATACATGTTTTTCTCTATAAGGAGTCTGGGGAGCGTTTTTTTTTTTTTTAACTATTACTAAGTTTCTATCTGTGTCAAAGATATACCGATTGTCAATTGTGCTGTTTGAGACATAAGTTACAACTGTTTCAATGCTATGTGAGAGTTACATTTAGAAACTTGATATTATGTCAGTGTAACATTGCTACATGTTTACCATGTTGAGTTAGTGGCAAAGTGCTACAGGTTTTAGAAGTCTGGTCTAGGAGAAATAGGGAAAGATTTATAAATAAATAAAAAAACTTTTAATAGAGTCTGTGAGCGCTGTATGTATTTGTGTGTGTTTTTTTGGTAAATAGTTTGAAAGGGCAGAGAAGTCCCTTTCTTTACAGTGAGCAGCACACAGACGGATATATTAGAATTGAATTTAAATTTATTATTAAGCCATTTTAATAGCGCCAGGGGGTACACTACTTGTACTATTTTTTTTTTTTGTCCAAATGCGACTTTGCACTCCAAAGCGTGGCAAATCACCATCGGTACAAACAGTCAAAATAACATTTGTATCATTGTAAATCGCACATTTACTAAGAATAGTCTTTGCAAATACACAAATTCACACCTCAAAGCACAAAATCAATGCACTGTTTTTTTTAGAGCGTGAAAATCCTTTGTCTACATTTTGTCAAAAGCCCCACCAAAATGGCATCTCAATGTACCACTTCCAAAACCCAACATCTGTGAACCATCATAATAAAGCCTAAACTAATCAGAATGCTAATAAATACCCACCAAGTTCCCTGCAGCATTCACTTTCTGCTCTCTACCATGGTAGAGGCAGGTTTAGGTGTAGACTGGTTCCAGGCAGCGATTTCATGCAGCCTGCACCAGCTGACTGAAAGGGTCCAGGACCAAGAAACAGAACAGAGGAACCAGCAGGTGTTTGGGGATGTTGCCGCTTTACGGCGACTTGTGGTTCAAATGGAGGAGTTGGTTTATGTTGGCACGCGACTTCTGAGGCATTATAATTTAAAATTCTATGAGAGCACCAGGGTGAGGTAAATTGCTCACTGTTTATTCTCCTAGAAAAGAAGTACCTTACAGTGGTCTTTAACCACTTAACTTACGATTTATTTCCCCAAAAACCGCTCAAATTATATGGTTTTTATGAGTGGATTAGGTTAAGAACATGAATTTAACCCTATCCAAAATGATTTTAGTAAAAAAAAAAAAAAAAAAGTAAAAAAAAAAAAATTTGAGTTTTTAAATATTTTTCCCCCCCAAACATCACTCGCGACCATCGGAACATCGGTAACATTGCAACTTTAGTTTTTAGAGCCCGGACAGCTGCCAGGTACACAGGGTGGGGGCGGTCTGAGGATGGCTTGGGAGCGATGATTTACACTTACCAGCGGCTGCCATTGTCTGCAGCCGCTGGGGGATCCTGCCGTGCTGACTGATCAGCAGTGATCGGCAGCACTGGAGGCTGGGTGATGGAAGGCAGAGGGACCTTCCGGTCCGTCTGAGAGCAGCAACGGAGGGAAGTTTTCCTTCCCTGCCGCTGCTAACACTGTTTATCTGACCTGTCGCATCCTGTGCGACTGGGTCAGATAAAGCACTTGCTTGATCAATATCAGGCAAGTGGATAATATAGATATAGCACTTGATTTATCTATATCAGACAAGTGGTTAATTATCTATTCTAATAATCCAAGAAAATCAGGATATCTATATTAACGGTAGAATACATACATAAAATACTGGTAATTATCTAGTTATAGTACGCAAGTGTTGCTAAGACTTATAAACTCTATTAAATATAATATGGGTGGGCTATGTTATTACATCAGTGTTCATTACAGAAAAGTGTATTATAATGCAGAAGACACCCTTACTATAAATTAGATATTAAGTTACACATCTCGACAGACACACTGGCTGTACTCAAAACCAAATTTGATTTCACATGGCGACACTCCATCAATTATCTAGGTATTCATATTACTAAATCATACCATTCTTTATTCGAAGCGAACGACCCCCCTTTATTTAGAGAAATATCTCAAAGCATCCTATCTTGGCGCAAACATTTTATTTCGTGGATAGGTAGGATCAATGCTATTAAAATGAATGTTCTCCCCAAACTGCTCTACCTTTTTCAGACCCTTCCTATCCCTGTTCCCCCCCGTACTTTAAAATCCCTTCAGACTCAACTCAGAAAATTTGTATGGAATGATAAAAAACCTAGGCTACGAAGGGAAACGCTACAGAAAAGCTCCACCTCTGGTTGCTTGGGTCTTCCCTCTATTACAGGCTACTACCACCCCTCGGTACTAAGCCAACTAGTCGCCTGGCACACTCCGCGCCACTTGAAACGGTGGGTGGACTTGGAAAGTGACCTGGCCCAGGTTGATTCCATCTCTAACCTCCCGTGGCTCCCCAGAAGTCACCGACCTACAAATATTATGTCCACCCCAACAATATCTCTCACACTGTCGGTTTGGGATTCACAACACAATAAGATATCTCTCTATTCTTCCCCCTCCCCTCTAACTCCCATATGGAACAATCCCTCCTTCCCCCAAGGCCGCTTCCCTCTCATGGCTTCCATCTGGTCCAGCGCTGGTGTCACGCGTCTTCATCACTTCCTTCACAACAACACGCCCTACTCCTCTGCAGACATTCAAGCAAAACACCTATCCCCACATCCTCATTTTACCAATATCTTCAAATTCGAAATATTGCCCTTTCCGCCACGAGACAATCGCCTCTCTCTAATCTTCCGACCCCAATGGAACACCTATGCATTCATCACGCTATGGATCGAGGCATCATATCTACACTATACCACTCTATTCTGATGCTCGACTCACCAGCCCGCCCCCCGCACTAAACTGCCTGGGAAACAGATCTTGGGACGTTTTTGGAGGATGACGAATGGGACGCCATACATTTGAATATTTCGAAGTGCTCAATAAGTGTGTCCGTTAAGGAAAACGCTTATAAGGTATATACAAGTTGGTACCTTGTCCCTGACCGCTTACACCAAATGTATCCCAATACGCCCAACCTTTGCTGGCATCAATGTGGTCAAATTGGATCATATTTCCACACCTGGTGGAGTTGTCCCAGGCTTGCGCCGTTTTGGATCTTAGTCCAAACTCTGATCAACTCAATTTTTCCCTCCTGCCCCTTGCTTTCTCCCAAGGTGCTTCCCTTGTGTGCCCCAGCCTGCCAATTATCTAGCCCCGAGAACAAACTGGTCCTTCATATTTCTTGTGCTGCTAAGCTCCAAATAGCTAAAGCTTGGAAACAAATCTCTCCCCCCACCCGTCGGGAACTCATAAACCGTATTTGGTTTATAGCAAAGATGGAACATCTCTCTTCTTTGTTAAACACCATGGAGAAATTTCATGACACATGGAGACCCTGGTATTCTACATTTCACGTGGACCTTCCAGGCCTCCACTAATATCTCGACGTCTCCTCGCTCTCCTTCTCCCCCTCCACTTCAGGCTCGCTCTATCCTCTCCTTTATCCCCTCTTCTTTTTCCTCCCTATACTTCCTTCTTGTATTTCTCTCTTCATTCTTTCCTCCCTTCAGTATCTTTATTTTTTCCCCAAGCTACTCCAGGTGTTGGCCCTGGCTAGCAACTTGTTTTTATATATATATATATATATATATATATATATATATATATATATATATATATATATATATATATATATATATATATATATATATATATATATAGAGAGAGAGAAACAAGGGGGGAGGTATAGCGCCACTTGTGAAGTATGATCTCAGTAAAATAATCTAAATTAAGATTATAATTGTTTAAACATTACCATAGTAAAACACACATAACCTCATTAAAGGTGTCTGCCGGGCCCTAAGTATGCAGTGCCGGTATCCCTTTGAAGAAGTCTGATGAGACGAAACGCGTTGGATTTCCTGCACTAATCCCTTGCTGCTTTTGAGTTAAGTTAAACTCCTTATCCTTTTAATACTTGGTCCTGATTTTTATGTTTGTATGTTTTTATGCTTTTTTTCAAAAGAACTTGTTTTACTCTCATATATATTAAAAAACCTTTTTTATAAATTTTATACATGTATATATTTTTTGGCTTTTAAATTTACCATTTTTTTAACACTGAGCGCCGAACCCTATCTCTCCATTTTTCTATATATATATATATATATATATATATATATATATATATATATATATATATATATATATATATATATATATATAAACAATCCAACAATGTGGAGGTGCACTCATCCAAATATACGATTTCAGGCAGCTTCAGTTTTTCACAGTGGTTTTATTGTAGTCGATATCAGACTTATTTTGGTCGACGTTTCGATCCTCTGCTTAGGATCTTTATCAAGACAAGCTTCAATATACAATAGTTTGAAAGCATCACATATATAATCGAAAAAAATCAATTAGTCGTATTCAGACAATAACGGGGCTGTAAAGTTCATGAGTCAACAGTCAGATGATGATTTCAGAAAGTTACCTAATTCTCAATCAACGGAGCAACCCAGACAACCATAGTAGTAACCAAGAGGTTCAAAACTCCCTCCAAGCTTATACAGCTGTATCCACCGTGATATATATATATATATATTGTGGAGTAGCCCGGCACTCACTGAATCCAATATGCAATAGGCCTGGGTGCCCTCCGGAGTATCGGTAATGATATGGAGAAAGAAATCGGCGGCACTCCAGAATTTAGTCAAACAAAACTTGTGTATTAAAGCATCACAAGATACAAATACGTGACCGACGTTTCGGGGCCCGTAGCCCCTTCTTCAAGGTGTATGTGATGTATGTGAAGAGCTTACCTTATAGACCGTGGATTACCCGCCAAACGAACGTGAAGACGGACGCCTCCGGCCACTCTGTCCCCGCCGCGCTCCCTGGACTTCCGGGGTCCGCTACACCAAATACATTCTCTGAATTCCTCAATAACAGATCATGTTCTACATTTGACCCCCCCTCAACAAACGCCTCAATTAAGTCCTTCACACGTCTTTTGGACACTTCAGTCGACAAATATTCCAAAGCATCAGACAAAATCCACTTCAACATGTCACGGGCAGAAAAAGCAGCCCTTAAAGACCTCAGTGGCTACACAGATGTGGTATTTAGATCAGCGGACAAAGGAGGGGGGATCGTAATCCAGAATCTATCTGATTACACCAGAGAAATTGATAGACAACTGGCAGACCTAAATACTTATTCCACACTAACAAAGGATCCCACTGCCCAATATAAACGGGAACTGGATGACATCTTGGACAAAGCTAAAGAGGATCAAGAGATTTCAAATAAACTTCACAAAGCTCTCACACAGCAATTTCCGGTTGTACCAATTCTATTCACCACACCGAAGATACATAAAAGTCTGGACAAACCCCCCGGGCGCCCCATTATCTCTGCAAGAAATTCTATATATCAGCCAATATCCCAGTTTCTGGACTTTATCTTACAACCCCTTGTTAAAAAGCAACCTACCTTTATTAAGGATACAACAGAATTCCTCAACGCACTAAAAAGCCTCCAACACATCCCTCCTGACACCCTATTGTGTGTAATGGATGTGTGTAATTTATACACTAGCATCCCTCATGCTGAGGGATTAGAGGCAATGAGGAGGTTTCTGA
Source organism: Pseudophryne corroboree (assembly GCF_028390025.1). Taxonomy (NCBI): domain Eukaryota; kingdom Metazoa; phylum Chordata; class Amphibia; order Anura; family Myobatrachidae; genus Pseudophryne; species Pseudophryne corroboree. Next base: position 308,547,418 of record NC_086450.1, read on the forward strand.
TACAGGAAGATGTCCAATGCATTGGACACGAGTTGTTCTTACAACTACTGGAACTGACGCTGCGGAGAAATTATTTCCTATTCAATGGGAAATTCTACGAACAACGGTCGGGCTGCGCCATGGGGAGTTCAGTTGCTCCGTCTTATGCCAACATTTTCAGGTTTCAAGAAGAGAAGAATTTCTTCTTCCTTGATGACAACATATCGGAGCACATTTTACTATACACCAGATTCATAGATGACATCTTCATGTTATGGACAGGTGGCGAAGAGATGTTTATACAACTGATGAGTCATATTAACTCCACCAACTCACCTATCAAGTTCACCTTTAAATCCAGTACCATAGAGGCAGACTATTTGGATGTTCATGTCACGTGTCTAAACCAAGTTGTGTCTACGTCAGTTTACACTAAACCAACAGACAAGAATAATCTCTTGAGGGCCAACAGCCACCACCCGAGACCTTTAATCAAAGGTCTACCGAAATCTCAAATGTTGAGATTAACCAGGATCAACAGTGACAGAACGACGTTGACAACTCAACTGGACTCCTTAATCCACAAATTTGTTCAAAGAGGATATAACAGGTCCTTATTAATACAGCAGAAGGAGGAGATTCTATCAATGGAAAGCCAATTTACACCATCAGCCGAGCCCACAGAATCAATCCAACAGGTAATTCCATGGAAAACAACATATACCACAGCCAGCCCAGTGGTCCAGAGAGCAGTGAGAGCTCTCTGGCCCATAGTGGCGACAGATGAAAATCTCAAATGTTTTAGATCTAAGAGACCCATGGCTTGTTTCCTGAGAGGAAAAAACATCAAGGACAGTATAGTCCACCCAGATATAACAGGGTTTAGTGATAATTCCCCTTCCAACTTTCTAACCAAAAAGCCTGGATGCTATAGGTGCTTAGGTTGTACCACGTGTACACATATGCTGACAGGATCTTCCTTCAAATTTCCCCTGTCTGAGAAGGTGGGACAAATAAGGCAAGTCCTAACTTGCACTTCCAAATATATAGTCTATCTTATAACATGCCCATGTGGCAAAGGCTATGTGGGGAAGACTATCAGGACAGCAAGAGAACGTATGGCTTTACACAGATCTGCCATCAGCCAAGCACTGTCTGGAAAGAAAATCGATCAACCTATAGCCAGGCACTTTGCTGAGATGAAACACCCATTGAACTCACTCAAGCATATACTTATAGATCAAGTACCAGATACCATCCGAGGAGGAGATAGAGGGGGAAAACTCCTCATGTTGGAAGCAAGATGGATTTTCAAACTCAACACTATAAGTCCTATGGGCTTAAATGAGAATATAGCATGGAATTCCCTGCATTGAGTGGTATTGAATGGATGATGGATGTAGCAGAATGGACTTTAGAGTGTTCTTCATACAGAACCAAATTAGGGGGAATATTAAGAATGTCATCGTTTGTTTATTTATCACTGATGTGGGGGTCATAACTAAGGCTAATAGACACCCTGCACACATGGTGACTTCATAATGGGGTTCCAACCAGCTGATATCTGGGTAGTGTGACCACAATTTAGTTTCACGGCCACCAGCACTATTTCCTTTCAGGCCATTACGGCTCCTGATTATAGGAGGCTTTCCACTTTATATACACATCACAACCCTTTTAAATTATCCATCTCTATGTCAATGCTCCAGGGAACATCCCTCAAATTGCACTTGTATACAGGCATGTCATGCATGGGGGCTTCACATTTTAAAATCTTTATCACTTATTTGTGTTCTGACAGCCCCGGCCAGCGCGATCCTATGCGCCGGCTGCTACCATAGCAACCCGACGCATGGACGCGTGACGTCATCCGTAGCGGACCCCGGAAGTCCAGGGAGCGCGGCGGGGACAGAGTGGCCGGAGGCGTCCGTCTTCACGTTCGTTTGGCGGGTAATCCACGGGCTATAAGGTAAGCTCTTCACATACACCTTGAAGAAGGGGCTACGGGCCCCGAAACGTCGGTCACGTATTTGTATCTTGTGATGCTTTAATACACAAGTTTTGTTTGACTAAATTCTGGAGTGCCGCCGATTTCTTTCTATATATATATATATTATATATATATATATATATATATATATATATATATATATATATATATATATATATATATATATATATATATATATATATATATATATATATATATATATATATATATATATATATATATATGTTTCTGTCCGTTACTCATTGTGTACGCACTCTCTACCCATAACTTATTCTACAATTATATGATTTACTTAGATTTCTGAGGGTTATACTGGTTATTTTTTATTTTTACTTTTGGTATATCTTTATTCTTTCTCGCTCTGTTCTGTTAGCATGTATGTTTTCTACATGTTGTTTTTTAATGTCCCATAAATAAATAAAAATAAAAACTTTGATTGAAAAAATAAATAAATTAGATATTGAGGAGGTAATTCAAATTTTATTTCCCCCGGATCTCCCGTCTAGTAACAATATTGCGGGGGCGATATACAAATGGATACCCCGTAACGCGCCCATTAGTGTCGGGTTTAGCCGCATGAAGCGGCTAAACCCAACTAATCTAATGGGCACGACTGGGAAAAATAAGATTTTAAACCTACCGGTAAATCTATTTCTCCTAGTCCGTAGAGGATGCTGGGGACTCCTTAAGGACCATGGGGTATAGACGGGCTCCGCAGGAGATAGGACACCTAAAAAGAACTTTTACTATGGGTGTGCACCGGCTCCTCCCTCTATGCCCCTCCTCCAGACCTCAGTTAGAGAACTGTGCCCAGAGGAGATGGACAATACAAGGCAGGATTTAGAAACCCAAGGGCAAGATTCATACCAGCCCACACCAATCATACCATGTAACCGGGATCATATGTAACCAGTTAACCGTATGAACAATAACAGTAACTGTCCAAGACCGATTCCAACTGTAACATAACCCTTATTTAAGCAACAACTATATACAAGTCTTGCAGAGTTTCCGCACTGGGACGGGCACCCAGCATCCTCTACGGACTAGGAGAAATAGATTTACCGGTAGGTTTAAAATCTTATTTTCTCTTACGTCCTAGAGGATGCTGGGGACTCCGTAAGGACCATGGGTTTATACCAAAGCATCCAAATCGGGCGGTAGAGTGCGTATGACTCTGCAGCACCGACTGAGCAAACGCTAGGTCCTCATCAGCCAGGGTATCAAACTTGTAGAATTTAGCAAAAGTGTTTGACCCCGACCAAGTCGCCGCTCGGCAAAGCTGTAATGCCGAGACGCCTCGGGCAGCCGCCCAAGAAGAACCCACCTTCCTAGTGGAATGGGCCTTAACCGAATTTGGTACCAGCAATCCAGCCATAGAATGAGCCTGCTGAATCGTATTACAGATCCAGCGAGCAATAGTCTGCTTCGAAGCAGGTGCGCCAATCTTATTAGCAGCATACAGGACAAACAGAGCCTCTGTTCTCCTAATTCTAGCTGTCCTGGCTAGATAAAACTTTAAGGCCCTGACTACGTCCAGGGATCTGGAATCCTCCAGGTCACTTGTAGCCACAGGCACCACAATAGGTTGATTCATATGGAATGAAGAAACCACTTTAGGCAAAAATTGCGGACGTGTCCTCAATTCAGCTCGATCCACATTAAAAATCAAGTAGGGGCTCTTGTGTGACAAAGCCGCCAATTCTGACACTCGCCTTGCTGATGCTAAGGCCAACAACATGACCACCTTCCAGGTAAGAAATTTCCACTCAACCTTGTTAAGCGGTTCAAACCAGTGTGATTTTAGGAACTGCAACACCACGTTCAGGTCCCATGGTGCCACTGGAGGCACTAAAGGAGGCTGGATGTGCAGCACTCCCTTTACAAACGTCTGGACTTCTGGAAGACCTTCATTTGTTCCGTATCCAGTATCATACCTAGGAACGTTAGCCGAGTTGTCGGAATCAACTGTGACTTCGGTAGATTTAGAATCCAACCGTGTTGCTGGAGCACTCTCAGAGAGAGCGCCACGCTGCTCAGCAATTTCTCTCTGGATCTCGCTTTTATTAGGAGATCGTCCAAGTATGGGATAATTGTGACTCCATGCTTGCGCAGGACCACCATCATTTCCGCCATTATCTTGGTGAAAATCCTCGGGACCGTGGAAAGCCCTAACGGCAACGTCTGAAATTGGTAATGACAATCCTGTACAGCGAATCTCAGGTATTCCTGATGGGGGGAATATATGGGGACATGAAGGTATGCATCCTTTATGTCCAGAGACACCATAAACTCCCCCTCCTCCATATTGGCTATTATCGCTCTGAGCGATTCCATTTTGAATTTGAATCTTTTTATGTACAGGTTTAGGGACTTCAGATTCAAAATAGGTCTCACCGAACCGTCCGGTTTCGGGACCACAAATAGGGTTGAGTAGTAACATCTTCCCTGCTGGTTCAGGGGAACCCTGATTATTATTTGCTGTAGACACAGCGTTTGAATTGCAGCTAAGACTACATCCCGTTCCGATGTGGAAGCTGGTAGGGCCGATTTGAAAAATCGGCGCGGAGGCACCTCCTCGAATTCCAGTTTGTAACCCTGGGAAACTATTTCCAACACCCAAGGATTCAGGCCTGAGCTGACCCAAGCCTGGCTGAAAAGTCGAAGACGTGCCCCCACCGGTGCGGACTCCCTCAGGGGAGCCCCAGCGTCATGCTGTGGGCTTTGGAGTAGCCGGGGAGGACTTTTGCTCCTGGGCACCTGCCGAAGCAGGTGCTCTTTTGCCTCTGCCCTTACCTCTGGCGAGGAAGGAGGATCCCCGACCTCTTCTGGACTTGTGCGACCGAAAGGACTGCATCTGATAAGGTGGTACTTTCTTTTGCTATTGGGGAATAAATGGTAAAAAGTTTGATTTACCTGCTGTAGCTGTGGAAACCAGGTCCGTCAGCCCATCCCCAAACAATACATCTCCCTTATAGGGTAGAACTTCCATATGTTTTTTGGAATCTGCATCACCCGTCCATTGGCGAGTCCATAAGGATCTTCTCGCAGAGATAGACATGGCATTGGCCCTAGAAGCCAGCCAGCAAACCAATGTCCCTTTGAGCATCCCTCATAAATAAGACTGCGTCTTTAATATGGGCAAGAGTTAAGAATATGGTATCCTTATCCATCTTATCAAAATCAGCTGTCAGCTCATCTGTCCAAGCTGAAATCGCGCTACACACCCATGCCGACGCAATTGTCGGTAAAAGGACTGCTCCAGTATGAGAATAAATACACTTTAAGGTAGTCTCTTACCTGCAATCTGCAGGGTCCCTAAGGGCAGCTGTGTCAGGAGACGGTAGCGCCACTTTCTTGGACAAGCACGTCAGGTCCTTGTCCACAGTGGGAGGTGATTCCCAACGCTCCCTGTCCTGCTTACGGAAGGGGTATGCCATATAAATTCTTTTGGGTATCTGCGGTCCCTTTTCCGGAGTCTCCCAAGCTTTTTCAAAGAAATCATTTAGTTCATGAGATGTGGGAAAATTTATCTGTTTCTTTCCCTTAAACATGTGCACCATTGTGTCGGGGACCGAGGGTTCATCCGCAATATGCAACACATCCCTTATTGCCACAATCATACACTGAATGCTTTTGGTCACCCTAGGGTGCAATTTTACTTCGTCATAGTCGACACTGGAATCAGAGTCCGTGTCGGTAGTAGTGTCTGTGTTAAGGGACGCTTTTGAGACCCCGACGGGCCCTGTGAGTCGGTCCAATCCGAGGATTGACACCCTGATGTCCCCCCTAATTCAGCCTTATCAAGCCTCTTATGTAAAGATGCCACACTTGCATTCAACATATGCCACATGTCCATCCATTCCTGAGTCGGCACAACCGACGGGGACACACCACTCATTTGCTCCACTGCCTCCTTGGAAAAGCATTCCGCTTCAGACATGTCAACACCACGTACAGACACCCCACACACACAGGGATTAACCTATAAGGGGACAAAAACCCAACCAGGCCCTTAGGAGAGAGTGAGTATGCCAGCACACACCCAGCGCTTAATAACACTGGAAAGATATGACCAGATAGTATATATATATATATATATATATATATATATATATATATATATATATATATATATATATATATATATATATTTACCAGATTCCCACTCACTGCGCTCAAAATGCCCCCTCCTCTTTTTTCCAGCCTGAATGTTCAGCAGGGGAGAGACCAGGGAGCCAGCGTTTTCCTCATGCAGCTTCTGTGGAGAAAATGGCGCTGGTTAGTGCTGGGGATCAAGCTCCGCCCACCCGACGGCGGGCTTCGGTCCCGGTGATTTTTTTATAGAAAATGGCGGGGGATCGTAGAATTACTGCCCAGCAGCCTAATCTACCTTGTCAATGCCCAAATGTGAGGTTTATTGCTGCCCAGGGCGCCCCGCCCTGCACCCTTCAGTGCTGCTCTGTGTGTGTGTGAATGGGAGCAATGGCCTTACCTCATGAAGATCTGATGTCTTCTGCCTTCTCATACTCACCCGGCTTCTATCTTCGGCATGTGAGGAGGATGGCGGCGCGGCTCCGGGACGAACCCCAGGTGAGACCTGTGTTCCGACTCCCTCTGGAGCTAATGGTGTCCAGTAGCCCTAGAAACAGAGCCCAACTGTTAAGCCAGCCCTGCTTCTCTCACCTCAGTCCCACGATGCAGGGAGCCTGTTGCCAACAGGACTCCCTGAAAATAAAAAACCTAACAAAATTATTTTTCAACAGAAAACTCTGGAGAGCTCTCTGCAGTGCACCCATTCTCCTCTGGGCACAAGATCTAACTGAGGTCTGGAGGAGGGGCATAGAGGGAGGAGCCAATGCACACCCATAGTAAAAGTTCTTTTTAGGTGCCCTATATCCTGCGGAGCCCGTCTATACCCCATGGTCCTTACGGAGTCCCCAGCATCCTCTAGGACGTAAGAGAAATAACCATTTGGGCACCCAAACGGATCACATATCACACAAGTCTGCTTCCCAGTTAAGGACTCCTGATATGAAGATTGCGGATATGGCCAGGAGGTGAAGTTCTGCCCAGACGAGAATCCTTGTTAGCTCCTGCATCGCTGCCACACAGCGAGTGCCACCCTGGCGATTTTTATATGCCACTGCGACGGCGTGGTCAGACTGGGTCTGTACTTGAGAACTCTGGAACAGGGTCTGGGCCATCAGAAGGGCCCAGTAGGCAGCTCAAAGTTCCAGGACGTTGATCGGGAGATCCCTATCTGACAGAGATCAGCGACCCTGAAAGGAGTGACTGCCTGTGATAGCTCCCCTGCCCCTGAGACTGGCATCCGTGGTGAGGAGTGTCCAGTGTGGGATGCAGAATGTTCGGCCCTTGTCTAAATTGGTCATGTGTAACCACCATGACAGAGATGCCCAAGGAGATCGTGGTAGAATTAAGGTCTGGAGTTTGGATTTGAGACGATAACTCCATCCATCCAGAGAGTATCAGGTACTGCAGAGGCCTGGAGTGAAATTGGGCATATTCCACCATGTCAAACACTGAGACCATGGAGCCTAGGGTCTGCATTGCCGAATGAACAGAGACCCTGGGACTGTGGAGTAGGTTGCGGATGCGCAACTGCTAGGTTGTAATCTTGTCCTGTGGGAGGAATATGCGTTGTACCCTGGTGCCCAGCAGTACTCCCAGGTGCTGCGTCCTCTGGGATGGAATAAGCGAGGATTTAGGCCAGTTGATTAGCCATCCATGGTACTGAAGGAAGGCCACAGTCTGTTGTATGTGACTTTCCAGCAGAGCTGGAGATGGTGTCATTAGAAGCAAGCCGTCCGGGGTAAGGCAATATCCAAATTCCCTGTTTTCGGAGAGTGGCTGCCATCACGGCCATGAGTTTGTCAAACACCCTGGGAACTGTAGAAAGTCTGAAGGAATTGGAAATGCTGTTGTAGAACAGCAAAGTGAAGATATCGTTGATGACAGGGTGCAATACGTACATGGGTACGCATACTGAATATCCAGGGAGACCATGTAGTTTCCAGGTCGCATAGCCAGGATATTGAACTGTAAAGTTTCTATAAGGAACCTGGGGACCTTCAGTACTTGTTCAGTAATTTCAGAATCAGAACTGGATGGTATGATCCATGTGGTTTCTGAACCAAAAAGAGGGTAGAATACAACCCCTGAGTCCACTGAGACTGTGGAACAGGGATGATAACCCCTGACTACAGGAGAGATAGTATGACGCCAGACACTGCTTGTGCTTTGTCTGGGTCTGGTTAAATGAGCCTGTGTTCTGTTTGCAATTCCAAACACACCCTTAATGAACTTTGCCTAAATCAGAAAACCACCATCAAGGTGCAAGCAAGCTAAAGTGGTAGAAAACTGCAAATCAGCAAGTACACATATGCGTGGTACCCACAATTCTGCATATGTCAAAAGAAAACCAGGTAAACTAATTTGTGTTGTACTCCCTTGGCATGAGACTCATTATTTCATACATTTATCTCTCGCTGCAGTCAGTGGGACATCTGGTGACATCTCTTGCTACATTCACAGAGCAACAGGGCCCCTCCAGAAGTCAGCTACATAAAGAGCATCCAAACTGGACAAGAGCCAAACAAAAGTTTTGGCATTCAGTTAAAGTAGCCTGATCACTTCAGAGCTCAGACGAGGGGTATTCGCAGTCATCTCCCAACTTAATTTACAAAGACACCGAATGATGATATAATTAAGGTTATTCTTTGCATCACAACAGTTTTTGGGCCACAAGATGTTGTGCTCCAACTACACATCTATAAAAAAGGAGGCAGACGGAAGTCATTTCTACCACTACTGGCAGGCAGTTATCCAAACAAAAATATTTTGTAGAAAAATAACCAGAGTAGCTATGAATACATTTTAGCAGCGTTGAAGGTGATTTGCAAAAGGTCTTCGATATATGGAAACAATGGAACTTTTCTAAATCCAGCAAATGGTAAGTAATCCAACGAAGAGGCCCCTTATTAGGAAGTCTGGGAATTTAGTAATAACCTTTAAGGGGGGAATTGAGCTCTGCAGATAACTACTGCATCGGAGGTATTCAAATAGTGGGGAATACCCTGTGTGATTCCCCACAGTCAGGGGGACCCTCGCAGCTCATGGAGTTATAAGGTAAGGTCCATGGGGAAAAAAAAAAAAAAATCAATCAGGTCGCATGTGGGGGGTGGGCGGAATCAGTGGGTTCCCAAGCCTGAATCCCAATCTTTCAGCGTGGAAAAAGGCTATTTAGTTTAATCTATTTAGTCTTTCACATGCCGTAGGAATTTTTGCCACCGGGTAAACCCCGCGGCTAATTAATTACCCCCCTAAATATCTTAGAGGGTGTGTACACAGTCAGATCTGACTTCTTCATCACTATGAATAACCCATTAATACTTAAGCAAATCAGGTCTTGCAATTACCTCACCAGTGCAGGAACACAATGCTAATGAGTTCACCAGTGTTTAAAATTGTCCATTAGTCAGCATAAAGAATCACACTGTACATAGACTTGCCATACTACTCCTTTAAACCAGGACACTAATGAATTACTCAAGTTCTGTGGCTGGCTGACTTCAAGCCTGCATTTTACCGGTTTTAATCAGCTACAGAACCTGTGTAATCCCTGGGGCCGATTCAATTATTTTGACGCCCAAATCACTGTCACAATTCAATTGTGTTTGGGTGCCCATGCATATCGTGCATGTTGCGCCCAAACAGACAAGGTTAAACCATCTAAAATGGCTGAACCTGTCTAAACTCAAGTTTCAACACAGGGCTGAGTTATAAAAAAACAAAAAGTGTCCTCTCCGTGGCTGTCCAAACGGCAGAATGATTGAACTGCTGTGCAAAAAACATTTGAATCGGCCCCCATGAGCGTCCCTGGTTTAAAGGGATAGTATTGTAAGCCTAATCATACCCAGAATTTGGATCAGTTTGAAATATAAAAACTAGGACCTGTCAGTGCCTTGGCCTATAAAACCACCTGATACTTTATATTCGCTTCCACGCCAGGTACAACCATTATAGGAACCCATTTCAGCTTGATCTATATGCATGGTATGCATATAAGAAAATATTATGAATTGTAAAGAATGATAAACACGGTCCTACATTACTTATACATGAGCAAGAGATTGTCCTCAGGTTAGGGTGAATACTGAGCTGTTCAACTGGCTTCTGGGAAGCAGGTTTGATGGGCACATAGAACACTTTCATAACATACTATTAAATCTCTTTAGTCCTTAGAAGCTCCTGAAAGGACTGCATGCATGAAGCTGTTAAAGCTTTCAAACAGATTTTAAAATTTAGCCTTTGTATATGACTGCCAACTCTCCCCTTCAATAGGTGGCAAAATAATCAACATTTCAATAGTTAGACACAGCATATAGTAAATAGACAACGGAGAAAATAAATACATTAAACTGAAATGCCCTCACCTGTCAGAACTGTGTGACCCCTGCAAGAAAAACTCCAAACTTTACAAGCCAGTATTATTGATCAGCGTAGACATTTTTCAAATGCCCATTTTCTCTAACATACATATGGGATACTGGTGTCATTCCTTAATACGATGGGGTATAGAGGGTCTCCGCAGGAGGCAGGGCACATAAAGTCTTCAGCAGGGTGTGCTGGCTCCTCCCCTCTATGCCCCCACCCACAAGCCAGTTTAGAAAAATGTGCCCTCAGGAGAGGATGCACACTCTGGAGCTCCAGAGAGTTATCTTCAATTTCTTTTAAACTTTTATTATTTTGGGTATGCTGTCTGGACAACAGCATACCTGCATTGAGGGTGCCCACGGGAAAGGGGGGCGGTTACTGGCCTTTTACGGTGCAGAGCCAATACCTGCTGCAGGACCACTGTCCTGAGGGGGTGTTTGTTACCGCTGGGCATTGCGCTCAGTGAGCTCACCAGCAGCACGCCCGCTTCACTGGCATGTAGGCGAAATCCACTGGACACCAGGGGGACTTTCACACAGTAAAAGGCAGGAAATAGCCAGTATAATCATATACAGACGCTCCGGCCGCCATTAGGGGGCAGAGCTTAACTCAGATTGGGACCAGAAGCTCTGCTGGCGCCTTTCTGCTTCTCCTCATGCAGCAAGGACGCTGAGCTCCGCATAGGCACTAGACAGACAAGCTGAGTACAGGGTGTAGAGGGGTTAAGCAGAGTTGGCAGCATAAAAACAGCTCTTTATATAAATTTAGAGCTCTCATGAACAAACACAGCAGCCAGCAGTCTCACTAGGGGTGCTAGGTTTTCTTGGTGTGCTGGTCTCCATTCCTCTGAGTTCCCATACACATACCATTGGGGTGTTACAGTGCCTGCATAAGTGTGTTTGTGTGTGGGTGTACACTTTTTGCAACATGGTCAAAAAGCTTACTTGCATGGTTTGCAGTGCAAAATTATCCCCCATGTCTACCTCACAGGTCACATGTGAGCAATGCATGTCCCCTCCGCTTAGTAGGATTTCTGCAGGGGAGTCGCAAGAACCACCATGGGTTAATATAAAATCCATGATAGACAAAATGTCCTCACAGTTTTCTGTCAATGCACAACAGACGCAGCAAATGCAACAGGCCCTAAATTACCTGTCTGTCTGTCAGGGTGGATAAATGTACCCCTTCCCCGGGACAAACGCGAAAGTGTGGTTTGTCAGCCATTACCTCAGATTCTGAGGAAGAAGTGCTGGAAGAAGGGGATGGGGAACCGAACTCTCTTACAGAGCCCCAGTCCTTGTCACAGGGCACGGAGCCTTTAATGACGGCTTTAAGAGAGGTATTGGAAATACCATCAGCAGACCCTGTGGAAGAGAACCCCTATTTTATGTTACAGAAAAAGGGCCAAAATATATTTTCCTGAGTCAAAGGATTTAGAGGACACATTTAAGATAGCCTGGCAAAATCCTGAGAAAAAATTTCAGGTGTCAAAACGGTTCATATCTGCTTTTCCCTTTGAACAGTCAGGGAGGAAGGTGTGGGAGAGCCCCCCGGTAGTCGCACGCCTGTCGAAGGTGGTGCTCCCTGTCCCAGGTGCATCGACGCTAAAAGATGTAGGGGGTTAGAAAAATAGAGGTTACGCTTAAGTCTATGTACACAGCGAGCAGGGCATCTCAGCGCCCAGTCCTAGCTAGTTGCTGGATGTCAAAGGCTATATATACAGTACCTGGACAACGCAGGTTTAGGAGGGCCTTTTAGGTGACATGCCTCTGTCACGAGCTGGCATATTGCTCAAACATATCCAGGATACCACTCGGGTCCTGTGCGAAGCACAGAAAGAGCTAGGAGCTATTAATGCGAGGAATACTGCCATGGCAGTGTTATCCCGTAGGGCACTATGGCTGCATCAAGTGGATCGCGGACACGAATTCAAAGCACATCGTGGAATCCCTTCCCTTCTCAGGTGAAAGGTTGTTTGGAAGTGAGTTGGATGACTGGATTTCCCTGCCGTAGCCTTGGAAATCCACTTTCCTTCCGTCTGGACCCCACAGGTTAGGTGTTCTTTTCCAGGACCGTCGCAGCAGTCCTTTCGGTCTGCCAGGTTTCAGTCAAGAGCGAGGGGAGCCTCCAAAGCAGTTAGAGGCACCAGAGGTAAGCTTAAGAAGTCAGCGACTACAGGATCTCAGGAGCAGAGCACCAATGCAGTGGCTTCCAAGATCTCAGCTTGTCTGTGTGCCCCCACCCCGAGAGACACTCGAGGTGGGAAGTCTCTCAGAAAGATTCCTGGGTCAGAGATCTTGTTTCTCACGGTTACAGGCTGGAGTTCGACATAGCTCCTCCCCAACGATTTTTCCGATTGGGCTTGCCAGCCTCGGAAGACTCTCAGATTGTCCTACAACAGGCCATAAAAAAATTGGTCCAGTCGAAAGTGATTGCTCCAGTACCAATACAACAACAGGGTAAGGGTTATTATTCAAACCTGTTTGTGGTACCAAAGCCAGACGGCTCGGTAAGACCCATCCCGAATTTAAAATCACTAAACCCTTATCTAAAGATTTAAGTTCAAGATGGAATCCCTAAAAGCAGTGATCCTCGGTTTAGAGGAAAAAAAGTTGTGTCCTTGGATGTAAAGGACGCGTATCTCCACATACCAATTTAGCCGCCTCATCAGGCTTACCTAAGGTTTGCTTAACAAGACGACCACTATCCGTTCCGGGCGTTGCCGTTCGGACTGTCAACGGCTCCACGGGTATTCACGTAGGAGATGGCGGAGATGATGCTCCTACTCAGGGAGTAAACGTGGTTCCTGATCTGGACGACCTCCTGATAAAGGCAAGATCAGAGGAACTTCTAGTGCTCGGAGTCAACCGCAATTATTCAGGTGCTTTCACATCACGGATGGATTCTGAATTTACAGAAGTCCCATTTGTTACCGTCTCAACGACTCCAGTTTCTGGGAATGATCATGGATATAGTGAAACAGAAGAAAGTGTTCCTCCCGGAGGAAAAGGTGACTACCCTCCAGGACTTGGTCAGAGATGTTCTGCGACCAACTCGGGTTTCGGTCCATCTTTGCATCCGCTTGCTGGGCAAGATGGTGGCCTCGTACGAGGCAATACAGTACGGAAGGTTCCATGCCAGGACCTTTCAAGCTGGATGTATTGAAAAAGTGGTTAGGTTTACACCTACATATGCATCGAATCATACGTCTTTCACCACAAGCAAGATGTCACTCCTGAGGTGGTTGCATTCTCCAAACCTTCTAGCCGGCCAGAGCTTCGGGATTCAGGATTGGATCCTCCTCACGACAGAACCAAGTCTGAAGGGATGGGGAGCAGTGATCCAAGAAGTCCAGTTCCAGGGCCGGTGGACTTCGCTGGAAGCCCGACTTCCTATCAACATTCTGGAGTTGCGGGCTATGTACAACGCTGTGCTTCGGGCCTATTCTCTACTTCGGAACCAGGCCATCCAGGTCCAGTCAGACAACGCGATGATGGTAGCATACATCAATCGTCAAGGTGGAACAAAACGCAGAGCTTGCATGAGAGAAGTTTCTAAGATACTCTCCTGGACGGAAAAATATGCAAGGGCTGTTTCAGCCATCTTCATTCTGGGAGTGGACAAATGGGAAGCGGACTGTGGGGTCATCCACAGATCGACCTAATGGCGTCTCGGCTCAACAAGAAGCTCAGCCGATATTGCCCGAGAACCAGGGACCCTCAGGCAGTGGCAGTGGATGCACTGACAACCAGGTGGCCCTATCAACTGGTGTATCTGTTCCCTCAGATTCAGTTACTCCCAAGGGTGTTAGAGAGAATCAGAAGTCAAAGAGCAGAGGCGATCCTGGTGGCCCCAGATTGGCCTCGAAGGACGTGGTACGTGGATCTTCTGGATCTGCTGGTCAAGGATTCTTGACCTCTACCTCTAAGAGAGGATCTACTTCAACAAGGACCGTTCATCTACCTGGACTTACTGCGTCTTTGTTTGATGGCTTGGCGGTTGAGCGGCAGATCCTAGCTCAAAAGGACCTGGACAATGAAGTAATATCCAGTATGCACCAGGCGCGGAAACCGGTGACATAGTCACATTACTATCATATCTGGAGGAGATACATATCCTGGTGTGAGGAGTGTGTTCCACCTGCGGATTTTAAACTAGGACGCTTCCTGCAGGCTGGCGTGGATTTGGGCCTGCGTCTGGGATCTCTTAAAGTTCAGATTTCGGCCTTATTGCTATTTTTCCAGAAGAAATTGGCAGACCTTTCTCCAAGGGGATCTACATATACAACATCCTTTTGTGCCTCAGACAGCACCATGGGAGCTGGATGTTGTGTTGAATTTCCTACAGTCGTCATGGTTCGAACCTCTGACGTCAGTGGAAGACAAGTACCTTAAGTGGAAGACGGTAATGTTGCTGTCCCTGGCATCTGCCAAGCGTGTTTCAGAATTGGGGGCCTTGTCGTGTTAGAGTCCTTAGTTGATTTTCCATGAGAATAGAGCAGAGATCAGAACGCGGCAACAGTTCCTGCTGAAGGTGGTCGCGGCATTCCACCTCAAGCAAGCTATCGTGGTGCAGTCTCGTTCAGGGAACCCCGACATCCCGGAATTGCTGGATGCTGTTAGAGCCTTGAATGCCTACGTCAAAAGAACGGCTTGGAGTAGGAAGACGATGCGCAAAAGAAGGGTTGCCCTGCATCAAATCAGTCTATTGCTCGCTGGATTCGGATAACCATTCAACAAGCGTATGTGTCTGCAGCGTTACCGATGCCTAAGTCTCTGAAAGCCCACTCTACAAGAGTGGTGGGATCTTCCTGGGGAGCTGCCAGAGAAGTCTCGGCCTTACAACTTTGCCGAGCGGCTACCTGGTCGGGGAAGAATACGTTTGTAAAGTTCTACAAATGTGATATCCATGCCAAAGAGGATACCCAGTTTGGGCAGGCGGTGTTGCAGAAGTCTCCGCACATTCCCGCCCGTTCTGAAAGCTTTGGGACATCCCCAACATATTAAGGAATGACCCCAGTATCCCATATGGATGTTAGAGAAATAGGATTTTAATTACCTACCAGTAAATCTTTTTCTCGTAGTCCATATGGGATATTGGTCGCCCGCCTCGGTGCGTAGTTTTTCTGCAGGTTCTTGTTCAAGTCATCCTGTTAAGTATTATCGTTTGAGAGACTAGTTGGCACATGTTATGGCCTGCTGGTGTGCTGGTATGAATCTCACCACATATTGCACTTATGTTCCTTCTCTCAAGTACGTCCATCCTCCTTCGGGCACAGTTTTACCTAAACTGGCTTGTGGGTGGGAGCATAGAGGGGAGGAGCCAGCACACCCTGCTGAAGACTTTACGTGCCTTGCCTCCTGCGGAGACCCTCTATACCCCATCATATTAAGGAATGACCCCAGTATCCCATCTGGCCTAGGAGAAAAGAATTTACCAGTAGGTAATTAAAAATAAGAATTTACTTACCGATAATTCTATTTCTCATAGTCCGTAGTGGATGCTGGGGACTCCGAAAGGACCATGGGGAATAGCGGCTCCGCAGGAGACTGGGCACAAAAGTAAAAGCTTTAGGACTACCTGGTGTGCACTGGCTCCTCCCCCTATGACCCTCCTCCAAGCCTCAATTAGGATACTGTGCCCGGACGAGCGTACACAATAAGGAAGGATTTTGAATCCCAGGTAAGACTCATACCAGCCACACCAATCACACCGTACAACTTGTGATCTGAACCCAGTTAACAGCATGATAACAGAGGAGCCTCTGAAAAGATGGCTCACAACAATAATAACCCGATTTTTGTAACAATAACTATGTACAAGTATTGCAGACAATCCGCACTTGGGATGGGCGCCCAGCATCCACTACGGACTATGAGAAATAGAATTATCGGTAAGTAAATTCTTATTTTCTCTGACGTCCTAGTGGATGCTGGGGACTCCGAAAGGACCATGGGGATTATACCAAAGCTCCCAAACGGGCGGGAGAGTGCGGATGACTCTGCAGCACCGAATGAGAGAACTCCAGGTCCTCCTCAGCCAGGGTATCAAATTTGTAGAATTTAGCAAACGTGTTTGCCCCTGACCAAGTAGCTGCTCGGCAAAGTTGTAAAGCCGAGACCCCTCGGGCAGCCGCCCAAGATGAGCCCACTTTCCGTGTGGAATGGGCTTTTACAGATTTTGGCTGTGGCAGGCCTGCCACAGAATGTGCAAGCTGAATTGTACTACAAATCCAACGAGCAATAGTCTGCTTAGAAGCAGGAGCACCCAGCTTGTTGGGTGCATACAGGATAAACAGCGAGTCAGATTTTCTGACTCCAGCCGTCCTGGAAACATATTTTCAGGGCCCTGACTACGTCCAGCAACTTGGAATCCTCCAAGTCCCTAGTAGCCGCAGGTACCACAATAGACTGGTTTAAGTGAAACGCTGAAACCACCTTAGGGAGAAATTGAGGACGAGTCCTCAATTCTGCCCTGTCCGTATGAAAAATTAGGTAAGGGCTTTTATAGGATAAAGCCGCCAATTCTGAGACACGCCTGGCTGAAGCCAGGGCTAACAGCATTACCACTTTCCATGTGAGATATTTTAAGTCCACAGTGGTGAGTGGTTCAAACCAATGTGATTTTAGGAACCCCAAAACTACATTGAGATCCCAAGATGCCACTTGAGGCACAAAAGGAGGCTGTATATGCAGTACCCCCTTGACAAACGTCTGAACTTCAGGAACTGAAGCTAGTTCTTTTTGGAAGAATATCGACAGGGCCGAAATTTGAACCTCAATGGACCCTAATTTTAGGCCCATAGACAGTCCTGTTTGCAGGAAATGACCCAGTTGAAATTCCTCTGTAGGGGCCTTCCTGGCCTCACACCACGCAACATATTTATGCCAAATACGGTGATAATGTTGCACAGTTACATCCTTCCTGGCTTTGATCAGGGTAGGGATGACTTCATCCGGAATGCCTTTTTCCTTCAGGATCCGGCGTTCAACCGCCATGCCGTCAAACGCAGCCGCGGTAAGTCTTGGAACAGACAGGGTCCCTGCTGGAGCAGGTCCTTTCTTAGAGGTAGAGGCCACGGGTCTTCCGTGAGCATCTCTTGAAGTTCCGGGTACCAAGTCCTTCTTGGCCAATCCGGAGCCACGAGTATAGTCCTTACTCCTCTCCTTCTTATGATTCTCAGTACCTTGGGTATGAGAGGCAGAGGAGGGAACACATACACTGACTGGTACACCCACGGTGTTACCAGAGCGTCCACAGCTATTGCCTGAGGGTCCCTTGACCTGGCGCAATATCTGTCCAGTTTTTTGTTGAGGCGGGACGCCATCATGTCCACCTTTGGTTTTTCCCAACGGTTCACAATCATGTGGAAGACTTCTGGGTGAAGTCCCCACTCCCCCGGGTGGAGGTCGTGTCTGCTGAGGAAGTCTGCTTCCCAGTTGTCCACTCCCGGAATGAACACTGCTGACAGTGCTATCACATGATTTTCCGCCCAGCGAAGAATCCTTGCAACTTCCGTCATTGCCCTCCTGCTTCTTGTGCCGCCCTGTCTGTTTACGTGGGCGACTGCCGTGATGTTGTCCGACTGGATCAACACCGGCTGACCCTGAAGCAGAGGCCTTGCCTGACTTAGGGCATTGTAAATGGCCCTTAGTTCCAGGATATTTATGTGAAGTGACGTTTCCATGCTTGACCACAAGCCCTGGAAATTTCTTCCCTGTGTGACTGCTCCCCAGCCTCTCAGGCTGGCATCCGTGGCCACCAGGACCCAGTCCTGAATGCCGAATCTGCGGCCCTCTAGAAGATGAGCACTCTGTAACCACCACAGGAGAGACACCCTTGTCCTTGGAGACAGGGTTATCCGCTGATGCATTTGAAGATGCGATCCGGACCATTTGTCCAGCAGATCCCACTGAAAAGTTCTTGCGTGGAATCTGCCGAATGGAATCGCTTCGTAAGAAGCCACCATTTTTCCCAGGACCCTTGTGCATTGATGCACTGACACTTGGCCTGGTTTTAGGAGGTTCCTGACTAGGTCGGATAACTCCCTGGCTTTCTCCTCCGGGAGAAACACCTTTTTCTGGACTGTGTCCAGAATCATCCCTAGGAACAGCAGACGTGTCGTCGGAATCAGCTGCGATTTTGGAATATTTAGAATCCACCCGTGCTGTCGTAGTACAACTTGAGATAGTGCTACTCCGACCTCTAACTGTTCTCTGGACCTTGCCCTTATCAGGAGATCGTCCAAGTAAGGGATAATTAAGACGCTTTTTCTTCGAAGAAGAATCATCATTTCGGCCATTACCTTGGTAAAGACCCGGGGTGCCGTGGACAATCCAAACGGCAGCGTCTGAAACGGATAGTGACAGTTCTGTACCACAAACCTGAGGTACCCTTGGTGAGAAGGGCAAATTGGGACATGGAGGTAAGCATCCTTGATGTCCAGAGACACCATATAGTCCCCTTCTTCCAGGTTCGCTATCACTGCTCTGAGTGACTCCATCTTGAATTTGAACCTTTGTATGTAAGTGTTCAAGGATTTCAGATTTAAAATAGGTCTCACCGAGCCGTCCGGCTTCGGTACCACAAACAGCGTGGAATAATACCCCTTTCCCTGTTGTAGGAGGGGTACCTTGATTATCACCTGCTGGGAATAGCTTGTGAATGGCTTCCAATACCGCCTCCCTGTCGGAGGGAGACGTTGGTAAAGCAGACTTCAGGAACCGGCGAGGGGGAGACGTCTCGAATTCCAATTTGTACCCCTGAGATACTACCGGCAGGATCCAGGGGTCCACTTGCGAGTGAGCCCACTGCGCGCTGAAATTCTTGAGACGGGCCCCCACCGTGCCTGAGTCCGCTTGTAAGGCCCCAGCGTCATGCTGAGGACTTGGCAGAAGCGGGGGAGGGCTTCTGTTCCTGTGAAGAGGCTGCCTGCTGCAGTCTTTTTCCCCTTCCTCTGCCCCGGGGCAGATATGAGTGGCCTTTTGCCCGCTTGCCCTTATGGGGACGAAAGGACTGAGCCTGAAAAGACGGTGTCTTTTTCTGCTGAGAGGTGACCTGGGGTAAAAAGGTGGATTTCCCAGCCGTTGCCGTGGCCACCAGGTCCGATAGACCGACCCCAAATAACGCCTCCCCTTTATACGGCAATACTTCCATATGCCGTTTGGAATCCGCATCACCTGACCACTGTCGCGTCCATAACCCTCTTCTGGCAGAAATGGACAGCGCACTTACTCTTGATGCCAGTGTGCAAATATCCCTCTGTGCATCTCGCATATATAGAAATGCATCCTTTAAATGCTCTATAGTCAATAATATACTGTCCCTGTCCAAGGTATCAATATTTTCAGTCAGGGAATCCGACCAAGCCACCCCAGCACTGTACATCCAGGCTGAGGCGATTGCTGGTCGCAGTATAATACCAGTATGTGTGTATATACTTTTTAGGATATTTTCCAGCTTCCTATCAGCTGGTTCCTTGAGGGCGGCCGTATCAGGAGACGGTAACGCCACTTGTTTTGATAAGCGTGTGAGCGCCTTATCTACCCTAGGGGGTGTTTCCCAACGCGCCCTAACCTCTGGCGGGAAAGGGTATAATGCCAATAATTTTTTAGAAATTAGCAGTTTTTTTATCGGGGGAAACCCACGCTTCATCACACACCTCATTTAATTCATCTGATTCAGGAAAAACTACGGGTAGTTTTTTCACACCCCACATAATACCCTTTTTTGTGGTACTTGTAGTATCAGAAATGTTCAAAACCTCCTTCATTGCCGTGATCATGTAACGTGTGGCCCTACTGGAAAATACGTTTGTTTCCTCACCGTCGACACTGGAGTCAGTGTCCGTGTCTGGGTCTGTGTCGACCATCTGAGGTAACGGGCGCTTTAGAGCCCCTGACGGTGTTTGAGACGCCTGTACAGGTAATAACTGATTTGCCGGCTGCCTCATGTCGTCAGTCTTTTGTAAAGTGCTGACACTATCACGTAATTCCTTCCATAAGACCATCCAGTCAGTTGTCGACTCCCTAGGGGGTGACATCACTATTACAGGCAATTGCTCCGCCTCCATACCATTTTCCTCCTCATACATGTCGACACAACGTACCGACACACAGCACACACACAGGGAATGCTCTGATAGAGGACAGGACCCCACTAGCCCTTTGGGGAGACAGAGGGAGAGTTTGCCAGCACACACCAGAGCGCTATATATATACAGGGATAACCTTATATAAGTGTTTTTCCCTTATATAGCTGCTGTATAGATTTATCTGCCAAATTAGTGCCCTCCCTCTCTTGTTTTACCCTGTTTCTGTAGTGCAGGACTGCAGGGGAGAGTCAGGGAGCTTCCCTCCAACGGAGCTGTGAGGAAAAATGGCACCAGTGTGCTGAGGAGATAGGCTCCGCCCCCTTCTCGGCGGCCTTTCTCCCACTTTTTTAAGGAAAAATTGGCAGGGGTTAAATGCATCCATATAGCCCAGGAGCTATATGTGATGTATTTTTTGCCATATAAGGTTTTTATTGCGTCTCAGGGCGCCCCCCCCCCCCCCCAGCGCCCTGCACCCTCAGTGACCGGAGTGTGAAGTGTGCTGAGAGCAATGGCGCACAGCTGCGGTGCTGTGCGCTACCTTATTGAAGACAGGACGTCTTCTGCCGCCGATTTTCCGGACCTCTTCTGTCTTCTGGCTCTGTAAGGGGGCCGGCGGCGCGGCTCTGGGACCCATCTATGGCTGGGCCTGTGATCGTCCCTCTGGAGCTAATGTCCAGTAGCCTAAGAAGCCCAATCCACTCTGCACGCAGGTGAGTTCGCTTCTTCTCCCCTTAGTCCCTCGGTGCAGTGAACCTGTTGCCAGCAGGATTCACTGAAAATAAAAAAACCTATACTTAAACTTTTTTACTAAGCAGCTCAGGAGAGCCACCTAGTGAGCACCCTTCTCGTTCGGGCACAAAAATCTAACTGAGGCTTGGAGGAGGGTCATAGGGGGAGGAGCCAGTGCACACCAGGTAGTACTAAAGCTTTACTTTTGTGCCCAGTCTCCTGCGGAGCCGCTATTCCCCATGGTCCTTTCGGAGTCCCCAGCATCAACTAGGACGTCAGAGAAATCCTATTTTAAAATATGCACATCTAGAATTGGTTTAGTTAGAACGGTCAAAATTGTGGGCAATAAATGAGGTAATGGTTGAACGAGATATGCATAAAGATTGCATCATTTCTAGAGCAAAAGAAAACTACATACTAAAATGTCCCGTGTGGAGCATCATGAATACTCCAATTGTTTTCCCCCACTCACTGGGGGGGAATGCAATTGTTTCTCCCCGCAGCTGCCACTAGATGGTGCCCAACAGAGTAATTCAATTGTTGCTCATTTCAGGCACACTGAGCCGCAGGGAAACACCTCAGCTCGCAGACCCCTGTACTGGTCAGTTGAAATGTTGGAAACGTGACCCGTTTGCGCACCCAAATAGCACTTTGCATCGTGCCCAGAACTTTGCTGACTACACCTGGCACAATTGAATATCCTCTCCCCCCCCCCCCCCCCCCCCCCATATCTCCTGTTACTTTACATGGGATGATCGGGCATGATATACAATTGAATCTCCCCAAATGGGTCATCTTTCTCACATTTTTATTGCACCCAAAGAGGCTAGGTTTAGCCACAAAGCAACTAAACCAGACCCAAGTAATGGGCTTGAAACGTAAACACACCTTTTTTTCTCATTAAAGCTCTCCACCCCCAGTGTGGGCTGATTACGCCCAAATGGAGAAACAATTTAATATATCCTTTGGGTGCCATCTAATGGCTGCTGGTGGTACTAACAACTGAATCTTGCCTTTGGAAATTTGGGGCTGTAAAGAATGAGCAGTACTCGCTATGACACTACACACGACACAGATTGCTGGTGAACAGAACTTTTATATTTCAGAAAGTACAAGGCACATATGTCAAAACATGTATTAAAAATAAAGTCTTTATAGATATTTACAAGTGATCAACAGGCTGCAGAAGCTGTGCCATGATCAAAGTCAGCATTCGGCAGTTTCATATTTAGGTCTTGATTATAGACTTGTATTGGTGGAGCCACAAACAAAATAGCAGCTCATTAGCCATGTAATAAAATATGCTACAAATTAAACATGATTGTAAAAAGCTGGTTACACAGGTAAAACAATATTGTTGATTTACTGCAAAAAGCATTTTAACCATTAATTACGAAGGTGAATCATGTTATTGCTGTACATAATAAAGTCACAGTGTCACCAATCCTTTTCAGTAGTAGACATGATGTTATTCAGATCTCAAACAATACAACCACTACAGAGAATGCCACTAGTCCTATCTACTGCAATTCTCTAGAACAGTACTTCAAACTCTATTCTCAAAGCACACTAACAGCGTAGGCTTTAAGGATATCCATGCTTGAGCACAGATGGGTTAAATCAAATTGACTGTACTTAAATCTGGGCTCAAATGTGGATAGTCTGCAGGTGTGTACACGGTGAGATCCTTGCTATGCCGGATTTTGACTACGCGATTTCCCTTGCACTCCCCCCACCCCAGATTTTGACTCCGTACTTTCAATTTTGTCTATGTATTATATTGACTAAGTGTCAGCTTTGACTATACTTTATACTAGATAGTACACTAGATAGTCAAGACTGACTTATATCTAGGCTTGTTATACCAACCTCACAGGAGTGCGCATCGGGATCAAATTGGTATCGCTGCCTAACACCATGAGATGTGCACTAACGTTCCTTAAGATTTTGACTATATAATCAAAATCTTACAGATTTATCTCACCGTGCGTACATACCTTTAAAAACCTGGACTTTCAGTGTGTCATGAGGGTCAAAGAAAATGTGAACAGTAATTGGAGAGGCCAACTCAATTTAAGTTCGTGAGAGGATTACTGCTATGTTTGGCTATGCAAATATCCAACATATATGGCGGAGTTTCTCTGCTATTACAGTACAGGTTTTAAGGATATACATGCTGTTTGCCCCTTATAAAAGATAACAAAAACAATTAAGTACCAGTACATGTATATTTGGTAATGTCATAAAAAGTTTCCATAATGTGACAGGCATTCTACAGAACACAAGGTCACAGCCAATGTCAAATTTGTCATTGCAAACTACCACCTTTTATTATTAGGCACTATAAGCTCAAACAGGTTCTTTATTCTGTTATTCTTAAACTTACAGTGGGTCAACACTAGAATGATATCGGTCCGATTTGACGTTTCAGGGCAAATCGGAATGACAAACTGGACATATCGTTAAGTGTGCATGTCCAATTTATGCAATCCTGCGATCGCAGGAGGCCTATTCTGGTCGGTCCTGCTGCAAGGTCAACCAGAAGATATTGCCAACTATGCCATGCTGCGTCTCGGACACCTGTCGGAGCAATGTAATTGTTGCTCCAATCGAGCACTTATTACTGTTGATACATCCAAAAGCACCAGGTTTAGCTGCACAAAGCAGATAAACCTCATAAAAAGTTCTGACTAAGCTGCAAAAAGTGCCGTACAGGAACCTAAACAGGACACTTTCCGTACATTTCTGCTCACCAGCTTGGAAAGCTGTGAGCAGAAAAGTCGAAGCAGACAGCATGTATTTGAATGGACCTCTTAAATTTAGACTTAAGTGGTCAAACAAACAAAATTTAAAAACATACCAGGTATCTGTCGTTTGCTAATTAGACACTAATGGGGTGATTCAATTAGCCGTTCAGCTACAAAACAGCTTTCCAGTATGACAAGTTCTGGCTGGCAACATTGCAGGCTTTCCCTTGCACCCCATAGAGGTATACAGGAAAACTAGAGATATTGAGACTACAGTAACAGGCATATATAGGTCAGCCAAACAGAGCACATTGGGGCAGATGTATTAACCTGGAGAAGGCATAAGGAAATGATAAAGCAGTGATATGTGCAAGGTGATAAACGCACCAGCCAATCAGCTCCAATATGTAAATTAACAGTTAGGATCTGATTGGCTGGTGCGTTTATCACCTTGCACATATCACTGCTTTATCACTTCCTTATGCCTTCTCCAGGTTAATACATCTGCCCGATTACCTCTGACATTTCTTATCACAGCCTCCTGTGGTGCAAGAAGGTGTGCGCGCTAAGCTGGCACTTCGTGCATCCAAACAGGAGTTTAGATGCCCAAAGCAGGACTTTAGACAGGTCTGGCCATCTTACATGGCTAAACCCCGTATGTTTGGGTGCAACATACATATATGTGCCAAAACAATTGAATTGTGACAATTGTTTGGGCGTCTAATCAGTCCCATTTAGACAGGAAAATAAAAGACACCCAAAACAATTTAATCAACCCCATTAGGAGAAATTCAAGTGTGCTGCAACTCCCAGCTGGGTGTCCCCCTGCTGGGTTTCTTTAGCAATGGGCATCTATTGGAGCTATTCAATTGTTGCTCCGAACAGACGCCCATTGCCAGTTAAGGAACCTGTCAGCTCTGAGTTTACCGTTTGAATGGGTATCCAAAGATTGGGTTTGGGTGCCCAAACTACAAACTTAACACTTTTTTTTCCTACACCTCCGGAGGCTGTGAGAAAAAACAAACAATGTGACTGCCGCAGCTAATGGACGTCTATTGAATAGCTCCGAAAGACGCCCATTTCTAAAGACATCCAGCAGGGGGTGCACAGTACAACTGAATTCCTCCCCACCCCCACTGAGTATTCAGGCCGGATGTAATGGAGTGCAAGACGGGCAGAGCTTTGAGACTAGACGAACTTGTACGTTTTTTTTTTGTTTTTTTAAAGCAGCAAACATTTACAAGGCAAAACCAACCTTGTTTTGCCTTATAAATGTTTGCTGCTTTAAAAAAAATAAAAAAAGGCTGTAGCTGTATCTCTTTTCAGTTAAATTGTAGTTCTTTATAATAGGTTTTAATTGAAAAAAAAAAAATAGGATTTTATTTACCTACCGGTAAATCCTTTTCTCGTAGACCGTAGAGGATACTGGGGTCCATTTAGTACCATGGAGTATAGACTGGTCCACTAGGAGCCATGGACACTAAGAATTTGATAGTGTGGGCTGGCTCTTCCCTCTATGCCCCTCCTACTAGACTCAGTCTAGAAACTGTGCCCAAGGAGATGGACATACTTCGAGAGAACAATAGATAAGGATAGTGGTGAGATTCCGAACCAACACACACACACACACACACACACACACACACACACACACACACACACACGCACGAGGAAAGCCATGCTAACCAAACTTGAAACAGGGACGGCAACGGCTAAACCAACATTACTTAACCAAGTAACAGTGCAGGAAGAACGAAGCACTGGGCAGGCGCCCAGTATCCTCTACGGACCACGAGAAACAGATTTACTGGTAGGTTAATTAAAATCCTATTTTCTCTTACGTCCTAGAGGATACTGTGGTCCATTTAGTACCATGGGGATATACCAAAGCTCCAAAACCGGGTGGGAGTGCCGAGGTTCCTGCAGAACTGATTGACCAAACTGAAGGTCCTCAGGTCAAAGTATCGAACCTGTAGAACTTTGCAAACGTGTACGAACCTCACCAAGTAGCTGCTCGGCAGAGCTGTAATGCAGACTCACCCCGGGCAGCCACCCAGGAAGAACCCACCGACCTAGTAGAGTGGGCCTGTACAGATTTTGGACATGGCAAACTTGCTGTGGAATTAGCATGCTGGATAGTAAGTCTGATCCAGCGTGCAATTGTCTGCTTTGAAGCAGGACACCCAATCTTATTGGGATCATAAAGAACAAACAGCAAGTCCGTTTTTTTCACATACATCTTCAAAGCTCTCACGACATCCAAAGACTTAAGTAGCAGAAGTGTCGGTGACAACCAGAACCACAATAGGTTGGTTGATGTGAAACGCAGACACCACCTTAGGAAGAAATTGCTGACGGGTTCTGAGTTCAGCTCTATCCTCATGGAAAATTAAATAGGGACTTTTGTAAGACAAAGCCCCCATCTCCAACACACGTCTTGCTGAAGCCAAGGCCAACAGTGTGACGGTCTTCCACGTAAGATATTTTACGTCCACCTCCTGTAACGGTTCAAACCAGTCCGACTGGAGGAAATGCAGAACCACATCGAGATCCCAAGGTGCCGTAGGAGGTCCAGACGTTCTTGAAGGATGTTCTGCACATCCATCCAACCTTCTTTTGTGCCTCCTACGGCACCTTGGGAGAACGTCTGGACCTCAGGGAGAGAAGCCAATTGTTTCTGAAAGAAAATGGACAAGGCCAAAATCTGGACTTCTATGGAGCCCAGACGTAGGCCCACATCCACTCCTGCTTGTAGAAAAAGCAGGAAACGTCCCAGATAGAATTCCACCACAGAAAGTTTTCTGCTCTCACACCAAGAGACGTTTATTTCTTCCCAATACGATGGTAATGATTAGACGTTACCCCCTTCCTGGCTTGGATCAAAGTCGGGATAACCTTGTTAGGGATCCATATCTTGGCTAGAATCAGTCCTTCAACTTCCATGCCGTCAAACGTAGCCGCGGTAAGACCTGATAGACGAACGGGCCCTGTTGCAGAAGATCCTTGCGAAGAGGAAGAGGTCACGGATCCTCGAGGAGCATCTACAGAAGGTCCGCGTACCAGGCCCTTCTTGGCCAGTCCAGAGCAATTAGAATTGCTTGAACCTTTTCCCTTTATATTCTATTTAGAAGTCTTGGGATCAGAGGAAGTGGATGAAACACGTACACCCTCTGATAGACCCATGGAGCTTGAGCTTCTTGAGACGAGAGGCCATCATGTCGATCTGTGGATATCCCCATCGACTTGTCAAGCATCTGAACACTACCGGGTAAAGGCCCCACTTCCCCGGATGCAGGTCATGTCTGCTGAGGAAGTCTGCTTCCCAGTTGTCTGCTCCCGGAATGAAGACCGCTGACAACGCCACAGCATTTCTCTTTGCCCAGAGGAGAATTCTCGACACCTCTGACATTGCTGCTCTGCTTTTCGTTCCGCCTTGTCGGTTTATGTACATTACTGCCGTCACATTGTCCGACTGGACCTGATCTTGACGATGTGAGGCCTGCAGAAGGGCATTGTATATGGCCCAGAGTTCCATAATGTTGATTGGAAGGACGACTTCCTGACTGGACCATCTTCCTTGAAACTGCAGCTCCTGAGTGACTGCTCCCCAACCTCTGAGGCTTGCGTCTGTGGTTAACAAAGTCCAATTCTGAAATCTGAACCTCCGACCCTCGTCGAGGTGAGAAGTCTGTAGCCACCACAGAAGGGAGATCCTGGCTTTTGGCAACAGGCGGACCCTCTTGTGCATGTGAAGATGCGATCAGGACCATTTGTCCAACAGATCGAGCTGGAAGGGTTTTGCGTGAAACCTTCCGTATTGAAGAGCCTCGTAAGAGGCCACCATTTTC
This sequence comes from Pseudophryne corroboree, assembly GCF_028390025.1. Lineage (NCBI taxonomy): Eukaryota > Metazoa > Chordata > Amphibia > Anura > Myobatrachidae > Pseudophryne > Pseudophryne corroboree. Next base: position 308,575,282 of record NC_086450.1, read on the forward strand.
CCCGGAAGGCGAATGCATAGATGCATCGATATCCGGGTTGTCTTCAGGACATCCCGAATCATCGACTGGATCACTAATGCCTTTTCCAATGGAAGGAACACCCTCTGCGACTCCGTATCCAGTAACATTCCCAGGAATGGGAGCCTTCGTGTTGGCTCTAGGCGAGTTTCAGAAGGCTCAGAATCCACCCATGATCCTGGAGAAGTTTGGTTGAGAGAGCAATGCTGTCCAGCAACCTTTCCCTGGACGGCGTTTTTATCAGGAGATCGTCCAGGTACAGAATTATGTTCATTCCCTGTTTGCGCAGTAGAAACATCATCTCTGCCATCACCTTGGTGAACACCCTCGGTGCCGTGGAGAGACCAAATGGCAGGGCCTGAAACTGGTATTGACAGTCCTGCAGTGCAAACCGTAGGTAAGCCTGATGAGGTGGCCAGATCAGAATGTGAAGGTTTGCATCCTTGATATCCAGAGAGACTAGGAATTTCCCCTCCTCCAGACCTGAGATCACCACTCTCAGAGACTCCCTCTTGAATTTCAACACTCGTAAGTACAGGTTCAACGACTTGAGGTTCAAAATTGGTCTTACCGAACTATCCGGTTTCGGTACTACAAACAAGTTGGAATAGTACCCCTTGTTTAGATTATGAGGTGGAACTGGAACAATGACATGAGTCTGTACCAGTTTTTGGATGGCATGTTGTCAAGTTATACTTGCCTCTTGTGAAACTGGCAAGCCTGATTTGAAGAATCTGTGAGGTGGGAGGTCTTGGAACTCCAGTCTGTAGCCCTGGTAAACTATATTTATGACCCAGGAATCCTGGCCCGAATTTGACCAGATCTGACTGAAGAATTGTAGGCGAGCTCCCACCGGGCAGCCTTCCAGGCATTGCGGTCCACCGTCATGCTGAAGCTTTTGAGGAAGCAGAGCCTGAGCTCTGTTCCTGAGCACCTGCTGTTGCTGGTTTGCGTGGTTTACCTCTTGCACTGCTGGAGGACGTAGAAGCACCTCTGGATTTGCCCTTGAATTTGGCCGTACGAAAGGAATGTAACTTAAGGTGGGTACACACTAATAGATATATCTGCAGATCAATTGATCTGCAGATATATCTATGGACGGATCGGGCAGTGTGCTGTGCATACACACTTTAACAATGTGCATATACATTTGGATGTTACTAATATGCTCGTCTTGACAAAGATTCTTCATTGGAATCGAAACGTTGACATACTGAGCTACTATATTGGACATTAAAGACGATATTATTTGGATTGGACTGATATCTTTAGGAGAGTGCATCTCCTCGTTCAGGGATCGTTACTATATTTGTGGACTCATTATTCAAATGTATCCTCCACTGGGTGCACCCCGCTGTTGCTATTAAGAAGATGAGAGTGCGGGTTTATTTGCATAATATATATATATACACACACACATACATATATACATATATATATATACATATATATACATACACACACATACATATATATATATATATATACACACTTACATATACACATATATATATATACATATACACACATATATATATATATATATACACACACACATATATATACACACACACATTATATACACACATATATATATATATATATATATATATATATATATATATATATATATATATATATATATATATATATATATATATATATATATATATACACACATACATACATACACAATTCGTATAACCGGCACTCTCACTTCCTGTAATACTGCCGCGGTGCTCATTCCATAATGTGTAAAAGTTCCAACATACGGCACTCAGCGGGCTTAATCATCCGAAATAAATCACAATGCAGGCAGCATAAGCTTTGCTGCCTGCATTGTGATTTATTTCGGATGATTAAGCCCGCTGCGTGCCGTATGTTGGAACTTATATATATATATAAATTTTATGTTTATTTTTTTGTATGTGCGTATTTCAGATCAGCAGGATTGACCCATGGGGCCTTATAACAGTCCGGCTTAAAATTGCCTGTATAGGAATTTTACTTTATACTACCCACTCTTTCTTGTATGTACACAAATGGATCTGAGCATTTAGAGATATGAATCTATGTTCTAATATGGGATTTATGAGTTACCAGTGTGTACGAGTTATTTAATTGTATACAGCTGTATTCCGTCATTTCATACCAGCCAGGGGAAATCATTAATCATATACCATTCATGAGAAGTTGTACAGCTCAGGCTCCAGAATGTTATATGACGGCTATTGTATATAGGTCTCCAGAAAATTATTCATACAGATAGGTACAGGCTGATATTTTGTTATATTTTCACATATGCTTTTGTGTCTGTATCCATATCGATAGTTTATGAGGATACTGGATCCTTAAAATACACTTGATATACAAATGTTGGATACCCATTTGAATTTCAAATCCACATTGAGCTGATAGTCTGAGGAATTGTAACCGCTCTTGTAAGGAATTTTACCCTAGATAACAATATATTAATAATTGTGTGTGCATATTACATGTTTTTGACCTTTATTTTAACAGGTTAAAAGTTATGTTTTAGATTGATTCATTCAATGAGCTATATCAGTGGTTTCCAAACTTTTTTGAATCACGGCACCCTAGAATATCAGAATTTTTTTCACGGCACCCCTAGGCCAAAAATTTCTTATTGAGAAATTTAGAAAGAAATATTACATTAAGTAGATTGCGTTTATATGTCATCCTTAGGGTCAGTTGTGTGGTGAGGGACAAGATTTGCTTCTGATTGGCCACATATTTTATGACTGGCAGCCACCAGCACTGGTTTTGCTTATTATATTGACTGTTTTGATTTGAATTGGTCCTGGGCCACCAACCCAGGGCACCCCTGCAAGTGTCCAGAGGCACCCCAGGGAGCCACGGCACAGTTTGAATCTAGCCCAGAAGTTCCCAAATGTTATCACAGACCCACACCAGCAGCTATTCAAATGTTGAAGCGTGAAACCTTCATTTCACCTCAAAATGTGCAAAAAATGACCGGTTTGGGCGCCCAAATAGTACTCTTCGCATTACGGCCAATCGTTTGATCACGTTTTACGCTTTACATGGCTAAACCTAACTGAAATGGGCATGATCAGCGCAATAATGGGGGACAATTGATTATCGCCCCGCAATCTCCCATTAGGAGTGACTGGAGATTGGGCACAATTAAACAATTGAATTCTCTTGGTTTAAAAGAAGTATAAGTAATTCTAAGCGCAACTTAATTCCTATGTGAAGCCTTCGTTGATACTGCTTGATCAGCAGGAATGATGGCGTCTTCTATAGTGCCTAGAAAGGCCCTCTGGCTACGACCTTGAGTAAAAAAATAATAATAATAATAAATAATAATAATAATAATACAGGTTGAGTATCCCATATCCAAATATTCCGAAATACGGAATATTCCGAAATACGGACTTTTTTGAGTGAGAGTGAGAGAGTAAAACCTTTGTTTTTTGATGGCTCAATGTACACAAACTTTGTTTAATACACAAAGTTATTAAAAATATTGTATTTAATGACCTTCAGGCTGTATGTATAAGGTGTATATGAAACATAAATGAATTGTGTGAATATAGATACACTTTGTTTAATGCACAAAGTTATAAAAAATATTGGCTAAAATGACCTTCAGGCTGTGTGTATAAGGTGCATATGAAACATAAATGCATTCTGTGCTTAGATTTAGGTCCCATTACCATGATATCTCATTATGGTATGCAATTATTCCAAAATACGGAAAAATCCGATATCCAAAATACCTCTGGTCCCAAGCTTTTTGGATAAGGGATACTCAACCTGTAATAATTTAATACCTATCGTAATTCTTTTTCTCTTAGTCCGTAGTGGATACTGGGGTCTTGTACTTTAGTACCATAGGATATAGATCGGGTTCACTGAAGCCTGGCACTTTTATTGTGTGTATGTGTGTGCTTGCTCCTTCCCTCTATGCCCCTCCTAACAGACTTAATGTAGGAAAACTGTGCCCGAGGAGACGGACATAATATGAGATAAGAACAATACAACAGTTGTGAGGAAACAAGCCAACACACAACCATGAATGAAAGGAGGGTGCTAACCAGAACAGAGGACAGCAACACCAACCTAACCCGGGTAGCACAGCTATCCCAACAACAGAATGGGACCACAGCATCGGTCCAACCAAATACTTACACAGGTAAGCAGAAACGAAGCAGTGAGGCGGGCGCCCAGTATCCACTACGGACTAGGAGAAGAGGAATTACCAGTAGGTATTAAACTCCTATTTTCTATTACGTCCTAGTGGATACTGGGGAACTGTACTTTAGTACCATGGGGAAGTCGCAGAGCTCCCAAGCGGCTGGGAGAGCGCTGAGACCCCTGTAAAACCGCCTGACCAAACTGAATGTCATCCATGGCCAAGGTATCGCACCTATAGAATTTAACAAACTTGTTTGAACCAGACCAAGTTGCAGCTCGGCACAACTGCAGGGCCGATACACCCCGGGCAGCCACCCAGGAAAAGCCCAATGACCTCATCGAGTGTGCCTGAATAGACGTCGGCAAAAGCAGAGCCGCCGAAGTATAGGCCAGTTGAATGGTCAACCAGAGCCAACGAACAATAGATTGTTTAGAAGTGGGCCGACCAATCTTGGAGGCATCATAAAGGACAAACAGCGAGTCAGATTTCCGATGACATGCCGTCCTTTTGACATAAGTCTTCAGAGCCATGACCACATCCAAAATCTCAGGACCAACGGAATTGTCAGACAATACCGGAACCACAATAGGTTGGTTCACATGAAAAGGTGACACCACTTTCGATAAAAACTGAGGACGGGTCCTAAGTTCCGCCCTTGTCTGCATGAAAGATCAAATAAGGGCTCGTACAGGATAGGGCCCTAATTCAGAGACACGCCTGGCAGACGCCAAAGCCAATAACATCACAGTCTTCCAGGTGAGAAATTTCAACTCCACCCTATGTAAGGGTTCAAACTAATCCGACTGGAGAAAGGACAGAACCACATTTAGGTCCCACTGAGCCGTGGGAGGAACAAAGGGCGGTTGCATATGAAGAACACCCTTCAGGAAAGTCTGTACTTCAGGAAACATGGCAAGTTGTCAAGAAAATAGAAAGCGACGAAATCTGGACTTTGATGGAGCCTAAACGTAGGCCCATATCCACTCCCGCTTGCAAGAAAAGTAGAAAACAACCAATTCTAAATTCCATGGGAGAAATCTTTCTACTTTCACACCAGGAAACATACTTTTTCCAGGTACGATGATAATGTTTTGACGTAACCTTCTTCCTAGCCTGGACCATGGTGGAAATAACCCTGGAGGGAAGAGCATTTCTCGCTAGAATCTTCCTCTCAACTTCCAAGCAGTCAAATTTAGCCGCTGTAATCTGGATAGATGAACGGACCTTGCTGAAGATCGTCTTGGAGTGGCAGAGGTCAGGGATCTGCCAAAATCATGGTCAGGAAGTCAGAGTAACACGCCCGTCAAGGCCAATCCGGGGCAATTAGAACTGCCTGAACGCTTTCCCTTCTTAGCACCCTTGGGATCAGCGGTAGAGGATGGAACAGGTACAAATACTGGTACATCCACGGTGTCGGCAGTGCGTCCACTGCTACAGCATGCGGATCCCTCGTTCTGGAACATTAACGGCACAGCTTCTTGTTGAGACGAAAAGCCATCAGATCTGCGGACAGCCCCACTGGTGAATTAACTGTTGAAATACCTTGAGCTGTAGGCCCAGTGACCAGTATCATTCCCAGGAACTGAAGATGCTGGATCGGTTCCAACCATGATCTGAGTAGGCGGGTAGTCAGATCGATGTTGTGCAGCAGACATTCCCTGGACACAGCCTTTATGAGGAGATCTTCCAAGTAGGGGACTATGCTCACTCCTAGCATGCGCAGCTGCAGCATAATCTCCGCCATGACCTTGGTGAAGACCCTCGGAACTGTGGATAATCCAAAGGGTAAGGCCTGAAACTGAAAATGGTCGTCCAAGATGGCGAACCTGAGGTAAGCCTGATGAGAATGGGAATGTGTAGGTAAGCATCCTTGACATCCAGAGACACCAGGAACTCCCCCTCCTCCAGAGTGGATACCACCATCCTCAGGGCCTCCATCTTGAATCTGAACACAGATATGGGTTGAGAGACTTCAGGTTCAAGATGGGGCACACCGAACTGCCTGGATTGGGTACGACAAAAAGACTGGAGTAAAAACCCCTGTTGCGTAACTGAGGAGGTACAGGAACTACCACCCCTGTCTGCAAAAGTTTGAGTAGCCTCTTGTAAGGTAACTTTTGCAGCGGGTAAAGCTGGTAAGCCAGACATGAAAAACCTGTGAGGGAGTGTTAGAAATTCCAACCGTTATCCGTGGGAATTGAGGTCCCTCACCCAAGGATCCCGGCAGGACTCCATCCACACGTGGGCGAAGTGGTGAAGGCGAGCACTTACCTGAAAGTCGTCTTGTCGCTGGGACCAACCGTCACGCAGAGGGTTTAGCGGTAGGGGATCCAGTGGTCTGGTCCAGGGAGACAGCAGGCGCAGGTTTACGGGACTTACCACAAGATCCTCTGGGAGTGGTGGAAACCCCACGGCCCCTGCCTCTGAACCTTGCCACATGAAAGGACTGCAAGGAGGGTCCGGTGTAAGAACGTCTAGCAGGTGGCGCAGCTGACAGCAGATAGGTAGACTTACCCGCCGGTGCTTGAGAGATCCACTTATTTAATTAGTCTCCAAACAAGGCATACCCTGTAAAGGAAATATTTTCTACACCCTTTTTGAAATCAGCGTCCGCCGCCCATTGACGTAACCACAGAGCTCTGCGCGCTGAGACAGCCAAAGCAGTAGCACGGCCATGTATCTTACACAACTCCTTTATAGCCTCACTCATAAAATTCGCAGCATCCTGTATATGTTACAGCAGAGTAACTACCTCATCCCTTGGTGAAGAGTCTAAACCAGGCATGTCCAAACTGCAGCCATCCAGCTGTTGTGAAACTACATATCCCAGCATGCCCCGACACAGTTTTGCTGTCAGAGAATGCTAAAGCTGTGTCAGGGCATGCTGGGATGTGTAGTTTCTCAACAGCTGGAGGGCCGCAGTTTGGACATGCCTGGTCTAAACCATAACATCATCAGACCACTTTACCAAAGCCCTGGAGATCCACCTGCAAACTATTGTGGGGCGCTGTGCTGCGCCTGCTGACGTATAAATGGCCTTGAGCGTTGTCTCAATTTTACGGTAAGCTGGCTCCTTCAGGGATACAGCCCCAGGAACAGGCAGTACCAATTTCTTAGACAGTCTGGATACGGATGTATCGACAGACAGGGGTTTTTCCCAGACCTTACTATCCTCATCTGGAAGGGGAAAAGTAGATAAAAAATGTAAAATTCCTCAGAGGTTTTTATCAGGGTTTAACCAAGCCTCCCTGGCCAGGGAGTTTAACTCTTTAGACACCAGAAAGGTAGCTGAATGCTTGGGTCTAACATTAAAGTACAATTCCTCATCTGGTTCCGCCTCCGGATCCGGTATGTGAAGGACCTCTTATAGCAAAAATGAGAGCCTCCACCCCAGGGGACAGAGCTGTCCTCGTCCATATCTTCATCATCCACATCTGGCTAATCAGAGTCAGACTGGAAAAACTGTGGCAGTGAGCGTTTGTGTGAAGCCACAAGAGGGGGCTGCAAAACAATTCTTGGAATCAGCTGCCTTAGCCACACAATCAATTGAGTGTTTTAACATCTGTCTATCTTTTTTAGCTGCAGCTAGTTCAGAGTTTACATTGTGAATAATGCTCTTAAAGCTATCCAACCAGTCAGGTACCTGTGAGTTGGGCCCTTGAGGAGACCAGGAACATTACTCACACGAGTGACCCCGCCGAAGATGGGGTGGAATTACAAGCAGCACACATAACCAAGCCTACAGACATTATACATAAATTACAGCACAGCCCTGTGCCCAACACCCCACACAGACCCTAGAGAGCCCTTTGGAGTGACAAAGAGGAGCAGACCCATCACACAGGACACAGCAGCCCAATGTGTGAACTAAGTGTATGTGATATAGGTACAGAGACGCTACCGCTGGCGTGCTCCCCCCTGTCTATGACCCCCTGGTACCAGTCTGAACAGTCTGTAACAGTGTGGGTTCTGGAGGAGCAGCGTGCATGCAGCCTTGATGATCCGTACCAGCAAAAATGGCACCTTCCTGCTGCTAGTCAGCTCTGGTAAGCCCCGCCCCTTGCAATGGTAAGCCCCGCCCCTTGCAATGGCGCGCAAGATTATACTGGCCACAGTAATAAAAATAAGAATTTACTTACCGATAATTCTATTTCTCGGAGTCCGTAGTGGATGCTGGGGTTCCTGAAAGGACCATGGGGAATAGCGGCTCCGCAGGAGACAGGGCACAAAAAAGTAAAGCTTTACTAGGTCAGGTGGTGTGCACTGGCTCCTCCCCCTATGACCCTCCTCCAGACTCCAGTTAGGTACTGTGCCCGGACGAGCATACATAATAAGGGAGGCATTTTGAATCCCGGGTAAGACTCATACCAGCCACACCAATCACACCGTACAACTTGTGATCTAAACCCAGTTAACAGTATGACAACAGAAAGGGCCTCTTAAAGATGGCTCCTTAACAATAACCCGAATTAGTTAACAATAACTATGTACAAGTATTGCAGATAATCCGCACTTGGGATGGGCGCCCAGCATCCACTACGGACTCCGAGAAATAGAATTATCGGTAAGTAAATTCTTATTTTCTCTATCGTCCTAAGTGGATGCTGGGGTTCCTGAAAGGACCATGGGGATTATACCAAAGCTCCCAAACGGGCGGGAGAGTGCGGATGACTCTGCAGCACCGAATGAGAGAACTCCAGGTCCTCCTTTGCCAGGGTATCAAATTTGTAAAATTTTACAAACGTGTTCTCCCCCGACCACGTAGCTGCTCGGCAGAGTTGTAATGCCGAGACCCCTCGGGCAGCCGCCCAAGATGAGCCCACCTTCCTTGTGGAGTGGGCTTTTACAGTTTTAGGCTGTGGCAGGCCTGCCACAGAATGTGCAAGTTGAATTGTGTTACAAATCCAACGAGCAATCGACTGCTTAGAAGCAGGTGCGCCCAACTTGTTGGGTGCATACAATATAAACAGCGAGTCAGATTTTCTGACTCCAGCCGTCCTTGCAATGTATATTTTTAAGGCTCTGACAACGTCCAACAACTTGGAGTCCTCCAAGTCGCTAGTGGCCGCAGGCACCACAATAGGTTGGTTCAGATGAAATGCTGATACCACTTTAGGGAGAAAATGCGGACGAGTCCGCAGTTCTGCCCTATCCGAATGGAAGATTAGATAAGGACTTTTATAAGATAAAGCCGCCAATTCAGATACTCTCCTGGCAGAGGCCAGGGCTAGTAACATAGTCACTTTCAATGTGAGATATTTCAAATCCACCTTTTTCAATGGTTCAAACCAATGGGATTTGAGGAAATCTAAAACTACATTTAGATCCCACGGTGCCACCGGAGGCACCACAGGAGGCTGTATATGCAGTACTCCCTTGACAAAAGTCTGGACCTCAGGGACAGAGGCCAATTCTTTTTGGAAGAATATTGACAGGGCCGAAATTTGAACCTTAATGGATCCCAATTTGAGACCCATAGATAATCCTGATTGCAGGAAATGTAGGAAACGACCCAGTTGGAATTCCTCCGTCGGAACCCTCCGATCCTCGCACCACGCTACATATTTTCGCCAAATGCGGTGATAATGTTTCACGGTGACTTCCTTCCGTGCCTTAATCAAGGTAGGAATGACTTCTTCTGGAATGCCTTTCCCTTTTAGGATCTGGCGTTCAACCGCCATGCCGTCAAACGCAGCCGCGGTAAGTCTTGAAAAAGACAGGGACCCTGCTGTAGCAGGTCCCTTCTCAGAGGTAGAGGCCACGGTTCGTCCGTGAGCATCTCTTGAAGTTCCGGATACCAAGTCCTTCTCGGCCAATCCGGAACCACTAGTATTGTTCTTACTCTTCTTTGCCGTATGATCTTCAATACCTTTGGTATGAGCGGCAGAGGAGGAAACACATACACTGACTGGTACACCCAAGGAGTTACCAGTGCGTCCACAGCTATTGCCTGTGGATCTCTTGACCTGGCGCAATATTTGTCCAGTTTCTTGTTGAGGCGAGACGCCATCATGTCTACAATTGGTCTTTCCCAACGGTCTATTAACATGTTGAAGACTTCTGGATGTAGACCCCACTCTCCCGGATGAAGATCGTGTCTGCTGAGGAAGTCTGCTTCCCAGTTGTCCACGCCCGGGATGAACACTGCTGACAGTGCTATCACGTGATTCTCCGCCCAGCGAAGAATCTTGGCAGCTTCTGCCATTGCACTCCTGCTTCTTGTGCCGCCCTGCCTGTTTACATGGGCGACCGCCGTGATGTTGTCCGACTGAATCAACACCGGCTTTCCTTGCAGGAGAAGTTCCGCCTGGCTTAGAGCATTGTAGATTGCTCTTAGTTCCAGAATGTTTATGTGAAGAGACTTTTCCAGACTCGTCCATACTCCCTGGAAGTTTCTTCCTTGTGTGACTGCTCCCCAGCCTCTCAGGCTGGCGTCCGTGGTCACCAGGATCCAATCCTGAATGCCGAATCTGCGGCCTTCTAATAGGTGAGCCTTCTGCAACCACCACAGAAGTGACACCCTTGTCTTTGGTGACAGGGTTATTCGCAGGTGCATCTGCAGATGCGACCCTGACCATTTGTCCAACAGATCCCTTTGGAATATTCTTGCATGGAATCTGCCGAATGGAATTGCTTCGTAAGAAGCCACCATTTTTCCCAGGACTCTTGTGCATTGATGTACTGACACTTTTCCTGGTTTTAGGAGGTTCCTGACCAGATCGGATAACTCCTTGGCTTTTTCCTCTGGAAGGAAAACCTTTTTCTGAACCGTGTCCAGAATCATTCCTAGGAACAGCAGACGAGTTGTCGGGATTAAATGGGATTTTGGAATATTCAGAATCCACCCGTGTTGTCTTAGCACCTCTTGAGATAGTGCTAAAGCTGTCTCCAGCTGTTCTCTGGACCTTGCCCTTATTAGGAGATCGTCCAAGTATGGGATAACTAATACGCCTTTTCTTCGAAGAAGAATCATCATCTCGGCCATTACCTTGGTAAAGACCCGAGGCGCCGTGGACAATCCGAACGGCAGCGTCTGAAACTGATAGTGACAGTTTTGAACAATGAACCTGAGGTACCCCTGGTGTGCGGGGTAAATCGGAACGTGTAGATACGCATCCTTGATGTCCAAGGATACCATAAAGTCCCCTTCTTCCAGGTTCGCTATCACTGCTCTGAGTGACTCCATCTTGAACTTGAACTTTTTTATGTAGAGGTTCAAGGACTTCAGATTTAGAATAGGCCTTACCGAGCCATCCGGCTTCGGTACCACAAATAGAGTGGAATAATACCCCTTTCCTTGTTGTAATAGGGGTACTTTGACTATCACCTGCTGAGCGTACAGCTTGTGAATGGCTTCCAACACCCTCTCCCTTTCGGAAGAGACGGTTGGTAAGGCAGACTTCAGGAAACGATGAGGAGGATCCGTCTCTAATTCCAACCTGTACCCCTGAGATATTATCTGCAGGATCCAGGGGTCTACCTGCGAGTGAGCCCACTGCGCGCTGTAATTTTTGAGACGGCCCCCCACTGTCCCCGAGTCCGCTTGAGAGGCCCCAGCGTCATGCTGAGGTTTTTGCAGGAGCCGGGGAGGGCTTCTGTTCCTGGGAAGGAGCTGCCTGTTGGTGTCTCTTCCCTCTTCCTCTGCCTCGTGGCAGGTACGACAAGCCCTTTGCTCTCTTATTTTTGTAGGAGCGAAAAGGCTGCGGTTGAAAGGTCGGTGCCTTTCTCTGTTGGGGAGTGACTTGAGGTAAAAAAGTGGATTTCCCGGCAGTAGCCGTGGCCACCAAGTCTGATAGACCAACTCCAAATAACTCCTCCCCTTTATACGGCAAAACCTCCATGTGACGTTTTGAATCCGCATCGCCTGTCCACTGTCGTGTCCATAAGGCTCTTCTGGCTGAAATGGACATAGCACTCACCCGAGATGCCAGTGTGCAAATATCCCTCTGTGCATCACGCATATAGATAAATGCATCCTTTATTTGTTCTAACGACAGTAAAACATTGTCCCTATCTAGGGTATCAATATTTTCAATCAGGGATTCTGACCAAACTACTCCAGCACTGCACATCCAGGCAGTTGCTATAGCTGGTCGTAGTATAACACCTGCATGTGTGTATATATTCTTTTGAATAACTTCCATCTTTCTATCTGATGGATCCTTAAGTGCGGCCGTCTCAGGAGAGGGTAACGCCACTTGTTTGGATAAGCGTGTGAGCGCCTTGTCCACCTTAGGGGGTGTTTCCCAGCGCGCCCTAACCTCTGGCGGGAAAGGGTATAATGCCAATAACTTTTTTGAAATTATCAACTTTTTATCAGGAGCAACCCACGCTTCATCACACACGTCATTTAATTCTTCTGATTCAGGAAAAACTGTTTGTAGTTTTTTCACACCATACATAATACCCTGTTTTACGGTATCTGTAGTATCAGCTAAATGTAACGTCTCCTTCATTGCCAAAATCATATAACGTGTGGCCCTACTGGAAAATACGTTTGAATTTCTACCGTCGTCACTGGAATCAGTGCCCGTGTCTGGGTCTGTGTCGACCGACTGAGGCAAAGGGCGTTTTACAGCCCCTGACGGTGTTTGAGGCGCCTGGACAGGCATTAATTGATTGTCCGGCCGCCTCATGTCCTCAACTGACTGTTTAAGGGAAGATAAACCATCACGTAATTCCACAAATAAAGGCATCCATTCTGGTGTCGACCCCCTGGGGGGTGACATCTGCATATTTGGCAATTGCTCCGCCTCCACACCAATATCGTCCTCATACATGTCGACACCACGTACCGACACACACCGCAAACTCACAGGGAATGCTCTAATGAAGACAGGACCCACTAGCCCTTTTGGGGAGACAGAGGGAGAGTCTGCCAGCACACACCACAAAGCGCTATATATACAAGGGATATCCTTATATTAAGTGCTCCCTTATAGCTGCTTTAATATATATATATATATAGCCATTAATGTGCCCCCCCTCTCTGTTTTACCCTGTTTCTGTAGTGCAGTGCAGGGGAGAGACCTGGGAGCCGTTCTGACCAGCGGAGCTGTGACAGAAAATGGCGCCGTGTGCTGAGGAGATAGGCCCCGCCCCTTTTTCGGCGGGTTCTTCTCCCGCTATTTTTCCAGTCAGGCAGGGGTTAAATATCTCCATATAGCCCCTATGGGCTATATGTGAGGTATTTTTAGCCTTGTATAAGGTTTATATTTGCCTCTCAGAGCGCCCCCCCCCAGCGCTCTGCACCCTCAGTGACTGCCCAGTGAAGTGTGCTGAGAGGAAAATGGCGCACAGCTGCAGTGCTGTGCGCTACCTTATGAAGACTGAGGAGTCTTCAGCCGCCGGTTTCCGGACCTCTTCACGCTTCAGCATCTGCAAGGGGGTCGGCGGCGCGGCTCCGGGACCGGACTCCACGGCTGGGCCTGTGTTCGATCCCTCTGGAGCTAATGGTGTCCAGTAGCCAAGCAGCAAATCCACTCTGCATGCAGGTGAGTTTACTACTTTCCCCCTAAGTCCCACGTTGCAGTGATCCTGTTGCCAGCAGGACTCACTGTAAAGAAAAAAACCTAAACTAAACTTTCTCTAAGCAGCTCTTTAGGAGAGCCACCTAGATTGCACCCTTCTCGTTCGGGCACAAAATCTAACTGGAGTCTGGAGGAGGGTCATAGGGGGAGGAGCCAGTGCACACCACCTGACCTAGTAAAGCTTTACTTTTTTGTGCCCTGTCTCCTGCGGAGCCGCTATTCCCCATGGTCCTTTCAGGAACCCCAGCATCCACTTAGGACGATAGAGAAATACATTAGAAATGCATTTGACAGTCCACACAAAGCCTTTAGACAGTGAGCACTGCGGGACAATATCCCTGAGCCAGCTGGTCCGCGGCGGGCAACGCACATCCGGGCCCATGACTGCAGCGTGACACGCTACCAAACTGCACCAGGGACCTGGTGTAACACTCACCGCACCTGGTCTTCGGCATGTTAGAGGGTGGTGGCTAGCTGCTGGCGTGGGCACACATACTGACGTTGAGTGATCTGCACCTCAGGAGCTCAGTGTCCTGTCAACTGGGATTACGAACCATTAACCCTCAGGAGGTTGGTTCAGTCCCCCCTCTAAGTCCCACAAAGCAGGTAGTCTGTCTGCCAAGCAGGGCATCCTGAAAATAATAAACTAAACCAAATTTAAAAGAAAAATCTCTGGAGCTCTAAAGAAGTGCACCCGGCTCCTTGGGCACATTTTTCTAAACGGAGTCTGGTAAGAGGGGCATAGAGGGGAGGAGCCAGCACACATTAAAAGTTTTAAAGTGCCAGGCTCCATCGGACCCGATCTATATCTCATGGTACTAAAGTACAAGACCCCAGTATCCACTAGGACGTAAGAGAAACCGTTTAACTAATTTTAAATGAAGGGAAATATTCTAGCCAGAGAGAAACTAAATATAATGATACACAGAAGTCTTGTGTAATATCAAATTGTTTACCTCAAGGACAGAAAGATTTTTCAATCCCCTTCCCTACCTCTACAGTTTAGAGATGCGAGAAGCTATAAACAAAGAAGACAACATGATGGGCAAGGTTTTTCCTCTACCAAGATTGCCAACTTACTTCTCATGAGATGGGGATAGGGAGAGATCGGGTTTAGAAAAGTGCTTAGTAAAGGATATCAGGATATAAACATTTTTCTCACACCACAAAATAATGGGTAGAAATAAAATAAACACATTATCAGAATGATGAAAGAGAAAGCAATATATTTTTCAGTGAAAGGCTTCTAGTAACCTAATAAAGTATTCCAACTAAACTAGGTCCACTAGACCTTTGTACATACTCAGCGTTCCTGAAAACAACCTTATCCCAATGCAAAAAGCAGCTCCATTTAAAAGTTTGGAAACTGAATCAGAATTGTTAAAACAAGGGAGTAGCTTAATAGTTATAACGTCCATGCAGGCAAGAAAAGCACACCACTAATTAATACTTATAGTTCAGAGGAGATTTATTTACTGGTGTGGATAGACTTTGAAAACAATTAAAATCATTACCCCAGATACCATTAATTTCTGCAGGATAGATTTACCATGAATCTTGCCTATCAGCACTTAAGGTACAAATGGCAGTACTTAGGTGGAGAGTTATCAAATCTTACTACAGAAATGACAATTCGAAGCTTTCAGCAAGTCCTCCACTTTTTCTCTCAATTGTTGGGAATTTAGCCCCTTACTCCTACCCCAATCAACAGGATTAGCTGCGTCAGGCAGCTCCTCCAATGCTAAGTGTAGAGCAGGGGTGGCCAACCAGTCAGAGACAAAGAGTCAAGAAATCTAGTTAGGTACATCAAAGAGCAGACTTCGAGCAGAAGGCGCACTTGCAAAAAAGGGGTGTGACCTTCTGCCTGCTAGGCCACGCCCCTGGTATAAAATACATTGAAAAAGCTGGATCCAACATAAAATACAATGAAAAAGCCACTTTTACATCAAATAATTGAAAAAGCAAGATCCGCATAAAATATATTGAAAAGCCAGATTAATTTAACACACTTCAGTTTCCCCATGTGTCACTCCAGCCAGCACCCCCATGTGTATTTGGCTCCCACAGTTCTCAGTCTACGTAGTGCTGCTGCATGTCTGGCTGGAGTGCAGCGGTTTACAGATCTCTTGTGGTCACGTGAGTGTTGGGAGCCACATTTGAATGAAGAAAGTGCCGCATGTGGCTCAAGAGCCACGCGTTGGCCACAACTGGTGTAGAGCATGCTGCAGTTAAGGCACTCCTTGCATTCGCGACCAGCAGTGCAGCCCTTCTTTACCTGGATGTCTGCTTGCACCGCAGGGGAAATCTGCGTATAGTGCAGCCTTGGGGCTAGACGCACAATCAACTGAATAGTTCCCGGTCACTTTAAATAGAAGCTAATATCAAACAAACAATTGAATCGCCCACAACAGCTGATACACTGTAAGATTATTTTATCCAGTATTTCTGGTTGAAATGAATATCTGGTAATGTATGGCAGTAAATGACAATTGAGCATTTGCTCCCAAACACTGAAAAACAGAGAAAAATGGACATTAAGACAAATTGAATTAATTCGTTTGACTTAACTAACTTATCTGAACTACCATTTTTACCCAGTTTCTGGCTTTTGGGAGCAAATGGTTGTCATTTACTCCCATGCATTACCAAATTTTCACTCCAGCCTGAAAGACTGGATAGACTCTTATAGTGTATAAGCAGCTTATGGGCAGTATCCTATTATAGGAGATGAAACAAAGGGGGAGAAAAACATCCCTTTTTTCCCAATGTTTCACCAATTTTTTTATTTTTTTTATTTATTTTTTACAGGCTATCCAATTAGGATGTCCCGGAAAAAAAACAGCTTCAATCCCGAAAACACACAGGTTTAGTGAAACCTCTGTGATGTCGTTAGAAATATCCCCGTTTTCGTTTGAAAACGGGGCTGTTTCCAAGGGTTTGATTTAGTCTGCCTCAAACAAGAATAAATAAAATCAGAGAGAAGCCACGCTGACCTGCAGTTTCCCATGCCCGCTGCAGCAGCAGGCTGGGACTGCAATGAGGGTGCTGCAGCCTGGGAGCAGGCACTCTGTGCGGAGCCCCCGGCGGGGAAGCGCGCCGCGGCCCCATTCTTCCCTGACCGCGGTCGCGGCGGGGGAGCAGTCATGTGACCAGGGAGGTCAGCGTTGCTCCAGGAGTTGTCAGGAGCCAGCACCTGGTACAGCAACAGAAACCCTGATAAGCCGCAGCTCGTGTCAGCTTATCAGAGGTAATAGGACAGCCCCGGGCAATATCATTACTCGCGGTAATGTAAAAGGTCCCCATCCACTAGGGAGATTTATCTCAGCAATGAGTTGGGTCCAATTTTCGTGCAATCTGGTTGGGAGCCCTGCGATTGAGATTTGCTACTTGAGTGTATTTTTTACATGTCATGACTGAGATAAATATAACGTGCAGCACGTGTGATCTGCGATTGGAGACACACGGAAGCGCGCCTTGCATCGCAATAGCAGGAAAAGGACACTTTTCATGCTATCCGTCTCAGGAATTCGTCTCAATTGCATGAAAACAGGCAATATTGCACTAGTGGATGAGGCCCTTTACTCAGGTAATTGTATATCCCCTTTGTGTTTTTCTGGAGAAAAATATATCTTCAAAACAATTAATCATTTTCTTTCAAGCAGAAAAAATTATTTTTCCAGATATTTTATGGCTCCCTGGGACCTCAATTTATTAGTTAACGTCATCTCTCCAGAATGGCTGAAAGTGTTTCTTTTAGTGGCCATCACCTCTGCCAGTAGAATTGGCCAATTCCAGACACTATGATGCAACAAACCATTTTTGATGACCACGTACAGTAGTCTTGACATAAAATCTGGAATTTCTGCATAAGGTGTCAACAAAATGGTTCTCTCATCCTTTAACCCTGTACCGGTGACTAAAACAAAGAAGCTACAATTTACTAGATCTTGTGACAGTGCTCATTATGGGGTCATATTAATTCGATGTCAGTTTGCAAACACAGAGCTCGCAGCATAAAATTTGCACACATCACAGCAATGTGAGAATTAAAAATGGTGATTTGCAGTAATGGCTGCAATATTACATTTTTTTTTATTTATTTATTTTTTACATACAGCGACCTGGCAGAGGTACATGAAAAACAGGAGAAATTGCAATAGTGGAAATGGTGGAAAAATGATGGACAGTCATTTTTGGGTAAGAGTCTTTTCAGTATATGGGGGGTAAATTAAAATAAGAATTTACTTACCGATAATTCTATTTCTCATAGTCCGTAGTGGATGCTGGGAACTCCGTAAGGACCATGGGGAATAGCGGCTCCGCAGGAGACTGGGCACAAAAGTAAAAGCTTTAGGACTACCTGGTGTGCACTGGCTCCTCCCCCTATGACCCTCCTCCAAGCCTCAGTTAGGATACTGTGCCCGGACGAGCGTACATAATAAGGAAGGATCTTGAATCCCGGGTAAGACTCATACCAGCCACACCAATCACACCGTACAACTTGTGATCTGAACCCAGTTAACAGTATGATAAACGTAGGAGCCTCTGAAAAGATGGCTCACAACAATAAACAACCCGATTTTTGTAACAATAACTATATACAAGTATTGCAGACAATCCGCACTTGGGATGGGCGCCCAGCATCCACTACGGACTATGAGAAATAGAATTATCGGTAAGTAAATTCTTATTTTCTCTGACGTCCTAGTGGATGCTGGGAACTCCGTAAGGACCATGGGGATTATACCAAAGCTCCCAAACGGGCGGGAGAGTGCGGATGACTCTGCAGCACCGAATGAGAGAACTCCAGGTCCTCCTCAGCCAGGGTATCAAATTTGTAAAATTTAGCAAACGTGTTTGCCCCTGACCAAGTAGCTGCTCGGCAAAGTTGTAAAGCCGAGACCCCTCGGGCAGCCGCCAAAGATGAGCCCACCTTCCTTGTGGAATGGGCTTTTACAGATTTTGGCTGTGGCAGGCCTGCCACAGAATGTGCAAGCTGAATCGTACTACAAATCCAACGAGCAATCGTCTGCTTAGAAGCAGGAGCACCCAGCTTGTTGGGTGCATACAGGATAAACAGCGAGTCAGATTTTCTGACTCCAGCCGTCCTGGAAACATATTTTCAGGGCCCCGACTACGTCCAACAACTTGGAGTCCTCCAAGTCCCTAGTAGCCGCAGGCACCACAATAGGCTGGTTCATGTGAAACGCTGAAACCACCTTAGGGAGAAATTGAGGGCGAGTCCTCAGTTCTGCCCTGTCTGAATGAAAAATTAGGTAAGGGCTTTTATATGATAAAGCCGCCAATTCTGAGACACGCCTGGCTGAAGCCAGGGCTAACAGCATGACCACTTTCCATGTGAGATATTTTAATTCCACAGTGGTGAGTGGTTCAAACCAATGTGACTTTAGGAGACTCAACACTACATTGAGATCCCAAGGTGCCACTGGAGGCACAAAAGGAGGCTGTATATGCAGTACCCCTTTGACAAACGTCTGAACTTCAGGCACTGAAGCCAGTTCTTTTTGGAAGAATATTGACAGGGCCGAAATTTGAACCTTAATGGACCCTAATTTTAGGCCCATAGATAGTCCTGTTTGCAGGAAATGCAGGAAACGACCCAGTTGAAATTCCTCTGTAGGGGCCTTCTTGGCCTCACACCACGCAACATTTTCGCCAAATGCGGTGATAATGTTTCGCGGTTACATCCTTCCTGGCCTTGATCAGGGTAGGGATAACTTCATCTGGAATGCCTTTTTCCTTCAGGATCCGGCGTTCAACCTCCATGCCGTCAAACGCAGCCGCGGTAAGTCTTGGAACAGACAAGGTCCCTGCTGGAGCAGGTCCTTTCTTAGAGGTAGAGGCCACGGGTCCTCCGTGAGCATCTCTTGAAGTTCCGGGTACCAAGTCCTCCTTGGCCAATCCGGAGCCACGAGTATAGTTCTTACTCCTCTCCTTATGATTCTCAATACTTTGGGTATGAGAGGCAGAGGAGGGAACACATACACTGACTGGTACACCCACGGTGTTACCAGAGCGTCCACCGCTATCGCCTGAGGGTCCCTTGACCTGGCGCAATATCTGTCTAGTTTCGACGAGACGCCATCATGTCCACCTTTGGTTTTTCCCAACGGTTTACAATCACGTGGAAGACTTCTGGGTGAAGTCCCCACTCCCCCGGGTGGAGGTCGTGTCTGCTGAGGAAGTCTGCTTCCCAGTTGTCCACTCCCGGAATGAACACCGCTGACAGTGCTGTCACATAATTTTCCGCCCAGCGAAGAATTCTTGCAGCTTCTGCCATTGCCCTCCTGCTTCTTGTGCCGCCCTGTCTGTTTACGTGGGCGACTGCCGTGATGTTGTCCGATTGGATCAATACCGACTGACCCTGAAGCAGATGCCTTGCTTGACTTAGGGCATTGTAAATTGCCCTTAGTTCCAGGTTATTTATGTGAAGAGATGTTTCCATGCTTGACCACAAGCCCTGGAAATTTCTTCCCTGTGTGACTGCTCCCCAGCCTCTCAGGCTGGCATCCGTGGTCACCAGAATCCAGTCCTGAATGCCAAATCTGCGGCCCTCTAGAAGATGAGCACTCTGCAACCACCACAGGAGAGACACCCTTGTCCTTGGAGATAGGGTTATCCGCTGATGCATCTGAAGATGCGATCCGGACCATTTGTCCAGCAGATCCCACTGAAAAGTTCTTGCATGGAATCTTCCGAATGGAATCGCTTCGTAAGAAGCCACCATCTTTCCCAGGACCCTTGTGCATTGATGCACTGACACTTGTCCTGGTTTCAGGAGGTTCCTGACTAGCTCGGATAACTCCCTGGCCTTCTCCTCCGGGAGAAACACCTTTTTCTGGACTGTGTCCAGAATCATCCCTAGGAACAGTAGACGGGTTGTTGGAATCAGCTGCGATTTTGGAATATTTAGAATCCACCCGTGCTGACGTAGCACTACCTGAGATAGTGCTACTCCGACCTCTAACTGTTCCCTGGACCTTGCCCTTATCAGGAGATCGTCCAAGTAAGGGATAATTAAGACGCCTTTTCTTCGAAGAAGAATCATCATTTCGGCCATTACCTTGGTAAAGACCCGTGGTGCCGTGGACAATCCAAACGGCAGCGTCTGAAACTGATGACAGTTTTGTACCACAAACCTGAGGTACCCTTGGTGAGAAGGGTAGATTGGGACATGGAGATAAGCATCTTTGATGTCCAGAGACACCATATAGTCCCCTTCTTCCAGGTTCGCTATCACTGCTCTGAGTGACTCCATCTTTAATTTGAACCTTTTTATGTAAGTGTTCAATGATTTCAGATTTAAAATCGGTCTCACCGAGCCGTCCGGCTTCGGTACCACAAACAGCGTGGAGTAATACCCCTTTCCCTGTTGTAGGAGGGGTACCTTGATTATCACCTGCTGGGAATACAGCTTGTGAATAGCTTCCAGTACTGCCTCCCTGTCGGGAGGGAGACGTTGGTAGAGCAGACTTCAGGAACCGGCGAGGGGGAGACGTCTCGAATTCCAATTTGTACCCCTGTGATACTACCTGCAGGATCCAGGGGTCCACTTGCGAGTGAGCCCACTGCGCGTTGAAATTTTTGAGACGGGCCCCCACCGTGCCTGAGTCCGCTTGTAAAGCCCCAGCGTCATGCTGAAGACTTGGCAGAAGCGGGGGAGGGCTTCTGATCCTGGGAAGAGGCTGCCTGCTGCAGTCTTTTTCCCCTTCCTCTGCCCCGGGGCAGAAATGAGTGGCCTTTTGCCCGCTTGCCCTTATGGGGACGAAAGGACTGAGTTTGAAAAGATGGTGTCTTTTTCTGCTGAGAGGTGACTTGGGGTAAAAAGGTGGATTTCCCAGCCGTCACCTGGGGTAAAAAGGTGGATTTCCCAGCCGTCGCCGTGGCCACCAGGTCCGATAGACCGACCCCAAATAACTCCTCCCCTTTATACGGCAAAACTTCCATATGCCGTTTGGAATCCGCATCACCTGACCACTGTCGTGTCCATAAACTTCTTCTGGCAGAAATGGACAGCGCACTTACTCTTGATGCCAGGGTGCAAATATCCCTCTGTGCATCTCGCATATATAGTAATGCATCCTTTAAATGCTCTATAGTCAATAATATACGGTCCCTATCCAGGGTATCAATATTTTCAGTCAGGGAATCCGACCAAGCCACTCCAGCGCTGCACATCCAGGCTGAGGCGATTGCTGGTCGTAGTATAACACCAGTATGTGTGTATATACCCTTTAGGATATTTTCCAGCTTTCTATCAGCTGGTTCCTTGAGGGCGGCCGTATCAGGAGACGGCAACGCCACTTGTTTTGATAAGCGTGTGAGCGCCTTATCTACCCTATGGGGTGTTTCCCAACGCGCCCTAACCTCTGGCGGGAAAGGGTATAATGCCAATAATTTATTAGAAATCAGCAGTTTTTTATCGGGGGAAACCCACGCTTTGTCACACACCTCATTTAATTCATCTGATTCAGGAAAAAATAAGAATTTACTTACCGATAATTCTATTTCTCATAGTCCGTAGTGGATGCTGGGACTCCGTCAGGACCATAGGGAATAGCGGGCTCCGCAGGAGACAGGGCACATCTAAAAAAGCTTTTAGGTCACATGGTGCGTACTGGCTCCTCCCCCTATGACCCTCCTCCAAGCCTCAGTTAGGTACTGTGCCCGGACGAGCGTACACAATAAGGAAGGATCTTGAATCCCGGGTAAGACTCATACCAGCCACACCAATCACACCGTACAACTTGTGATCTGAACCCAGTTAACAGTATGATAACACAAACGAAGTAGCCTCTGAACAGATGGCTCACAACAACAGTAATAACCCGATTTTTGTAACAATAACTATGTACAAGCATTGCAGACAATCCGCACTTGGGATGGGCGCCCAGCATCCACTACGGACTATGAGAAATAGAATTATCGGTAAGTAAATTCTTATTTTCTCTAACGTCCTAGTGGATGCTGGGACTCCGTCAGGACCATGGGGATTATACCAAAGCTCCCAAACGGGCGGGAGAGTGCGGATGACTCTGCAGCACCGAATGAGAGAACTCCAGGTCCTCTTTAGCCAGAGTATCAAATTTGTAAAATTTTACAAACGTGTTCTCCCCTGACCACGTAGCTGCTCGGCAAAGTTGTAATGCCGAGACTCCTCGGGCAGCCGCCCAGGATGAGCCCACTTTCCTTGTGGAATGGGCCTTTACAGATTTAGGCTGTGGCAGGCCTGCCACAGAATGTGCAAGTTGGATTGTACTACATATCCAACGTGCAATCGTCTGTTTAGACGCAGGAGCACCCAACTTGTTGGGTGCATACAATGTAAACAACGAGTCAGATTTTCTGACTCCAGCTGTCCTTGAAATATATATTTTTAATGCTCTGACAACGTCCAGTAACTTGGAGTCCTCCAAGTCGCTAGTAGCCGCAGGCACCACAATAGGCTGGTTCAAGTGAAATGCCGAAACCACCTTAGGGAGAAATTGAGGACGTGTCCTCAATTCTGCCCTGTCCGAATGGAATATCAGATATGGGCTTTTGTATGACAAAGCTGCCAACTCCGAAACTCTCCTGGCTGAAGCCAGGGCCAACAGCATGGTTACCTTCCATGTAAGGTATTTTAAATCTACCGATTTTAAAGGCTCAAACCAATGAGATTTGAGAAAATTTAGAACCACGTTCAAATCCCACGGTGCCACTGGAGGCACTATTGGGGGTTGTATATGTAGTACACCTTTGACAAAAGTTTGTACTTCAGGCACTGACGCCAATTCCTTCTGGAAGAAAATTGATAAGGCCGAAATTTGAACTTTAATGGACCCCAATTTGAGGCCCATAGACAATCCTGCTTGCAGGAAATGTAAGAATCGACCCAATTGAAATTCTTCCGTTGGAGCCTTCTTGGCCTCACACCACGCAACATTTTCTCCAAATGCGGTGATAATGTTGTGCGGTCACTTCTTTCCTGGCTTTAATTAAAGTAGGAATAACTTCCTCAGGAATGCCCTTCTCTTTTAGAATCCGGCGTTCAACCGCCATGCCGTCAAACGCAGCCGCGGTAAGTCTTGGAACATACAAGGTCCCTGCTGAAGCAGATCCCTTCTTAGAGGTAGAGGCCACGGATCCTCCGTGAGCATCTCTTGAAGTTCCGGATACCAAGTTCTTCTTGGCCAGTCCGGAGCTACCAGTATTGTTCTTACTCCTCTTTTCCGTATAATTCTCAGTACCTTTGGTATGAGAGGCAGAGGAGGGAACACATACACTGACTGGTACACCCACGGTGTTACCAGAGCGTCCACAGCTATTGCCTGAGGGTCTCTTGACCTGGCGCAATACCTGTCCAATTTTTTGTTGAGGCGAGACGCCATCATGTCCACCTTTGGTTTTTCCCAACGGTTCACAATCATGTGGAAAACTTCTGGATGAAGTCCCCACTCTCCCGGGTGAAGGTCGTGTCTGCTGAGGAAATCTGCTTCCCAGTTGTCCACTCCCGGGATGAACACTGCTGACAGTGCTAAGACATGATTCTCCGCCCAGCGCAGAATCCTTGCAGCTTCTGCCATTGCACTCCTGCTTCTCGTGCCGCCTTGTCGGTTTACGTGGGCGACTGCCGTGATGTTGTCGGACTGGATCAACACCGGCTGACCCTGAAGCAGCGATTTTGCCAGGCTTAGAGCATTGTAGATCGCTCTTAGCTCCAGTATATTTATGTGAAGAGACGTCTCCAGGTTTGACCACACGCCCTGGAAGTTTCTTCACTTTGTGACTGCTCCCCAACCTCGTAGGCTGGCATCCGTAGTCACCAGGACCCAGTCCTGTATGCCGAATCTGCGGCCCACTAACAGATGGGCAGTCTGCAACCACCACAGGAGAGACAACCTTGTTCTCGGTGACAGTGTTATCCGCTGATGCATGTGCAGATGCGATCCGGACCATTTGTCCAGCAGATCCCACTGAAATGTTCGTGCATGGAATCTGCCGAATGGAATCGCTTCGTACGAAGCCACCATCTTTCCCAGGACTCTTGTGCATTGATGTACTGACACAGTTCCTGGTTTTAGGAGGTTCTTAACAAGTTCGGATAACTCCCTTGCTTTCTCTTCCGGGAGAAATACCTTTTTCTGAACCGTGTCCAGAATCATGCCCAGGAACAGCAGATGTATTGTCGGGGTCAATTGAGATTTTGGAAGATTTAGAATCCA
The DNA here is from genome assembly GCF_028390025.1 of Pseudophryne corroboree. Taxonomy (NCBI): domain Eukaryota; kingdom Metazoa; phylum Chordata; class Amphibia; order Anura; family Myobatrachidae; genus Pseudophryne; species Pseudophryne corroboree. The sequence goes on from NC_086450.1 coordinate 308,600,235, forward strand.
CCCGTGTTGCTGAAGCACTACTTGTGTTAGCGCTACACCGACTTCCAGCTGTTCTCTGGACTTTGCCCTTATCAGGAGATCGTCCAAGTAAGGGATAATTAATACGCCTTTTCTTCGTAGAAGAACCATCATTTCGGTCATTACCTTGGTAAAGACCCGAGGGGCCGTGGACAACCCAAACGGCAACGTTTGAAACTGATAATGACAGTCTTGTATCACGAACCTGAGATACCCTTGGTGTGAGGGGTAAATCGGGACATGTAGATAAGCATCTTTTATGTCCAAGGACACCATGAAGTCTCCTTCTTCCAGATTCGCTATCACTGCTGAGTGACTCCATCTTGAACTTGAATTTCTTTATGTACAGGTTCAAGGATTTCAGATTTAGAATAGGCCTTACCGAACCGTCCGGTTTCGGTACCACAAATAGTGTGGAATAATACCCCTTTCCCTGTTGTAGGAGGGGTACCTTGACTATCACCTGCTGAGAATACAGCTTGTGAATGGCTTCCAAAACCGACGTCCTTTCTGAGGGAGACGTTGGTAAAGCAGACTTTAGGAACCGGCGAGGGGGAGACCTTTCGAACTCCAGCATGTAACCCTGAGATACTATCTGCAGGACCCACGGGTCCACTTGTGAGTGAACCCATTGATTGCTGAAAATCTTGAGTCGACCCCCCACCGTTCCTGAGTCCGCTTGTAAAGCCCCAGCGTCATGCTGATGGCTTTGTAGAAGCCGGGGCGGGCTTCTGTTCCTGGGCAGGGGCTGCTTGCTGCCCTTTCTTACCCTTTCCTCTGCCTCGCGGCAGATAAGACTGTCCTTTTGGTCGCTTTTTATAGGAGCGAAAGGACTGCGGCTGAAAAGACGGTGTCTTTTTCTGTTGGGAGGGGGTCTGAGGTAAAAAAGTGGATTTGCCGGCAGTTGCCGTGGCCACCAGGTCCGAAAGACCGACCCCAAACAATTCCTCTCCTTTATATGGCAATACTTCCATATGCCTCTTGGAATCCGCATCACCTGACCACTGTCGCGTCCATAAACTTCTTCTGGCAGATATGGACATCGCGCTTACTCTTGATGCTAGAGTACAAACATCCCTCTGAGCATCTCGCATATAAAGGAAAGCATCCTTTAATTGCTCTAGAGTCAATAAAATACTGTCCCTATCCAGGGTATCAATATTTTTAGTCAGAGAATCCAACCACACTACCCCAGCACTGCACATCCAGGCTGAGGCTATTGCCGGTCGCAGTATAACACCAGTATGTGTGTATATACTCTTCAGTGTAGTTTCCAGCCTCCTATCTGCTGGATCCTTGAGGGCGGCCGTATCAGGAGACGGCAACGCCACTTGCTTTGATAAACGTGTGAGCGCCTTATCCACCCTAGGGGGTGTTTCCCAGCGCGCCCTAACCTCTGGTGGGAAAGGGTATAATGCCAATAACTTCTTGGAAATTAGCAGTTTTCTATCGGGGTTAACCCACGCTTCATCACACACGTCATTCAATTCCTCTGATTCTGGAAAAAATACAGGTAGTTTTTTCACCCCCCACATAATACCCCTTTTTGAGGTACCAGCAGTATCAGAGATCTGCAAAGCCTCCTTCATTGCCGTGATCATATAACGTGTGGCCCTATTGGAAAATACGTTTGTTTCTTCACCGTCGACACTAGATTCATCTGTGTCGGTACCCGTGTCGACTGACTGAGGTAAAGGACGTTTTACAGCCCCTGACGGTGTCTGAGACGCCTGAACCGGTACTAACTGGTTTGCCGGGCGTCTTATTTCGTCAACTGACTTTTGTAATGTGCTGACATTATCACGTAATTCCATAACTAAAGCCATCCATTCCGGTGTCGACTCCCTAGGGGGTGACATTACCATCATCGGCAATTGCTCTGCCTCCACACCAACATCGTCCTCATACATGTCGACACACACGTACCGACACACAGCAGCCACACAGGGAATGCTCTAATCGAAGACAGGACCCCCTAGCCCTTTGGGGAGACAGAGGGAGAGTTTGCCAGCACACACCAAAAGCGCTATAAATGTATATAAACAACCCTAGAAGGTGTTGTTTACTATATATGCGCTCTTAATATATAAATATCGCCAATTTATGCCCCCCTTCTCTTTGTTACCCTGTTTCTGTAGTGCAGTGCAGGGGAGAGACCTGGGAGCCTTCCTCACCAGCGGAGCTGAGCAGGAAAATGGCGCTGAGTGCTGAGGAGAATAAGCTCCGCCCCTTTTTCGGCGGGCTTTTCCCCGGTTTTTAAGAAACTGGCCTGGGTTAAAATACATACATATAGCCTTAATGGCTATATGTGATGTATTTATTTTGCCACTAAAGGTAATTATATTGCTGCCCAGGGCGCCCCCAGCAGCGCCCTGCACCCTCCGTGACTGAGTCAGTGAGCCGTGTGACAACAATGGCGCACAGCTGCCGTGCTGTGCGCTACCTTCAAGAAGACTGAGGAGTCTTCTGCCGCCTGCTTTCCGGACCTCCGTTCTGCCGTCTCTTCAGCGTCTGTAAGGGGGATCGGCGGCGCGGCTCCGGGACGAACCCCAGGCTGACCTGTGTTCCGACTCCCTCTGGAGCTAAGTGTCCAGTAGCCTAAGACTCCAATCCATCCTGCACGCAGGTGAGTTGGAAATCTCTCCCCTAAGTCCCTCGATGCAGTGATCCTGTTGCCAGCAGGAATCACTGAGATTGAAACCTAAAAAAAAAACTTTTCTAAACAGCTCTTTAGGAGAGCCACCTAGATTGCACCCTCTCGGACGGGCACAAAAACCTAACTGAGGCTTGGAGGAGGGTCATAGGGGGAGGAGCCAGTACGCACCATGTGACCTAAAAGCTTTTTTAGATGTGCCCTGTCTCCTGCGGAGCCCGCTATTCCCCATGGTCCTGACGGAGTCCCAGCATCCACTAGGACGTTAGAGAAACTATGGGTAGTTTTCACACCCCACATAATACCCCTTTTTGTGGTACTTGTAGTATCAGAAATGTTCAAAACCTCCTTCATTGCCGTGATCATGTAACGTGTGGCCCTACTGGACATCACGTTTGTCTCGTCACCGTCGACGCTGGAGTCAGTATCCGTGTCTGGGTCTGTGTCGACCATCTGAGGTAACGGGCGCTTTAGAGCCCCTGACGGTGTTTGAGACGCCTGGACAGGCACTAACTGATTTGCCAGCTGTCTCATGTCGTCAACAGTTTTTTGCAAAGTGCTGACACTATCACGTAATTCCTTCCATACGACCATCCAGTCAGGTGTCGACTCCCTAGGGGGTGACATCACTATTACAGGCAATTGCTCCGCCTCCACATCATTTTCCTCCTCATACATGTCGACACAATCGTACCGACACACAGCACACACACACAGGGAATGCTCTGATAGAGGACAGGACCCCACGAGCCCTTTGGGGAGACAGAGGGAGAGTTTGCCAGCACACACCAGAGCGCTATATATATATATATACAGGGATAACCTTATATAAGTGTTTCTCCCTTCTATAGCTGCTGTATTTGTATTATCTGCCAATTAGTGCCCCCCCTCTCTTGTTTTACCCTGATTCTGTAGCAGGACTGCAGGGGAGAGTCAGGGAGCCGTCCTTCCAGCGGAGCTGTGAGGGAAAATGGCGCTTGTGTGCTGAGGAGATAGGCTACGCCCCCTTTTCGGCGGCCTTTTCTCCCGCTTTTTTTTTAGGAAAACTGGCAGGGGTTAAATGCATCCATATAGCCCAGGAGCTATATGTGATGCATTTCTTTAGCCATATAAGGTTTAAAACGTGTTTTATTGCGTCTCAGGGCGCTCCCCCCCAGCGCCCTGCACCCTCAGTGACCGGAGTGTGAAGTGTGCTGAGAGCAATGGCGCACAGCTGCAGTGCTGTGCGCTACCTTATTGAAGACAGGAACGTCTTCTGCCGCCGATTTTTCCGGACCTCTTCGCTCTTCTGGCTCTGTAAGGGGGCCGGCGGCGCGGCTCCGGGACCCATCCAAGCTGAGCCTGTGATCGTCCCTCTGGAGCTAATGTCCAGTAGCCAAGAAGCCCAATCCACTCTGCATGCAGGTGAGTTCGCTTCTTCTCCCCTTAGTCCCACGATGCAGTGAGCCTGTTGCCAGCAGGTCTCACTGAAAATAAAAAAACCTATTTAAAACTTTTACTCTAAGCAGCTCAGGAGAGCTACCTAGCATGCACCCTTCTCGGCCGGGCACAAAAATCTAACTGAGGCTTGGAGGAGGGTCATAGGGGGAGGAGCCAGTGCACACCAGCTAGTCATAAAGCTTTTACTTTTGTGCCCAGTCTCCTGCGGAGCCGCTATTCCCCATGGTCCTTACGGAGTTCCCAGAATCCACTAGGACGTCAGAGAAAATATACTGCATTTCACATTTTTTACAGTCTTCTTAAATAGTTTTATGAAATATTTGAAAAACACACATTTTATCTCAGATATGCAAGTGCAAAGGCCCATTTCCCATCAATACAACACCTTACCACACACGTTCCACATCAGTTAACCCAGTGGTTCTCAAACTGGGTCCTCGGGACCCCAATCAGCTTACGTTTTCCATGTCACCCAGCAGGTGCACAGGTGTAGTCATTATTCATTTTAAAAGATCCATAGGTGGCGCTAATTACTTCACTAATGATTCTGTGATTAGACCTGGAAAACATGCACTGTGTGATTACTTATTGTGAGGGGTTTACCGGGTCTGCACTGTGTACCAAATTTTTTACCTCAACAGTGGCTCCCAAACACAGACTTCATGGCTCCCCAACGGCCCAGGCTTTAAGGATAATTATGGCTAAGCACAGGTGATTAAATCTAAATAACTGAGGTATTAAGTCGCCTGTGCTCAATTATTTGTATCCTTAAAACCTTGGACCGTTGAGTCCTTGAGGATTGCGTTTGATAACCAGTGCCTTAAAGATTTTTCCCCTACCTTTTCACCTGCTCATTGAGGATGCAGAGCAAAAATAAAAAAAAAACACACAAGTTTGCTGGGAATATAAAAGTGTGAATTTGGATTTGAGGCCCAGATGTATGATCCGCCATTATAGGGGAGAAGTGGTATCTGCACATGTTATGTGCACCGATACCGCTTACCCCCTTGTATTAATGTGGCGGTGTGCGCTGCATGACTGAGGCACTGACCGTTATGACACCTGCAGCTATCAATTTCAATAGGCAGGTGTCACTGTCCCATTGACAGCCAATGTAGTGGCTGCTGCGACTGCCTGCTCCGGGCTGCGTACGGGAGATCTTGTTATATTAACAAGATCTTGCACATGCGCACTGGAGCCGGCCAGTGGAGAGACGCAGCACATCAGCAGGGATCGCTGGAGGTGGGGGTGGACCTATAGCAGCAGGATCCATGCCATTATCATACATCCCACCCCTGAATCACAAATTGAAATCCCATTGTGAATTTGCAGTAGAAGCTGCTCCTAACTGAATTGGGGATCCGGTCTCTAGGTTGACAAGACTTAGGTCGACAGTGTCTAGTTCGACCACTATTGGTCGACAGTAAGTAGGTCGACATGGTTTCTAGGTCGCCATGGAATTGGTCGACATGAGTTTCACTTTTTTTTCATTTTTTTAATTTTCATACTTTACAATCCACGTGGACTACAATAGGGAACAGTAACCGAAGCATGGTGAGTGAAGTGAGCCATGCGAGGGGAGACGGTGCACTAATTGGGGTTCCCGGTCACTCTACGAAGAAAAATAAGATTTTAAACCTACCGGTAAATCTATTTCTTCTAGTCCGTAGAGGATGCTGGGGACTCCGTAAGGACCATGGGGTATAGACGGGCTCCGCAGGAGATAGGGCACCTAAAAAGAACTTTGACTATGGGTGTGCACTGGCTCCTCCCTCTATGCCCCTCCTCCAGACCTCAGTTAGAGAACTGTGCCCAGAGGAGATGGACAATACAAGGCAGGATTTAGCAATCCAAGGGTAAGATTCATACCAGCCCACACCAATCATACCATGTAACCTGGAATATACATAACCAGTTAACAGTATGAACAAATAAGAATTTACTCACCGGTAATTCTATTTCTCGTAGTCCGTAGTGGATGCTGGGGACTCCGTAAGGACCATGGGGAATAGACGGGCTCCGCAGGAGACTGGGCACACTATAAGAAAGATTTGGTACTACCTGGTGTGCACTGGCTCCTCCCTCTATGCCCGTCCTCCAGACCTCAGTTAGGATACTGTGCCCGGAAGAGCTGACACAATAAGGAAGGATTTTGAATCCCGGGTAAGACTCATACCAGCCACACCAATCACACCGTATAACTCGTGATATTAAACCAAGTTAACAGTATGAAATATAACTGAGCCTCTCAACAGATGGCTCAACAATAACCCTTTAGTTAGGCAATAACTATATACAAGTATTGCAGACAATCCGCACTTGGGATGGGCGCCCAGCATCCACTACGGACTACGAGAAATAGAATTACCGTTGAGTAAATTCTTATTTTCTCTGACGTCCTAGTGGATGCTGGGGACTCCGTAAGGACCATGGGGATTATACCAAAGCTCCCAAACGGGCGGGAGAGTGCGGATGACTCTGCAGCACCGAATGAGAGAACTCAAGGTCCTCCTCAGCCAGGGTATCAAATTTGTAGAATTTAGCAAACGTGTTTGCCCCTGACCAAGTTGCAGCTCGGCAAAGTTGTAAAGCCGAGACCCCTCGGGCAGCCGCCCAAGATGAGCCCACCTTCCTCGTGGAATGGGCTTTCACTGATTTAGGATGCGGCAATCCAGCCGCAGAATGCGCCAGCTGAATTGTGCTACAAATCCAGCGAGCAATAGTCTGCTTAGAAGCAGGAGCACCTATTTTGTTGGGTGCATACAGGATAAAAAGCGAGTCAGTTTTCCTGACTCCAGCCGTCCTGGAAACAAATTTTCAAGGCCCTGACTACGTCCAGTAACTTGGAATCCTCCAAGTCCCTAGTAGCCGCAGGCACCACAATAGGTTGGTTCAAGTGAAAAGCTGATACCACCTTAGGGAGAAACTGGGGACGAGTCCTCAATTCTGCCCTATCCATATGGAAAATCAGATAAGGGCTTTTACATGACAAAGCCGCCAATTCTGACACACGCCTGGCCGAAGCCAAGGCCAATAACATGACCACTTTCCACGTGAGATACTTCAGATCCACGGTTTTAAGTGGTTCAAACCAATGTGATTTTAGGAAACTCAACACCACATTGAGATCCCAAGGTGCCACAGGAGGCACAAAAGGGGGCTGAATATGAAGCACTCCCTTTACAAAAGTCTGAACTTCAGGCAGTGAAGCCAGTTCTTTCTGGAAGAAAATGTACAGAGCTGAAATCTGGACCTTAATGGAACCCAATTTTAGGCCCATAGTCACTCCTGACTGTAGGAAGTGCAGAAAACGACCCAGCTGAAATTCCTCTGTAGGGCCTTCCTGGCCTCACACCACGCAACATTTTCGCCAAATGCGGTGATAATGGTTTGCGGTTACTTCTTTCCTGGCTTTTATCAGCGTAGGAATGACTTCCTCCGGAATGCCCTTTTCCTTTAGGATCCGGAATTCAACCGCCATGCCGTCAAACGCAGCCGCGGTAAGTCTTGGAACAGACAGGGCCCCTGCTGTAGCAGATCCTGTCTGAGCGGTAGAGGCCATGGGTCCTCTGATAACATTTCTTGAAGTTCCGGGTACCAAGCTCTTCTTGGCCAATCCGGAACCACGAGTATCGTTCTTACTCCTCGCCTTCTTATTATTCTCAGTACCTTTGGTATGAGAGGCAGAGGAGGGAACACATAAACCGACTGGTACACCCACGGTGTCACTAGAGCATCCACAGCTATCGCCTGAGGGTCCCTTGACCTGGCGCAATATCTCTCTAGCTTTTTGTTGAGGCGGGACGCCATCATGTCTACCTGTGGCCTTTCCCAACGGTTTACCAACAGGAGGAAGACTTCTGGATGAAGTCCCCACTCTCCCGGGTGTAGGTCGTGTCTGCTGAGGAAGTCTGCTTCCCAGTTGTCCACTCCCGGAATGAATACTGCTGACAGTGCTAGTACGTGATTTTCCGCCCATCGGAGAATCCTTGTAGCTTCTGCCATCGCCACCCTGCTTCTTGTGCCGCCCTGTCGGTTTACATCGGAGACTGCCGTGATGTTGTCTGATTGTATCAGAACCGGCTGGTTTTGAAGCAGGGGCCTTGCCTGACTTAGGGCATTGTAAATGGCCCTCAGTTCCAGAATGTTTATGTGTAGGGACGACTCCTGACTTGACCAAAGTCCCTGGAAATTTCTTCCCTGTGTGACTGCGCCCCAGCCCCGAAGGCTGGCATCCGTGGTCACCAGGACCCAGTCCTGTATGCCGAATCTGCGGCCCTCTAGAAGATGAGCACTCTGCAGCCACCACAGTAGAGACACCCTGGTCCTTGGAGACAGGGTTATCAGTTGATGCATCTGAAGATGCGATCCCGACCACTTGTCCAAGAGGTCCCACTGGAAGGTCCTTGCATGGAACCTGCCGAATGGAATTGCTTCGTACGAAGCCACCATTTTTCCCAGGACTCGCGTGCAGTGATGCACCGATACCCGTTTTGGTTTTAGGAGGTCTCTGACTAGAGATGACAGCTCCTTGGCTTTCTCCTGCGGGAGAAACACTTTTTTCTGTTCTGTGTCCAGAATCATCCCCAGGAACAGTAAGCGTGTGGAAGGAACCAGTTGTGACTTTGGAATGTTTAGAATCCAGCCATGCTGTTGTAGCACTTCCCGAGATAGTGCTACTCCGACCAGTAACTGCTCCCTGGACCTCGCCTTTATTAGGAGATCGTCCAAGTACGGGATAATTAAAACTCCCTTTTTTCGAAGGAGTATCATCATTACCTTGGTAAACACCCTCGGTGCCGTGGACAGTCCAAACGGTAGTGTCTGGAATTGGTAATGGCAATCCTGTACCACAAATCTGAGGTACTCCTGGTGAGGAAGGTAAATTGGGACATGCAGGTAAGCATCCTTGATGTCCAGGGATACCATGTAATCCCCCTCGTCCAGGCTTGCAATAACCGCCCTGAGCGATTCCATCTTGAACTTGAATCTTTTTATGTATGTGTTCAAGGATTTCAAATTTAAAATGGGTCTCACCGAACCGTCCGGTTTCGGTACCACAAACAGTGTGGAATAGTAACCCCGTCCTTGTTGAAGTAGGGGTACTTTGACTATCACCTGCTGGGAATAGAGCTTGTGAATTGCCTCTAGTACAGCCTCCCTGCCCGAGGGAGTTGTCGGTAAGGCCGATTTGAGGAAACGGCGGGGGGGAGGCGCCTCGAATTCCAGCTTGTACCCCTGAGATACTACTTGAAGGATCCAGGGATCCACCCGTGAGCGAACCCACTGATCGCTGAAATTTTTGAGGCGGCCCCCCACCGTACCTGGCTCCGCCTGTGGAGCCCCACCGTCATGCGGTGGATTTGGAAGAAGCGGGGGAGGACTTTTGTTCCTGGGAACCTGCTGCGTGGTGCAGCTTTTTTCCCCTTCCTCTGCCTCTAGACAGAAAGGTCCCGCCTTTCCCCCGCCTGTTTTTCTGGGGTCGAAAGGACTGTACCTGATAATACGGCGCTTTCTTAGGCTGTGAGGGGACATGGGGCAAAAATGCTGACTTCCCAGCTGTTGCTGTGGAAACAAGGTCTGAGAGACCATCCCCGAATAACTCCTCACCCTTATAAGGCAAAACTTCCATGTGCCTTTTAGAATCTGCATCCCCTGTCCACTGCCGAGTCCATAAGCCTCTCCTAGCAGAAATGGACAATGCACTTATTCTAGATGCCAGCCGGCAGATCTCCCTCTGTGCATCTCTCATGTAAAAGACTGAGTCTTTTATATGCTCTACGGTTAGCAATAGTGTCCCTGTCCAGGGTGTCAATATTTTCTAACAGGGAATCTGACCAAGCAGCTGCAGCAGCACTGCACATCCACGCTGAAGCAATAGCTGGTCTCAGTATAACACCGGTGTGTGTATATATAGACTTTAGGATAGCCTCCTGCTTTCTATCAGCAGGTTCCTTTAGGGCGGCCGTATCCGGAGACGGTAGTGCCACCTTTTTAGACAAACGTGTGAGCGCTTTATCCACCCTAGGGGGAGTTTCCCAACGTGACCTATCCTCTGGCGAGAAAGGGAACGCCATTAGTAATTTTTTTGAAATCACCAATTTTTTATCAGGGAAAGCCCACGCTTCTTCACACACTTCATTTAATTCTTCAGATGGGGGAAAAACTATTGGTAGTTTTTTCTCCCCAAACATAATACCCTTTTTTGAGGTACCTGGGTTTATATCAGAAATGTGTAAAACCTCTTTCATTGCCTCAATCATGCAACGAATGGCCCTAGTGGACATTAAATTTGGCTCATCGTCGTCGACACTGGTATCAGTATCCGTGTCGACATCTGTGTCTGCCATCTGAGGTAGTGGGCGTTTTAGAGCCCCTGATGGCCTTTGAATTGCCTGGGCAGGCACGAGCTGAGAAGCCGGCTGTCCCGCATTTGGCATGTCGTCAAATTTTTTATGTAAGGAGTCGACACTTGCACGTAATTCCTTCCATAAGTCCATCCACTCAGGTGTCTGCCCCGCAGGGGGTGACATCACATTTATAGGCATTTGCTCCGCCTCCACATAAGTCTCCTCATCAAACATGTCGACACAGCCGTACCGACACACCGCACACACACACACACAGGAAATGCTCTTAAAGGAGACAGGACCCCACAAAAGCCCTTTGGGGAGACAGAGAGAGAGTATGCCAGCACACACCAGAGCGCTATATAATGCAGGGACTAACTGAATTATGTCCCCTATAGCTGCTATAATATTTACTGCGCCTCAAATTGTGCCCCCCCTCTCTTTTTTACCCTTTTCTGTAGTGTAGACTGCAGGGGAGAGTCAGGGAGCTTCCTTCCAGCGGAACTGTGAGGGAGAAATGGCGTCAGTGTGCTGAGGGAGATGGCTCCGCCCCTTTTTCGGCAGACTTTTCTCCCGCTTTTTTCTGTATTCTGGCAGGGGTAATTACCACATATATAGCCTCTGGGGCTATATATTGTGGTTATTTTGCCAGCCAAGGTGATTTTATTGCTGCTCAGGGCGCCCCCCCCCAGCGCCCTGCACCCTCAGTGACCGGAGTGTGAAGTGTGTATGAGGAGCAATGGCGCACAGCTGCAGTGCTGTGCGCTACCTTGGTGAAGACTGAAGTCTTCTGCCGCCGATTTTCCGGACCATCTTCTTGCTTCTGGCTCTGTAAGGGGGACGGCGGCGCGGCTCCGGGAACGAACACCAAGGACGGGTCCTGCGGTCGATCCCTCTGGAGCTAATGGTGTCCAGTAGCCTAAGAAGCCCAAGCTAGCTGCAAGCAGGTAGGTTCGCTTCTTCTCCCCTTAGTCCCTCGTTGCAGTGAGCCTGTTGCCAGCAGGTCTCACTGTAAAATAAAAAACCTAACATATACTTTCTTTCTAGGAGCTCAGGAGAGCCCCTAGTGTGCATCCAGCTCGGCCGGGCACAGAAATCTAACTGAGGTCTGGAGGAGGGGCATAGAGGGAGGAGCCAGTGCACACCAGGTAGTACCAAATCTTTCTTATAGTGTGCCCAGTCTCCTGCGGAGCCCGTCTATTCCCCATGGTCCTTACGGAGTCCCCAGCATCCACTAGGACGTCAGAGAAAACAACAGTAACGGTCCAAGACCTATTCCAACTGCAACATAACCCTTATGTAAGCAACAACTATATACAAGTCTTGCAGAGTTTCCGCACTGGGACGGGCGCCCAGCATCCTCTACGGACTAGGAGAAATAGATTTACCGGTAGGTTTAAAATCTTATTTTCTCTTACGTCCTAGAGGATGCTGGGGACTCCATAAGGACCATGGAGTTTATACCAAAGCATCCAATCGGACGGGAGAGTGCATATGACTCTGCAGCACCGACTGAGCATTCGCTAGGTCCTCATCAGCCAGGGTATCAAACTTGTAGAATTTAGCAAAAGTGTTCGACCCCGACCAAGTCGCCGCTCGGCAAAGCTGTAATGCCGAGACGCCTCGGGCAGCCGCCCAAGAAGAACCCACCTTCCTAGTGGAATGGGCTTTAACCGAATTTGGTACCGGCAATCCAGCCGTAGAATGAGCCTGCTGAATCGTATTACAGATCCAGCGAGCAATAGTCTGCTTCGAAGCAGGTGCGCCAATCTTATTAGCAGCATACAGGACAAACAGAGCCTCTGTTTTCCTAATTCTAGCCGTCCTGGCTACATAAATCTTTAAGGTCCTGACTACGTCCAGGGATCTGGAATCCTCCAGGTCACTTGTAGCCACAGGCACCACAATAGGTTGATTCATATGGAATGAAGAAACCACTTTAGGCAAAAATTGCGGACGTGTCCTCAATTCAGCTCGATCCACATGAAAAATCAAGTAGGGGCTCTTGTGTGACAAAGCCGCCAATTCTGACACTCGCCTTGCTGATGCTAAGGCCAACAACATGACCACCTTCCAGGTAAGAAATTTCAACTCAACCTTGTTAAGCGGTTCAAACCAGTGTGATTTTAGGAACTGCAACACCACGTTCAGGTTCCATGGTGCCACCGGAGGCACAAAAGGGGGCTGGATGTGCAGCACTCCCTTTACAAACGTCTGGACTTCTGGAAGAGAAGCCAATTCCTTCTGAAAGAAAATAGAGAGGGCCGAAATCTGTACCTTAACAGAGCCTAATTTCAGGCCCATATTCACTCCTGTCTGTAGGAAGTGGAGAAGACGACCCAGATGAAAATCTTCCGTAGGTGCATTCTTGGTCTCACACCAAGGCACATACTTTCGCCAGATACGGTGATAATGTTTTACCGTCACCTCCTTCCTAGCCTTTATTAAAGTAGGGATGACCTCTTCCGGAATCCCCTTTTTCGCTAGGATTCGGCGTTCAACCGCCATGCCGTCAAACGTAACCGCGGTAAGTCTTGAAATACACAGGGCCCCTGTTGCAAAAGGTCTTCCCTCAGAGGAAGAGGCCAGGGATCCCCTGTGAGCATCTCTTGTAGATCCGAGTACCAGGCCCTTCGAGGCCAGTCTGGGACGAGTATCGTCTGTACTCTTCTTCGTCTTATGATCCTCAACACTTTTGTGATGAGGGGAAGAGGAGGAAACACGTAGACCGATTTGAACACACACGGTGTTACCAGAGCGTCTACTGCTACTGCCTGAGGGTCCCGAGACCTGGCACAAAACCTCCGAAGCTTTTGGTTGAGGCGTGACGCCATCATGTCTATTTGAGGAGTTCCCCAAAGACGCGTTACGTCTGCAAAGACTTCTTGATGAAGTCCCCACTCTCCTGGATGGAGATCGTGTCTGCTGAGGAAGTCTGCTTCCCAGTTGTCCACTCCCGGAATGAAGACAGCCGACAGAGCGCTTACATGATTTTCCGCCCAGCGAAGGATCCTTGTGGCTTCCGCCATCGCGACTCTGCTTCATGTCCCGCCTTGGCGGTTCACATGAGCCACTGCTGTGACATTGTCTGATTGAATCAGAACCGGTAGGTTTCGAAGAAGACTCTCCGCTTGTCGAAGGCCGTTGTAAATGGCCCTGAGTTCCTACACATTGATGTGTAGACAGGACTCCTGGTCTGACCAAAGACCCTGAAAAGTTTTCCCCTGTGTGACCGCTCCCCATCCTCGGAGGCTCGCGTCCGTGGTAACCAGGATCCAATCCTGAATTCCGAACCTGCGACCCTCCATGGTGAGCACTTTGCAACCACCACAGGAGGGACACTCTGGTCCCTGGGGACAGAGTTATTTCCGATGTAAGTGCAGATGGGACCCCGACCACTTGTCCAGAAGGTCCCATTGAAAAGTCCTTGCATGGAACCTTCCGAAGGGAATGGCCTCATAGGCCGCCACCATTTTTCCCAGAACCCGAGTGCATTGGTGAACTGACACCCTTTTCGGTTTTAGCAGGTCTCTGACCATGTTCTGGATGTCTTGGGCTTTCTCTATTGGGAGGAAGACCTTCATTTGTTCCGTATCCAGTATCATACCTAGGAACGGTAGTCGAGTTGTCGGAATCAACTGTGACTTCGGTAGATTTAGAATCCAACCGTGTTGCTGGAGCACTCTCAGAGAGAGCGCCACACTGCTCAGCAATTTCTCCCTTGATCTCGCTTTTATCAGGAGATCGTCCAAGTATGGGATAATTGTGACTCCATGCTTGCGCAGGACCACCATCATTTCCGCCATTATATTGGTGAAAATCCTCGGGGCCGTGGAAAGTCCAAACGGCAACGTCTGAAATTGGTAATGACAATCCTGTACAGCGAATCTCAGGTATTCCTGATGGGGGGCATATATGGGGACATGAAGGTACGCATCCTTTATGTCCAGAGACACCATAAACTCTCCCCCCTCCATGTTGGCTATTATCGCTCTGAGAGATTCCATTTTGAATTTGAATCTTTTTATGTACAGGTTTAGGGATTTCAGATTCAAAATAGGTCTGACCGAACCGTCCGGTTTCGGGACCACAAATAGGGTTGAGTAGTAACCTCTTCCCTGCTGGTGCAGAGGAACCTTGATTATCACTTGCTGTATAACACAGCGTTTGAACTGCAGCTAACACTATATCCCTTTCCGATGTGGAAGCTGGTAGGGCCGATTTGAAAAATCAGCGCGGGGGCACCTCCTCGAATTCCAATTTGTAACCCTGGGAAACTATTTCCAACACCAAGGGATTCAGGTCCGAACTGACCCAGGCCTGACTGAAAAGTCTTAGACGTGCGCCCACCGGTGCGGACTCCCTCAGGGGAGCCCCAGCGTCATGCTGTGGGTTTTGGAGCAGCCGGAGAGGACTTTTGTTCCTGGGCACCTGCCGAAGCAGGTGCTCTTTTGCCTCTGCCCTTTCCTCTGGCGAGGAAAGAGGATCCCCGACCTCTTCTGGACTTGTGCGACCGAAAGGACTGCATCTGATAGGGTGCTACTTTCTTTTGCTGTTGGGGAATATATGGTAAAAAATTTGATTCACCTGCTGTAGCTGTGGAAACCAGGTCCGTCAGCCCATCCCCAAACAATACATCACCCTTATAGGGTAGTACTTCCATATGTTTCTTGGAATCTGCATCACCCATCCATTGGCGAGTCCATAAGGATCTTCTCGCCGAGATAGACATAGCATTGGCCCTAGAACCTAGCAATCCAATGTCCCTTTGAGCATCCCTCATAAATAAGACTGCGTCCTTTATGTGGACTAGAGTCAAGAATATAGTATCCTTATCCATATTATCAAATTGATCTGTCAGCTCATCTGTCCAAGCTGCAATTGCGCTACACACCCATGCCGACGCAATTGTCGGTCTTAGCACAGCCCCTGCATGAGAATAAAATAAGAATTTACTTACCGGTAATTCTATTTCTCGCAGTCTGTAGTGGATGCTGGGGACTCCGTAAGGACCATGGGGAATAGCGGGCTCCGCAGGAGACTGGGCACTCTAAAGAAAGAATTAATACTATCTGGTGTGCACTGGCTCCTCCCTCTATGCCCCTCCTCCAGACCTCAGTTAAGGAAACTGTGCCCGGAAGAGCTGACATTACAAGGAAAGGATTTTGGAATCCCGGGTAAGACTCATACCAGCCACACCAAAAACACCGTATAACTTGTGATAAACTTACCCAGTTAACAGTATGAATAACCAACAGAGCATCAACCAATGGATGCCAACATAACATAACCCTTTATTAAGCAATAACTATATACACGTATTGCAGAAAGTCCGCACTTGGGACGGGCACCCAGCATCCACTACGGACTACGAGAAATAGAATTACCGGTAAGTTAATTCTTATTTTCTCTAACGTCCTAGTGGATGCTGGGGACTCCGTAAGGACCATGGGGATTATACCAAAGCTCCCAAAAGGGCGGGAGAGTGCGGATGACTCTGCAGCACCGAATGGGCAAACACCAAGTCCTCCTCAGCCAGGGTATCAAACTTGTAGAACTTTGCAAATGTGTTTGAACCCGACCAAGTAGCAGCTCGGCAAAGCTGTAATGCCGAGACCACTCGGGCAGCCGCCCAAGAAGAGCCCACCTTCCTTGTGGAATGGGCTTTTACTGATTTTGGATGCAGCAATCCAGCCGCAGAATGAGCCTGCTGAATCGTGTTACAGATCCAGCGAGCAATGGTTTGCTTTGAAGCAGGAGCACCCAGCTTGTTGGATGCATACAGGATAAACAGCGAGTCAGTCTTCCTGACTCCAGCCGTCCTGGCAACATAGATCTTCAAAGCCCTGACTACATCAAGCAACTTGGAATCCTCCAAGTCACGAGTAGCAGCAGGCACCACAATGGGTTGGTTCAGATGAAATGAGGACACCACCTTTGGCAGAAACTGCGGACGAGTTCGCAATTCTGCCCTGTCCATATGGAAAACCAGATAGGGGCTTTTACATGACAAAGCAGACAATTCTGACACACGCCTAGCTGAGGCTAGGGCCAACAGCATGACCACTTTCCACGTGAGATACTTTAGCTCCACCGTCTTAAGTTGCTCAAACCAGTGGGATTTCAGGAAAGCCAAGATCACGTTAAGATCCCAAGGTGCCACTGGTGGCACAAAAGGAGGCTGAATATGCAGCACTCCCTTAACAAACGTCTGAACCTCAGGCAGTGAAGCTAGTTCTTTTTGAAAGAAAATGGATAGGGCCGAAATCTGGACTTTTATGGACCCTAATTTTAGGCCCATAGTCACACCTGACTGTAGGAAGTGCAGGAATCGACCCAGCTGGAATTCCTCTGTAGGGGCCTTCCTGGCCTCACACCAAGCAACATATTTTCACCATATACGGTGATCATGTTTTGCCGTCACGTCCTTCCTAGTCTTTATCAGCGTAGGAATAACTGCTTCCGGAATGCCCTTTTCTGCTAGGATCCGGTGTTCAACCGCCATGCCGTCAAACGCAGCCGCGGTAAGTCTTGGAACAGACAGGTCCTGTCTGAGAGGCAGAGGCCATGGGTCCTCTGAGAATTTCTTGCAATTCGGGTACCAAGTCCTTCTTGGCCAATCCGGAACAATGAGTATTGTTCTCACTCTTTTTCTTACAATTCTCAGCACCTTTGGTATGAGAGGAAGAGGAGGAAACACGTAGACCGACTGGAACACCCACGGTGTTACTAATGCGTCCACAGCTATCGCCTAAGGGTCCCTTGACCTGGCGCAATATCTTTTTAGCTTTTTGTTGAGACGGGACGCCATCATGTCCACCTGTGGCAGTTCCCCTCGATTTGCAATCTGCGTGAAGACTTCTTGATGAAGTCCCCACTCTCCCGGGTGGAGGTCGTGTCTGCTGAGGAAGTCTGCTTCCAAGTTGTCTACTCCCGGAATGAACACTGCCGACAGTGCTAGTACGTGATTCTCCGCCCACCGAAGAATCCTGGTGGCTTCTGCCATTGCCACCCTGCTTCTTGTGCCGCCCTGGCGGTTTACATGGGCCACTGCCGTGATGTTGTCTGACTGAATCAGCACTGGTTGGTTTCGAAGCAGAGGCTCCGCTTGACTCAGGGCGTTGTATATGGCCCTTAGTTCCAGGATATTGATGTGCAGACAAGTCTCCTGACTTGACCACAACCCTTGGAAGTTTCTTCCTTGAGTGACTGCCCCCCACCCTCGGAGGCTTGCATCCGTGGTCACCAGGACCCAGTCCTGTATGCCGAATCTGCGGCCCTCGAGGAGGTGAGCACCTTGTAGCCACCACAGAAGAGACACCCTGGCCCTGGGGGACAGGGTGATCATCCGATGCATCTGAAGATGCGATCCGGACCACTTGTCCAGCAGATCCCACTGAAAGGTCCTCGCATGGAACCTGCCGAAGGGAACGGCTTCGTATGACGCCACCATCTTTCCTAGGACTCGCGTGCAGCGATGCACAGACACCTGTTTTGGCTTTAGGAGGTCTCTGACCAGAGTCACGAGCTCCTGAGCCTTTTCCTCCGGGAGAAACACCTTCTTCTGGTCTGTGTCCATAATCATGTCCAGGAAGGGCAGACGCGTCGCAGGAATCAGCTGCGACTTTGGAATGTTCAGAATCCAGCCGTGCTGACGCAACACTTCCTGAGAGTGTGCTACGCTGATCAGCAACTGCTCCCTGGACCTCGCCTTTATGAGGAGATCGTCCAAGTATGGGATAATTGTAACCCCTTGCTTCCGAAGGAGCACCATCATTTCCGCCATCACTTTGGTAAAAACTCTCGGTGCCGTGGACAGGCCAAACGGCAACGTCTGGAATTGGTAATGACAGTTCCGTACCACAAACCTGAGGTACTCCTGATGAGGCGGATAAATGGGGACGTGCAAGTAAGCATCCTTGATGTCCAGAGACACCATAAAATCCCCTTCCTCCAGGCTTGCAATGACCGCTCTGAGCGATTCCATTTTGAATTTCTTCAGATAAATGTTCAGGGATTTTAAATTTAAAATGGGTCTGACCGAACCGTCCGGTTTCGGTACCACAAACATAGTGGAATAGTAGCCCCTTCCCCTTTGAAGGGGGGGGGACCTCTACCACCACCTGCTGGAGAAAAAGTTTGTGACTTGCCTCCAACATTATCTCCCTTTCCATGGGTGAAGTTGGTAAGGCCGATTTTAGGTAACGGTGAGGGGGCATCACCTCGAATTCCAGCCTGTATCCCTGAGACACAATTTGTATAGCCCAAGGATCCACCCGTGAGCGAACCCACTGGTGGCTGAAAAGTCGGAGACGCGCCCCCACGGCTCCTGGCTCCGCCTGTGGAGCCCCAGCGTCATGCGGTGGATTTAGTGGAAGCCGGGGAAGACTTTTGTTCCTGGGAACTAACTGCATGGTGCAGCTTTTTTCCTCTACCCCTGCCTCTGGCAAGAAAGGACACACCTCTGACCTTCTTGCTCCTCTGAGAACGAAAGGACTGCATTTGGTAATACGGTGCTTTCTTAGGTTGTGGAGGGACATAAGGCAAGAAATTTGACTTCCCAGCCGTAGCTGTGGAAACTAGGTCCGAGAGACCGCACCCAAACAATTCCTCACCCTTATAAGGTAAAACCTCCATGTGTTTTTTAGAGTCGGTATCCCCTGTCCATTGCCGAGTCCATAAGACCCTTCTGGCAGAAATGGACATTGCGTTAACTCTAGAGCCCAGCAGGCAAATGTCCCTCTGGGCATCCCGCATATAAAGGACCGCGTCCTTGATATGTGACAGGGTCAGTAGAACAGTGTTCCTGTCCAGGGTATCTAACTCCTCAGACAGAGAATCCGTCCATGCAGCTACCGCACTACACATCCAGGCCGAAGCAACTGCTGGCCTCAGCAGTGTGCCAGAATGTGTATAAACCGACTTCAGGATAGCTTCCTGCTTTCTATCCGCAGGATCCTTTAGGGCGGCCGTATCCGGAGACGGCAGGCCCACCTTCTTGGACAAACGTGTCAACGCCTTGTCTACCCTAGGGGAGGATTCCCAGCGTAACCTGACCGTTGGCGGGAAAGGATACGCCATAAGTAATCTCTTGGAAACTATCACCTTCCTGTCAGGGGAATCCCACGCTTTTTCACATAATTCATTTAATTCATGTGAAGGGGGAAAAGTCACTTCATGCTTTTTCTCCCCATACATATAAATCCTCTTGTCAGGGACAGGATTTTCCTCAGAAATGTGTAACACATCCTTCATTGCCACAATCACGTAGCGGATGGCTTTAGTCATTTTAGGCTGCAACTTTGCCTCATTGTCATCGACACTGGAGTCAGATTCCGTGTCGACATCTGTGTCAACTATCTGGGATAGTGTGCGCTTTTGAGACCCCGACGGCCTCTGCGCTGTAGGATCAGGCATGGGTTGAGACCCTGACTGTCCCCCGGTTACAGTTTTATCCAATCTGTTATGCAAGGAGTTTACATTATCATTTAACACCTTCCACATATCCATCCAATCAGGTGTCGGCACCGTCGGCGGCGAAACCACACTCAGCTGCACTTGTTCTGCCTCCACGTATCCTTCCTCATCAAACATGTCGACACAGGTTTCGTACCGACACACCGCACACACACAGGGAATGCTCTGACTGAGGACAGGACCCCACAAAAGGCTTTTGGGGAGACAGAGAGAGAGTATGCCAGCACACACCCCAGCGCTATATAACCCAGGGATTACACTGTACCTTAGTGTTTACCCTGTAGCTGCTGTTAATATATATATACTGCGCCTAAATTTATGTGCCCCCCCCCCCCCCCCCCTCTCTTTTTTACCCTTTAATGCACCTGTATACTGCAGGGGAGAGCCTGGGGAGCGTCCTTCCAGCGGAGCTGTGAAGAGAAAATGGCGCTGGTAGCTGAGGAAGAAGGCCCCGCCCCCTCAGCGGCGGGCTTCTGTCCCGCTTTAATGTGTAAAAAATGGCGGGGGCTCAGGCATATATACAGTCCCAGACTGTATATATGCCTCTTTTTGCCAAAAAGGTACTTAATTGCTGCCCAGGGCGCCCCCCCCCTGCGCCCTGCAACCTACAGTGACCGGAGTGTGCAGTGTGCTGTGGGAGCAATGGCGCACAGCTACAGTGCTGTGCGCTACCTTAAGTGAAGACAGGAGTCTTCAGCCGCCGATTTCGATGTCTTCTTGCTTCTGCTGCTTCTGTTCTTCTGGCTCTGCGAGGGGGACGGCGGCGCGGCTCCGGGAACGGACGATCAAGGTTAGGTACCTGTGTTCGATCCCTCTGGAGCTAATGGTGTCCAGTAGCCTAAGAAGCGCTACCTAGCTGCCGTGAGTAGGTTTGCTTCTCTCCCCTCAGTCCCTCGTAGCAGAGAGTCTGTTGCCAGCAGAAGCTCTCTGAAAATAAAAAAACCTAACAAAATACTTTCTTTTCTAGCAAGCTCAGGAGAGCCCACTAGGAGCACCCAGCTCGGCCGGGCACAGATTCTAACTGAGGTCTGGAGGAGGGGCATAGAGGGAGGAGCCAGTGCACACCAGATAGTACTAAATCTTTCTTTAGAGTGCCCAGTCTCCTGCGGAGCCCGCTATTCCCTATGGTCCTTGCGGAGTCCCCAGCATCCACTAGGACGTTAGAGAAATACACTTTAAGGTAGTTTCTTGCCTGCGATCTGCAGGGTCCTTAAGGGCCGCTGTGTCAGGAAACGGTAGCGCCACTTTCTTGGACAAGCGCGTCAGGGCCTTGTCCACAGTGGGGGATGATTCCCAAATCTCCCTGTCCTGCTTAGGGAAGGGGTATGCCATATAATGTCTTTTGGGGATCTGCGGTCTCTTGTCCGGAGTCTCCCAAGCTTTCCCAAAGAAATCATTTAATTCATGAGATGTGGGAAAATTAATAATCTGTTTCTTTTCCTTAAACATGTGTACCAGTGTGTCGGGGACCGAGGGTTCATCCTCAATATGTAACACATCCCTTATTGCCACAATCATACACTGAATGGTTTTAGTCACCCTAGGGTGCAATTTTACTTCGTCGTAGTCGACACTGGAGTCAGAATCCGTGTCGGTAGTAGTGTCTTGTGTTAAGGGACGCCTTTGAGACCCCGACGGGCCCTGTGAGTCGGTCCAATCCGAGGATTGACCCCCTGATGTCCCCCCTAATTCAGCCTTATCAAGCCTTTTATGTAAAGATGCCACACTTGCATTCAACATATGCCACGTCCATCCAATCCGGAGTCGGCACAACCGACGGGGACACACCACTCATTTGCTCCGCCTCCTTGGAGAAGCCTTCCGCCTCAGACATGTCGACACACAGGTACCGACACCCCACACACACACATAGGGATTAACCTATAAGGGGACAAAACCCCAACCAGGCCCTTAGGAGAGACAGAGAGAGAGTATGCCAGCACACACCCAGCGCTTAATAACACTGGAAAGATATGACCAGATAGCGCTTTTATATATCTATAAAATGACCAGATTCCCACTCACTGCGCTCAAAATGCCCCCCTCCTCTTTTTTTCCAGCCTGAATGTTCAGCAGGGGAGAGACCAGGGAGCCAGTGTTTTCCTCATGCAGCTTCTGTGGAGAAAGTGGCGCTGGTTAGTGCTGGGGATCAAGCTCCGCCCACCCGACGGCGGGCTTCGGTCCCGGTGATTTTTTATAGAAAGTGGCGGGGGATCGTAGAATTACTGCCCAGCAGCCTAATCTACCTTGTCAGTGCACAAATGTGAGGTTTATTGCTGCCCAGGGCGCCCCCCTGCACCCTGCACCCTTCAGTGCTGCTCTGTGTGTGTGACTGGGAGCAATGGCGCGCAGCCTTACCTCATGAAGATCTGATGTCTTCTGCCTTCTCATCCGGCTTCTATCTTCGGCATCTGTGAGGAGGACGGCGGCGCGGCTCCGGGACGAACCCCAGGTGAAACCTGTGTTCCGACTCCCTCTGGAGCTAATGGTGTCCAGTAGCCTTAGAAGAAGTGCCCAACTTGACAAGCCAGCTCTGCTTCTCTCTCCTCGGTCCCACGATGCAGGGAGCCTGTTGCCACCAGGACTCCCTGAAAATAAAAAACCTAACAAAATTCTTATCAACAGAAAACTCTGGAGAGCTCTCTGCAGTGCACCCATTCTCCTCTGGGCACAAGATCTAACTGAGGTCTGGAGGAGGGGCATAGAGGGAGGAGCCAGTGCACACCCATAGTCAAAGTTCTTTTTAGGTGCCCTATCTCCTGCGGAGCCCGTCTATACCCCCTGGTCCTTACGGAGTCCCCAGCATCCTCTAGGACGTAAGAGAAACTAAACAAAAACTTGTAAAAAACATGTCGATCTTTTTTCAAGTCGACCTAGTACTCACCGATTAGTACCACCTAAACCTGTCTCAAGTCCAGGTTAGGGCGCTCAAACTCCCATCTCAACGTGCAAATCGCATTGTTCTCGCACATTTCAGCTTACACCTCAGGAGGCTGCGAGCTGTGTCTCCTCGGCTGCAGGCGTGTCAGGACATAACAATTGAATCACTCCATTGGGCGCCATCTAGTGGCAGCCAAAGCAAACAACTGAATCGCCCCATTAAGACTCATCAAGAGGTAGGTCTTCATTAACACTTTCACAACATCACACAGCAAAGTGCGTCTTCACAACAATTTGTATTTTTTTGTGTTTGACCAGGAATAGAATATGGACTGAAAGATTTAACAACTTCATAAGTGCCTAATGTAATAAGCTACCACCAGAAACCTAAAATTCATGTTATCCTATGTAACCTACTGCTGTGATACATAGCAGAACATGATGCTCTAAAAATAGGAACAAGAAAAAAAAAATCTTGCACCTTTTGGAAAAGGACAAATAGCAAAGAAACACCTTTAATAAAATACTTGTCTATTAAAATAATGAGTGCAAACAAAAATATACATTATATGACTATACCGGAACCTTGGACAAATAAGTATATCTACATCATGCCCAAGTCATCCTATTGCCCAGGATTGTTGCCAGCATCAGCACCATATTACTTTGAGACTTACAGATACTTTTCCTTTTAGTTGCACAAGTAGTGGAAGTATGTTCAGCTACAGCACAGAAGTCATAACGGTAAAAACAGATACCAAACAAATGGTACTGTTTGGGGAAAGAGTGAGCAAAACAATCCAGTATCACCACCACTTAGGACAGAGGATACCCCCTAACCTAGTAACTTACAAGGATAACTGAGGAGTCACTTTTAGGAGCATCCTGCAAGTTCCATATACAGAGAAATAATCAGATGGATTGGAACTTGTAAACCCTAGGCAGCAATCGGCATATGTCTCCACTTAGGTTACTAACAACACGTTAGGGAGCAACATTTTAGGAATGTGCAAAGGTTTCCTCGTGTTTTCAAATCGCTGCTTGCACGAGAGTGACCGAGCTGCCCAGACCCTCCTCCCCCATCTCCGATGGCCGGCATCTACAGCCCCCTCCCCAGCAGGGCGATGACTCTGCACGATGGCTAACACAGAACGGGGTAACCGTGCCCCGGCTGCGCCCAGTACCATCTCTGCCACATGCACGATTATTGGGCCCGGGCCGGTAGCCACAAGCATGGCGGGTGTGTGAGCGTGGTCGCCGGCTGTGATGATGGCACAATTATGGTGTATATGCGATCTCCGAACCAAACGCCTTCCTCCCTCTGAGCGCCCGCCCCTCTTTATCCCAGAGACATGCCGCTGTAAGGGACCCCTCGCCCCCCCTAATGCCCATCATTGGCCGCGAAGACACAATTACTGTCATAGAGAGAGAGAGAGAGAGAGAGAGTGTGTTTTTCTCTCTGTGTGGTACAAATGAGGGGAGATCACATCAGCTCAGGCGAGGTGGATGTGCACATGCAGAATAACCTACATACACCCATATATACATAACCAAGGGCCTGCTATGGTGGAAAGAAAATATAAAAGTCAACTATATACTCCTGCAGACAACTCGGATGTGCAACTGAGCTGCAATTAGCCAGAGCCAATTCTATAGAGCACTCCTATACACACACTGAGCAAGTACAACAGAGTATACTCCATAGATCACTATATACACACTGAGCAAGTACCACAACAGTAAACACTAACCATATAACACAGTGTATACTCCCTAGAGCACTCTACATATACACTGAGCAGGTACCACAACAATGTACACAAAGTATGACGGCCGGAGACTGATGGGCACCAGCCTGGATGCAAGTAATCTGAGCTACAGCTGCTACAGTGATGCTGCAGACAGGAGGGTGACCGGCACCACCCCCGGGTGACACACACACAGGGCCGCATAGTGCTGCTCCCTACCGGCCCGCGCACACAAAGCAGAGGCAGCCAGGGTGCAACGTGACGGAGATCAGAGGGTGACGGGGAGCGGTGGGGATCAGGGGGTGACAGGTACCTTCCATCTCCATGTCCTCGGGCTCGCTGAGCTGCTGCTCCCCGGGCTTCTGCTGCTGCGGCTGCTGATGGTGGTTCATCTCTCTGGGTTCGGCCTCCAAGGCCTCGATCAGTCCTGCTCGCTGCGCCGGCTTAGATTTGGGCTGTGGGCCCGGCTGAGTTGGAGCGGAGAGCGGCCTCGGCAGGGCCTGCGCAGCGGCTGCAGCCTGGGCCTTTCCCGCGGGCGGTGGCAGATGTGCTGCTGGGGGGAGAGCGGAGGGGGCCGGCGGCAGGGATACGCGGACGTATTTGCTCGCTATTCGCCCAATTTCGGCGCCTGTGCAGGGTAGGCGCAGTGGGGATGCTTCTCCCCGAGGGCCCTCAACGGCTGCCGGTGACGGGAGGCTGTCGGACACCCGCCCGCTGACGCTCGCCGCGCGGGGCTGGGCCTGGCAGCTCCGGGCCGCCGGGAGCTCGTGTGCTGCGCTCAGCTCCCCTCCCCTGGCTCATTGGTTGCTTCCCAGCAGCGCAGCTGGTGCAGCGGGAGTTGTGCGGCCTGACTCTCTCCTAGCCCCGGGCCGGGCACTCAGCGCCTCATCTACCCCGCCGCGCTCACGGCCGTCCCCGCTTTTAACCCGTGTGCAGGACGGGAGCAGCCGATGTCACGCAGTCCCCTCCTCCTCCTCCTCTGTCCCCTTTCTACTGCTGCTGCCTGCGCTCTGCTGCTACTCTCCGTACTGCTACTGCTGGCCGCCTGCTCAGCCTGTGTGTGCGGACGCCAGGCTCTCAAAATGGCGGCTCAGTGAAATGTCACATCCGCATGGGGCAGCGTGATAGAGGGAGGCGGGGGGGAGGGAGGAAGGGATAATAATGCCACACGCAGCCCTCCTCCTCCTCATCTCTATATCACGCTGCTGCTGCCCATCACAAGGCTACCGCTCCTCCATAGCCATAGTGTGTCTTCTGTTATGTCGGGGCTCCTCACAGAAGCATCACCTGTTAAAGTATATGCTCTTCATGGGGCACACTGTAGACATGTCACACAGATGTGTGCTGGTGATGTATGTCTGAGTGACGGACATAAATATGTCACAGTGTATCGGTGCTCATTCTGTTACAGCTAGATAGTGTGGCAGAAGTGCTATGCACAGACCCTGTAATATGACAGAAACTTCTCTGCGTGTAGAAACTTCCAATGCATGTGATTCATTTGTCGCACAGCAGGTTGACTCCTTGCTGTCACAGTGCTGCAGCACAAATACAGAACAAATTACAAAATAGAAGAACCTCTATTTCTCTGACGTCCTAGTGGATGCTGGGAACTCCGTAAGGACCATGGGGAATAGCGGGCTCCGAAGGAGGCTGGGCACTCTAGAAAGATTTATGACTACCTGGTGTGCACTGGCTCCTCCCACTATGACCCTCCTCCAAGCCTCAGTTAGATTTTGTGCCCGGCCGAGGTTGGATGCACACTAGGGGCTCTCCTGAGCCCTTAGAAAGAAAGTATAGATTTAGGTTTTTTATTTTCAGTGAGACCTGCTGGCAACAGGCTCACTGCAGCGAGGGACTAAGGGGAGAAGAAGCGAACTCGCCTGCTTGCAGCCGGATTGGGCTTCTTAGGCTACTGGACACCATTAGCTCCAAAGGGATCGACCGCAGGCCCAGTCCTTGGTGTTCGGTCCCGGAGCCGCGCCGCCGTCCCCCTTACAGAGCCAGAAGCAAGAAGAGGTCCGGAAAATCGGCGGCAGAAGACATCAGTCTTCACCAAGGTAGCGCACAGCACTGCAGCTGTGCGCCATTGCTCCTCACTCACACTTCACACTCCGGTCACTGAGGGTGCAGGGCGCTGGGGGGGGGGGCGCCCTGAGAAGCAATTATAACACCTTGGCTGGCAAAAATACCACAATATATAGCCCCAGAGGCTATATATGTGGAAAATACCCCTGCCAGAATCCAGAAAAAAGCGGGAGAATAGTCCGCGGAAAAGGGGCGGAGCTATCTCCTGCAGCACACTGGCGCCATTTCTCCTTCACAGATCCGCTGGAAGGAAGCTCCCTGGCTCTCCCCTGCAGTCTACACTACAGAAAGGGTAAAAAAAAGAGAGGGGGGGCACTAAATTTAGGCGCTGTATAAATTATATAGAAAAAGCAGCTATAGGGGACATAACTCAGTTAGTCCCTGCATTATATAGCGCTCTGGTGTGTGCTGGCATACTCTCACTCTGTCCCCCCAAAGGGCTTTTGTGGTCCTGTCCTCTGTTGGAGCATTCCTTGTGTGTGTGCGGTGTGTCGGTACGGCTGTGTCGACATGTTTGATGAGGATAATGATGTGGAGACGGAGCAGATGCCTTTAGAAGGGATGTCACCCCCTGCGGGGCAGACCCAGGAGTGGTTGAGCTTATGGAAAGAAATGAGTGCACGTATAGACTCCTTACATAAGAAATTTGACGACATGCCAAATGTGGGACAGCCGACTTCTCAGCTCGTGCCTGTCCAGGCGTCGCACAGGTCATCAGGGGCTCTAAAACGCCCGCTACCTCAGACCGCAGACCCAGATGTCGACACTGATACTGACACCAGTGTCGACGACGATGAGTCTAACCTGATGCCCACTAAGGCCATTCACTGCATGATTGAGGCAATGAAAGAGGTGTTACACATTTCTGATATAAATACAGGTACCACTAAAAAGGGTATTATGTTTGGGGAGAAAAAACTACCCGTAGTTTCTCTAACGTCCTAGTGGATGCTGGGGACTCCGTCAGGACCATGGGGATTAGCGGCTCCGCAGGAGACAGGGCACAAAAAGTAAGCTTTTAGGATCACATGGTGTGTACTGGCTCCTCCCCCTATGACCCTCCTCCAAGCCTCAGTTAGGTTTTTGTGCCCGTCCGAGCAGGGTGCAATCTAGGTGGCTCTCTTAAAGAGTTGCTTAGAAAAAGTTTTTTGGTTCTTTATTTTCAGTGAGTCCTGCTGGCAACAGGCTCACTGCATCGAGGGACTTAGGGGAGAGAAGTGAACTCACCTGCGTGCAGGATGGATTGGCTTCTTAGGCTACTGGACACCATTAACTCCAGAGGGAGTCGGAACACAGGTCTCGCCCTGGGGTTCGTCCCGGAGCCGCGCCGCCGACCCCCCTTGCAGATGCTGAAGATTGAAGAGGTCCGGAACCAGGCGGCAGAAGACTTTCAGTCTTCATCAGGTAGCGCACAGCACTGCAGCTGTGCGCCATTGTTGTCAGCACACTTCACACAGCGGTCACGGAGGGTGCAGGGCGCGGGGGGGGGCGCCCTGGGCAGCAATGTATAATACCTGTATGGCGAAAAATACATCACATATAGCCCTTGAGGCTATATGGATGTATTTAACCCCTGCCAGATATCACAAACTCCGGAGAAGAAGCCCGCCAAAAAGGGGACGGGGCCTATTCTCCTCAGCACACAGCGCCATTTTCCCTCACAGAAATGCTGGTGGGAAGGCTCCCATGCTCTCCCCTGCACTGCACTACAGAAACAGGGTTAAAACAGAGAGGGGGGGCACTGATTTGGCGATATGAATATATATTA